>NW_027555514.1:4802500-5402500 GCF_003287225.1 Phascolarctos cinereus | reverse complement strand
TGTCTTCTTTCTTTTGAATCATGGAAGTCTCTGATGATATCCAGGAACATAGAGATGAATTCTAAGTAATTAAAAAAAAATTAAACATGTAGCAAAAGGCAGAAGTAGGCTAGAAGTGAGAGAAACCTCCAGGAGCCCCTTCCTCAGGAAAGTTTCAGGGGTTCCATGAGGAAGAGAGGTGTTTGCAAAGGAAGTGACAGAGAACATTGGGTCAGTGACTTGTTTGAAAAGTTTTGCAGAGGCGGTGTGGAGAGAGAGCTGCTTTCAGAGTCAAGGAGCGCTGGGTGCCAGTCTCACCTCTGACACTCTGGCTCCTGTCTAAGGTGACCAGGTCCCAGGAGCTGATTGGATTGTTCAGGGTGAAATCGCGCCTCTGGTTCCCACAGAACAGATCCTGTTCGGTGCCATTCGGCAGCTGTGGCCTGATTAGATGTTTTCATGTAATGGGACCCTTGGAGGAGAGGATCTGGAGAGGAGACGCTTTGTGGGAGATTGACACGGAAAGGTGAATGTCAGAGGGCTGCTCACCTTTGGGTGTGCTGTCGTTGGCAGGACTGGGCGGCTGTGTCCATCCCTGATGGCTCTGTGCTCTGCGGATCCTATTGTTCTTATTGTCTTATCCAGCCAGGAACTGACTGCTAGGCCTCTTCCTGCCATCTCCCCACCATGCCCCCTTAGGATGGAAGCTTCTGAAGGGTAGGGACTGGCCTTTTTGCTGGGGTTTGTATCCACAGTGCCTGGCACGTAGTAAACACTCTTCCTTCCCCTTCCTCTCTCTGCTTTCTCCCTTCCACTTTCCTTTCTTTCTCAGGGTTCAAAGTGTTCATTCCTCCACAGGCCTCTATTTAGCTCTTGGTTAGCAGGTTAGTATGCCCCCAAGCCCTTTTCTCAAGTGCTAATATTTGTCAAGAATTCCTTCCTGCAGTGGGTCATGTGCTTGTCTGCATGCTGTAGGATGGTGGTCTTGGTTGCTCTAAGTAAGGTGCCATCACTGTCCCCAGTGTCAGCCGTAGAATGGGCTTCTGTTTCATTTCAATACACGGCAGAGAATGTGAAGAGCAGAGGGCAGTCTTCTGTTAGGATGGTTCTTTTTTAAGCTCATAAAATCATCTAGTCTGGAACACACACACAAAAGCAACAATAAAAATAGATACTAAGTCTTTCCTTAAACCATTGTGGGGAAAAAATCCTCCTGAAACTGGCCAGCATTGTGAGTGACGCAGTGAGAGTTCTCAGAAGGACGGCTCATTTGTGTGTGTGCAGCTGCCTGGCAGGCTCCTTAGGGCCGGCGTGGACAGGTGACGTCCGTCAGGAGCTGCTTGTCTTGGGAGGGCTGATGGGAGACAGAGGGTGGAAGGGAGTAGAAGGTCAGTGGCAGAACAGAGATCCTTTGTTGTTCAGAAAATTGGCATCTCCCTCGATGATGGAGCAGCCTTTTGTAAAGGGCCATGCCCATTGATGGTTCTAAGCATTGTCTGGGCCAGCCTGGTGATAATGAGGAACTGAGGGGTGAGTTTGAGATGGTTCCTGTTCACCCTAACAACGTGGGTGGAGAGAGCTTTATACCCCACTGCACACGCGCACAATAGAAACAGGGATGGTTACTATTATTAGTGGCAACATCATTGATAGTCAGTCATTCCAGATTTCCTGAACCCCACGGGGAGCTGCTACCGCCAACATAACACAAACTGACTTTGCCTCTTCCAAATTAAACCATGTCCCAGACTGCCTCCCATTACTGAAATCAACACCTGGCCCCTTCCCAAGCCTGTGGAAGAGGATGGCAGTGCAGAGGCCCAGAGGAAGCACATGGCTACTCTGTAGAGCACTGAGCAGACAGCTCTCCAGGGGCTCACAGGCTGTGCTCGCCTCCACAAGAGCTGTTTGTCAGGTAAGCTCGCTGTAACGAAAGCAGAGGTGCCAGGAGATGGGAAATGGAGAACATTCGTTTCGGATTAAATAGGTGTGAAAAGAAACAATACAGATTCTCACCTATCAAGGGCAATTTGCATGTGGTCCAAGAGGAAAGGACAGGGGTCTCCTCATGCACCTTCCAGCTCTGTGACTCTGGCTTCCAGGAAATGAGGGATTCTGGCTCCTCTCTTGCAGCAGGAAGGTCAGCTAAAGAACAGGTCAAGGAGGGGCTCTGTTTGCACATCTGGAATGAAGCGCAATCCCTTGGTAGCTTAAAGAAGACTTCCTCTCCTCATTAGAAGTGTCAGGGCATGAAAATGCCACTGATTCTGGTTGTCAGCAATGAAAGACCAGGAGATCACATTCGAAATGCAAAAGTATTTCCATTGATTCATGACCACTCAGCCCCTCATCCACAGTGATTAAAAACAGCAAATGGCTTGCCTCCATCTTAGAAAGGAAAACAGATTCTCCCTCTACTGCTTTTTCTGCTTTTTAGCCCCAGCTGCATACCTTGGGTTGTTTGGGGCCCAGCCACATGATAGTGACAAAATATTTGGCCAAATATATGGTTATTCACCTTTGCGCCTGGCCCTTCATAGATTCTACTGGACAATGTGATTTTTTTAATCGCATCTGTTATGCATACAACCAGGGCTGGGATGATAAATGTTTAACCAATGGCTTTTGGAGGGGGGGGGTGGGAAATGTACTTATACCACTTTTAAGTTTAATTGGCGTTATTAACCTTTTCTCCATTATCTTCTTTAGTCTAGAAACAAATCAAATCATGATTTATAGTTTTTGCTGTTTTAAAGGCTCATACTGAAAATTTAACAATCAGCTCCCATGAGCTGGTACCTTTATAAATTCAGCCCATCTCATTGCCAAACTTTTGGGTCCCAATTCTAAGAGAACTTCTTGTGATTTCATCAGAGTAACCTGACCATATCAAGTCTCCAGTCCTCCAAGAGATCCCCTTTTGGATACATGAAAGTATCTTCCAATTCTGCCCTCGCATGGGGAACTTGTGGAGAAGACAGTCTTTTGTGATAACATAGGACAGAGCTCTCTTATTGAGATGCATTCCCATAGACTGATAATCAGAAACTATGAAGATGTGTAGAAAACCAGATAATAGAAATATTGTTACTTTGTAGCAGGGTAAAAAACAATCCCCATTTGCACTTGTTAGAATGCAGCAATGAGCCAGGGTCAAACATATGGATGACCATGTTGATACTGTTGTAACTTCTACAGAGATCTAGCTCTATTGTCTCTAAAGATGAATTATATCAAAGGTTTCAAAAACCTATAGTTTCATTGCAATCTCTGCTCTACAAATTTTTCATGGCTGAGAAATTCATCACCTGATGTCCAGCTTTGTCTGCTGGATGGATCTCTGTCTGACCCCTCCCCACCCTGCACCCCCTCTCCAATCCCTCACCCCCCAGCCCTGCCACAATCTTGACACCTTCGCCTCCTGATCTTCTCCCTGTCTGGTACCTGTAAGTGAAGGAGAAGACCAGGAAAGTCACGCTTAGAGTTTGTGCTATAATTCATCAAGAGCTTTCCTCACTAAAGTCCAGTGAGGTTGGCGGTACAAGGATGGCTCATTTTTCAGATGAGGCTCAGAGGGTTGTGGTTTGCCTAAGGCCACTTAGCTGCTAAGTGTGAGGGCTGTCCTGATTCCAAGGCCAGTGCTGTCAGTAGCCCGGGCTGCTCAACTGCCTCCAAGGCAGACCCCAATGCCATTCTAATCCTGAGTGCTTGCTTTTAAAGAATTGTTTAATGAATACTTGTTGTTTGGACCATAATCAGTTTTGCAACCCTGTCCCACTCCCCAGCCCTCCGCATAACAATGAAAAATAGGGAGGCCAACTCAATCAACAGAGAAACCATGCCTAATCACATATGCACCATCCCATTCCTGTAGTCTACCGTCTCTCTACAGAGAAGAGGGCAAGGTGTTTCATCCTCAGCCCTTTGGAATTAAGAATTCTAGGTCCGGGTGTAGTACCAGGGGCTGTGTGGTTGTCCCTCAGCTGTCTACCCCAATTGGAGAGCATAGACTCTTGGAGGAGCAGCAAAGAGGAAGCACCTCACTTTGCTCAACTGTGGTACTGGGAGCTAAGCCTCTGCCCTGCTCTCTGTGCCTGCACTTTCCTCAGAAATTGTCAGAAGCATATCTATTTATTGTTTAATGCTTCTGTTTTATTCTAAAAATCATGCCCGTGAGACATGACAAGAGGAAAGGAAAGCTTTTTTTTTTCCATCTCAAAGAAAGGAAAGCTTATCTCCTCCACTATCCCCTCCCCCCCCAGAACATCAAGGTTTTGGTGACTTCTTCTCCAAAATCCCATAGGCTCATGATTGGGTCAGTGTAGGGACTGCCGACTCCAAGGCAGGCTGGTCAGCCACTTGTAAAGTGTAGAAATCTCTCGTCAGTCGCAACTTCAACAGTTACCCAAATACAGGTCGTCGAGATGGGCCAATGGGGTGACTGTGCTTCAGTTTATAAGTTCTGAGTCTGCATCAGCCCTGGCCTGTGAAATCATAAGCATTGCTTCATCTTGTAAAGAAGGAAGTCTGTGTGAACTCACTCCGTTTTCTCCTCATTAGGCCAGTACAATTTTATTGGTTCAGAACAGCAGCAGGAAAGGCCCATCTGAATGAAGAAGGGCTGCAGTAATCGTAGCTTCAGAACGGAAAGGGGCCTCGTGGATCATCTGGAACAAAGTTCTACATCAGAGATCTGGAAACCCACAGGAGTGAGCCGGTTTTCCCACAGTCACACAGTCAATGTGTAACAGAGCTAAGATCCGGACCTAGGCCCTCTGGCGTCAAAGTCAGCACTTTGGAGCGAATGACAAGACTGTATTTTCTCTGAATCTGATTCTCACTGTGACCTTCTATAGATGCTGCCTTACGAGAACTGAAATGATTGGTAGATCCAGGGTCGTGAATCCCCCAAGGCTTGGCCTCAGGCAACAACAGGGAGGTCCACACCCTCCCTTCATGGGACAATTCAGGAGGTTGGAGGGAGAGATTCCAGGGCTGTGGTCAGTGAATCCCGGAAGTAGGAGGAGGCAGGTGTGGCCTGGGCAGAGTGCCCATGCAGGTTTGGACAATCCAAGGGAGAGCAACAGCCAGGGAGGCCAGTGGAACCTGCTCTTCAGGGGCCCCCGGCTTATTCTCCTCTGGCTGTCATCCCGCAGCACACAGCAACAAGTCTGGGAAGACATCCTTTGCCTCTGACATCTAAGTGCAGATGGAGCCTGTCAGAGCCCCAAGGCCTGGCCTGGCTAGCTTCAGAGTGGGGTCTTTTCTTTCTTGTACCACATTTCATCTGGAGAGAGGAGGAGCAGGAGCAAACCCCAGAAGTAACAGAAGCTGTTGGGTGTTGGAATTCTCCCCAGGCACCAGCGTTTCCAAGTGTGGCTCTAGTGAAAGGGATAGCCACTCAGTGGCTGCCCTCAGACATAAATTGTATGTCCTCACTGGGAGGTGAAATCAGTGCTCACCTCTGGAAGGTTAAGATATGGAACTTGTCCAGGTTGCAGGGTGCACAGGGTGTGGCCTTGATAATGTGGAAAATCAGGTTCAGCAGGTTAGAGAGGGCCTT
Source organism: Phascolarctos cinereus (assembly GCF_003287225.1). Taxonomy (NCBI): domain Eukaryota; kingdom Metazoa; phylum Chordata; class Mammalia; order Diprotodontia; family Phascolarctidae; genus Phascolarctos; species Phascolarctos cinereus. Next base: position 5,396,958 of record NW_027555514.1, on the reverse strand, counting down.
CTTATGATCAGTCAGACGGAGGGTCACAGATTCAAAAACTGAGGCTTTGGGATCATGGCCAAAAAGAGACAAAATCATGAGCTTTCAGGATCTCAGAGCTAGAAGGGAGCTCAGATTGACTCAGTGTAACTTGTAACAGACGAATGAATACCTTTATACCCCTTCTGACAAAAGGCCACCCTGCCTTTGCTGGCAGCTGTCCAGGAAGGGGAGCTCCACGACCTCCCAAGGCTGTCCATCTTCTTGGCCATGGCTGTGATTGCTATCGGACATTCTTCCTCCCCTGACATTTCCTGCCTGTCACATACTCTGGATTCCAGACACGCTGAATTTCTCAATGCCCTCTTGCCCACATGCAGAGAGAAGGGAGAAGGAGCCCTGGCTCTGGAATTGGAGGAACTAAGTTCAAATCCCAGCTGCGACTCTTATGACCTGTGTGGTCTTGGGCAGGTCACTAATGGGGAGGAGCTGGTACCGTTGGTCACTGCCCTGGTCATATCACATCAGCAGAAGATAAATCAATTTCACCCCATTTTATTTTATTTTATTTCATTTATTTATTGGGCTTTTTTTTTTTTTGGTGAGGCAGTAGGGGTAAAGTGACTTGCCCAGGGTCACACAGCTAGTAAGTGTCAAGTGTCTGAGGCCGGGTTTGAACTCCGGTCCTCCTGACTCCAAGGTCAGAGCTTTATTCACTGTACCACCTAGCTGCCCCTTCCACCTTATTTTAGAAAGGAGAGTGTCGGGGGTGGGGTGGTGTGTAGGATGGTGAGTATGGTGTTCGTACCTTACAAAGATCATTTGGAGTTGTTTGCCCGGAAGAGCAGAGGGCAAGGAGTGAACTCAACAGAGGAATCCGGGTATTTCCTGGCCTGCCACATGACGAAGGGTTAGATGTGTTCTGCGATACTGCAGAGGCGGAAGCAGAAGCCGGGGCTGACTGCAAAGAGGAAAGCTTAGGCTTGATATTGGGGCAGGGAGGAACGTCCTGACAGTGAAGGTCTCCACAGTGGAAAGACCTTCCTCAGACAAAAAGCCTGAACGGCTGCTCGTCAGGGCTGTCCCAGAGGAGATTCCTGCTTGGGAGTGGACGTACCAGTGGCTTTCTGAGGTCCCTTCCAGCTCTACCATTTGGAGATTCCACCTGCAAAGGATCTACCCATCTCAGCTCAAATAGCATTTTGAGGCTCTCTCACGTGCTTTCTGTGTTCCATTTATTATTATGGCAATTTCTGAACGCGTGGTGCACTTTCCATCCCATTCTAGGCTGTAATGTCCACAAAGGCAGGGACTGTGTCTGGTTTATCTCTGTCTCTGTGTCGGCGTTGAACATGGGACTCTGCACAGAGCAGGCAGACATTTAATGTGTTTGTTTAACTGAATTGAACTCAGTTGTCCGAATGGAGCCCTGGATCCACTCAGACGTGGTCGAAGTGTTTCTAAAATGCATACACGTCTTAGCCACAGCCTTCTCTTTGCTGGGCCCCGCACAATGATTACATCATGGACACTCCACTAATGTGGCTCATCTACATTGTCTGCAAAAGGGAGTAGCTTAACTGTGGTTAGTCAAGCCACAGGCATTTATTAAGCACCTGTGCTAAGCCTAGGAATGCACAGAAAAGCAAAAATCGTCCTTGCCCTCTAAGATCTTAGACTGTATCTAATGAGGGAGACAGCAGGTAAATAAAGAGGTCTCTGCAGAATACATACAAAGTAGATGGGAAGGTCACCTTAGAGAAGGCGCCATCTGAGCTGAGCTCTAAAGAAAGCCAGGCCTTCCGAGAGGCAGAGGCTGAGGGCAGCGTGCCAGGCGTGGGAAGTACACCACGCGAATGCTCGCGAGTGGCCGAGGGAACGCTGTATGTGATGAAGAGCTGACAGGCCAGTACACCTGGACTGGAGAGTAACATGTAAGAAGACTGGGAGCATCTGCGAGGGCTGGGGGCGGGGAGCAGCTTTGAAGGTCAAACAGGGCCATTTATGCTGCATCTTTGAGGCCAGAGGGGCAGTGGAGTTAAGTGTCCAGCCCTCCAAGATGAGATGGGATTCATTTTGAACAGTCTGAACGTCGTGGAGGTGCTGCTCTGAAGAACCAGGACCAGAGTCTGGAGCTGCTTAAGCATGAGCTGAAAAACTAAGAGAGAGGAGCAATTTATAAAAGAAAAAGGGCCGCATGTTCTAAACCACTCACTCTTACTACTGCTAAAACCCAAATCCAGACGGCTCTGAGCTTTTGCTTCACCCCTACGTGAATGACAGCAGCGACAATGGTAGCAGCCCCTATCTATATGGGGTTTCAGGATTGACAACGTCACATGTTAGGTGATGTTACTTGATGTCAGTGCGACATGTTGTATGATACACACACCTTAGGAGTAAGTGCTGTTATCTCCATTTCACAGATGAGGAAACTGAGGCTGAGAGATACTGAGGAACTTCTCTAGGGTTACATAGCTAGTAAGTATCACAGGCAGGATTCACAGTACAGATGGATTGTAGAGGGAGAAGGCTGGAGGCAAGGAAGCCAGTTTCAAGGCCATTACCAAAAGAAGAGGAAATGAGGACCCACATCTAAAGTGGGCCTGTGGAGGTGGGGAGGAGGGTGTGCATTTGAGGCACCTTCCAGTGCTAGAACGGGCTGAAGATGGACACTGGTTGTCTGTAGATGGTTAGAGAGGACAGCCTACAGCTGGCTCAGACACATTGGGCCTGGGGGACAGGGAGGACGGTGCTGCCATCCCCGGAGAAGAGGATGTCACGAGGGGTGGGTTTCAGAGGCGAGAGATGGGTTCAGGTCCGGAGGTGGTGTGCCCTGAGCCCCAGCCCCAGCGCCAGCCCCAGTCGGGTCATTCTTTTTAGGAAGGGCATTTCACCATCACCGTGCTCGTTTATGTAGCACTTTTAAGGTTTGCAAAGTGCTTTATAAACATTATCTCATTTGATCCTTGGGAGAGAGCCACTGTTGTTATTCACGTTTTACAGATGAGGACATGAGTCAGATAAGAGACTGAATGGCAAGTGTCTGAGGCTGACTTGAACTCAGAGCCTTCCTGACTCTAGCCCGGGCCTCCATCCACTTGGCCTCAGCGGAGTTAAGAAGCCCATAAACTGCCAGTACAAATTTCTGTCCTGGAGCCCCTGACTCCTAGCAGGCTGCTCTAATTGTATCATCCGATTGTTATTTTAGCAGATAACTCCCTACCTGGGGAATGCTGGTCCACAGCAGCTGCCATAAATCCATCTTAAATGTTTTATCGACCCTGTACCTGGGTAATGTTGTGAGGATTTATCTCTACTTGACACAGTTGGGGTCTTTCAGTCTGACATTTAAAGATAAAACTCTAGTGATTTGCCTCCAGCATTTATAGTACCCTAATATCATAATAACATAGAGGAGGAATGCTAATTCTTAGGCTTTTAAATCATCTCTCCTCTGCTACAGAGAAATGATGAAATAAAAGAAAAAGTGAAGACCTCCGATTTCCTGGTATGTCCCACTTCCTAAGAAGTATTTTTCATCCTTTCAGTCAAATGTCTTTTGGGCCAGAACTTACTTAACTCAGCCGTTACCTGGCCCTCCATCTAGACTCATGTCGGGCTGAACAGGCCTGCACTTGGATCCCTCATGGAGTTAGCCCCTCTTGGCAGCTGAATCTTCAGGACTGATGCCCATCAGGCCACGTTCAGAGGCAGATTTCTTGGGAACAATTGGGCAACGTTCTGCATCATTGATAGGTTGCTGATGAGATTTCACATCTGTTCAGGCAGCAGAACGGAAGGGATAGATCAACAGGAAAGTTCTCTTTTTCCTGATGAGCTGATGCAATCCAGGTCCCATTTCTGCTTTGGGGGATGATTTGGGAGCTAAGCCACAGTGTAGAGGAGTGGAACGTGAGGGAGAGAACTGGGCCTCTCCACGTGTCTCCCTTTCAGGATTGTTACGGGAATAGAACAGGGCAGTGTTTGTCAAGGCTTCACACACCTTAAAAAGCACTAGAGAAATGCTAGCTATTGTTTTGTACTTGGCTGTTTAAAATCTATATTTTCAGTAGCAGTTTGGTGCCTTGATCCTACATAAACTTAAAAATGTCAAGCATTTACTGGCAAGAGGAGACCCCTATTCTAAAGTATAATAATAATGATGATGATAGTGATAATTACTGGCATTTAAGATTTACAGAGTGTTTTGTAAACATTATCTCATATTATCCTCATAGCAACCCTGTGAAGTAGGTGCTATTATTATTTTTACTTTATAGATGAGGAAACTGAGGCAGACAGAGGTTAAGAGACCTGCCCAGGGTCACACTGTTAGTACTTATATGGGGCTGGATTTGAATTCAGGCCTTTCTGACTCTGGGTCTAGCGCTCTGGCCACTTCTCTACCAAAGTTACAGTACAGGGGGCCAGGCACTTATTTTAATTATTATCATCTTGAATTTGATCATAAATGGCTGTAAATTCTTTTGATGAACATAATCTTGGTGAGATGAAGCGCTGATTTAGAAGTAAAAAGGGGGAGCAAGCCCGGACACAGAGCCGGCCCCCTTTCCGCTGCCCCCTTCCTACTCGTGAGTAACTAATGAGGTTCGAGGTGTCTCACGACCGTGATGACTGGATGACAGGTTTATGTTCTCCTGCCCCCGTCGGACCCTTACCGCAGCATGGCGGTCTTTCTGTGATTACGGTTGGTCAGTCATTTTTCAGTTCTGTCTGACTCTTTGTTACTCCACTTGGGGTTCTCTTGGTAGATACAGGAGTGGTTTGCCATTTCCCTCTCCAGTTCATTTGATAGATGAGGAAACCGAGGCGAACAGTGTGAAGTGACTTGCCCAGGCTCACACATCTACTAAATGAAACTGAGGCAGAGGGAAGTTAAGTATTCATTTGCTCGGGGTCCCACAGCACATCGATGGCAGAGGCCGGGTCTGAACCTTAGTAGTCCTGATTCCAGGCCCAGTGCTCTACCCACTGGACTACCTCCTTGCAGAGATGCTTAAACAACACTTGTTGATTGATTCATTAAGCAGCCAGGCTTTCACAAATGATATTGTCTGTTCAATAATTTTTCAGTCATGTCCAACTCTTCCTGACCCAATTTGGTTTTGTTTTTTTTTTTTGGCAAAGGTACTAGAGTGGTTTGCCATTTCCTTCTCTAGATCATTTGACAGATGAGGAAACTGAGGCAAACATGGTTGAGTGACTTGCTCAGGGTCACACAGTTGGTATGTATCTGAGACTGGATTTGAACTCAGGGCATTGAAGAATAAAATGAATATAAAGGAGGGAGATCTAGTTCCATGACTCAAGTGAAGAGAAAGTGATGGAGACACCATCATTCCTGGTATCTTTGAATCGTCAGGAGAAAGTGACAAAGGATCCTAGCACATCCTTGGGCTCTTGATGGGAAGACCAAGGCAAGAGTCACACAGGATGGTTGAGAATGGATGAATTGCTATCTGCATTGTTGGATAGAAAACAAGACCATGGATCCATTTGAATGGGTGGATATGCACACATTTATTTGTGTATGTATGTGTACATATAACATATGCATATATGTGATTTGAGTATAAACATATTTTGCGTACAATAAGGGGATGGGAGGCAGTGGTCCCTCTGGTCGCCTCCAACATTAGCAATATTTTATTCTGTATTTCTTTCCAAAACTTAGAAGAGAAAGCCATTGACTTCTTCTCACAAGAGATGCCATTGAGAGTGGAATTTGCAAAAACACTCCAAGTTGGACAGACTTCCTTGATGTTTTCATTTACTCATTCATGAAACCTCTGCTGATGTAAACATGTGAAACTCCACTTATATTTTAGATGAAAGACAATGTTGGCAAAAGCATCTTCCCCAACCCTCTAATCTTGGCACCTCTTACTTAGATAAGTGAAATAGAAGAATATAATTAATTAACTGACTAATAATTAATCCTCAGAAGTGAAAGTCTTGAGAAAACAATTGTCCTCTGTGAGTCAAGTAATTGAATTTTCTCAAATCTTTAGATCCCTTGCTTCAAAAATGGAGAAAATTAAAAAGAGTCCATAATCATTAAATGGGATGACATTTCTGTGCTTTTTTTTTTTTTTAGTTTGGAGGAGGGTTTCCAAAAGTATTATTCTCTGTGTGCAGTTTCTACAAACTCGGCCTAAAGGAGGTCTTACAAAATAGCCCGAGGGCCAGGCACAGATGATTCCCCCTGCACTGTTAAGGGCATCTCAAGGCAGAAGATCTGGCCAATATGAACTTCTGGTTTCTGTGATCTCATCTTTGTTGAAGACTGAGCTTTACCTTTAGAGAATCTTCTTATGACCAACCATCTATGAATAAAATAATACCACACATTTATATAGCATATAAACATCTGCAAGCTGCTTCTCAAACATTATTTCACTTGGCCCTCACAATGACCCTGAGAGCTAGATGTTATTATTATGTCCATTTCACAGATAATGAAAGTGAGGCTGACAGGGCTTATGTGACTTGCCCAAGATAAGGCAGCTAGTGAGAGTCTGAGGCGGGCTTTGAACTGAAGCTTTCCTGATTCCAAGGCTGGTACTCTGTCTAGCAGGGCACGTATCTGCTGCAGCTATGGCCCACTTTTATCAGGGCTCATGTGAGACTTGCTGGGCTAGTGTGTCTTAGTAACATGGCACCTCCGTAGGAGACCAGGTCTAGACACACAGTTTCTAGTATTGAGAGCATTGCTGGCTAGTGGCCTCATGAACTTGGACAAGTAATTAGATGTTCTTGACTGCCAGTTTGCTCTTCCCATGAGGGAAACTTTCAGAAGGGCCATGACTCAGAGCTCATCCTCTCCAGCCGCAGGCTGAACTGGAGCCCTTTCTCCAACATCCCCAACAGCCTCTGCTCAACGACCTTGGGAGGGGAGCCCAGGAGCTCCCTTGGGGGCCACTCAGGACCATTCCTTTGTAGCCCAGAGCCTGGCACGTAGGAGCTACTTTCAGTCATACTAGCTCAATGGCTGAAGGAGGAACTCTGATCATTAGGAAGTTTTTCCTTTCTTGGAACTCCAATGGAGGTTAGCAGCTTTCATCTTTCTCACAGTTCTCTGCCTTGGACATTTATGAGTTGTGTGTCCCCTCAGGGGCTAGCCCCTCTTCCACATTAAACCCTTTCAGATATTTCAAGGTTTTATCCTCTGATCCTCCCCTCCCCAAGTCTTCTCCATTCCAAGTTAAATATCCCCATTTCCTTCTATCTATCTTCATGGGGCATGGAGTCCAGGCCATTTACCATCCTGTGGGCCCTTCTTCAGGTGCCGTCCAGCTTATTCATGTCCTTTCTAAATGTGTGGCCTGGAACAGAACACAGCACTCTAGCTGTAGTCTGACCAGGGTGAAGCAGAATGACTTTGTCCCCTCCTTATTCTGGATGCTGAGCATTTCTGAAGGCATACTCAGACTGAGCAGAACCTCCAGGGCCTTTCTAGCTGGATCATCTCACCATGCCATCCCCATCTTAAACTCTGAAAGGTGATTTCTGAGCCTAAGCATAAGGATTTCTGTTTTATCGCCATTACATTCCCTCTTCTTCGATTCGGCCCAATGGTTGAGTCTGTCAAGATACCTTTGGGTTGTGACCATGCCTCCATTGAATTAGCCATCCTTTTTAGCTTTGTGTAATCTACCAATATGATGAGTGTGCCCCCTGTACCTTTATCTAATTTACTGATAGCACAGAACTGAGCAAAGAGCCCTGGGGCACTCTACTGGAGACCTCCTTCCAAGATGGCTCTTTGGGTCAAGACATTCAATTAGTTCCAAATCCATTAAACTGCAATCACCTAACCCCCTTCTTTCTGCACTGTGGGAAGGAGCAGCTTGTAGAGGACCACAGGTCCCCTTGGGACATTGCAATATTAGAGAGTCACATGGAGAGAGCCCCTAAACATTTTGTGTTCCTTGTCTCTTTTCTTCTTGAACATCCCACCAAATATACAGCAGAGATTCCCAGAGAACACATCTAGGTGACAGCAGGCTATTAAATGAAAGTAAAATATACCAGCCACTGCAATATTTTATTAGTTTTTCAGGACTACCCAGGGCATGAAGTCCAGGAAATCAAGAGGATTCACTGCTTGCCTTACATAAATGTTTTCTACCTGGAGTAGTAACTGCTGAGAACCTGATATAAGCAGGTTAGAGTAAATATATCAATTGTAAAAAGTGGTCCCATCAGGCCTTGCAGGCAGTCAGGTCCTCTTGGCATAACAGGACTGGATTGGAGGAAGGGGATCTTTTAGGTGACCTGCAATCACACCACTCTCTCTCATCTAGCCCAAGTGCTACCTCTGTGGGGCTTTAAGCATCATGCCAGGGCTGTCATTCTGATATGGGCAAATGGTATTTGGGCTGGTGTAGATGGATAAAGGAAGCCAAGGTTCATTTTGGGGGTGGGATCAAGTTAGTCTGTGGAAATGCAGCCTCACTATTTTTGTCAAAATTCTGCTCTCAACCACAATCTCGAAGAGAGTCAAATTGACTTAGAGAGTACAACCTCCCCTCCTCTCAGCCGGCCAGGTACATGTTTGAAACGGAGTCTTTAAATCAAGTTTGTAGGGTTCTGCTTCCAGGCTTTCTGGTTCAGGCTTGGCTTTGAATATCAGGAACCTCAGGGGCTCCCCTTCCTTCTGGTTTTTATTTCCTATGAAAGTATCTGAATTCACTGAAGCTTCTGCCCCTTAGAGCAGTTGTGCCAACATCTCCTAACCTCAGTCAGTAGTTCTCTGACAGCTAAAGGAGGGAGTTCATTTCCTGATGCCAGGAGTCTAGAACCCTTAGATCCCAGCCTTCGGTGACCCAGAGCTGAGTGGGGCTTTGGAGGCCTATCCTCAGCCTAACAAGAGTTGCCTGTAGGCCCTTGCTGAGAAGGGGGCAGCCAGTATCTGCTTAAAGACTTCCAGAGAAGGGGAGACGTCTTCCTGCCCCCTTCCATGTCTCAGCAGCTCTCACTGCGATACAGTTTTGTCGACTTTGTAACATCAAAATCAAACCTAAGCTTCCTCTTTGCAGCTGCAGCCCATGGCTTCTTGGTGAATGAATAAAAAAGTCACTCACTCAGCCAGCATTTACTAAATCCACCATTCTGAGACTCAGGATACATGGAAAGGCATGAGACAGTCCCTGCCCTGGACGAGGAGCTGACGGTCTGATGGAGGAGATGAGGTGCAAACAGCTGAATAACCAACCAGCTCTAGACAGGCTGAGGTGGAGGGCTGACAGAGAGAAGACATGGGGATCAAGCCGGATCAGGAAAGTCTTTCTGTCATTAGAGGGGGAATTTAGCTGGGACTCGAAGCAAGTGAGGGAAGGTAGAAGGCAGAGAGAGGAGGAAGAGGCTGCCCGGCTTGGGGGATGGCCAGAGAGAATACCTAGAGCTTGGGGATGGGGAACAGCGATGTGCCAAGCACTGGAGGCACAAGCAGGAAAGTAAAGTCACCCTTGTCCTCAAGGAGCTTACGTTCTAATGGCAGATTTAACACATGCAGGAGTTTTCAGTCTTGTCAGATGGAAAGGCCCTGTCCTCTGCCAAGCATTTCCACTGGTAAAACCTTGTTTGTTTCTGATGTCGAGCCAGTTGCCTTTGCCAGGGACTTTAGTGGTGAGAACTTTCTTTGCTGGGCCTTCATCTGTGAGTGGTAGCTGCTGGGAGGCTGTTGCCAGGCTGCAGTCCATGAGGGCTGACTTCTTGGTTGATGACCACCAGGCCCGACTGGGAGCAGGGACAGGCCCAGGGACCAGGGACAGAGCTGCTTTTCCCAAGGCTCTGGGCCCAGGGTCCTGGGCTGTCTATCAGGATCTGAGGAGGTGGTGGCAGCCAGCTGTCACCTCAGGGTGTCTTGCTTTTTTCAGCGAGGCTGGCTTGCCTGCCCTGTGGGTACAGGTGGTTGGCAGTTGGTGGGGATGCCTGGCCCCTTCTCCACAGGGGCTGTCCCTTTGTGGGGGCTGGACAAGAGGCAGGTCTTGAGGGTGTCCAGCCCAGGCAGATGCTGCTACTCTCAGGGCTCTTTGGGGAGGGGTCAGTCATGAGTGGCTTCTTCCTTCTACAATGAGATGGGGGGAAGAGTGGAATTTCTCGGGGAATTGGAGGTTCATGGGCATGGAGTGGGTGAAAGGGGAGCAGCTTAGAGGGTAGGGAAGGGAGGGTGCAGCAGCCAGACATGAACTGTGTGGAGTGGGGAGAAGGAACCCCAACCCCAGGGGACAAAGGGGTGAAGGCGTGGCAGTGCTGATAGCGGTCACCAGAGGGCAGCAAAGGCCCAGGGACAGAAGCAGCCCCTGACACAGGGCAGTGGAACCAGCTGCCAATGTGGATGAGGCCTGAGACTCCTCTGACGGGACAGCCAGTCTCTCTTGCAATCTCACTCCCTACCCAGGGAAGGAGTTTGGGCCTGTGTCTGCCTGTCTCTGTCTAGAGACCTGAGTTCAAGAGACGGTGTCAGAAACACTGTATTAAAATCCTGACGCTGCCAGCGATGGACCATGACGAGCTGCTCTAGCTTTCTGGACTTTAGGCTCTGCCTCTGAAAACGAGGAGGCTGGACGAGGTCTCCGCAGGTCTTCCAGCCCCTCCGGCCGGTTCTGGGACACCCTGGGATGCAGCAGAGTCGGCATTATTGGAGCGGTGCAGAAGACATCAGTTCAGAATCCTTGGACCGAGTCCCCAGCAGATGGAGTCAGAGCAGAGCAGCAGAAAGCCAGACAAGCAGCGGGAAATGAGCTGGAGCGTTCTGAGCCAAGGAGGCGAGGTTCTCCCAGCGCCCTTGTTGGGGTTCCTGACCCCAAGTCTGCATGTTTGAGTAGGGCCATTGGCTCAGCTGAGAACACCCACAGATGGGTGAGAAGACTGACACCATGGTGTATCAAAGTCTGGATTCAGATTCTGGCTGGGCCACACAGGAGGAGGATTGGACATGTCGTTTACACACCTCAGGTCCTTAGTTTCTCACCTGTGAAATGGAGCTCTTCTGGGCTCCTCCTAATGGCAATTGGGTTACATGCGTCAAACTTGTGAAGTTACTATTGCACATCTCTGCTCTTCCTTCTGTTCCTCTCCTACTTTTGACCTTTGGTAACTTTCAGAAAGTGCTCAGGAGGGTTGTAGGAACTGACACTCTCCCTCTGTCTCACTCTTACTCTTTTGTGCACAGTTCTCCTAATATTTTCTCTTTGCTCTAATGAGTCAGAGGAGTGACCTAACAGATACTGACTCTGGAGGCATTCTCTTATCAGGAACAAATCGTTTTCTATTTATTCCAAGACGATCAATTTTATTTTATTTTCTGAGACGTTCTTGGGGGCTTGCCACATGCGGGCCGTCTATTTCTTTTCTTGAAAAGCATGTTTGTGATCTCTGGCATAAGATTTCCGTGTAGCCTTTAGCTTCTCTTCTCTGTTCTTCGGGCTTGTAGCAGGCCCTTCATAAATGGTTGTCCATGGATCACTGACTTCCTCTTTCCCAATATGTTTCTCACTATCCTCATTTCTTCCAACATTTGCATGGAAATCCTCAAATCCAGAAATCTCTTATAACTGAGTTTGAATCAGCTCAGTGAGTTCTGAGCAGTTTCTCTACACCTTCATCCTTTGGAACACATGTCAGATCAGAAGCTGTGATTATTTCCATTGTGATCTTGCAAATACTTATAGGGTCTGAAATAGGAAATGACCAACTGTTCAAAGAAATGGGGTTTCTTGTTGCTTTTGTGGGTACGCGGTCAAATGACTTCCAATTCCTTTCTTTACCTATCCAAGGAGACTCCGGAGCCCTCCTTCCATTTAGCTGAAACTCCCTCTTTTGTTCTGAGGCAGCCATGGGGTGCAGTGGATAGAGTGTGGGACATGGAGTCAGGAAGGCCTGCCTATAAACACCCCCTCACACATTTATTAGCTGTGTGACCTTGGCTGAGTCACTTATTCTCTTTAAAATGATAATACCTACCTCATGGGACTGTTATGAGGATCGAAAGAGATAACATTGGTAAAGCCCTTTGTAAACCTTGCAGATATCTATACCTGTATCTATCTGTCATCTATGATGGTGATTGCTACTTCTACAGGTAATGTCAAGATTGTTAGAATTCAGGTTCTCCACTATTATTTCCAGAATTGGTCACTGGACTAGGATCTCACAGTTAGCATTCCTTCAAATAAATTAAAATTTATAGCTGGTCCCCAAACGGTGTGATTCTTAGCATGCTCTGCCCCTAGTTTGGTGACATTGCCATCACCGAAGGAGAAGGAGTCAAATAGGGATAGAGGCCATGGCTGCCATGGTCAAATACTTATTGGCCAAGTTGCCAGTCTATGGGCATTAAACCTCCTTTCTCTCTAGCCAGGCGCACATTTGGAAAGCCAACTCAGCCGCACTCAAAGCTTTTGTTGCTTGGTTGAACCCAGCAGAGCTTGTGACCCGTTGGTGTGGCCTTTGAGAGCCCAGGTCCACCCTAACCCCCCATGAGAAAGCTGGTGGCCTTTGAGAATTTGTTCTTACCACCAGGAAAATGAAAGGCAGAGGAATATTTCAAATCACTCTTTGGTTTCTTTGAAAAGTAAGTCATATTCTTCAAATTAAGTTACTTTAAAAAAGTTTACAACATGTCTTAAGAAGCTTAGAAATGCTGACAAGGATTACAAGCTGAATGTGAAGTGGACGGCCCAGGCCACGAGCAGAGTGCACCTTGGCCTTTTCCCTGCTGGTGCCAAGCTTCCATCTGGTTCTTGCTGGCTTTTCTATCCCTGACTCTTTCCAGCTCTGGGTATACATTCTGGCCCCTGGCCCCATCTGTCTTTTCCAGAGTAGCAACCTGTCCTCAGCTGCCAGACTTCTATGTCTGTGGGGCCCACTGACATGATGACACCCCTTCCCCCAACCCCCACTTCATTAGGCTGGTCCAAGCCTGCTTCTTTGACCACATCTGCTTTCTGCTCCTTTCCTGTTACAAGCATGGAATAGCTGCTCTGGATGTGCTCTGGGCCCCCTGTCATTAACCCTTGCCACACCAATATCAGTCAGTGGGATGCTGACTTGCCCATCTTTGGGGGTCTGGCAGGTTGCAAGGCCAGATCAGATTCATAATAACTCATATTTCTACAATGCTTTAAGGTTTCTCAAGCCCTTAATTTATGAGGATGCTGACTGCTTGGCAGTGGTAGCATCGATATCCCCATTTGACAGTTGAGAAAACAGGCTGAGAGAGGAAGAAACCTTGCCTGTGGCTACTTAGCTGGGAAGTGACTGAGGCAGGGGCCAAACCCTCCTCACACTTAGCTCCCTGGCTTGCAAGAAAGGAAGCTATGGGACACAAAGGCTGGTTTACAAAGAGCGGGGTACAGCTGAATGGCTGAACAGTAGCACCCCCAGCACTTGGCATTTGTTTTGGTATCCTACATGAACTTCTCCGTGAACATGCTGTAAGGAGAATGTAAGTTCCTTGAGGGCAGGGATTTCCCCCCCATTTGTATGTGTATCCCCAGCCTGGCACTAGCAGGCTCCTGATAGATTAATGTGTAATGACTGATTGATGGACCTCAGGAGCTCCGGGGAGGAGCCTCTGCTTTCTGAAGGGCCTGATGGATGCTGCAGCCAGAAACCCCTTGTTCTTAATCATTGCCCAGTCAATCAACGAGTATTTATGAAGTCCCTACTTTGTGCCAGACCTTGGGCTGGGCCCTGGGGCCACACGGACCGAGAATGAAATGCGGCTTCTTCACAGGGAGATGTAAGGAGGGGGACACCGGGGGATCTAAATACAAAGAGAATAAATACAAGTCAATCCTGGAACACAAGGACAACAGCAGGAGTGGGGTGGGGGTGGGATCAGGAAAAGCATCACATGGAGGGTGCTGCTTGAGCTGTACTGGGAAGAGAGAGAGAGAGATTGTAGGTGGCAAAGGGGCTGAGGGCATGCCCCCTAGGCGTGGGGAGGACAAAGGCCCCAAGAAAAGGGACAGCCATTGGGCTGAATTGGAGAGCTTGGGAAGGGGAATCATGTCCAGTGAGGCTGGAAGGGCAGGTTGGAGCCAGGTTGCGGAGGACTTTCAAAGCTAACAGAACTTTCACATTTGATCCTAGAGGGGCCAGGAAGCCAGCGGAGTGGCCTAAGTAGCACAATCATGTGCTCAAATTGATGTTTTAGGAAAATCTCTGTGGCAGAAGCAGGTAAGAATGGGCTGGAGTAGAGAGAGCCTTGAGGCAGGGAGACCAGGTAGGGTTGTGACAGTAATCCAGGAGAGACAGGATGGGGGCCTGACCTGAGGTGGGAGCTGCTTGAGCAGAGACAAGGAGGCAGAGGCAGGAGATGTGGAAGTGGTGCCATGGCGCTCGGTTGGCCTGTCCCCCTTGATTCAGCCTTCTTGGAACGCTGTGCTCCTCACTGCCTGCGTGGACTAGGTTGAGGGGGCTGGATTTTTCTCAGGATTTAAAACAGTTTCACCGTTGACTTTGGTCACTCAGCTTCCCCAGCAGCCACATGACCCTCAAAGCTTGACTCTGGGGGGCTCTGGAGGCCTTTCAGCTTTGTCCCCCTTTCCTGGCATCTCCTTTGGACATTCCCACCTTGTCAGGAGCTGGCTTTGTTTCTCACGCTGTTGTGTCTTGGTCTAGTTGAGGAATGAAGGCAGAAGGCTATGGTCTCCTTACTCCGGGTGATGCAGCAAGGCCCCAAATTGGGTGCCTGTAGTTGAATGTGGGGCTGGGTCCTCCCAATGATGCAAAGATGATGCCTTCTAGCTAAAAATTCTAGCAGAGTTGGTATAGAGAAGAAGCATCCTGTGGCTGTGGGCCTGATGGTCATTCACCTTCAGAATGCCCTCAGAAAGCATGTATGCTCAACCTCAAAGGAGGCCCGTGGTGGCCGTCTTGGGATATTTGGAGAGGTGTGATGGGAAAGAGGGCTCGCTATGGCCTGCTCAGCCACAGGGGGAGTGTTGCACAGGTGGCTTGAGGCTGGATGTCAGGATAAACTTCCTACCAGTGAGAGCGGCCCTGACATTGTGAAGCATGGACCGTGTGACCGTCTGTCAGGGACGTTTCAGAGGGGATCCTTGTTCAGGCAGAGGTTAGGCTCCACAGCCCAGAGGCTGTGTCCCTTTGAACCCCACATTTCTGCGTGGTTTGGAGCACCTTTGGCAGTGCCCAGGCCCTTCCCCAGGATGCAGCCCAGATCTCACCTGACTTTGCCAGGTCTTCACATCTCTGTCATTCCTGCCTGGTGACATTGTGTCAGGGGGCAGCATGACTGGGGGCCCTACCCCCTTCATCTGGCTTTTGGATGCTGATACACACTCTGCAGCAGGGCTCCCCCAAGCTCCTGAGCCCAGGTAGCCCCCTGAGTTATCTGAGGAGGAGCCTTCCTCTAAGCCCCACCATTAAAGCATCTCCATCGGCTCAGCAGCTGGGGCTCAGCTCTTTGCAGATTCTGGGACAAGGAAGACTGGGAGCCCTCCCAGGCTCTGTGGTCTATGCAGTAGAGTCCCCAGAAGGGCACTCCTGGGGCTGAGGCTCCAGCAGAGCCCTCCAGGAAAGCTTCGCACTCTCATTGAGAATAGTGATGGTGGTTCAGGGAGAGCCCATAGGCAACTGGGTGAAAAGTGAAAAACGAGCATTAAACAGTGGATTGTTTTGTCTGCATGACGCTAATTGAGTAGTTGATTTTTTTTTCCTATGAGTTTGACTGGTTTACTGGCCTCCAGTGGACCCAACTGGAGATGAGGGTTGTCTGTCCTTGTAGTGGCTGAATGGTGGGTCGACTCCGTTTCCTTACTTTGAAGGAGCCCTGGAATTGAAAGATAGGCGGCTGCCTTGGCAGGGAAGCCTCGGCACTCAGGGAGCAGTTGCACTTGCTTTCATCTTTTCTAAGGGAAGGCTCTGCTTGCACACAGCATTGTTACAGTTGAGTCAGCTTGGAGCCCAGCATGTGCTCTGCACTTCCATCCCTCCTCAGAATCCCGTGACTGTCACCTTGTCTGATGCCTGCCCTGCATGAGCTAAGGGCAACCCACTTTCCATGCCAAGAGGGCATGGGTGTGCCAGGCCCCACTGAGGATACCCCGCCCTGCTTGCTTCTCTAGGGCATGGGGAGCCTCAGCTCTCAGTCACAGCAGAACGAAAGGGGTCTCTGCCCATTAGCAGCCAGGGCAGCCACCGAAATCAAGAAGAAATGGTGTCTCACCAACAGAGATACCTGGTCACTCAGACAGGAAAGGAAAGATACAAAGACCAGTATCACAGTTCCCTACACAGTGTCTGCCGTGTCCAAGGCCCTCACAAGCTGACCCAAAGCAAAACTGCCCCCTGCACGCGCTATTCCCTGCTCTCTCCTGAAATGCTTTTCTCAGGCAATGCACTCAGAGCCCCAGAAACCCCCCCAGTGGGCCTGGGGGCCTGTTTACTTTCATCTTATTTGTGAATCTAAGTAATCTCTGGCTTCTGCAGAATTCTCTGGAATTCTCTTTCAGTGTAAATATCCCTGAAATTTGCGCTTTATGGATGTACAGAATTAACATTTATTCCTAGCTACAGAGGTTTCTAAGAACATAAAAAATAGAGTCGCTCTCCTTTCTTTAGAGCATGGGCCGGGGCTGGCCGTATATGAGGGGTGTGTAGGGCAGGGGTGGATTTCCCAGCCCCCTCTTTGTGCTGCTGTGCAGGTCCTGAACCTTTCTGGATGGGGCCTGGCTCCCTTTGCCTTAGAAGCAGTCTGGAAGGTGCACTTTCATGGTCTAATCTTCAGAGTCATGCTTCTTCCCTCTGCATCCCCTGCCCCCACATCTTTTGCAATTTTCCCAATAGAATAGGTAGAAAGCAAGGAGCCATTGTTGGGCAAGATTGTGTGTGCATATGTGTGCAAGTGTGTGTGTGTGTGTGTGTGTGTGTGTGTGAGAGAGAGAGAGAGAGAGAGAGAGAGAGAGAGAGAGAGAGAGAGAGAGAGAGAGAGAGAGAGAGAGAAGAGAGGAGAGAGGAGAGAGAGGAGAGAGGAGAGAGAGAGGGGGGAGGGAGAGAGAGAGAGAGGAGAGGAGAGGAGAGAGAGAGAGAGGGAGGAGAGGGAGAGAGAGAGGGGAGAGAGAGAGAAACAGAGAGATGGAGGGAGAGACGGGGCGGGGGGGAAGAGAGAGAGACACAGACAGACAGACAGACAGACAGACAGACAGACTACGCCTGGGCCAGAAGGGCCCCCCTCCCCCCTCCCTGTAATGTCTTCTAACCACTTCTCTCTGGCAGGTCCTGGGGCTGCCTCCTGGTGGGTTACCTTGGCAACCCCAGGTGTCTGTCTCACTTTACAATGTCCCCAGGCTGCTGCAGGGATCACGCCATTTGCATACACCCCAATGTTCTGGTAGCGAGTTAAGGAAGGCTGTTGCCACAGGAAGGTAGACCTGCCATCCTCACTCAGGTCCTGGAGATCTTGGGAAGGAGGTCCAGGGTAGCTGGGCTCTGACCTGCCCAGGCTCTGATGCAGGGGACGGGGCCTCCCAGGCTTTCAAACCCGTGCTGTGAGTCTGGCACATTTGACAGGGGGCCCCCGCCATCTCCTCACTGAGAAGCCCTGAGCTTCCCTACACCAAGCAGGCTGCTGACAGCGCGCAGAGCTCTTCTTGAATGGTCTGTGGACATGTCAATCACTGCTATGTGACTGAGTATGGCTCTGAAGCAGTTTACTAATTAAGTCTGCTTAGCAGAATCCCACCAGTTTTATCAAATTTACATGGAATGTTTCATTTCACACGGCCTGTCTGAAGGGAGACTTTATCAGGTCTTAAAAATAAATGAAGCATGGATATGACTTTGCTTTTTAAAAAAAATCTCTCCATCTCTGTCTTTCTAATAATAATAGCAATATGTGCAGCTAGTATTTACACAGCACCCACTGTGTGCCAGGCACACAGTGGAGCCACTGATTTCATCCTCATATCAACCCTGGGAGACAGGCACTATTGTTATATTCATTTTACGGGTGAGGAAACTGAGGTGAACCGAGGCTGAGCAATTAGGCCAAGGCCACACAGCTAGCAAATGTCTGAGGCTGGATTCGAAATGAGGACGTCCTGAGTCCAGGTGCAGCACTTTATGCACCGGGACAGCTGGCTGCCTCAGCGTCTGTCTGTCTGCCTCTCCCTACCTTGCCCCTCATTTTGGGGGTAGAGGGCATTGAGAGAGAGAGACAGAGAGAGAGAGAAGAGAGAGAGACAGATGGGGAGAGAGAGAAGAGAGACAGACAGACACAGAGAGAGGAGAGAGACACAGAGAGAGGAGAGAGACACAGAGAGAGAGAGAGACACAGAGAGAGAGAGAGACACAGAGAGAGAGAGACAGACAGACAGACAGAGAGAGAGAGAGAGAGAGAGAGAGAGAGAGAGAGAGAGAGAGAGAGATGGAGAGAGAGAGAAGAGAGACAGACAGACACAGAGAGAGGAGAGAGACACAGAGAGAGACAGAGAGACAGAGAGAGAGAGAGAGAGAGAGAGACAGAGACAGAGAGAGAGGGAGAGGGAGAGAGAGAGGGAGAGAGAGAGGGAGAGAGAGAGACTCCCTTACTCTTTTCTTCTCTCCCTCTTTCCTTGCCGTTCAATGATAGATAGACCTTTAAGGCTTTTAGCTGATGGGACATAGCCAAAAGGAAAAAAAAAAAGGATTGCAAGAGATATACATGACATCAGCAGCATACTCTCCAACTCTGAGTCTCTGTTGATTTTGTTATTGTTATTATTAGGAAAAATAAATAGGCCCATGGGCGTGAGACATGAGGAACCTGGAGTGATAGGAGGGAGACTCTCTGGGAACCCTTGAGGCATATCCCATTGCGGCTGGGCTGGACGCTGGTTCCCTCAGTGACCAGAAGAGGGAGACACTTACAGGTCGGGGTCTGGAGCTGGTCTCTTGGACCACCCACCTCACCCGCCTCCCACTGGCAGACTGGGCACTCACACTTTAGTTTGCTACGTCTCCCCGAAGAGTTTTAGACATTGAAAAGACTTTCTGTTGCCATAGTTCGTAAGTCCCCACTGGTGATCTTCCTTCCCCTGATTACTAGTTGCATTTGATTAATCAGCCAGGCATAATTAGCTTTTATAAGTAGAGAAAGGAAGGAAGCAAGCATTCATTAAGCACCTACTATGGGCTAGCCACTGTCCTAAGCACTTTACAAACATTACTTCATTCGATCCTCACAGTGACCCTGGAAGAGAGGTACCCTGGGAGGTAGGTGCTGAGATCATCCCCATTTTATAGTCCAGGCAGGCGGTGGTTAAGTAACCCAGCCAGTTAGTATCCCAGGCTCTAATTGAACTCATCTTCCTGCCCCTAGGCCCAGTGTTCTGTCTGCTTTGCCACATAGCTGCCTGCAGTATATATGAGAATTTACCACAGCGGTAAAGTTGGTACAGAATACTACCCCACAAAAAGTCTGTGACATATTCTCAAGTCCAGGGGAAGGCAGAAGTGTGGGGTAACTCATAGCTCTTGGAAGTCTTAGAGTCCCTCACAAGGTTTCCCTAGCTCACTGCGGGGTTCCTTGTAGAACTGTGAGTCTGGCTTTCTTCATGTCATCCTGGTCTGTCCTCGCCTGCCGATACAGGTTGATACAGTCTGCTGAAGAAGGAATACAAATTCTGTGCTCTTCTGAGGTTGCAGGTGCTGCTGCTCACCGTTTCCTCCCGTCCTCTCCTTTCTAAGCAAGTGGGTTAGGGACTTCCTTTCTCTGCTAGGTGGTGAGCTGGGCACCTGGAGTGATCAGGGTGTTCTTGACAGATACTGGGAAATGAGGAAGGGGAGGGTCAGTTTGGAGGAGGGTGTGGAAGGCAAAGGTACGTAGTGATGACATCACTCAGTGGGCTGCCCATTCATATTGGTCATAATAAGTGACAGTGAATCATTCAATCCAAGAGTATTTATTATTTATCAAGCACCTACTATGTGCTCAGTCTGTGTTAAGCAATGAGGCTACCGAGAAAGGCAAAAACAAAGGAGCGCTGTTCCCAGCAGCCTCTGCTCCCAAGGTTCTGCCAGTCTAATGGGGAGACAACAGGACAACAACTATGTACAAAGGAACGCTAGGCAGGAGAAAGCAAGAGTGTCAGTACAAAGAAGCAAGCATTCATGAAGCACCTCCTGTAAGCCAGGCACTATTCTGAGCCCTTTACAAGTGTTATTGGATCCTGGGAGCTAAGTACTATCATTGTAGCTGTTTTGCATTTGAGGAACCTGAGGCAGAGAGAGGCCCAGTGACTTGCCCAGGGTCACACAGCCAGTAAGTGTCTGAGGCCAGATTTGAACCCAGAGCCTCCTGACTGGAGGCCCAGCTCTAGACTGAAGCCCCTAGCAGGAAGAGAGTGCTTCAGAAGGACTGGAAAGGGCTTCTGGCGGGAGGCTGGGCTTTACCTGGAGCTCAAGGGAAGCCAGGGACCAGAGATGGCCATGAAATGCCCTGAGTTGGGGGATGGAGATTGGCTTCAAGGAGCCCCGAGGAGGCCTGGATGCCTAGGTTCCACAGTGAGGCCTCAGAAGACTGGGAAGTCAGGGAGTGTCAGATGACCCAATCCCTGGAGTTTAGTATGAGTGGTCTGAGGCCAGCCTCAGCTGAGCAGTGCCAGCAGAGGGGAGGGTGGGTGGGAGTGGTGAGACCCTCAAGGCAGGCTACCCCACTGCATGAGGTACCCAGGGCCTGCCTGAACCAGGCAGGTGGAGTATCAGAGGAGAGAAGAGGGCAGGAAGAAAGGGAGTACAGAAGGAGAAATGGCAGGGCTTGACCCCATCAGCTTTTGAGAGTGGGAAGCATGGGAGTGACCATTCTTATGAAATTAAATGAGACAGCTTTGTCTAGTGACTGGCAGCCAGGAGCCCAGCGTGATGTCAGGCTCCTCTCCTCACTCTCTGGACTTGGTGTCTCATCTCCAGCCCTTTTCTCCCCCGATAATAACCAGCATTTCTGTAGTGGCTTCTCTGTTCCAGGCACTTCACAATTACTGTCCCATTTGATTCTCATAACAACTCGGTGAGGTTGGTTATCATTACTTCTGTTTTCACTTGAAGAAAGTGAGGCACACAGAGCGTTAACTTGACTTGGCCACAGTTACCCAGCTAATACTTGCCTGAAGCTAGATTTGAACTTATCTTCCTCTACCTACCGCCCACCAGCTAGCCTCACACCCCTGCCCCAGGCCCTGTCTTTTGATCCATCAGGCCTGGCTCACACTCCACCTCACAAGACACCCTTGCCATGGTCACTTCACTCTCACTCTGCCGACTTCACCTCCTTTCTAGTGGCCCCAGTTTAATTCAACTCAGTTCATTGAGAATGTATTTATTTTCAGCCATGTGCAAAGTGCTGTGATTACCAAGGGGTTGTTTTGTTAATGAAATTATGTTTCTGGGATGGACCACATGGATGATGTAAGCGCCTATAAAGTATACATACATACACACACACACATCACAAAAATATGTGTGTGTGTGTGTGTGTGTTTGTATACATACGCATGCATATGGGCGTCGCATGTTATAACAACTTGGGGCACCAGGAAATGCCTTTGAAGGAGCTGGCAGGTGAGCAGGGCCTTGAAGGCATCAGAGACAGAAAGAAACCTTAGGAGTGACTGGTAGGGGATTTGGCTTCCGAGGGTGAGAGCAGTTTGCAGGGTGGAAAAGGGAATTAAGCTTCCCCAGACTGCCACTAAATAAGGCCTGCTCCTCTGAGCAAGCATCTTCCTCTGGAGAAGAAGCAAAGAGCTGGAAGGAGAGAGTATTATCCTGTGATAAATTCCCAGGAGTCTAAGTTCTTGGGCAGCTCCTCAAAGGGGAAAGAGATTTCCAAGGCAGAGGCAGCACAGGGAAGCTTTGTCTCCCACTTGACCAGACTTAATCTGTCACTTATATGCACTCGCATATTTGGAAAACATACAATTCTCTTGATGATATTTTCTATCCATTTCCTTACATACAATGCAATTAATCTCGACATCTCCAGGAGTCTGTTTTTCATTCTGGCATCAGGAGGAGGGAAATGGAACAGTCAGTCAACAGCAGTGAGCAAATGATCATCTCTGTTTCTAAAAAGTCTAGGCCAAGGGGCTTGTGGGCAGAGGATGAGGGCCTCTTGAAGCCTGGCCCCCGGAGCCAGAAATGGCTTCCTTACTCCATCCAAAGCACACCTGGCACCGGAGAGTCCTTAAAAGAGATGCTGTCATGAGACCCCTGGCAGCAGAAACTGGCCCAGTGATTTAGAAGAGACCACAATCTCTCTCCCTGTCTCTCTGTCTCTCTCTTTCTCTGTCTCTTTTCTCTCTCTCTCTTTTCTCTCTCTCTCTTTCTCTCTTTCTCTGTCCCTTTCCTCTCTCTGTCTCTGTCTGTCTCTCTGTCTCTGTCTCTGTCTCTCTGTCCTCTCTTCTCTCTTGATTTCTCTCTCCTGTCTCCCCTCTTCCTCCTTTCTCTCTCTCCCTCTCGAATGCCCCCTCTCTCTTTCTCTCTCAGTCTCTGTCTCTCACATTTCATTTCTGTCTGTCTCCTTTCTCAATTTTTGTTCTGCCTTGATAGGTCACTCAACAACCTTTTATTAAGCATTTTTACTACATGCCAAGTACTGTGTTAAGCCCTGGAAATGAAGAGAAAGACAAGAACAGTCTCTGTCTGCAAGGAGCTCACATTGTAGTGGGGGAGACAATTTGCAAATCACTAAGCATATAGCAGATCTGTGCAGGGTAAACTGGGGGGAAGCTCCGAAGGAAGACCTACTTGGGGGATGGGGGAGGGGAGGGCACCAAGAGATGCTCTTACAGGCAGGAGGATTTGGGCTGAGTCCTGGAGGTCCTGGGGGAAGGCAGGAGATGGAGGTGACGACAGTGAGCTTTCCAGGGATGGAAGGCAGCCCATGAAGGGGTCTGCTGCCATTCCAGACAAACAGCGGTAGGCCAGTGTAGCCTATGATTAAAAACTTGAAGGACCTGGGAAGGCGGAAGGGGCCTGCTTGGGAAGGGCTTTCAAGGCCAATTAAAGAGTTCACATTTGATCCTGGAGGTAAGAGGAAGTCAGTGGATCGACTTGGTCGGACCTGAGCTGTAGGAAGATCACTTGGGCAGCCAATCAGGAGGCTTCTGCAATAGTCCCGGTGAGCAGTGCTGAAGCTTGCGGCCCTGCCCAGCCCGGGAAGAGGTACTGGAAAGGAAGAACTGACTCGATGTGGGGGTGGGAGGGAGCAGTCGAGGATGATAGTGAGCTTTCAGGCCTGGGTGACTGGGAGGATGGTGGGGGGTGCCCTTGACAGTAAATAGAGAAAGTGGGAAGAGGGGACTGTTGGGGACAAGATCATGAGGGCTGTTTGGGACATGTGGAATTTATGGCTGTTATGGGTCATGCTGTTCAGCGGGTACAAGAGGCTGTGGAGATGCCGTGCTGGAGGTTAGGACAAAGGTTAGGGTTGGATACATACATCCAAGAGTCACTGCATAGAGATAACTGAATCCATGGGATGGACGAAGGAAGGTTAGTTTCTCCATCTCGGCTGCCTCTGGCTATGAGGCTCTTTCTCAGTCTATGCGTTTACCTGTCTCGGTTTTCTCTCTCTCTCTTTTTTTTTTTTAATATAAATTTATTTTCAGTTTTCAACATTCACTTCCACAAGATTTTGAGTTCCAAATTTTCACCCCATCTCACCCTTCCCCCCGCCCCAAGATGGCATGCATTCTGAATATCCCTTCACCTAGTCTGTCCTCTCTTCTATCTCTTCCCCCCCCCTTCTCTTATCCCCTTCCCCTTCTATTTTCCTGTAGGGTAGGACAGACTTCTGTACCCCATTTCCTGTATTTCTTAGTTTCCAGTAGCGTGTGAAAACATTTTTTTAAAACATATGTTTTTAAAACTTCAGGTTTCAATTCTTCTCCCTTCCTACCTCCCCAACCACCCTCACTGAAAAGGCAAGCAACTCAATATAGGTTATACATGTGCAGTTATGCAAAACACTTCCATAGTAGACATGTTGTGAAAAACTAACTCTATTTCCCTTAATCCTGTCCTGCCCTCCCATTTAGTCTATTCTTTCTTTTGACTCTGCCCCTCCTCAGAAGTGTTTGCTTCTGATTACCCTCTTTCCCAATCTGCTCTCCTCTCTATCATCCCCCTGCTCTTTTGTTCCCTTCTCCCCCTATTTTCCCATGGGGAAATGTGTATGTTATTCCCTCCATAAGCCAAATCCTATGAGAATAAGATTCACTCATTCCCTGTCACCTTCCCCCATTTTCCCTCCACTGTAAGAGCATTTTCTCTTCTGTTTTTTTTTGTGAGATAATTTACCCCATTCTACCTCTCCCTTTCTTCTTCTCCGAATGTAATCCTCTCTCATCCCTTAATTTTATTCTCCAGATATGACCCCTTAATCTTCAACTCACCCTGTACCCTCTATCTCTATCTCTATCTATCTATCTATCTATCTATCTATCTATCTATCTATCTATCTATCTATCTCTCTACCTATACATACGTATAATTTTTTTCCTCCAACTACCCTAATACTGACAAAGGTCTAATGAGTTATAAATATCATCTTTCCATGCAGGAATGTAAACAGTTCAACCTTAATAAGTTTCTTATTATTTCTCTTTCCTGTTTACCTCTTCATGTTCCACTTGAGTCTTGTATTTGAAAGTCAAATTTTCTATTCAGCTCTGGTCTTTTCATCAAGAATGCTTGAAAGTCCTCTATTTCAGTGAATGACCATTTTTTCCCCTGAAGGATTATACTCAGTTTTGCTGGGTAGGTGATTCTTGGTTGTAATCCTATCTCCTTTGCCCTCTGGAATATTATTTCCATGCCCTGCGATCCTTTTAATGTAGAAGCTGCTAAATCTTGTGTTATCCTGATTGTGTTTCCACAGTACTTGAATTGTTTCTTTCTGGCAGCTTGTAATATTTTCTCCTTGACCTGGGAACTCTGGAATTTGGCTACAATATTCCTAGGAGTTTTCCTTTGGGGATCTCTTTCAGGAGGAAATCGGTGGATTCTTTCAGTTTTTATTTTGCCCTCTGGTTCTACTATATCAGGGCAGTTTTCCTTGATAATTTCTTGAAAGATGATGTCTAGGCTCTTTTTTTGATCATGGCTTTCAGATAGAATAAAAAGGATCAGGTCAGTTGTTTTTCCAATGAGATATTTCACATTCTTTTCTATTTTTTCATTCTTTTGGATTTGTTTACAGTGTCTTGATTTCTCATAAAGTCACTAGCCTCCAATTGCTCTATTCTGATTTTTAAGGAAGTATTTACTTCAGTAAGCTTTTGGACTTCCTTTTCCATTTGACCAATTTTTCTTTTTAGGGCATTCTTCTCTTCATTGGCTTTTTGGACCTCTTTTGCCATTTGGGTTAGGCTATTTTTTAAGGTGTTATTTTCTTCAGTATTTTTTTGGGTCTCCTTTAGCAAGCTGTTGACTTGTTTTTCATGATTTTCTTGCATCACTCTCATTTCTCTTCCCAGTTTTCATCTACTTCTCTTACTTGCTTCTTAAAATCCCCTTTGAGCTCTTCCAAGGCCTGTGACTGATTCATATTTTTCTTGGAGGCTTTGGATGTAGGAGCTTTGACTTTGTTGTCTTCTTCTGGTTGTATATTTTGATCTTCTTTGTCACCAAAGTAAGATAATATAGTCTGACTCTTTTTGCGCTGCTTGCTCATGATCCCGGCTAATTACTTGAGTTTTAAACTCTTTGTTAAGGTAAGAGTCTGCTTCCAATGTGGAGAATGTACTGTCCCAAGCTTCAGGGGTTTGTACAGCTGTTTTCAGAGATACTTGTAGGGACCTGTAAATTTTCAGTTCTTCTAAGGTGGTATGATAAGGGGTGGGGTGTTTACTCCTTTCCTGGCCTGTGACCACAAGTACTTCTTTCTATCCTGTAACCGTGAGGAGGGGTTCCTCTCCACAGCCACTACAAGCTCCACCATGCCAGTGCTCCTCCTCACCCCAGCACTGCCACCCAGAACTGTGACCTAGATCCAAGCACAGGCAAAGCAAGAGATTCCTGCCTCAGCATCAGCAGAGAGATCCCTGCAATCCCACTCTGATCAGCCACTCAATTCCCCCTCAGTCTGTGGGCCAGAAGCTTGGGAAGCAGCTGCCCACCCCAGGGCCGAGTTCTAGGGGAACTGGATCTGAGACCCCACCTTCCTCTCTCAGCACCGCAGAAACAGACTTTTCACACTGACCTTCTAATTTGTCTTTGGCATTCCTGGATTGAGGAGTCTGGAAACCGCCACAGCTGCCTGAGATTCAGTCCTCTGAGGCCTGCTCCAGGTTTGCTGCGGCATACGTGCCCATGCCATGCTGCTCTGCGCTCCCAGCCCAGCACAATATACCTTTCTGATCAATCATCCAGGTTGTCTTGGGCTGGAAATTTGTTTCACTTTGTCTTTTTGTGGGTTCTGCTGCCTTGGAATTTGTTTAGAGCCATTTTTTATAGGTATTTAGAGGAGTTTGGGGGAGAGCTCAAGCAAGTCACTGCTTTCACTCCGGGCTCCACCCCCCGGTTTTCTCTTTCTAACTCTCCAGAGACTCAGGTCTATCTAGGTAAGGGTTAGAGACCCTTACTTGAGTAAAGCAAAGGGAATGACAATTCCTCATCCCTGGGCAACCGGGGACACTTGGTGAATTTCCCACCAAGTCTTCTTTCCCTGAAGGTTGTGGCCTCTCCCTCAGCTCTAGAACCTGCCATTCCCCACTCTCTAGGGCCCCTTCCCCCAGCCCAGAATGGGGCTGAATGACTCCTCTCTGAGAGTGTGGTTGTCCTGGCCTGGGGGCTGGGGCTGGCACGGGGTGGGGACGAGGGGTGGAACTGGACAATGGAGGAGGGGATGAGGAGGACGGAGAGCACAAGGTGCTCCAAGCCTCTTCGGGCTCTGGGACCTCCTGGACTCTGAGAGGAGGCCCCGGGCAAGGGGACTGGGCGGCTTAGGGGGAAAAGGCTGGAGTCTGGAGTGGGACAGAGGCGCTTGGAATCTCGCTCGGCCGCTTTCTAGTTGTGGGCGTCACCTCGGACAAGCCAGTGAACTCTCAGCCGTCTCTGCCTCTGCAATTAAAGAATGACCTGTGTTACGCGATTATCTCTATGCGCTAACATGCTGTAAGCGAGGGCGCAGGTGCCTGGGGCTAGAGTTTCGAGGGGAACAGGGCATACCGGATATCTGGGGAGGCAGCAGACGAGGAGCCAACGAGCTGCGGGACCCAAGAGAGGGCGGGCGGGCAGGCGGGGAGCGGCGCCGGTCACAGCAGCTGCATTGCGGCTGGAGCGGGCGGCCAGAGATTGCTGTGTTGGAAGGGGGAAAACGGGGAGTGGGGCACCTTGTGACCTCTGGCTGGCTTGGGTGGCGAGGTGGCTAGGCCTCAGGAGGAAAGCAAGAGGGACACACTGGGCTGCGCGGCCCTGAGCAGCGGTGAGAGAGGCGGCCACCCACCCTCTCGCCAGCGCGCTGGCGTCCAGCCTTCCTCTGCGCTCTTCCAGGCTCCCTCTGCTGTGCGGGGCTGGGGTCGCTGGGGCTGCCCAATCCCTCTCGGGCACCAGGCAGAGTGAATATCGGTTTACCCAGCTGGCCCATAAGGCCTCCTCTTTCCACCCCAGGGGGCAGCAGTAAGGTGCAGGAAGCCAGGAGGCTTGCGGGCGGGCGCCGCACTTAACACCCGGGGTCCTCCACCCCGCGCCCCTGTTCCAGGGGGCACTGGCGGAAGGAGACCCACCTTCTTCTGCCCTTCCAGCGGGAGTATATGGGGGCGGCAGGACGGCTTCAGCGCTAAAGTCCTGGAACGGCTCGGGGTCCGAGCTGAGTCTCAACGGAGTTGGCCAGCTAACAGCACCATCCTCCTTCCGTTGGGAACCTCCTACCGTAAGGTCCTCTCTACCAAGCAGACCCCTGCCCACGCCTCCTACAGAGCAGGGGAGGGAGCGAGGGGAAGGGAAGCATTCGCTTGGAAGAGAAGAGGTCACTGTGGGAAGAAGTTAACATGAGCTGAGACGCAGACGAGCTGCAGGGGCTGGAAGAAGGGAAGGAGCAGGGCCAGCCTTGGGGAAATAGGGGTCCCAAGTGCCCCCTGGCCTCTCTATTATACCCTGAAGGAGTGGCAGATCTGGCTAGGGGAATATGTTGGCAAATTCCTTCCTGTCTCTTCATTTGTCTTTGGGCTGATTGGGCTCCCTCCTGCTGGGGCGGTCCTTCCCTTTTCTCCGGGTGGCCACTGGAAGAAGAGCCGTCACCATCCTGGCCTATGGTGACAGGGCTGCAGAGCTCTATAGCCCTAGGGCCTTAAATCTTGGGGTAACTGGTTCCCTTCCTGCAGTTCTGGCCTTTGACATGAACTTTTGCCTTTTTTTTTTTACTTTTAATACTTTTTTTAATGTTTTTTTTTCCATATGCTTTTGAGTTGAAAATTTTTCTTCCTTTTCCTCCCCCCCATGCTCCCCAAGACGGCGCACAATCTGACATAGGCTTTACATTTACATACCCATTAAACATATTTTCACATTAGTAAAGTTGTAAGTAAAAATTAAAACCAATAGGAGGAACCATCAGAAAGATGAAACAAAACTCAACTTAAGGTAAAAATAAGTGAGAGCAATTCGACTTCCATAGTTCTTTCTTTGGATGTGGACGGCATTTTCCATCCCGAGGCCTCTGGAGATGTCTTAGATCCTCGTAATGCTGAGAAGGGTTCAGTTTAACATTCTTAGTCATTGTATAAAATCGATGCTATTGTATACAAAGTCCTCTGGGTTCTGCTCACTTCACTCAGCATCAGACCATATAAGTCTTCCCAGGTTTTTCTGAAGTCAGCCTGTTCATCATTTCTTATAGAACAATAGTATTCCATTACATTCATATACCACAAGTTGCTCAGCCATTCCCCAATTGATGGGCATCCTCTCAATTTCCAATTCTTTGCCACCATAAAAAGAGCTGCTATGAATATTTTTGAACATGTGGGTCCTTTTCCCATTTGTTTGATCTCTTTGGGATATAGCCCTGCTATTGCTGGATCAAAGGGTATGCACATTTTTGTAGCCCTTTGGGCATAGTTCCAAATTGTTCTCCATAATGGTTGGATCATTTCACAACTCCACCAACAATGTATTAGTGTTCCAATTTTCCCACATCTCTCCAACATTTATCATTTTCCTGTTTTGTCATGTTGGCCAATCTGATAGGTGTGATGTGGTACCTCAGAGTTGTTTTTGCATCTTTAGAAGCATTTTTTCATGTGACTATAGATGGCTTTAATTTCTTCATCTGAGAACTGTCTGTTCATATCCTTTGACCATTTATCAATTGGGGAATGGCTTGTGTTCTTATAAATTTGTCTTAATTCTCTATATATTTTAGAAATGAGGCCTTTATCAGAGAGACTGGTTGTAAAAATTCTTTCCCAATTTTCTACCTTCCTTCTAATCTTAGTTGCATTGGCTTTGTGCAAAAACTTTTCAATTTAATGTAATCAAAATTATCCATTTTGCTTTTCATAATGTTCTCTATCTCCTGTTTGGTCATGAATTCTTCTGTTCTCCATAGATCTGATAGGTAAACTATTCCTTGTTCTCCCAGTTTACTTATGGTATCAGCCTTTATATCTAAGTCATGAACCCATTTTGACTTTATTTTGGTATATGGTGTGAGATTTGGGTCTATGCCTAGTTTCTGCCATACTCTTTTCCAGTTTTCCCACCAGTTTTTTTCAAAGAGTGGTTCTTATCCCAGAAGCTGGGGTCTTTGGGTTTATCAAATAATAGATTACTATAGTCATTGACTACTGTGTCTTGCATATTTAACCTATTCCACTGATCCACCTCCCTATTTCTTAGCCAGTACCAAGCAGTTTTGATGATTGCTGCTTTATAATACAATTTAAGATCTGGAATTGCTAGGCCACCTTCCCCTGCATTTCTTTTCATTAGTTCCTTTGATATTCTGGACCTTTTGTTTTTCCAAATGAATCTTATTATTTTTTCTAACTCTATAAAATATTTTGTTGGTAGTTTGATTGGTATGGCACTGAATAAGTAAATTAGCTTAGGTAGGATTGTCATTTTTATTATATTAGCTCGGCCTACCCATGAGCAACTGATGTTTTTCCAATTATTTAGATCTGATTTTATTTGTGTGAAAAGTGTTTTGTAATTGTGTTCATAGAGTTCCTGGGTTTCGGGAGGTAGACTCCTAAATATTTTATAATGTCTACAGTAAGTTTAAATGGGATTTCTCTTTCTATCTCTTGCTGTTGGGCTTTGTTGGTAATATATAGAAATGCTGATGATTTATGTGGGTTTATTTTATAGCCTGCAACTTTGCTAAAGTTGTTTATTATTTCAAGTAGTTTTTTACTTGATTCTCTAGGATTCTCTAAGTATATCATCATGTCATCTGCAAAGAGTGATAGCTTTGTTTCTTCTTTGCCTATTCTAATGCCTTCAATTTCTTTTTCTTCTCTTATTGCTAAAGCTAAGGTTTCCAGTACAATATTGAATAACAGTGGTGATAATGGACATCCTTGTTTCACCCCGATCTTATTGGAAATGCTTCTAGCCTGTCCCCATTACATATAATGCTTGCTGAAGGTTTTAGATATATGCTATTTATTATTTTAAGGAAGACTCCATTTATACCTATGCTTTCTAGTGTTTTTAATAGGAATGGGTGTTGTATTTTATCAAAAGCTTTTTCTGCATCTATTGAGATGATCATGTGGTTTCTGTTGGTTTTGTTGTTGATATGCTCAATGATGCTGATAGTTTTCCTAATATTGAACCAACCCTGCATTCCTGGTATAAATCCTACCTGGTCATAGTGTATTATTCTTGTGATAAGTTGCTGCAATCTACTTGCTAGTATTTTGTTTAAAATTTTTGCATCTATATTCATTAGAGAAATTGGTCTATAATTTTCTTTCTCTATTTTGACTCTTCCTGGTTTAGGTATCAACACCATATTTGTATCATAAAAAGAATTTGGTAAGACTCCTTCTTCACCTATTTTCCCAAATAGTCTATATAGTATTGGAATTAATTGTTCTTTAAATGTTTGATAGAATTCGCATGTAAATCCATCTGGCCCTGGAGATTTTTTCCTAGGGAGTTCATCAATGGCTTGTTCAATTTCTTTTTCTGAGGTGGGGTTATTTAAGTATTTTACTTCCTCTTCCGTTAATCTGGGCAATTTATATTTTTGTAAATATGTATCCATTTCACTAAGATGTCAAATTGGCATATAGTTGGGCAAAATAATTCCTAATTATTGTTTTAATTTCCTCTTCCTTTGGTAGCTTCGCCCTTCATGATACTAGTAATTTTTTTTCTTTCAAAAACCAAACTATTTATTTTTTTCATAAAACCAGCTCTTAGTTTTATTATTAGTTCAATAGTTTTCTTAATTTCAAATTAATTTTTCCGTTTTCAATATTTCTAATTTGGTGTTTAGTTGAGGATTTTTAATTTGTTCTTTTTCTAGTTTTTTTAGTTGTATGCCCAATTCATTAATCTCCTCTTTTTCTATTTTATTTATGTAAGCATTTAGAGATATAAAACTTCCCCTAAGAGCTGCTTTCGCTGCATCCCATAGGTTTTGGTATGTTGTCTCATTATTGTCATTCTCTTGAATGAAATTATTGATTGTTTCTATGATTTGTTGTTTGACCCAATCATTTTTTAGGATTAGATTATTTAGTTTCCAATTATTTTTTAGTCTATCTTTCCATGGCCCTTTATTACATATAATTTTTATTGCATCATGATCTGAAAAGGATGCATTTAATATTTTTGCCTTTCTGCATTGTATTGTGAGGTTTTTATGCCCTAGTACATGGTCAATTTTTGTGTATGTGCCATGTACTGCCGAGAAAAAAGTATATTCCTTTCTATCCCCGTGAACTTTTGCCTTTTTGTGGAATATTTAAGATGCATAAGTACCCCGGAGATCTGAGACTGGGTCCCTTAGAATGCCCCTAGCATAGCAAGTCCCTCTGCCGACACCCAGTCACCTGTTGGGAGTGAGGAGAGAGGTCCTGCCCGCAGAAGTGAAGCTACTCCCCCAGGGCCCCCCGTCTAGTGAGTGGCAGAGGCTGTGGTTCATCTTCCCAGCTCCAGGCCCAGCCTTTGATTCACTCTGCTGGCTGCATCTCTGCTTATGTATTTTTTTCTTCCAAATCACTAATAAAATGTTGAATAGCCCAGGGCCACATCATATCCATGTTGTTGTTCAGTCATGTCCAGCTCTTTGTAACCCCATTTGGGGTTTTCTGGGCAGAGATACTGGAATGGTTTGCTGTGTCCTTCTTCAGCCCATTATACCGACAAGGAAACTGAAGCAAATGGTAAAGTGACTTGCCCGGGGTCACACAGCTAAGTAAGTGTCTAAGACCACGTTTGAATGCAGGTCTTCCCGACTCTGGGCCCGGCACTCTCTCCACTGCAGCGCCACCTAGCTGTCCCATATCCTCAGGGCCTTCTATTTTGATGCCTCGAGAAAGAAAGCGGGATGTGTTAGTTTGTGAATGAGCCCCAAATATCTTCAATCCTACTACTCTTTAGAGGAAAAGAAATCAGCAAAATACCAATGTCAGTTACTGTTTCCTTCCAAAGTAATAGGGAGGAGCCAAAGTCATTGATTTTCTAATCTGTTCATGCACTGCTTCTAGATAATGCCTTGGAGCGCATGTGTGATCACCCCCTCCCCTTCCCCCAACCCCCACCCCACCCCTGGCTCCTTTAATTTAAAAACAAATTACATCCAGGAAGGGAGGGTGACATCGGGGCCCCCATCACCAACATGGGCCTCATGTTTAGGGATAGGAGAGGAAATCCGAGGAGGGAAAGGTGCCATGTCCTCTGTGCCATCCTGGAAGAGAGTCATCAGTCATGGGGTCTGGAAGTGGAAGACTGCCTGGTCTACCTCTTTATTTTCCAGCATGGTTGAGTAATATGTCCAAGGTCACACAGCCAGTGAACTAGGGACAGAGACAGTATTAGAATCCAGCTCTCCTCACTAGCAGCTAGGAAGCACAGTGTATTGAGCATTGAGCCCAGAGTCAGGAAGCCTTGAGTTCAAATCCAACCTCAGACATTTCCTTAGCCTTGTGACCATGAGGCTGTCTGCCTCAGTTTTCTCAAGTCTAAAATGGGGGAAATAATAGGACAGGGTTGTTGTGAGAATCAAATGAGCTAATATTTGCAAAGCTGCCAGCACATAATAGGCACTTAATGAATGCTTGCCTCCTTCCTTTCTCCTGTATGTTTTCTCTGGCTAGCCATAGACTTCATTCACTATTAGCTTCTTACTTCTGCCTCTAAACAACTCAGGCCCATCCATTTCCTTGGGACTCCATGACTGCTTTGCAGACACTGGTTGCAAGAATAGCTCATGTCTCTTTGGAACTTCAATTTTTGCAGAACACTTTTTTCATGTTATTTATTATTCACATTATTTCTTATTTTCATATTATCTCATTGGAGTTCACAGCACCCCCATAGAACAGTTGCTTTTATTATTCCTGGTTTACAGTGGAGCAAAGTGGCATTAGGGATGCAGATTAGTGACTCGTCCAGGGTAACACAGCTAGGAAGTATCAGAAGTGGCTTGTGAGCCTAGGGCTCCTGATTGCAGGCCCAGCACTCTATCTGTTGTCTTGGCAGTGCTGAAGGACTCTACTTGGAGAGAAAAGGTGCCCCTCCCTTTGCCTGTGGATTGATGGGCTAATGCTCCATTAGTGGAAGAAGAGCAGCCATCATTCTTCATTCCCACAGTGACCATAATAAAGCCCAAATCCAATTGTAAACTTGGTACCAGACTAAAATAATGAAGATAAATAGCAGTTCAGGAAGTATCTGCTGCATCATCAGTCATTTAGGAGAAAAAGTACTTTGATCATTCAAGTCAGTAACTGAATAACTTTTCATTTTTAGCATAATAAGATTGGAGGTCAGACATTCCTAGAATCCTAGAATCTCCAAGTTGGAAAGGTCTTCCAGCCCCCATGCAGCCTGGATCACACTAGAGCAAGGATCGCCTCTCAGTGTACCCTACAAGAGCTCCTCTGGCCTCTGCCCAAATTCCTCCAAGGAGAGAGAAGTCAAAGAAAGGCTCCCCTTTCCACTGGCGCACTCCTGATTTCTGTGTTTGTGTGGCACATGGGTCCATTGAGCTGAGCTGTAACAAGCAATTATTGTGATTAAAGGTAAACCATAAGGAGGGACTCCAATGGAGGAAAAAAATGTGTGTGCAAATAGAAAATGAGCTCCTTATGGGCAGGGATTATTTTCTGTGTCCTCTCCATGTGCCCAGAGCCTAGCATAGCATCGAGAACACACATAGCAGGTCATTAAGGGAGGCGTGGTCTACTTGAACCTCCCAGGAATGTGCCTACAAAGGCAGCAGAATGGTGCCCCTCTATCAGCTTTGTAATTCGTTGTGTGAAAATTTGCTACGTGCAAAACGTAGCTAAGGTAAACTTGGGTGGGCGAGTCAAGGACTGGTCGCTAGAGTAGCTTCTGAAGGATTATGTGTGTTAATTCTGTGTCCTCTAAAGTTTGCTGCCCTTGGACAACATTCTTATTGTCTCACCCAGGTTGTAGGTCTACCCTTATTTTTTAGCTTCCTTTCTTTTGGTAAACCCTGGAGTGTTTGACTTCCCATCAGTACTTCTTCCTCTAGCCACCCTAGGACATGGGAAGAAACGGTAATTCAGCCATTTCAGGTATGTTTTCTTAAGTATTATGTGAGTTACATTTACAGTTTAGGGACTTGTCTAGAATGTTAAAAGCAATTAAGAATCATCCTTTTTGTTGTGTTTAAATGTCCATGTTCTAACAAATCTTGATTTTGGTATATACTAAGGGCAGCCGGGTGGTTGCAGTAGATAGAACACTGGGCTTGGGATCAGGAAGACTCATCTTCATGAGTTAAAATCTAGTCTTTGTCATGCTTAAAAATTCTTTTTTTCTTGATAATTTATATTAGTTTTCAACATTCACTTCCATAAGATTTTGAGTTTTAAATTTTCTCCCCCTCCCACTCCTCCCCCCACCCAAGACAACATGCAGTCTGATGTAGGCTCTAAGTAGACCCTATATACATTCATATTAAGCATATTTTCACATTAGTTATGATGTAAAGAACAATTAGAACTAATGGAGGAACCACAAGAATGAAGCAATAAAACAACACAACAAAGCAAAAGGAGAGCAAATAGTCTGCTACCATCTGCATTCAGACTCCATAGTTCTTTATAGCACTTTCCATCGTGAGTCTTTTGGAGTTGTCTTAGATCCTTGCATTGCTGTGAAGAGCCAAGTCCATCAAAGTCAGTCATCCCACAATGTGGCTGTTACTGCGCACAATGTTCTCCTGGTTCTGCTCATTTCACTCTGCATCAGTTCATGTAAGTCTTTCCAGGTTGTTTCTTTTTTGAAGTCTTCCTGCCTTCCATTACACTCATATACCACAACTTGTTCAGCCATTCCCCAACTGATGGGCATCCCCTCAATTTCTAATTCTTTGCCACCACAAAAGAGCTGCTATAAATGTTTTTGTACATGTGGGTCCTTTTCCCGTTTTAAAGCTCTCTTTGGGATATAGCCTAGAAGTGGTATTACTGGGTCAAAGGCTATGCAAAATTTTATAGCCCTTTGGGCATAGTTCCAAATTGCTCTCCAAAATGATTGGATCAGTTTCACAACAACGCATTAGTGTTCCAATTGTCCCACATTTTCTCCAGCATTTATCACTTTCCTGTTTTGTCATGGTGGCCAATCTGATAGGTGTCATGTGGTACCTCAGAGTTGTTTTGATTTGCATTTCTCTAATCAATAATGATTTAGAGCATTTTTTTTTCATATGACTATAGATAGCTTTGGTTTCTTCCTCTGAAAACTGCCTGTTCAAATCCTTTGACCATTTGTCAGTTGGGGAATGACTTATATTCTTATAAATTTGAGTCAGTTCTCTATATATTTTAGAAATGAGGCCCTTATCAGAGAGACTGGTTGTAAAAGTTCTTTTCCAGTTTTTTGCCTCCCTCCTAATCTTGGATGCATTGGCTTAGTTTGTGCAAAAACTTTTCAATTTAATGTAATCAAAATTATCTGTTTTGTTCTCTGTCTCTTGTTTGGTCATAAATTTTTCCCTTCTGCATAGATCTGAAAGGTAAACTATTCCTTGTTCTTATAGTTTGCTTATAGTATCAGTCTTCATATCTAAGTCCTGTACCCATTTTGACACCCATTTAGTACAGGGTGTAAGATGTTGGTCTGTGCCCAGTTTCTGCCATACATTTTTCCAGCTTCCCAGCAATTTTTGTTCAATAACGATTTCTTATCCCAGACACTGTAGTCTTTGGATTTGTATAGTCACTGACTGTTGTGTCTTGTGTACCTAACCTATCCCACTGCTCCACCTCCCTGTTTCTTAGCCAGCACCAGGCAGTTCTGATGACTGCTGCTGCAGATCTGGTACAGCTGGGCCACCTTCCCCTGCATTTCTTTTCATTAGCTCCCTTGATAGTCTGGACAAGCTTGAAAATTCTAAGAGACAAAGTTTCCAGGTATTAATAATCCATTTATTAATGAGGCTGGCTAATGATCAATAAATCAATGGCCACTGGTTTCTCTCAGTAACCAAAGATGCCAAGGGACACTCTGAAACACTTTAAATCAGGTGAAACTCTGCCCGGCTGGTGGACATTTAATGAGGAAGTGGGCTAGAAATTACCACGTTGTTGAGGGAGGAGAGGTCAGAGGAGAGCGTGGCCTGGTCATGAGTTTTCAGCTTCCTGTAGCAGTCTGCACACTCTGACCGGGTTGTCTCTGGTTTGGTTTCTCCTTCATGAGCTGGATTGCCCTAAACTCTAATGAAGGGAATCAAGGAGAGGAGTTCTTGCCTCCAAAGAGACAACTCACCCAGACTGGATTCTGTAGATGCCTTGAGCAGAACTGGAATGCTTCTGACATTCTTCAGAAGGAGAGGGGCTCCTCCTAAGCTAGCTTTTTTACAGAGAAGGGAATATTACAAATGATTATTAATAATCAAATGATACGGCATTAAAATTCGTTTCTCTCACCTCAGACACTTATTGGATGTGTGGCCTTAGGCAAGTCACTTAACTCTGCCTCAATTTCTTTCCCTGCAAAATGAGCTGGAGAAGGCAATGGCAAACCACAACAGCGTCTCTGCCAAGTAAACCCCAGATGGGTTGTAGAGACTTGGACACAACTGAAATGGCTGAGCAACGGCTGTCCACTGCTTAGTCATTTTATGTGGCCATTTTAATAATTATAATACTTTAATAATGGGAGGCAGTGTTGCATAGTGGATAGAGAGCTAGCTTTGGAACCAGAAAGACCTGGGTCCAATTCCTGCCTCTCTACACACTGAATGTGGGACCCTGGACAAGTCACTTAATATATTAGCACTGTAGACAGCTCTTGCAAAGAAGATACTGACCTGTGTTAGAAGGGGAAGCTTCTTCCCATAGACCTTGCCTAGACAAGTGAAATCATAGTCCAAACTCTGTCCATGATGATGATGAAAATAATCAATAACTGAGAGAGGGTCCCCATTTCAGTCAGGAGCCAGTGACATTTCCAGGCTTTTACCACATTATTTTGCTTTGTGGACACTGTGTTCCAGCCCAACTAGCCTGTTCCTCCTGAGCTCTATTCCATCTACGGATGCCATGCCTTTGCACAGTCTGTCCCTCTGGACCTAGAATACACTCCCTCTTCCCTCACCCCTGCCTTGGAGAGTCCAAGACTCAGCTCAAGCCACCTCCTCCAGGAAGCCTCATCTTATCCCTCTCAGTTGCTACTGCCTATCCATCATGGAAATTACTTTCTCTCTCTCTCTCTCTCTCTCTCTCTCTCTCTCTCTCTCTCTCTCTCTCTCTCTCTTCTCTCTTTCTCTTTCTCTATCATCTGTCTGTCTATCTAATCATCTGTCAGTCTGTCTATATATCTATTAGTATCTGTATGTCTGTCTATCTTTCTATCTGTCTATCTGGGGTATAGGGTGAGTTCAGGGAAGACTAGTACCTGTGGTGTGAGGGCTGCCGAGCCCTCTGCTTTCTACCTTTGGTGTCCACCTGTTCCACCTAACTCTCACCTGTGGCTCCCAGAAGCTGTAGCATGCACAGTAGCCACACCCAGGTAAACTGTTTCAGCAGACAGGCTAAACCAGGTCGAGAGTAACAAGGGGGTTTCAAACCCATTGGTGAGTTAGGGGGTGTCTACCCCAAACATGAGAAGACTTCCCCTGGTGAAATGAGCCGATGAGAACAATTTGTTCCAATTGATGGTCATATCCAATTGATCTCTCTAATGATCTGTCTGTCTGT
This sequence comes from Phascolarctos cinereus, assembly GCF_003287225.1. Classification (NCBI taxonomy): domain Eukaryota; kingdom Metazoa; phylum Chordata; class Mammalia; order Diprotodontia; family Phascolarctidae; genus Phascolarctos; species Phascolarctos cinereus. The sequence continues at coordinate 5,358,589 of NW_027555514.1, read as the reverse complement.
CTGTATATCTATCTGTCTATCTGTTATCCATCTATCTATTTTTCTGTTTATTATATATCTAACACCTGTCTGTCATCTATCTGTTATTTACCTGTCTGCTTATCTATCTACCAATTTCTCTTTCTATTATTTATCTATGCTGTCATCCCATATTTTCTTCCCTTTGTACCTGGTGGTCCCTTTTCCATCCCCCCTTGTCAAGTCATCCCCTTGAGGGCTCGAGCCCCAGTGCCTAAGCTGCTTCCTATAGGTGATTTTTAATAACCATCAAGTGGACAACTCTTCTTGGCACACAGGAAGCTGTCATTTGCAATGACTGTTGAGGGTGGGAAAACATTTGCTGTTGAGGTGAGAAAACAATTGCAGTCCTCACTGTGGGGAGTGAGCTCAGGAATCCCTAAGGGAAGAGAAGAAGCCTTGTCAGGGAGCAGTGAGGGCTGGGCCGAGGTGATGAATACTAAGGATTTCCAGTGGGTGAAATCAACTTAATTTGTTGATTTTTTTTTCTAGTGGCAATAGCTCTGCGGTAGGAACAGAGAATTAAGATGCTGGGGATGATCAACGGATGAGGAGGCCCAGGAGGTGGGAAACAGCTCCTGATGGGGATAGCACTCTTGGAGAGAAGGGAGTGAAAGCGTTGTTTCTGACATGATTTCCATTAGGACATGGGATCTCTGATCCAGGAGGGGGACTTCCCAGAGAAGTTTTGTTAGTGAGCCTCTTTCTAAGTTGGAGACCTCAGGATGTGCCTCATGGACCATGAATCATATCCATATCACTAGATCCCTCTTGTGATTAGATTAATAAAATAATAATAATAGCATTAGTTTAGTACCTATGCGCCAGGAGAACTAAATTAACAGAGAACCCATGGAGTTTTAGTGGGGTCACCGTGAGTTGGTCAGCAAACATAGGCACCCATTTTAGGCCCTGTTTAAGGTACACTGATTGCAAAAATTGCAAGTCAGTGAGGCCTGGGAAACAGTCCAGTGGAGGTTGGGCCTGGGTCCATTGAACAAATGATAGATAGCACCTTGTCCACCTTGTCCATGTCAGACCCCGAAGTTGTATGCATGTCGCACCACGGAATCAGATGGCGTGTTGGGGGCAGAAGATAGTCTGAACTCTTTGATAGTGTGCCAGAAATTCTGGCTTGTACGCCATGATGAGTGTGACCCCCACATCAGGTCAGAAATGAAGATTAAGCTCTGGCAGGGCACGGCCCCAAACAAGTCAACAGAGCCGTGGTCGGAGTCACTCTGTGGCTTGTAAGGCTGTCAGGTATTCAAAGCATGATTGAGACTGACCCATCTTCCAGTAACAGTTCAAGCAGCTGCCACTACGTGTAGTTCTGTTTAAATTAGGTTGTTAATGACTTTTTATTGTCTGGTTCTTACATAATGGCCCTTAGCAGGAGAGTGTCTCCCGTGACTAGAGGGAGCCCACATTCCTATTAAGACTCAGCCTTCTCTTAAGAAATTATTTTCCCTTGAAACACTGTGGATGGTGCAGCGATGATGAAGTGCTAAAAGGAGGGTCAGTCCAGGACCGTGGCTAAATGAAAGACTCACATCACTTTTGTCATTGGAGATCATCTTTTTTTCAGTGCCCTTGGGATGCAAAAAGCAAGTGAAGGCAGGGAGCAAAACATGGGTTTATAGACATGGGGTCTTAATAGTGAAACCACTTCTGATTAGCTCTTTGAAAACAAAAGCTTTTCATCAAGACTTCTGTCAATAACTATAAAATATTGACTCATTAATTAACCAGAGGCCTTTCCTCTTCTCACTCCATCCTTGATATTGCAATGTAGTAGGAGCACTGAGTTGAAAAACAGGACCTGGGTTCAAATGCTGCCTCCCTCTGCCACTTACTATCTCTGTGTCCATTGATAAGGTTCAGAGGCTTTCTGGGCTCCCATGCTTAGAGCAATTTCATGAAATTCATTCATTTCCCTCAGTTTCCCCAGTATGTCTTAAAGATAGGACTTGAGCCTGTGTTTTCTGATGGTAGGGTCAGTCTGTCCATTGCATCAGGCTGCCTCTCACTGTTTCTCATGGAAATCAAGATAATATTTCATTACATTCATGTGACAGCTTTGTCTGCACGCTGTCCAGTTAATGAGAACTGATCTTGTTCCCAGTTTCTTGCTACTGGGTATGTGGTCTGTGTAGGATCTTTCTCTCTGGCTTTGAGCTCCTTCCAGGAGGATCAAGAGTACTGAAGGTTACTCCCTAGCTCATTTTTGGTTGTTGTCTCTCTAGAACCCAACACAATGCACAGCTCACGGCAGGCACCTACTAAATACTTATTCAATTGATGAATTGAAAATGGCTTAGATACGTGGATTATAGAATTCCAAACTGTTTTCCAGAATGTTCATAACATACAGCAATATTAGCCGCATGTCTCCCTCAAAATATTGTTGTGAGGATTGGATCATAGAACATAAAATGTATCAGCCAAATCTTAAAATGCTATTTAAATATAAGTTGATATTATTAATACATATATGATTATTATTATGGCTCTCAGGATTTACTGTGTCTTCTCAATCTTCTAGCCTTCAAGAAATCACATTCTCATTAATTTATATGCATTTACATCTGCTCCAGGAGGTCTTGAGATTGGAAAGAAGAGAGCAGCTGTGTCTGCTTATAGGATGCTCTGGTGTTTTTAGGATCTTTCCCAGAAATGCTTTTCACAAATACTGACTTTTCACAAATACATCACTTTTTGAGGGGATCTTAATCTAAAAAACAGTAGTAATACCTAGGAATTCTTCTTCAAGGTCACTTTCACCCCTCAGTGCCCCTCATCTCAAAAAAAAAACCCTCATAAAAAAACCCACAGGCTTCTCAGTCTTATAATAAAGAATTATCAAGTTACTTTCAGATTCCAACATACAAATAGAAATTTGATTGACTCATATTTTCAGCACATTTGATAATAAAGACATGGAAATGAAAGCAAATGAGTTTGTGAACTAAAAATGGAGACTTCTGAATGGCCAATTAGCAGGGCTTTTCAGGGACAGCTGCAAAGCTGGGGTTCAGTCCTTCCTTGGCATTCATGGAAGGCCTGCTGTGCAGTAGGTGCTCTGGTAAGATACAAAGGAAATCAAAACCAAGGAAATTACCGGGGTCAGGATGTGCCTTTGTAGCTGGAAATTACCTATGGAGACAAAAGGCATTTCTTCAGGCAAAATCAGAAATATGGCACCATTAAATAGTTTAGAATCTAAGAAGTTCAGTGACCAGAAATAACAAAGTTGTACAATTAAGGCTCCCAAATCCTCTTTCCTTTGGACTTCAGTACCTGAAGCTGTGTGCCCATGGTGTGACTGATGATCTGAGGGGCATCATCTAAAACTCCCCAAATTTTACAAGAATAGACGTAGAACAGTGGTTATTCAAGGTGGTTGGGAGAATTACAGGGTACAAACCACCAGCTCCATGCTGCTGCCCTTCTGGTGTTGCTAATTTTTTTTTAAAATTTTTGCTAGGCAGTGGGGTTAAGTGACTTTCCCAGGGTCACATAGCTAGTAAGTGAGGCTGGATTTGAACTTAGGTCCTCCTGAATCCAGGGCCAGTGCTCTATCCACTGCGCCACCTAGCCGCCCCTCCAGTCTTGCTAATTAAAGCTCCATGATGATACATGGCTGCATTGTTAACTACCTGAGGCGTAATGGGAATAGAATAGAATAGAATTTACTAGCCACAACCCAAAAATCAGAGGTGCCCAGCCCGGAGCTGGGAAATCATTACTGAAGGTGTTCACAAAACAGATTTGACCTATGAGACTCTCGCTGTGCTAGCTGAATAGAGTTGTGCATTTGACTTCTAAAGGAGCTCATATAGATCCAAGGCAGTGGTCTATATTGTCAAGAACAGATATCAGAGCCAAGATGGCGGAGAAAAGGCAGGGACTTGCCAGAGCCTGAGACCAAATCCCCCTCCAAATTTAAATAACACTTCAAAATAAACACAAAAGGACGGGGTGAGACAGTTCTCCGGCCCAAGACAACTTAGAAGATCGGCAGGGAAGGTCTGTCACACTGGGGTGATAGTAGAGCACAGGCTGCACCAGCTCAGGCCTCGCCACAGGAGACCAGCAGCAGGCCTAGAAGGCAATTAAGTCAGTGGCGGCAGCAGCTGCTTCCAGAGCGTCCAGCCCATGGGCAGTAAAGGGGTCAGAAGACTGCAGGGGTCCCTGTGCTGGCGCTGGGGGCAGGTCTCTGTTGCATTGCCCATATGCATTCAGGTCACTGTCCTGGGTCACAGTCCCAGGGTGAGGAGGAGCACCAGCACACTACAGACTGTGGACACAGTCCCTGGGTGGAAAAGAGAGCTTATGGTTGCTCACAGAGCAGAGCACAGGCCAGGAGAGGAGTGAACACACCTCTCCTTAGATCGGACCATCTTGGAAGAACTGAAAGCTTACAGATCCCCAGAACTGCTTCTGAAAATAGATGCACAAAAAAACCTGGAGCTTGGGACAGTTCCCCCCTCCACCTCAGGAGCACAGCCCAACCTTAATATAAAGCTAAAAGTCAAGAAATGGACTGGGGAAATGATCCAGCAATAACAACGAAAGATCCTGACCACAGGGAAGGTCAAAGCACAAACTCAGAAGAAGACAACAAAACCAAAACTGCTACAGCCAAAGCCTCAAAGAAAAATGCAAAGTGGTCTTGGGCCCTGGAAGAACTCAAAAAAGGATTTAAAAAATATTTATTATTTTTCTTATTGTTTGGTAATTCAGCTTCCTGACTAAAATCTAAGCACTGGTCCCATGATTTTGTTTTCAAAAACGATTTTAAAAAATCAAAAGAGGTAGAAGAAAAATCAGGAAAAGAAATGGCAGTGATGCAAGAAAATCACAAAAAAAAGAAAGGCTATCAAAGTTAGCCTAGGAGGAAGTGGCTTCACAGTCTCAGCATTCGGCAGAGAACCAGGAGAAGTTGTTGGAGAAGCAAGAGGCAGAAATAGAGTGGCTCACAGGTACAGGGCAGCCCTGCTGAAGACATCACAGCTCATGGGAAAGTACCAAGGAGGAGCTTCAGAGGCAGACACCTGTGCCAGCTGGGGTGCAGCCCCAGGACCATGATTTAATACTGCATTACAACCACTGGCTTGGGGGTCAGAGAGCATGGCCTGGGAGCAGGAGAGATCCGTGCTATTGAAGTTGCTCTCTCTTTACAAGTCCTGTCCTCAAGGACCTTGCGTTCTAATGGGAGAAGACAGCACACAGAAGGAGATGAAAGGGGTGGGGGAAGTAGATAAAGGAGCTCGGAGAGGAAGGAGGAACAAACATGGTTGCCCTGGGCATCTTCCTTAATGCAGAGGCTCTGGGAGTAACGGACCACAGGAAGGCTCACCTGTGCAGAGTGATGATCATGGTGGAGAAAGAAGTCTGGAGAGTCAAGAGTGGAGCCCAGAGAAGAATGAAGAAGGCTTGATTAAATGTCTTTGTTTGGAGCAATGCATGTCTGGTTTAATCTTGTTAAAAACAAAAAAGCACCAGAGAGGGGCTTTTTAGCAGTGGTTTTGAATTGATGCTGACTCCCAACTTGATTTGAATTTCCATGTAGCATTTGGGGTCCCGTATTTGAGGGGGAAACCTGGTTACATACACATGCACACACACACACATGCATATACACATGCAAGTGTGTGCATGTTCCCACACTCACACACACACGCACTCATACACACCACATAGAACTTTTAGATGAGGTAAGTGATGTGATTGCACTTAGTACTGATAGGGTGAGAGACAGTGAATGTCAGTCCTTTGTATCAAAGGAGATAAAGATTAATTAGTGATTATTTGGAGAGGAAACTTCTCTCTGGACATGATGCTGCTGCCCCTTACTTGTGATCGCCAGTGGTTTGTCAATCATTTGTTGCCTGGCACAGAGTGGGCCCTTACAAACGCATGTTCTCTCCCCCCCCTTCACTCGTTGGCCCTTTGGCGGCTTTCCCTCTCACTATTGGGATGAGATGCTCGGGGGTCTCCCTGCCTCTGGTCGACCCCTCTTTATTTGACCCTTTCTTGCTCGTGAGGCCACCATCTTCCTTTCCCCTTGTACTGTGCACACCGCAGAATGCTAGGTCCTGAGGGCTTGGAGGGACAGATCTGTTGCAGATTTCCTCCAGCCTCCTCATCTTGCAGGTCCAGAGCAGGTAAGCTCCTTGCCCGCGGCCACATAGCACAGTGGAAGAGCTGGGGGAGGGGCCTCTGGCTCCCGGCCTTCTCTACTTTCCCTTCTCACCTGTAACATCTGGGGATGGGTTTGGAGCCTCTGATTACAGGAGCGGCTGTCAGGGCGGAGGATACCGGCAGTGAACTCTTGCTGTGAGTGAAGGATAATGAATTATGGACGAAAAGCATTTATTCAGCACTTACTGTGCCGGGGACTACATTAAACCCTGGGCTACAAAGGTAAGAAAGCGAGACAGGATCTGCTCGGAGTCCTAACGGGCAAAGAGGAGCTAGACTTGGGGAGTGCGCTTAGGTGGCCTTGTGGTTTGGCAATGGCCCAGAAGTGGCTGGAGGCCTGGATCTGGACCAGAGGAGGTAAAGGCTCATCTACAGAGCCCACACCCTCCCAGGTCTGAGGAGTTTGCCTGAAATTCAGCTTCTTAAAGGTGAAGGACAACAGAAAGGCTTAACCCACAGGGATGAGGCCAGGGTCAACCTCTGCATTCTGGGAGTTTGAGATCAGAGCCATTGCCAAAGGGTCATAATCTAAAGCCAAGGGCAGAACAGCCTGTAGGCAGCAGGTCACATCCCAGGGCATAGAGCAGGACCAGCAGGCAGGATGAGAAGGTTCTGACCTCTTTGACAAGGTCAGAACCGAGTCATTCTTTTGAAGTGGTGGCGGAGGAGAGCTGGCTGGTTGGGCATCTCTGGAGTGTAGAAGGCTTTTACTGTGGTTGCTCTGTGGGGTCAGGGCCTGAAAAAATGTTGGTGTCCCAGAGAAGGCAAGAGGTGGATGGCTATGGCTTCCTGCTAAATGATGGAGGGGAAGACTGCCAGCCTTCCTGAGGCTTGTAGCCCACCCTCCTTCGATGAAAGGCATTGTATTTCGTGTACTCGGAGTGGGGAGAGCTGGGTGGTGGGTTCGATTCATGTTTCTGGAGCAACAGAAAACTGTTCATTTGGATGTGAGCATGTGTCCTTTTCCTCTTCTCCCCTCTTTGGGCAGAGGAAAGGGAGATAGGTGGCCCAAAGGCTTTGGAGTCTTTGGATGGGACTCCAGTCAAGATGCCTCCTGGCTGGCTGAGAATAAGCCAGTGAGATCAGGAGTAATCGAGCCTATTCTGGAAGGTCTGATTGGACCCATTCCCATTTTGTATGAGCGTGCACAGGCTGAGGACGGGGGATGTTCTGGCGGTTTGAGGCAGTGCTCTCGTTGGCACCAGAGGAGAGACGCGTGCCCGGCTTGGGTTCTAAGCCAGAGAACACGAGAGCTGAGCCAAGCCTAGCCAAGGTGAATGTTCGTTCCCAGACAAGGGAGGCGCTTCACGTGCTGTGTGGTCTAGTGAGAAGAGCAGGGCTTATTTCTGCAGCCCTTTGAGGGGTTATCTCATTTGAGCCTCCTGTGGCACCCTGCTGGAGACATCCTTCCAAGCCCAGGCTCTTCCTCCTGTAGTCCGTTCTCTGCCCAGCTGCCAAAGTGATCTTCCCAAAGTCTAGGTCTGGGGCAGCTGGACGGCTCAGTGGTTAGAGCACTGGGCCTGGAGTCAGGAAGATCTGAGTTCAAGTCTGGCCTCAGACACTTACTAGCTGTATGACCCTGGGCAAGTCACTGTTTACCTTAATCTACTAGAAAAGGACATGGAAAGCCACTTCTGTATCTTTGCCAAGAAAACTCCATGGACAGCATGGTCCACAGAGTCACAAAGAGTTGGGCAAGATTAAACAACAATTTCAAACACTTCTCACCCCCTCAATTTTATAAATTCCAATGGCTCCTTATTACCTCTGGGAAAAAAAATCCTGTTTGCATTCAAAACCCTTCACCACCTTCCTGCTTCCAGTTTTCTTACCCCTTCTTCCCCTGCCTGTACTCTGGGGTCCAACAGCATTGGCCTCTGTTTCTTGGCACCTGGAGTGTCATCTCCTGGCTCCATGCCCATGAAACTTGAAGGTTGCTTGTACCCAGGCACTCCTTGAACAGAAATCCTGCTTTCCATCCAGCAGTTGTTATAATGTTCACAGGTTTCTTATTTGGATGTGACAGTTCTTTATTTTTGCTAGTTATTTCTAGCCCAAGGCTAGACTCTTATTCACATTTTCTTTAATTCATTATTAGTTTCTGTTTCACACATTCGTATTTTAAAGACTATTGTAGTTTTGAAGACGCTTTTGGAATTTTCTTCCTTCATAACCTCCATAATTTATGTTTGCAATTTTCCTGAATGACTATGGTTATCCACCATCATACTGTAAATGTATTTTTTGAAAATCAGGTCTATAATGTCTTCCTTAACAAAACTCCAGAATGCCAACTAATGAGTTTTAGTAGAGGTTTTCCTGTATTATCATTTAAGATGTAATAAAGTTAGTAACTAATCCGATGCAAGATTTTACATTTTCCGATGACTTATAATGTTGTGAAAGCTGCAAGGAAGTGGCTTAGATCAGCTCTCAATAAATGGTTATTCAGACCGTGATCTGTATCTGGCCACCTCTGAGGAATCAGAGGGGGATGCCCCAAATGCCAGTTGTGGACACATGCAGGAGCCCTAAATGAGACAGCAGTCAGCGCCCCCCCCCAACTCTATCCCTTACATATGTGGACTCGCAAAGAAACAGACCCTGAAGGCATAAGGAGTAGCCACCTTTTGGTGACCCAACTTTTTGGTACAAGTGAGGATTGAGGTATAATGGGCCCAGCATGGAGCATTGGCTATATGGAGAGTTTCAAAGGGGGAAGTTGAAGATTAAACCATTTCTCATCTGGCTGCCAGGTAGTGTGGTATTCCAGGCATCACCCAGAATCTCAGAGTTGGAAGGGATCTCAGAAACCATCTTGCCAAATCCATCCTGAAACAATATGGCTACAATATGGCTGAGTGGTTCTCCAGCCTTCTCTTGAAGACCTCCACTTAGGCAGAATCCTACTACCTCCTGAAGAATACCATTCCAGATCAGGTTGTCAGGAAATAATTCCTGAAAACAAATTGAAGTCTGCTTCTCTGCAGTTCCTGCACATTACTCTTAGTTCCAACAAGACTAATGCTTCTTCCATTCTAGGCCCTTCAAATGCCTAAAGACATTTTGTCACCCTCCTAAGTCTCCTGTTCTCCAGGCATGATGCCCCTGTTCCTCCCACTGATCAATAAATCAACCAATCAGCAAACACATACTAATGATGTAGAAACAATTCCTAAATGTCATGGCCTGGAGGCCCAGGTCTTTTCCATCCTGGTTGTCCTCCTCTGGCCCTTCTCCTGTCAGTATCCTTCTTCCAATGGACTGGAAGAACTGGCAGAACTGGACACAGGGGTTGAGATTTCCAGCGTTCAGGGTGGAGGACAGTGGGATACAATACTCCTCCCTAGGTCAGAGGCACCAGGGCACCTGCCTCTCTTAATGAAGCCTAAGGTTGCACAGGTTTTCTTGGCCATCATATCACACAGTTGCCTCCACCTGAACTTTCAGTCCCCTAAAACCTTCAGAAGCAATTCTGCCCACCCACACCTCCCTCCTTTTGTTCTTGTGAGGTATAAGTGGATAGAAGTGTACCTGACAGGTGAACCCATTTCCTTATGTGATGTGATGTTTACTTAGCAAATTGTGGTTGTGTCTTTACAGCTGCATGATAATTGAGGTTGAAAAATCAACCTTTTGGATCGATGTGGGGAGGCCAGGCCACCCATCCCATTTTTGGCTTGACTTCTTTGGTTCATTGCTAACTTTCTGCTTAACTGGAGAGTCCTGGCTGTGTCTGATTACCCAGTGGACCTGCCACAGGGGATGGCCTTGAAGCCCCCAGGGCCGATGGCAGCAGAAGCCAGCTGGGCTAAGCTCATGGGGACCTGGCTGCACTGGATGGGCTTCACAGGTCTTGCTTCTAAACCTCTGTTGTACCAGCTTTGTGCTGTAGCCAGGAGAGCCAGGCTCCTGAGTGCAGACCTGTCTTAGGACTCCAGACCTTCAGAAGACCTGGGATTTTCTTTCTCAGTATAGGTATTTTCTTAATGCCTAGGTAGATAGTTACATGAATTGCTGTGGCCAAAAAAATCGCACTGTTGGTGATGAGTTTTCCAACCAAGGCAGGCTGACTCCTGATCAAATCCAAGCCTGCAAGAGCTCCGGTGCTGTGCTGATATAACCGTTCAGAACCCTGCGTCCCCCTGGGCTATGAGATTGGGTGTTCTGCTCTGTGGGCAATGCTTGGTTGGTATCTGGATAATTGTGTCATTTCTGGGAAGGACATTTTGGGGAAAAGGCAGGAGTCAAAGTCCATAGGACTTAGGAGTCATGGATTTAGACTAGAAGGGACCCGAGAGGCCACTGGATGCAGATCCCTCTTTACAGATGAGGAAACTAGAGCCTGGAGAGAGAAATGACCCCCCCCACACACACACACTTTTGTGCTCTCTGTGAACTATCCCTTACACTGGAAAGGCTCTTCCTCCTCATCCCCATCCAGTGGCTTCCCTGACTTTCAGCAAGTCTCAGCCAAAATCCACTCTCTTACAAGAAGCCTAATCTTCCTTAGAGCTGCTGACTTTGTCCTGGGATTATTTCCTATTTGTCCAGTATTTATCTTGTATGTATGCAGTTTTTTGTTTGTTGTGTCCCCAGTCAGAACAGGAACTCCCTGAGGGCAGGCACTGTTTTTGCCTTTCTTTGTATGCCCAACACTAGTAACTGCTTAATAAATACTTGTTAACTGTCTGGGATCTCAGCAACACTGTTATTGATTCCCCATTGCCCATCATTGACCACAAATAAAATAAAATCCCCTTCTCACTTCATGCTTGTAGTGTAGACTGCACCCTCCTTTCCCCCCCTTTAAGTGGGCCCAGAGATAGTTTTTATATCAGGGAGGACACATTCCCTGCCTCTCCATTGACTATGATTCTTACTGTATATTTGTTCAGCCTTTTGGAGACTTTCTCTTCTCTGGGGGAGGCTTGCACCACAGACTGTCAGAACTCCATTTTCAAGGAAGATGCTGGTGGGGGAGGGGAGAGGAGAAGGAGGGTGCCAGGGAATCCCTAACCCTAATGTGTCCTTTGAGTAAGTCAACAGATCCCACTCATGTACAGTGACCATGTGTCCTTAACCAAGCACTGGGACACATCATCTGACCAAAGATATTTTGGAGATATACTTTCTTTTTCGGACATTGGGACAGTCTGTGTCAAGTCCAGAACAAGGAGTAATTCAGGAATAAGTCTCAGAAATCAGTTCTGTGTGGAGCAGGAGTTCCTAGCCAGTCTGCCGCTGATGCTACACTGTGTGCCTACCTGAGGGATGGAGATGGAATGAGATCTTGAAAGTGGAGAGGCATTCTTCATTCCTTCTTGGAGCAGAGACACATGGTTCTAGACTCTCTTTAGTACCGACTTCGGGGCTAGAGAAAAGAGAGGGAGAGAAAATGGCTTCAGCCAAGGGGGTTGGGGAGAAGGATTTGGAGGATGCTTAAGGAGTTCAGGAGAGATTTGTACACGCCTCTGTGGTGAATGGGCTAGAGACTTGCTTGGGGAGGAGCAGAAGGAACGCTTTGCTGCGGTGAGGGGCCAGTGGAGCTCCGGTAACAAATGTGTGGTGGAGCCGGTCTACCTGTTTTGTCACGTCCTGTAGGTGTTTTGCTTTGTTCTGTTTCGCCAGTTGTGAGTAGGAGCCAAGGAGGCTGATGCTTAAATGAACAGGATCGGAGTCGACAAGACACAAGTGGTGACAGGATAAAGTAGAAAAGAGTTTGGAGTGTGGAGTTCAGTAGGCTTACCAAGGGGTCCAAATGTGAAAGAGGGAGAACAAAGACAGCAGCGGTGATGGGCAGTTAATTATTGAAAGGGAGAGGTGCTGGAGGTCATCTTGAAGAACAAGAATAGGTTTTGAGGCAGTGAACTGTAGGGGGACATGGCATGAGGAAAGACTGTGGTCAGATAAAGGGGTTTGGGAGTTTTCAAATTTGGCAGCAAACGTCATGGGGTGAGAGCAAGATTAAGCTTGTGACCATCCCTGTGTGTGCCTGAGGTGAAGCAGAGAAATGGGTGATGGGAGCTGGGGTGATTGAGGAACTGGCAAGTAATGACCTTCAAGGGAAAAATCAAGAGGTGTTTTGAAGTGCCCAAATTGTAAGAAAGACATTGGTGTGGAGAGGGAGACTGTGAACCAGGCACTAAACTCATTGAGGAAGGAGGAAGAATGTGTTGGGGGGGCATCAGGAAAAAAAAATTGCCCCCAGGATCTGGACTGGGTGATAAATTTCAGTAGAAGGAGCCTCAAAGGAGGAAAGATTTCTGAGTGATAACAGTAGGAGAGCCTGGAAGTGGAAGTAGGAAGGAAAGATTAACCCAACTCCCACAACAGGACCAGGGAGGCAGGGGCTGTGTGAGAAGGCTCATCCAGTACTAGAAAGGACAGCCAAAAATGCCTTGTGTCTCAGGGAAGTCTTTAGATTAGAGCAGGAGAGGAAGAGGGCTAAGAGAAAGTGAAGTCTGGTAATTGGATGGGGGCGGGGAGCGGGGGCGCAGAGATGTAGTCGGACTGGATGAGAATGATAGAGTGCACCTCTAGAGTTGGGAGGTTGGCTTTTTCTCCAGTCATAGATCTGGTATCACTGAATTGGCACAGTAAGAGAAGAAAGGGATTGGGGAAGGAGGCCAGGCAAGGTCTGGGAGAGATGGGAGGAAGTCTGCTGAGGAGAGCAGGTGATTGGGAGGTTTGGGAACAAAGCTTGCCTTCATCTCTAGATCCATCATTCCAAGGAGGGGGAAGGTCTGAGAGCACTGATCTAGGAAAAGAGAGATTATGCTCTGATTCTCCTCAACTGCATGTCAGTTGTACTCTTCAGCTGGAGCAAAAATGAGAGGACATCTGGAAGGACTCAGCATGATGTAGTAGAGGATGTGAGGAGAGAAAGAAGAGAGAGAGCCTGGGAGTGCTGGGAGAGAACTTTCTTAGAAAGAGAAATTCACATGTCTGAGTGAGTAGGTGGTGGGAGCAGAGTTACTTACCTAAGGCAGGTGGCAGTGGGACCCCAAATGGGGGGCCTGTTCACAAGCTGCCTAAGTGTAGCTGTCATCTACATGCTGACTTCACTTTTCTTCCGCTTCTCCCTTCCCATTCTTTCATTTACTCCTTTTTCCCCTCTCCCTATGGAAAAGACAGATTCCTTTCCATAGACAAACCCTGACTGATGTGATGGGCCAGTAAGCTCTCCTACCTCCATATCAGCCCATATCTACCTTCATGGTTACAAGTTCACTCTGGTTATAATTGTGGGATGGCTTTATAGATCATTTGTGTGAGAAATTTAATGTGTTATTTAAAATTGCCTTAAATACCTACTAACTCCATTTTAAAAGGTTAGAAATGAAGTCAGAAAGTTGAGAACTGTGAATGCTCTATCACATAAATCTTTATGTTCCAGGTATGAAGGCAGTTAAAAGGTAGATGCTTCAAATATCAGAATACAAAATACATGTTTGTCACCTTCTGTGCTAATGAAATCTATGTTCTAGCAACTGACTAATATGCATGTAATGACTTTTGTTGTGGTCAGTGTAAAGACTTATTTATGTGAGAGATTAGTATTGATTGGAGTTGAGCTCAGATCAATATTGGAATTTGACAGTCACTTAATTTTAAAATAGGCCAAAATATTGAAGGCTGGCGTAAGGTTATATCAGATAAAATGTAGAGCACATGGAAATAGATGGACCAGGAAGGAAGACATCAGCAGTTTGGAGTTGTGCTAATTATGTGGGAAAGCCCTGAGGAACAGTGTGTTCTTTAAGTGGCCTGTGTGAGCACAGGTGTAACTTCTACTGGGAACCCTTAAGGTTAGGACATCAAGTAGGGGGAAAAGGAGTGCATGTGTGTGGTGGTGGTGAGGAAACCCAAATGGTTTCCGTTTACTCACCGGCCCCACGGGCCCCTCCCTTTTGAAAGCTTTTGAATGGGGGGGGGGCTGGGAAAGATTGGGAAGGGGAACTGAGGCTGAGAATGGGACCAGAGAGAGCTTGTTCAAAAGGGTTGTGGGGTGGGGAGTGGGAGGGAAGTATGCAGCTGAAAAAAAGGAGCATCTATTTTCTCCCCAGACCTTTGCTGTGGGGCTTCTAGGGCCTCGACTCTGCCACCCCTGCCTTCTTTTGGGTAGTGCTGACTTTCCCCCTTATTTAGGCAGCCCTTGTGGGGATGTCTTTGACGTTGCACGGTGGGGCTTCTCTTGTCTTCTGTGGTGTGGGGTTAGATAATCTGGTCTTTAAGGAACATTTTCATGGGCACCTGTCAGAGTATCTGAAGCAACCAGTGCTGGAGTGGATAGAGCGTTGGGCCTGCAGTCAGGAAGATCTGAGTTCAAATTTGACCCCAGATGCTTACTAGCTGTGTGACCATGGGTCACTTAACCTCTGTTAGCCTCAGTTCAACCGTAAAGTGGAGATAATAATAGCACATGCCTCCCAGAGCTGTTGTGTTGTGAGGACACTATTTGTGACAGGCACATAGCCGACAGCCTGGCACGTAGTAGGCGTTATGTTAATGCTTATCACCCCCATCCCCAGCAGAGGATCAGTCATAAGTCCAGAGCGGTGATGAATGCATCAGCGGTCAAACTGGAGCTCAGGGCCTCTGACTCCTGATCCGCAGTACCATGTCATCTGACCCGGAGAGCCCAAATTAGAAGGGACTCCTGGCTGTCTTGACTTCTGGTGTCCCAAAGGAAGGGTGTCCTATTTCAGGTCAGGAGAGCTGAGGGACTTTTCCCCGGGGAGGGATGTGAATGACCTTGTTCATTCATTAGTTTCTGTGGACAGGTTCAAGAATGGCACATTCTCATTTTGGAACAAAGAAAAAATGGGGATTTTCCCCCATTCACCTTTCAGCAAAAATGTAAACTATTCCTGGACCCAGCTTCCTCCTTCATCGTAGCTTTTGTCTTGCTCTTGCCTTGATGTCCAGAAGGAGAGGAAAGCCCAAAACTTTCTGGGATACTACAAACTGTAGCCCTGAAGTATATGAATATTTATGAAAACAACTAATATTCACAAAGAGCAGGTGATAAATTGAAAAGTGAACAGATATATTTTATCAGGTTTTTTAAAAAGCATGTGAAATGTAATTACACGATTCTTAAAAGTGCTTAAAAAAAGAAAATATAGATTTTATAGAGAAAATCATGGTGCACTGAGAATCAGGGTGGGTTAGAGAGAGTGGGTATCAGTGTGGAGCTTGGGCAGGGAGCAGCCGAGGTGTCCAGAGTGGAGGAGGCTGCAGAAAGGGAGCTGGGCTTTGCTTTGAATCTGCCGCTTTTGTTTGGAGGTGAATGTCTAGTGGGGGGGGCAATCTTGGACATCCCCATTTCCTAGGGAGTATCCTGAGTGTGCCCCCCCCCCGGAGAAACGTACTCTCGTTATTGGAGCTCAGCTCTATCTAGTTGATTAGTCGGTTAACTGAGATTCATCATGTGTCCGTCACGTGCCTGGCACAGATCATGGGGATGCCAAGGTGAATGAGCTTATTGCCTTCGAGGAGACTGCCTTCCATTGGTGGCAATGCCACAAGTTCCCACCAGTTAGCACAGGGTGCTCCAGACTTCCCATAGATCTGGGATTTCATCAGTTTTCAGGGGTTCCCTTTCAGGGTACAGATCAGAGCCCACTGTCGCTTGCCTATCCTACGTGACCCTCACCCACATCTGCTGTCAGCTGGACCAGGACTGGCCTCTCACCTGGGGGGTGGTCGGAGCTGAACAAACAGATCAGGCTAGAGACAGGAGAGTCCGGACGCAAACAGAAGTTGTTGGGGAGGACAGCGATGTATGCATACAGAAGCCCCGCTCCTAAGAAGGAGGGCTCAAGGCTGCTGAGGCTGAAAGGGGTGGGCCACAACACAGTCATCCTTAGATCTCGAGATTGTTCTCATGGCTAGCATTTCTTGGAACAATGCAGACATTCTTGGGAAACACGGGAACAGCCATTGTCTCAAGTCTGGAGGGTTGTGATTACCCTGCCAGGGACAGAACCAAAGCTCTGTGACAGGAATGGGAGTACAGTACCTGTCAGTGATGGTGAGCATGTGATGGGTGGCCCTGGGAAACAGGGGGAGCCAGATGCCTTGGTGAACGCCTGTGCTGGTCCAAGCAGTACTCTTTGTCAGAGGGTGATGTCATCCAGAGCACAGAGGATTGTTGTTACGCTAAGCTCTGGGCACAAGCCTGCTCGTTAGGCCTCAGCTCTGGAAAACAGGGTGTCTCCCAAATACTTAGCACTGCCTAAATTGCCACCACTCAGGGGCCACTAACCTTCTAAAGGCTGCTCTGCTGATGAAGCCGGCTGGCAATCCGCCCATCCCCCCTTGCTCTTGCCAGGGGACCAGTCCATTTCTTCTGTGTCCATCGATTCCTTGAGAGCGTTCCTTGTTTCTCTTCTTTAGAGTCCTTGTTTGCAATATGTTGCAGCCTGCTCCCTATCCTGCACCTCATCACTGGATTTCCGTGCAAAATAGATATACACCCATGTATACGTACACACATGTGCATGTCTCTGTCTCTGTCTCTGTCTGCATGACAAGAAAACTTGCCTGGGAGGGGCACGAGCAGCTGGGTGGATCAGGAAAAGCCTCCAGTTGGAGGGGGCTTTTGAGGTGAGCTTTGAAGGAAGCTAAGGATTCTAAGAGACGAGGAACTAGTGTGCATTTGAGGCATGTGGGATGGCCTGGGCAAAGGCACAGGGAGTGGAGAAGGACAGGTTGACTAGAGCACAGTGTGACTGGAGGGACCTGCTTCTTTATAAGGCTGTAAGGACAGGTTTTAGCTAGGGTGTGAAAGACTGGGCGACGTGGTGGATAGAGCACTGGGTCGGGAATCAGGAAGACCCGAGTTCAAATGCAGCCTCGGATAGTTACTAGCTGTGTGACCCTGGGCAAGTCCCTTCACCTTTGTCTCAGTTTTCTCCGGTGTAAAATAGGGATCATAATAGCACATATCTTCCAGGGCAGTCATGAGGATCAAGTGAGATTCCATCTGTAAAATGCCTTGCGCAGTGCCTGGCATCATGGACTCTTGTTTCCTTCTTCCCTTCCCCTTTACACCCCAGACAGAGGAATCTGTGTTGACCCTGGAGAAGAAGGAACCACTGCAGCCCCTGAGCAGTGGAGTAGCATGGGCAGGTCTGAGTTCTCGGGGAAGCGCCTCTGATCCCCAAGAAGGGCAGGTGGGGGTGGGGAAGGACAAGGCAGGGATGCTAATGAGGAGATGAGGAAGAGCTAACATGGTCTAGCCTTGAAGACGCTGTTCTCCTCTGTACCCTAAATTTCAATTCTGTTTGGAACCTTAAAATGGAACATAATAATACTGTTAAAGATGATAGTGTTTTGGAAGAGAGCTCTTTACAAATGAATAGTAATTTTGTATGTGTAGCTGGAGACATGGGACACCCGTTGGCAAACCAGTTGACAAGATAAAAAGTCTCATCATTAAATTCTCCTTTGTGAAGAATCTTCCTTACTCTCCACAACAGCAGTGAATCTTTTCTGTTTCCCTGACCCCTGCTGGAAGCATTATTTCTTCGGTCTGATCTCAGTCCCCTGAACTCAGTGGTAAATACACATGCGTTGGGGGAACAGTCAGAGGACGTCAGAATTAAAGACTTTTCAAGAATAATGGGTTGAGGCCATGGAACTGCAGAATAAAGAAAGGGATTGCCCACCCCCCTACCCACTTTCCTGCATCTATAATGCTGCTTCTGGGACTCCTACAGGGGTTGGGGTGGAATGAGAGAGAGACTGAGAGAGACAGAGAGACAGAGAGACAGAGAGAGAGAGAGAGAGAGAGAGAGAGAGAGAGAGAGAGAGAGAGAGAGAGACAGAGAGAGAGAGAGAGAGACAGAGACAGAGAGAGACAGCGACTTAGAGAGACAGAGACATAGAGAGACAGAGAGAAAGAGAGACAGACAGAGACAGAGAGAGAGGAAGAGAGAGAGACAGAGACAAAGAGAGGAGAGAGACACAGAGAGAGATAGACACAGAGACAGAGAGAGATAGAGGGAGACAGACAGACAGGCACACACAAAAGGACACAGAGACACAGAGACAGAGACACAAAGAGACAAATAGATAGGCACAGCCTTGAGACATTAAGGTAGAGCTCAGCTGCTTCCATCCAAAGGGTGGCCATGGAAGAGTTGGCCAAGGGCTGAACAATCGGGGTTGCCGAGGGTGCTGTGATAATGATAGCTTTGCTAAAGAGCTTGGCTTACTGTTCTCCTCAGGGCTGCCTTGTGAAAACGCCAACGCCCAGCTCCAGAATCTGGCAGCATTTCTACTCCTCCATTTTATTTTCTTTTGAAACATATTCTAAACTTAGTAACCATCATCAGAAACAAACATTGTGCTCCCCAAATGAGAACCAACCCCACTCCTCTTACAAGAAACCATGAACTGTCACTTATGGACAGTTAAATTAAAAAAAAAAGTTTCACTAGCTCCTCACACAAATGTCTTCATTACTTCCAAGTGCCTTCCATAGTTTTTCTATGACCTTCTCATCCCCTGGATCCTGCCATTGTTATTAATATTCGTATGTTAGGCCAGTCCAAGGAATGGCGAGCTGTCCTCAAAGCAAGGAAGCCATGGGTTCAGGTTCTGCTTTTAGCCGTCCTGGCTAGATGACCATGGGCATGTCACTTAGAGATTAAGTTCTATGTTCTTACTTATTCTCATTTGTTATTATGTGCTGCTAGGCAAATCTGCAAGACTGTACATTGCAGAGGTGAGGACTTGCACTAGTAAAATGAATTCCCTCACCTGGGAGTTCCCAGCATCAATGACATTCCAGGGCCTGCCCCTGCTCATATCACTCACGTGGTTGAAGCTAATGGTTCTGTTCTCTTCATCCAAGTCTTGTTTCCCTTTCTAAACCCCACCTGTCAGGATCCTCCAGATAATGGCACCCACTCTCCCCCAAATTGTTTTCTGTTCACTTTGTATAAACGTAGATGCAATGTCTCCCTGGTAAAGTGGATGCCCTTTGAGAGCAGAGACACTCTTGCCTTTGTCTGTACACCCAGCGTCTAGCACAGATTCCTGCTGTGGGGTGGGGACTCAGTAAATGCAAAGCTGAGAAAACAGTCTAAAAGAAAAGAAAACGGAGAAGGAGCCAGATGGTGCCACGCGCAGGCTTCGCGTTCGTGTCGTTTTGAGCCGCATTTCTGGGAAGTCTAGGTAGTCACGGGTTTATGCCACTTCACCTTCATTTCCAAATATATTGGTCTCCTCACTGCATGGAGCCATCTTTTATAATAAAGAATATAAAAGAGGAAAAGCCAGTTATTACGTACAATTAACTAACATGTCAACTGAGATTGAAAAAGAGATACACAGTTTCACAGGAATATTCCTTCACTTTTCCAGTAAGTGGAGAAAGGTGCATTTTCTCACCTCTTCATTGGAGTCAAGCCTGTATATTTATCCTTTCTAATGGCTCCATAGTGTTACCGTGGGTTATTTTATGCTCACATGCCACAATTTGTTCAGTGATTATCTAATTACTGGATTTAATAGATCATAAACTCATGGAGGGAAGGGATTGTTTTGTGTTTTGATGTTTAAGAAATGTTCCTTGTTGGATTAAATTTCAGGGGTTTTTAGTTATGAATGACACCACTGGGGTGATTTTTTGGTAGAGCCATCTGTTCCCCTCCATCAGTATCATCGTTATGGTCTCGTATCATGGGGGAGGGCCAGGAGCTGCATGCATCTGGAGGTGATGGCTGGCTCATGGGTGATCGTGTTTTGCGTCCTCGTGGGTCTTGCTCCTGCTCTCAGGGTACTGAGTGCTGTTTTATTCCAGGATTTCAGGGACAGCTCAGGCTGGACACCGGGAATCTTCTAGTGCTCCCAAAGTGGGCAGACCCAAGGCAAAGTCTGAGAACTGCCATTCTGGTGTGAGCTCCATAAGTTCTTTGGGCCAGGCTTGTCCCTGGATGGAGCTCCATTAGACTACTGCTGGCCCCAGGTGCTATCATGCATCTGGAAAAGTCTGCAGCTTCAGGTGATAGCTCTGTGACTCAGCACTGGGATAGAAATGCCAATTCCAAGCTGTTCCTGTTCTTTGAACAAAGTCAGGCCCCTCTGTTCTGGGTCTGGGACCTCCTCCTGCCCTGGTGCCTGGCCCTCATTCAGTCTCTGAACCATAAGGCTCTCAGGGCCACTCATGGCTAGAGCCTTCTCCAGGGTCCACAGAGCTCCCTATCTGTCTATTCTGACCTCTCACTGTGCTTTTCTCTTGGATTTTTGGATCACTGTTCTGATGTGTTTTCTAAAACTTTGTGGGAGAGGAGCTAAGCCGTATTCTTTCCTGCTCCTGTGCCATGTTGACTTGTCTCTGACCTTTTGCTTTCCAAGAAGACTGCCCAATTTCACAGTCTGACTACCGACTCTGCCCCACATCATAAAGCCTCCAGTACTGAATTTTATAATTTTAAACTCATGAGTATAATAAAGAGTACAGAATTTGGAGTTATGAGAGATCTGGGATGAATCCAGCCCCATCACTGGCAGACCTAGCATTGACACTTCGCTTACATCTGAGTGTCAGTTTCCTCAACTGTAAAATAATACCTGTATTTATCTCAAAGAATTGTTGGGAGGATCAAATGGAGCAAGGCTTGAAAAGCATTTTATGTAAAAGACCAGATGTTATCATTGCAGTTATTAAGATGTGAGGACTTTCTCGTCAGTGTTTTATCACTTTTAGGTGATTATATTATTTATTTATATTCTATTCTATGACTTCTTTATTTTTTCTTTTGAGAATAACCATTCACATCCTTTGACCACTTACCTATTGTAAGATGGATCCTACTTATAGATCTAAAGCGAGCCCATATATGATTGGATGTCAGATTTTAAATAGGTATACATTTTTTGGTGGCCTGTCTTTATAGGCTATTTTCCTTCCTGAGTTCCACAGATGATAAAGAATGACTTCAGACTTTGCTTTCTGCCTATCAGAGAGAATATGGCTTCTGAGCCACATTTATTCTCTTGGTAGAAGCCACATGGCCCTTGGATTATGGCCCGCCTGTGCCCAGAACTAGTGCAGATCCCCTTGCCCAGTGAGCAATAACTAGAGTCCTCACCGGCTTTTTATATGTGGCTCGCTGCTTGTGTATTTGAACGTGTGTTGTGGTGTATTTCCCATAATCTACATTTGTTGAATGAAAGGCCATTTTTTTGCACTGTCATCTTGGAGTCTTCATTGGTCAACAGTGAGCGATGGGGAAATTTGGTTTATTCCTAGCAGCTTCTGTTACCAGTTTCAATCTTGCTGAAGCCCGGACAGGGCACATCTAGTGACTCACTTTTCAGGATTTTCTCTGACTAGTGGGCACACTGGCCAATATTTTTGTAGCAAGATGCTTCCTTTCACTTCTTAAGAAATAGCTCCCCTATGACAAGAGTCTCTAATTAAAGTAGTCAGTGTTTGACAAGGAAGGGAAGAACAAAACGTGACAGATTTAAGTTCTCAAGCATTTGCAGGAAGTTTCTGAGAATCTCTTAGGAGAAATATTCTGGAGTTTGACAAAAGAGGCTATTTTTAGTTTATCTATTCAAGATATTTCCCTTCTTTCTAATTTCAAATATATTTAGACAATTTAATTGCTGATAACTAGAAAGTTAAAGTTATTTTAAAGTTAATATTTAAGTCTTTTTAAAGTAGAACACAGTATTGTATGAAAGTAGAAAGCACCATTGTATGCAAATATAAAATGCCTTAGGAAATCCAAAAATAAAATTCATCTAGTCTCGATTTTTTCCTGTCAAAGGCAGGCAGGTGATCGTGAAATTTGCTGCAGAGGCATAGAGAGTGCCCAGGCCCCATGACGCTGTCTTCCTTTCTTAGAATCCTCTCCTTCAGCCAGGATGATGACTGTGGGAAGCGGTCTGGTGGCAGACAGAGTCCCTGCTTTGCAGGTGCCAGTAGGTCAGAAGAGCTGACCACAAATGACCTCAGCTCTTGCCATCCCTCCTTGGCTAATAGGAAAAGTACAGCTTTTTACTGCTCCCTTCTGAGTAGGCCTGCCCTCTCGTGCACTACCCAGGCTGTACAGTGTCTTGGCAATGTATCAATCTCCTAAGCGCAGCATGGTATATAATTGTGAATAAGCCATGTTTTGCAAAACAAAACCAAAAATTGAATCGCCTATATAGTCCCTTATCACAAAGGTGGCTGATGGGAAGTATAGTTTTTCCAGCTAGAAGGAGAGACTGCAGGATCATAGGATGTGGGAACCTTTCTGAATTGGGGAAGCCCAGTAACTTTGAGCATTGGGAAAGTGACCATCTGATTGCAAATGAACTGAACATAATCAGAATCTGGTCTGGCTCACTGGCTCACTTAAGGAGCGATCTGCCTAGACAGAATTTGGTGGTTTCCTTAACAATCACCACCCTGGGACTTAGTGAACTTGTCCCCTGCCACTTCTTCATGCTAGAGGACACATCACTCCTTGGTGAGCTGACTGTGCTCTGGAGGGCATTCTCTGCCTGTTTCAACTCTTGTGTCTTGGCTGTGGGGTCCCCTTCTTGACATCGTGGTCCTCTTCAAGAATGAAGCACAAACAACAACATGTGTACTCTTATGATGATGGGTTTTGGCTCCAGGTGAAGACAGCCAGCTGATTGTCATTGCAGCGGCTGGCTACAGAGGAGTGGATCATGCAGGGGGGAAAGATGAAAGGGAGCCTAGCAACTGACATCCCTCAACTTAACCTGCCCCTCCCCCTTCCCCAACTGTCTTCCTCTCTGTCACTCTCACTCCCCTCTCTTTCTGTGTCTCAACACTAAGAGAAGTTTCATTTTTGTTTAGTCATGATGCCTCTATTTGAACACACACACATACACACACACACACACACACACACACAAAAATAAAACTGAATGTCTGCCCCACCTCCCTTCTTTACTTTTGACCATGGTTCCATGGTTCGCCATAGCCCATGTACTCTTTTCCCACTACTCAATATCTAAAATTGCTGTTTTTGTCATATATATATGTATATGTATATGTATACGTATACGTATATGTATATGTATATGTATACGTATACGTATACGTATATGTATATGTATATGTGTATGTATATGTATATGTCACAGAAAATAATCATTTAATTCTAATTGTCATTCTACTTAAAAGAATTATCACTAAGGAGCTATAATTTCTAGGTGACTATTTGGAAACCTTCATGTCTACGTTATTGTATTAGTCTAGCAATAACTATTCTGTCATCTCAAAACACAAGTGAAATGTTCATGAATTGGAAAGAAAAGGAGCAGAGCCTCTGCAGAGTTTGTGCTGCAGAAGGATCTGCACAGACTGTGAGGTGCTCCAGGAGCACCTGCTCAGGGCTGCCATGGTGCCGGTTGCCTCGAGCCCTAAAACATGGTGGTGCCTCCTGGGTGAGATCCTTAACCCTCTGAAGGGAATGCAGCTGGAGGGTAGACACGGAATGCCCGAGATGGAGCTGTATGAGAGAAGAGAGGAGGGGACTCTGATCCTTCAGAAAGCTTTGTGGGTGTGGAAGACAAAGACTCAGATGGAGATTAGATGTTTTCAGACCATCAACCAGCCAAGGGGGGCTCTATTAAAAGAACTTGTCACTGCTTCATAAAAGCTGCAGAGAGGGGCTTTGTCAGCAAGAAAGCTGGGGGCAACAGAAAGGGACCAGAGAGAGATGTAATGCTGCTTTCTCTTGTTCCCACACAGATCACAAGGAACCAGCATCCGGTTGGTTAGGGAGGCCAGGGGTGGTCACTGGGGACATAAGGGATCCACTTCCTTATTAGTGATTAGTCATCACCCATTCACTGCAGCCCTCTTTGGACCATTAGTTTCAAGAAGCCTAGTGGACGGTCATGTTAGAGATTCCTCACCATTGACACATAGTCCTGAGAACAGGAGTCAGAGCCTATTGTCTTAGTAATTGATGAGCCTTCACATTGATTCTAGATATGGTCCTGGTTGGAGACATGCAACTGTGAGTGTCTGTGTCATCTGCAATAAAATCATTTTAAAGTAGATTATTAAAAACCGTTCTGAGTTTTGTCTGAATGATTTATGTGAAAATGTAATTAGACACCTTTTAATGGAATATTCTTTCAATGGTAGGAGAGAAAACAAGAGAGCTTCTGGGTAGATGATGCTGAGATCTCTGCTCTGCCAGGACACTAGTGACTATCTGTTGAATTTCATCATCTCACCTTTCTCAGTTTTGAAAATTAAATCAACCTACTTAAGTAATTCAGGAAACATTTATTACTTGCATGCTCTGTGTTAGGCGTTGAGCATATAAAGATGAAAACACGCACACACATACCTACATATGCAGCCCTTATCCTTAACGTGCTCATAGTTTAGAGGGGAACAGAAGTCATCTGCACCATGACTTGGGGAGTGAGGAAGTAGAATAGGCTGTAAGTTGAGTTTATTAGGATAAAGGAGAGATCCAATGATAAGGGTGCGAAGAGTTTTGGGGACATGCTTGGTGGGGTAAGAGGGGTGGGGGGAGAGAGAGAGAGAGACAGAGACAGAGAGACAGACAGAGAGACAGACAGACAGACAGACAGATAGAGAGAGATGAGAGAGAGACAGAGAGACAGAGAGACAGACAGAGAGACAGACAGAGAGACAGACAGAGAGACAGACAGAGAGATGAGAGAGAGGAGAGAGGAGAGAGAGAGAGAGAGAGAGAGAGAGAGAGAGAGAGAGAGAGAGAGAGAGGCAGAGAGAGAGACAGAGAGACAGACAGAGAGAGAGAGATGAGAGAGACAGAGAGAGAGAGAGAGACAGAGAGACAGACAGAGAAAGAGAGAGAGACAGAAAGAGAGAGAGAGAGACAGACAGAGAGACAGAGAGACAGACAGAGAGAGATTAGAGAGACAGAGAGACAGAGAGAGAGACAGACAGGGAGACAGACAGACAGAGAGAGAGAGATGAGAGAGAGACAGAAAGAGAGAGAGAGAGAGAGAGAGAGAGAGAGAGAGAGAGAGAGAGAGAGAGAGACAGAGAGAGAGAGAGAAATGGACAGAGAAAAGCAGGTAAGGGAAAGGATGGGAAGAGAAGGAGGGGCATGGGGACCCTGATGCACAGCACTGCCATATTGCCTTTTCTGAAGGTCCTAAACTGAAGCTTAAATGGTTTCTTGCATCCCAGAAATGAACAGCTTCAATGAAGAAGTAACATCATAGATCTCAAATCCTTTCAGTGTAGAGGAAGGATGGTGCATCAAATCTGATTAAGTTTGCTTGCTGTTCTTGGGAATGCCTGCTGAGAGGCTTGCCCAGAGGAGTGCCTTTCATTGTCTTACCTGGATACAGTGACATTTTGTCTCCAAAGCCCATCAGTAGCTCTGCAGTTCTCACAGCCTGGCTTACTCTGCTTTAGTCTAGGTAGACCAAGTCTGCCAATCCAGCTGGTTCTCTCTCATCTTGCCTCTGGAGTTCCATCCCAGAGAGGTCAGCTGGTGCAGTGTAACTGGGTCTGGAGTCACAAGAGCTGGGTTCAAATAATCCTTCTGTCATTTACTTTCTGTATGATTTGAGATGGTCAATATATTTGGTCTTTGTTGTCTCATCTGTAAGATGATGGGCTTGCACGAGATGGTCTCTTTGTCCCTTCCAGGTCTAGATCAGGATCTGCAATCCTCTGGTCCTGTGATTCACTCCTTCTGGGCTGACCTCCCCTGCAGAACTCTATGCCAAGAATCCTCCCTATCTTGCCTCCGAAACCTTTTGATGAGAGGAGGAGGATGGTGGTGATCCAGGGCTAGCAAGTAGCAAGGGCTGTCTGATTAATCTCAACATGTTTCTCAGCCTACTATTCCCTTAGTGGGTTGTCCATTTACGTTGTTGTAGCCGCCATCTACCTTGTTGGCTTCCTTTGGCTTCCTTTAATTTGCATCAGTTCACACATCTTCCTAGGTTGCTCTGAATTCTACATATTGGCTGCTTCTTCCCAATAATATTCCATCGTTTTTCTTCACCACAGTTGATCTAGCCAATTCCTTCATCAATGGACACGTTGTTTACAGTTTTTTGCCACCCAGAAAGGAAGAACAAAAAGGTATGACTCTTTGGGGCGTAGATGGTAACCTTTTTCCTCCTCTCCATCATGGCAGCATGTGCACGACATTTGTTTGAAAACAGCTCTTGGTGCTGCTTCTCAGATTTTAGAATACAGCTTGGCCAGAGTTCTACTGGGTCTCATCACTCCCTGGTTTCTTCTGTATTTCATTAAATTCCATTTGTTTATGTCTGTGATTCTTTTATCCTAGACTTGTAATCAATGGCATCAGAGCCTTGAGTCTCAGTAATGGTGATGGAATAGTGACAAAGAAAAGGATGCTGATAATGGCAAAACTGTCTGTGGTCTTGACTGCTGGTTTCAATGGGACTTTAAGTCCCATAAAATAGCATTTCTTTCCATTGTTGATAAGAACTAGATCTTTCACTAGATTAGAGAAAATGACATTTTATGACTATGTGTAACTCCGCACCAAGGATCCTGGCCATCCACAGTCATCCAGCAGGTCCCTGGGATGCTGTTCCTAGAGTTTCAGAAATAAAGGAGGAAATGAGAATGGCAGACAACATAGAGTTTAGCATTCAGCAGCTGTTCCAGCCTCACAGCTTAGACACAGCACACTAAAGAAATAATTGAAGAATAGGTGGGAATTCTGTTTAGATTATTTTTTAATTCAACTTTTTATCTTGTAATTCATATTCTTATCTTGTCAATTTGTTATTGGAAATTTCTGCTGCTGATTCACCAAGGTCACCAATCTGTCACTGATTAACATATACTCAACACTGGGGCTGTATGCAGGAATCTCATCCTAATGGGACCATGGAAAGAGACACGGCGCATATTAAACATGGCATAACCAAAGAAAGGGCTCTTCTAGTTTCTTTATAATAAAAATATCACTGAAGATGGGATTGAGTTCTGTCAATCATCTGGTAACTAACTGGTTGTCAAAGAGTTTCAGTATGTCAGTGGATGTTTCCTTTTGGTACAAAAAAGCATAGTACATAGGGTCCTCTTCTTCTTCCTCTGCCCACCACTATCATTACAGGAACAGAAAGGGGCCACCCAAGAGCTCTTTTCCATTTTCTCTGTTTCCCAAGGACCACACCTGAAGAGTTTCCCTTCTTCTGGGAGCAGCCATGGTAGTGGTGAGCCCCTCTGGGCTTAGCAAGGCTGCTCCAGGGACAGCCAGTACTGTCCTCAGGATCAGTCAGGAGCCCTTTCATCTGGGGAAAACCCACCAGACCTTGTGTTTGTCTGGAAGAAGCCTCAAGAACTAGGGGATACCCCCATGGCATGTGGTGTGGTGACAAGAGGGAACCCTAAAATCTTCAGGTTGGAAGAGAACCCCAAGGCCTCTAGTCCAACCTAGACCTTAATAAGAACCCTGTCTACCATATTTCCAACAAGTAGCAATCCAGCTGTGCTTGAAGACTGCCAGGTAGGGGAAACCTACCCCATTTTATGTAGATATAATGCTTTTACATAGATGTAAAAAAGGCAGCATGGTGTGGCAGAGAAAGAGCTAAGCTCAAAGCCAGAAAGACCTGGGTTCAAGTCCCATCTCTGACCCCTAATGGCTACCTGACCTGGGGCAAGACACTTAAAACCCTTCAGTGTTTTAGATAACTCTCTAAGACTCCAAATGGCAAAGAAAGTGCTGACCTGAATTGGAAGAAGGGATTTCCTTACCTGGGAGTTCTCTGTGTCAATGAAATTATGGTCTGTTCCAAAACCAAACTGTATATATCTATATACATTAATATTGTCCTGACTTACGGGTGAGGAAACAGAGGAATGGAGAGATCAAATGGTTAACGCAAGGTCACAGAGCTAGTCGATCTAAGAGGCAGGATTTGAACTTAGGTTGGTTAAATGAAATGGAATTCCAGACTAACACATCGATCCCCATTGCCTGGTGGTTCAGCCCCAGGTACAATGCAGACCTTCCTTGGAGAAACTTAAGTTACTAATTGTGTGTATGTGTGTGTGTGCATGTGTGTGTGTATTCCCAGAAACATTAGATCCCTGGGAACTTTGGCGGGACTCTTCTCTTTTTCTTCTAATGAAGCGCCTTCGAAGGACTCATTTCCTTGCCTTGTCCCTGATCACAATTGGGGGTGGACAGAGAAGACACCCTGGGAAGACCCTGCATGGCCATATAGCCTTTCAGATTGGGCTCAGCCCCTGCCTATGAGGTCATATGGCTAGGGATGGTTGGGTAGGTCTGAATGTTGTGTCAACGTCAGCTGTATAATTGTTCTCCTCCCTTTCTGCTCAGTGCAGTTTGTATTTCAATGGTGCCATCCCTGAAGATCTGGCAGCTTGGTTGGAATTTTATTGGAAGCAGGGCAGCAAACTCCTTTCTGACCAGTTTTCCTTCTGTCCTGATGAAAGAAGGGTCCCAAGACAAGGATTCTGAGCCTCTAGAATTCTCAGCAACCTGGGATAATGCACATGGGTGGTGGGACTGTGGCTTGACCCACATTAAGGTAAAGTTCTCTGTGTGTTTGATGAGATACAGGCTAAATCAATCAGAGAAGCTACCAAGGCAGGGATCTCTGCTTTGTCTTTCTATCCAAAGTGAGCAGCTGCAGATTACTTACGGGTGCTTAGTGCACCTACAATGTGCAATGCAAAATTGACTGATAATTCTGCCCCTTATTCATGACCCTGATTCAGAGTTTTGAGGGGAGGAGCCCCATCTCTGATTCCATTGGGATAGAGAACTCTTCATTAGTATGCTTTCTCTACCACTCCAGGTGTGTGTCTGCCTTGCATCTTATAGTCTTAGCTGCTGGGGGTACTGGGCACTGAATTGTTAAGTGCCTATCCAGCCAGTAGGTGTCTGAGGTGAGGCTTGAACCCAGGTCTTTCTGACTCTGAGGCTGGTTCTTTATTCACTAGTCCACATACTGCTTCTCAAGCATACCAAAGCTGCCCTAATAGCATAGTTATGTCTGTGCCTCCCTTAATAAATAATGAGCTCCATTGGATTGGGAGCTCATTGAGGGCAGGGACTGTCTTTTGCCTCATTTAGCATCCCCAGTGCTTAGCACTGTGCCTGACACATAGTAGGTACATAAGAAATGCTTATTGACTGATGACATATTCTGTCAGATACTAGTTTTTGTGTGGACCTAGTTCCCTTAGAACTGATTGATATTTCAAGTTGCTGTGGAAGAAAGGCTGCCTGGGAAGTAGACTTCAGGTTGGCTTCCTGGGGTTAACAGAACAGCAGGGAGTGAAGCTCTGATTCAAATGAGAGCCTGGGAGCGAGCTGCCTCCAGCCGCGTTTTAATGATGGCCAGATGCCAGCGGGGCTCTCATTTCCTCAGGGCAAAGGCTGGGGCCCTGCTCTCAGGTCCTGACTCTGCCTGCTGCCATGTCATTCGGCCTGGCAGGTGCACACTTTTGGAGATGTTAAACAAGGAAGGCCTGGCAAATGCAAATTGTGTCTCCTTTCATTTGGGGTAAGCGCTGAGGCTCCGGGCCTTGTCTGCAGCTGAGCGGTGAATTGTGGGCCAGGCAAAATCTGACCGAGTTCCTTGCTCCTTTTGGACAAGCCAAATCCCATTACGGGAGCGATTGACAGGTGAGGTTGGGCCTAGCTTCTATTCACTTTTGGTTTGAATTGGGGCCAGCCCCATTTTGAGTTGATTTTCTCTCTTTTTTTGTTTACTCTCATTAGCAATGAAATAGATGTCTGTGCTGGGGGCGTTTCTTGATGGCCTCTTGGGACTATCAAGCTTTATGAATGGGAATTCGCTTTTCCTGTGACCTTTTCTTGAGCTGTTCCTCGGAAACAAGGGGGTTCCATGTACAATTCCATATATAGTGCCTGCTGGGGCTGCCACTTGTTTCCACCCTCCTGCTCCCCAAAATACAGATGCCACATTTCTTCCTTCAATAAAACATTCAGACTCATTTTTTTATCTCACAGTCTATTCCTAGCCAGATCCCTCAACCATCTGGCCTGTGCTGAAGGAAGGCCCAGCCACTTTAGTGTCCGTATCAATACAATAAAACTTAGCGGAATGGATGGAATGGTGCCAGCAGCTGGGCGTAGGAAAGGGAGGTTCAGCTAGGAGTCATGGTCTGTCCCAGGGGGTGCCAGAAAGCGCGTGGCTTCCAAGCTGGCAGGAGCATTCATGAAACCCAGACGCTCTTTCCCAGTAATGGTCCTTTGAGGACAGGTGGACCACACGCTGGTATGACGTGCCAAGAGAAGATCCGAGTGGAAGTTTCATCCTCTCAGCCTGGGGTGGGGTGCAGAGGGCTGCTGATTCATCTGGGCAGGACAGATTTCATAGAGCACACAAGTGGAGTGGGGAATCTGAGCTCTAGGCGGTAGGGGGCTGTCTGGTGGTCAGGCACACTCCATCCACACAAGGGCTGGGGAGCAGCAGCTAGTGTTGGTGACAGACATATCCCCAGCCACAGCGTTCGATGGAATCTAAAGCCAAACGTGTGACTTGAGTATGATTTCTCACAGTGTGCTGGCATAGAGGATCACAAGTGGGCTCCTTACCACTGGGGGGCTTTTGGAAAATCACCTCCCCTCACAGCCTCAGTTTCCTTGTCTGTAAAGTCCAAGGGCCTTGGGCTAATTACTATTGCAGGTCCATTCCAGATATAGAATGTAGGATGCTCTGTGCTTTTCAGTGTCTACACTGTCAGTAAGAAAATGGAATTTAATTAGATATAAAAACAGTTTTACTAACAGGACTGATCAAGTTGCTTGGATTCCTGCAGGTCAGCCTCGTAATTGACCTCCTGTCTTTGAGCTTCTCCCCTCTCCTCCCATTCTCCACTTGGCTGCCCAAGTGACTTTCTGCCCGTGTCAAGCCCCTGCTCGGTAAACTACAAGAGCTCCATGTTGTTGCCTTGGCTTTTACAGCTCTTCATGACTTGGCTGCTTCTGACTTTTCTACCCTTCTCACACATTCCTCTGGGCATTCAACAGTGCACCCAGCTCCTCACACAGGAGAACCCATCTCTCGTTCTGTGCCTTGGCTTGGCTGTCTCTCGTGCCCAGAAATCTCTCCCTCCTCACATCCTCCTGGTGGAATCCGTGTCCTCCTTCCAGACGTGGCTGAGTGCTGTCTTTGGCTGAAGCCCTGTCCTGTGCCCTGCCCCTCTGCTATTTCCTTCCCTTCCAGGGTTGCCTTGTGCCTCCTTTTAATGTGTCATACGCACACACACACATACACGTGTGTATATACATATACATGTATGTGTGTGTGTGTAAATATGTTCATCTCTGTTGTTGTAGTACGTGCTCCTTTGGACCTCAGGATTCTCCACAGTATCAGGCATAGAGCAGGGACTGACTAAATGCTGATGAACAATGGATTAGTAGGTGTGCTGGGTCCCACAAGTCCACTGAGAATACTGAAGGTGGAGATAACTCAATACTCAAAACTATATTGATTGACTGGAAAACTGCCCTCTTCAAGATTTTAGACATGTGTGATGTCATTGGTGTCGCAGACAGGGTGCTGAATTTGGAGCCAGAAGAGCCCAGCCTGACAGCCTGTCTCTGCCTCTCACCAGTTTCCTTTTCTGGAGTAAGTCCCTGACACTCCCTGGACCTCAGTATCCTCACCTCTAAAATGAGCAGTTGGGTCAGATGACATGAGTGGCGTCATGGACTTGGAATCAGGATCTCGCTTCAGAGACTTCTAGCTGTGCAGCCCTGGGCAAGCTGCTTACCTTTCTGTACCTCGGTGTCCTCATCTGTGAAGTGACAGGGTCGGACTGGATGGCCTCTTAGGTCACCTCTGTCTGGGGTCTTAGGATGCCATGACCTTGAAGATCCCAACTCCCTCTGCACCTTCAGACCCATGATCCTGCTGCTGATGCATTCTGGAGCCTCTCCAGAAGTGTCGATGCAGTCAGTCTCTGGATGTCCACTGTCTAGTGTGATCCTCACAAGAACCCTGGGGGGTGGGGGCCACAGGGATTCTCTCTCTCCCCTCCCCATTTTATATAAAGACAGGGATTTCCACATGCTTATCCATGGTCATGTTACTAGTTACTCGTAGAAGCAGAACTTGAAACTCAGGCTTTTCTTTACTCCAGGTCTGAGGTTTGATTGGTTGCTATTTTTCCCGAGTACATTTGGTTGCTTTGGCTGCATTGTGCCATATTTTGGGTTAACGCTAATTTATTCCGTGTTCAGAATCTGAGTTGCCTCCGACTTTCTATTTTGTCTCCTGTATGTTTACATTGGAAGGCAATGTGATACCACAGTCATATTATCTGTGCTATTGCCAAAGAATGAGCACAGGGGGCCCATATTAAGGGAGAACAGTTTAACTTTATGCAGTCAACATTGCTCAGAAACGGGCTGGGCATACCCAAGCATACATTTATATTTTAATGAATTTTATTGATTGGTTAGCAGGCTTGGTTTTGGGCAAAAGACATTAGCTTGGGAGGCACTAAACCAAGGAACCCTTTTTAGCTCTTCCACTGAAGAGCAATGCGATGCCTCTCTTTCCACATCTGCAAACAAGTGGGGTTGGATTAATGGCCTTTAAGGTCCCTTCAGATTCTCACCATCTGGTTCTAGGTGAAGCTTCCTTCCCTTGGTTATAATTTCACATGTCCACAGATTGGACAGAATCCACCTGTAGTTTATTGAGTTTCACATACTCGCTACTTTGCCTAAATGGAAGAGAATGACTCAATTATAGCCCATGGGAAGCTTTTGACTTAAGGCATTCATTACACATCATTGGGCCATTGAATTATTCTTGCAATCATTTCAGTACCATTTTCATGCTAGGCTTTGGACAGGGTTGGGGGGCTATCTGCAATCTGGAATACCAGAGACTCTAGGGAGTCTGGACTCTTGGGGAAGGGCTGAAACAGGACTGAGTCCGAGATATTAACAGCTCTGTGTGAATGTGTGTGTGTGTGCGTGTGTGTATGTGTGTGTGTGTGCGCGTGTGTGTGCGTGTGTGTTGAAGGAGAAGCACAGGATCATTTCTGAGATCCTAGCCTATGTCCTGTTCAAAGGAACCCTGGAGAGTAGGAGGTTCTGTTCTCCACTTAGAAAATCCTTTTGTACAGAATTATAGCAAATATTCTTTTGAGTTATTTTATTTTGTGAGCCAAAAACATGCTGTGAACAGTTGATGTCCTAGTTAAATAAAACATAGCAATTAACCTGGCCTCTTATAGAGTGATCTCCATAATTATGACTGTGGCACATGGGAACGAGGTCTGAAAAGTAAAGCATAAAGCATCTTGTGAATGTGAACATCTCTTGTGAGAGAAGCAATGACCATGTGATGATCTAGGCAGTGGGAGGGAGTTCCTGTGTGGATGGGGATGGTGTCAATAATGGTAACTCACATGTAGAAGGTACTTTAAAGTCCATGCACCACTTGTCTTATGCTCTCCTTACAATTTGGGCAGTGCAAGCACTATTCGTCTCCTTTACACAGATGAGAAAACTGAATTTCAGAGAGACAACATGACATTTGCTCATAGTCACAAAGCTAGTTAGAGTTAGGGCTGGTAGACACAGGTCTTCTGCTATTGATCCATAATTAGAAAATCCCATTTTACAAATGAAACCAAAAGAAGAATAACAGACAAAAATAGGAAAAGATCTATTAATATTTTTCCAATTTTATTAATTTATTGATTTATCAACAATCACTTCCATATGCTTTTGAGTTGAAAATTTTTCTCCCCCTTCCTTCACCCCCCCCCGCAAGACAGTGCACAATCTGATATAGGCTTTACATTTACATTCCCATTAAACATATTTTCACATTAGTGAACTTGTAAGTTAAAAATTAAAACCAATAGGAGGAACCATCAGAAAGAGGAAACAAAACTCAACAGAAGGTAAAAATAAGTGATAGCGATTCGACTTCCATAGTTCTTTCTTTGGATGTGGACAGCATTTTCCATCCCGAGGCCTCTGGAGATGTCTTAGATACTTGTAATGCTGAGAAGGGTTCAGTTTAACAATATTAGTCATCGCATAACCTGGCTATTATTGTGTGCAAAGTCCTCTTGGTTCTGCTCACTTCACTCAGCATCAGTCCATACAAGTCTTTCCAGGTTTTTCTGAAGTCAGCCTGTTCATCATTTCTTATAGCGCAATAGTATTCCATTACATTCATATACCACAACTTGCTCAGCCATTCTCCAGTTGATGGGCATCCTCTCAATTTCCAATTCTTTGCCACCACAAAAAGAGCTGCTATGAATATTTTTGAACATGTGGGTCCTTTTCCCATTTGTTTGATCTCTTTGGGATATAGCCCTAGAAGTGCTATATGCACATTTTTGTAGCCCTTTGGGCATAGTTCCAAATTGTTCTCCAAAATGGTTGGATCATTTCACGACTCCACCAACAATGTATTGGTGTTCTAATTTTCCCACATCCTCTCCAACATTTATCATTTTCCTGTTTTGTCATGTTGACCAATCTGATAGGTGTGAGGTGGTACCTCAGAGTTGTTTGATTTGCATTTCTCTAATCAATAACAATTTAGAGCATTTTTTCATATGACTATAGATGGCTTTAATTTCTTCATCTGAGAATTATCTGTTCGTATCCTTTGACCATTTATCAATTGGGGAATGGCTTGTGTTCTTAGATGTATAAATATTTCTATGGAAAATGTTTTTCTCCATAAATGATAGTGAAGCCTCCATATTTAGGATCTAAAATCATAGTTCCCAATATGCATTTGAGGAAGTAAAAACATCATTAAAGAAAATAAAGTTGGAGAAATCAGGTAGACTAGACAGAAGGGTTTCTTCTTGAGCTGACATAATTTCAAATCACGGATTGACTGTCAAGATTTTTGAAAGAGAGGAAGAAAGAGGGAAAAATATAGACCTTATTTTAATAGGAAAAGTTAATCAAGAAATTATCAGTAACTACCAAACAATTGCCTATTCACCCTTCCTAATAAAATCTTACTGAGATTAATCTACACAGTATCTAGGGGAGCCTTGATAAAGATATGAGAAGTGAACATACTGACTCTTGTAAATCACAATAAGCATTTATTGAGCACCTTTGATTCTAGTCCCCTGATAGGTGCTTGGGACACTAAAAACGAAAGTGAGATAAACTTTGTAAAGTGCTCAGCATAGTGGCTCGTACCTAGTAGGTACTTCATAAATGCTCATTTCTTTCTTCCTGTTTCCCCTTCCAAAGGAATAATTTTATTTCAGAGGGTGAGATTACAGGGAAGATATATTGACAGTCACACAAATGACTCAAAGGTATAGAGATTACAAGATCCTGATTTTTAAAAATGTTGTTGCTGTTATTGACAATAAAATATGAACAAACCGAAATATTTGATTCATTGGAGCTATATGCCTTCAAGAGTCTCTTCTGACAGATGTCTCGTGTACACATGACAAAAAGCAGGTGAAACAACAGAGATAACTCGCTGGACAACACTGATTAGCAACATTAACAGACGCATAAGAAGGGAGACACACACTCACCAAAGATGTTTGCCATCACCACGGAGAATTCTAGTGCAGAGTCCAAATGGAAGAGGGATTTCCTATAGAGGATGAAGTCCTTCAGATACTCTCTTTTCAAGAGACACTGTGCTGACTTCATCCAATCTTAGAACATCGTCAAGTGTTTTAATGACATTTGTAATCACTAAAAAATTGGTCTAACTCTCCACACAGGAGAAACAAGTGGATGAAGAGTGTTTATTGACCCAACTTATATACAGTTGGATAGACAAAGCATGGAGATGGTCCATCATTATATTTGGCTAAGACAGGAACTTGAATTTGAGCAATAACTTGGGTCCAGTCATGCGTAGGAAGCAGACAGAAGGCTGGATTGTATTTGAAAAATTGCAAAGTGATTGAAAAAGAAGGTGCATTAATAATGTCATGAGAATGAAGGGTACAAGACATTGGTATTGATGTAACCTCACGGGATGTAGAAGACAGACCACATCACACTGAGTAGAGTACAGGAGGATATGGACAAAAGGGAAGTGGTATGAGAGGATTTGATGAGCCACTATCTCCACTAGGAGAGGAAATACCCACATTGGTGAAAATGTGGATTCACAGCAGCAAATGTGAATCCCCCCTCACATACACATTTATCTTTGCAGTCGGTTTTGAATAAGGTGCAGCACCCCAAATCCATTTCTAATCTTGTCTTCTGCTCCTTGTAGCCTTTCTGATACTGAGGAGGACACATTGCTCGATGCCCCTGTTTTTATCTTGTTAGCTAGCCATACTTGATATAGTTGAAGACTAGCAATCTTCCCCCAGCTTTCCAGTGTTACACAACACCAGAGACACGGCAATAGCAGCTGTTGAACCATGTCCAATGAAGAATTAGGAAACGCTGAAACTTCTTGAAAGTTTCAGCTGCACTGGTTAAGGACCAGGTTTGCTTGCTCCCACACTGTAGATGAGATTGCTAGCCTTTGCTCCCATTCTATCACTTTGTGAAAGTTTCACAGATTCCTTTTTAAACGAATGCTTTCTGTAAATTGAAAGGTCAACGAAAATTCAATTGTCAGGAAATATGTGACCAATTTGAACAGCTGGACCTGAGTATCTTTATTTTTGTTCAGTGCAAAAGAGTAAGAATGCATTCCCAGTGGGGTAGAATACATTTTTACTTTACAACTGACCTGACTCGGGGAATAGTTTTGTTGCCCTTTCTGATATGATCTTTAACAAGAGAGCAGAAAGTGGTAAGCTCTTGGACCATCTCCATGGAACAATGCCTGATTGAATTAGTAAAATGTCATAAAATTTTCAGTTCAGGTTAGACTCTTCATCACCTATTAAGCTGACAAATGATGAGAGCAAGACTTCAACTGTCATACTATTTGGTAAGAGTCCAGTTTTCCTGGCTTAAAACAAAAAAAACAAAAAAACAAAAAAACCCCCTGCCTATTGCATTCCCTTTTGTGTATGATTTTTAAAATATTGTTAACCTATATGCCAGAGGTTGCTTAAGCTGCAAATTTATCATCTAGCAAAACCATTGTTATTGCTAATAACCCTTATTCACATTACCCCCAGAACAAATGGAATGCAGCACAGTAGGCATACTGAAGCCTATTAAATTTTCACACATCATTAGTCCCTACCTCCCTCAAAGTTTTAGCATGGGTTTTCTTTTTATGTCAGTGTCTCCCTACTGAAGCCTTTTTGCTACTAAGCACCATTTTGAATGAAATTTCATGCATTCTAGCATAGTGTCATTTTTCACCCTCTTGAAAAATGTATAAGATGTTGGCTTATGAAGTGGAGGGTAGCCTGTGCAGTGGCTACACAGAATTGGGCATTGATGATCTTGGTTTGAATCCTAACTTGGCTTCTTTCCAGCTGTGCTAACTTCTGTAAGTCATGTCACATTTCTGGGCTTCACCTGGCCTAAGAGATGCGACTAGGTCATGGTTTGTTTAACCGTCCTACAACTTCTGGACACATGTTCGAATGCCAGTTTAAACTCAGTGTGAATGCTTTTCTACAGAGAATGTTTTCTTCCATTTTAATATTGGGTTCATTGAGAAAAAACAGGCTAGGGACAGTTTTATTCAGGTCCTGTTTATGCCAAACAAATTGCAATTCCCACCTCTATTAGTAGCATATTAGTACTAATCTGTCTGCCCAGAGTCTTCTGGACAATCTCAGGACTGGAAGGTTTTTTCTTAGAGTTGTTTGAATTTGCATTTCTATGAGTATTAGTGATTTTGAACATTCTCAGGTGCTCATAGATAATTTCCATTAATTTCTCCAAGAATTGAATATTCCTATTTGTCAACCATTTATCGATTGAAAAAGTCATTACTCTTGTAAAATTTAGATTTGAAAAGTAAAAAAAAACTATTCAAAATAGTTCTATCTAATTTATTTGTTTTCCTTTCACTTTGGATGCATTATTATTTGTTGTATAAAATCCCTTTATTTTATTAAATCATATCTATCTATTGTGTATTTTATAATTTCTGCCACTTGTTAGATAGTGAACAACCTTATTCATCTCAACAACTGATGTCATTATAAATCCCCTCTCTCTTTTTTTTTCTAATTTAAAAATTATCTTTGACCATTTGGAATACATGGTAGTTATGCTGTGAAATATCAGTATCGTCATGTTGGGGAGAGAGGAACAGATTCTTATTTAATTATTACAGTTTGAGAAAAAAATCCCGTCTCTGATTTTTGGGAATATTTTAAAATAGCAACCTATTTTACTGCTTTGATTCTGATTCTGGAGTGAGTGTTCTGTTTTATTGATGGGTTTTCTATTTTTATTTATTACTAGATAGTTTTGATGATTACTGTTCCCTTGTTGTTTTGAGTTTTTTCTCTTGATATTCTTATACATTCCAAGTAAATTTGGTTAATGACTTTTCTAATTCTGTTACATAGCACATGGATATTTTGACTGACATTGTATTAAATTTATTCACGTACTATTGGTATTTTGCTCCATTGGTGCAACCATGGGATATAATAATAGCTAACATACATCAGTTCTTCATTTCTTCCTTCATTACTGTTGGGATCATTCTGGAGTTGTCTTCATATAGTTCTTATATAGTTTTGGTAGATCATTGACAATCTGATTTTTTCTTTTTGGTCTTTAATGTAAATGGTAGCTCTCTTTCTATCAGTTTCTCTTTGCTTCTATAAGTAACACATAAACACCCAGATCATCTTCCTGGGCTTATTTTATAGTATTGCTATCTTGGTAAAGTTGTTGTTGTAATTGAATCTCTTTGATTTTTAAAAAGATATCTTCAAAAATGAGAGATGGGCACATTTTAGACTCTTCTTTGCCAAATACTTATGGCCATAATGTCTTTTTCTTACTTTATTCCCATAGCTAGAATTCCTGAAGCTGTGTCAAATAGTCATGATGAGAATGGTCAGGATGGTTTTAGAAAAGTTAATGGAAATGCTTCTAATGTTTCTACATCACATATAAGGGTAGCTGTTAGTTTTAAGTAATTTTTGTCAGGTCAAAGGAAAATTCTATTTAAAGCTTTTCATATTTATCATGAACAAGTTTTATATTTGTGAAAAACCTTCTCTGTATCTATGATTATTTCCTGACTATTAAACCATTATAATGTTCCTGCTAACCTTTCTTGATCATAATAAATACTTGATTTGACATGTTTGCTAAAATTAGGTAATATTTCTAAAGCTCTTTGAAAAAGTTAAGGGGTGATATGAATGCTTCCTGTGAGTATGATTACGATTATGTTGCTTATCACTACCTTATTTATACAGGTGCCTTATAGTTCTCTTTTCTGCCTTGTATTTTCTAAGCTTGGGAATCAAGAACCAGATATACTTTATGCCCAAAATGAGACAGTTAAACATTTCTCTACTTGCATAAACAGCTCATGAATACAGAGCTCATCTATTCTTTAAATGTTTGACAAATTTCACTTTTGTGACTTTTTATGTGGCAACACATTTGGGATCGATTTACATGGCAACAAAGTCGTGGTCTATTTAATTTCTTCTTCTGAAATCAGTTTATTTAGCTTCTCTATTTCCTGTTTTGTCCATTTGAGAACATTATATTTTTTGGTAAATATTCAAGCATTTCCCAAATAGACTCACTTTTGTTGCTATCCAGCTGTGCATAATAGTGCCTTAGAGTTGTGTGTGTATGTGTGCATGTGCATATTTTGATACCTTCCCTTCTTCAGTTCTGATTGGATTTTTCTTTCTCCTTTAAAAATTAGGGATAAGTATATGGAAAGGCACTGGACCTGTGATTTCATTGGTACAAGGAACTCCTAATGAAAAATTTCCTTTTGCCAGTCCAGGTCAGCATCTTTCCTGTGACCTATAGCCTTAGTAACTTGCCTAGGGCACACAGTCAGTAGATGTTAGAGGGGAGGCTTAGTCTTATGCTGAGGTCAATTCTCTATCCCCTGCATCATGGTATATATCTTTTAAAAAACAAATTTACTAGTTTTTAATTGTATTGCATGTGTTTTTGTTTTTACAAATAGCTATTGATTTTATCTATATCTATATATCAGTTCACTTTTTCTTTTATTTGGTATATGATTTTTATTTTTAAAAATTTTTTCCTTTGTGTTTACTTTTGGTTTATTAGCTTGTTTATTTTGTAATTTTGTCTACTACAAACTCAACTCCTTAATTTTCTTTCTTGCTAATGTAAGTTTTCAGCAATATAATAAGTGTTCAGTAAATATAAATTTGACTCGGAGCATTTCTTTGGTTGCACCTCACAATTTTTTACATGTTCTATGAGGATTGTCATTGCATTTAAGATAACCAGTCATTGATTCTAGCATTTACTCTTTAACCTAGACATTATTTGGCATGATTTAATATTTTTCATAAAGGAAATTCAGTCTTTTGATATATCTTTATTATTTCTGGGGGGCTTCTTGCTGGATCATTATGAGGGGAACTGAGCAGTCATAGAAGAAGCCAGGGGCATTTTGTCAGGTGGCAGTTTGATTAAGAAAGACTTTATTTTATGTGATTTTGAGGTGTTGTTAGAAGGGTCTAGTGGATTCTGCATTTGCAGTCTAGAGAGAAATCAAGACACTGGAAAGGGATGAGAAAGTTGTGGTTTTCTGTAGGATTTAAAGCTGGGTGCCGTCAATAATAATGGCTACCATTCAACATAGTGCTTTGTTTAAGGCTTTACAAACATTATGTCATAATGCAATGAAGTTCAGCAGATTTCAAGGCCACGTGTGGTGGAGTCACCAGTTACATTAGCTATGTAGAGTGAGGTAGGACCCCATACCAGATAATGCAGAGCCAGGGAGTTTGTAGGGAGGCAGGGGCAATCAGTCAGTCAGTCAATAAGCATTTTTATATACCTACCATGTACCAGACTCTTTGCTGAGCACTGGGGATACAAAAAGAAACAATGGACAGTTCCAGCCCTCAAGGAGTGCACAGTTTAATGGGACGATTAGAAACAAGCAACTTTGTATAAACAAGCTCTATACAGGCTAAATCACAAATAATTACCATCGAGAAGGCACCAGAATTGAGAGGGGTTGGGGAAGGTTTTCTATAGAAGATGGGATTTTAGTTGGGACTTGAAGGAAGCCAGTAATTGGAAATGAGGAAGGAGCGAGTTTTCCAGGAATGGGAGACAGAGAAAATGCCCAGAATGGAGCCCAACCCAGCACCAGGTTAGGCTGTTAACCTGCGGGTGAGGCAGGGGACTATCACAGTGCCTAGCTCATAGAAGCAGTTCAATAAATGCTTATGGATTTATTGATTAATCACATCCAAATGTTTAAAGAACATTCTCCTAGAAATGGATCAGATTGAATCTTTTCAGCCCCAGAATACAGAGTTGGATGCAATGTATCAAAGTTGCAGAGGCATTTTTGGGCTTCATATGAGGGAAAGTTTCTGAACAGTTGTGGCTGTCCAAAAGTGCAAAGGACTGTGTTGGGAGGGACAGAGTTCCCACTCACTGGAGGTTCTTAAGCAACGTTTGCCCCATGATATTGTGTGCTCCTTGACAGCAGGGACTGTATTTCGCCTTTCTTTGTATTCCCTGCACAGTAGCTAGTATATAGTGGGTGCTTAACAAATGCTGTTTGACTTGACCCAGTTTCATTTTGGGTCTAGAGACAGGAAGTCACTTTAATCTTCAGAGCAGATTTCCCTAAGGCATCTTGTAAGCATTTTATAAGACTTGGGGCAGGGGTGATAGATACAGCCAGGTGTCTTTTGGTATCCACATTAAAGGTAGAGGCAGATCTTTTGGGTAGATATGAGGAAATCCAAGTCCCCAAGAATCTATAAGGTCAGACCCTAGGCTGGGTGGCACGTTCAAACCTGGCCAAGGAGATCATTACCTCTTTGTCATTAGTACTTATGCCCTTTGTGACCTAGTCCCAAGCTGGTAGCAGAGGTGATCCTGCTCCAAGGATCATGAGAGCTTGCATATGCAGGCACTAATTTACAAGGGCAGGCACGGTGAGAGGACAAAGAAGTACACCGAGATGAACGACATACAGCAGTCAGTTCTTCCCTCTTAGTGACCATCAGATACGTGACAGAATTTCTCCTTGGTGGTTCCTCCACTTTTGGAAAGATGAAATTGTCAGTAAGGCAAATGAAAAAAGTTATTAGTTTCTGTGTGTGTGTGTATGTGTGTGTGTGTGTGTGTGTGTGTGTGTGTGTGTGTGTGTGACAGAGAGAGAGAGAGAGAGAGAGACAGAAACAGAGATGAAGAGAGTGAGTGCACTTCAGAAGATATCTGGAAAATTGAAGTGCCATGTCACTACCACATTCTGCCTCTCT
Source organism: Phascolarctos cinereus (assembly GCF_003287225.1). NCBI lineage: Eukaryota > Metazoa > Chordata > Mammalia > Diprotodontia > Phascolarctidae > Phascolarctos > Phascolarctos cinereus. The sequence continues at coordinate 5,315,988 of NW_027555514.1, read as the reverse complement.
GCCATGCTTGTGATTTGTTACTCAAATTCATCTTCTATTTCCTCTTCTGACCAGGTAGTTTGTAGTATACTCCAATGAAAAAATAACTCAGCTTTTCACTGACCTTTGCTCGCATATCCTTTATCAAGCTTCTTCCTTCTGTTTCTTGGATTTCTTCACAGAAGCCTTACTCCTTTCTCACCCATTAGGCAAAGCTCAAGGCATGTGGCTTAGTCTGACCTGGAAAGAACAAATGTTAATAAAGCATTAACAGTTTTTCCGTCTACCCACCTTCAACACCCCTACATCCAGAAGCATACAGCTTGGGGTTGGGACTTTAAAGCTAAGAAAGCACTTGGGAAGACTTGGAGGAAGATCAGCAAAGTAAATCTTCCCTGATGGAGGCACAGAACCTAAAACAGTGACATCAAGGGGCTTAAGACTGCTGATGACTACAGAAATGGAGCTTTGATGATTGAGAGATGACCTGACTCTTGAGCAGGGAATGCAGGTGGAGCTAGTTGTGAGCCATGGCTACAGAGGCAGGTTGGACACACCATAGCTTCATTAGTTGGCTAGGGAACTGTTCAGTAGCACCACAGGGTGGACCCCACCCCCCCACCCCCACAGCCACCTTACACCCCTGCCCATTACTGTTTTTGGATAGTGAATCCTCCCTTGTTGTCCCTCCATGCCAGTCCACTGGCACAGGGATCTGGGGATGGGGTGTTTTCTGTTTTTTATGAGAAGACTCTTAGGTCATGTTTCCTAGTCATGTTTCATCAGTCTGGTTCATCTGTATGCTTTATTTCTTGACTTTTGCTCTGTGAGTAGTCTGTACCATATACATGTCCTTCATGGATTGAATTGAAGCATCACTGGTGTAGAGACTCCCATGATGAAGGAAGACGCATTCCTGTTACATTTGCCATGCCTGTTTCACAGTGATTGTTGTGAGGAAAATGCTTTGTAAACCTGAAGGTGCCTAATAGATATGAGTTATGATTAGATGCCGTCCTGTTCTATAGATCAGCTTTGCTGCAGCTACTTTTTATGGGGTCATTGGATGTCAAGATATAGCATAGGAGGGAAAGGTCAATTGATAGTACCTCGAGCTCTTCATCCTTACTCATAAGTGCCTAAACTTCTCAACAGTGACTAATTCAGCTTTTCACTGTCACGTGTCACAAGTCAGATGATATGAAAACCCAGCTCTGGTGTTGGGACAGCCCCTCCCTTATTACTTCCATCCTCGTGATCCTCATACTGTCCTCTTTCCGGAGTCATAACGCTTTAGAGCTGAAGACCACTGGAGGCGTTAGAAGGGTTTATTGGATTGTACTAGATTGCCTCCAAATGCCTCATTTTACAGAGATCTGTACAACCTTGTGAATAGTCTACCAGATAAAGCTAGTCCCAGCTTCTGCTAAGAGAGGAGAAAATCAGGTCCATTTTCCCCACAGGCATTGTCTTTATTTATATGGGCTGAACTGGTTAGATTAAAGAAAAAAACAAACCCAAGAAACACTGGGCTGGGAACATTTCTGTATTTATCAGCAAGGCTGTTTCTATGACGATAATACTTCTCTACCTCTGACAAGTCCATTTTAATTTTCTCTTTAAACATCTTTTTTGTTACATTGTAAGTTCTGAACTTTCTCCCTCCCTCCCCCCCAACCCACACTAGAGAAGGCCACCACTTAACACAGATTTATAAATATGTGTAAAACAATACTACGCATACTTCTATTTGTCAATTCTTTCTCTCAAGGTAGATAGCATCTTCCTTCATAAGTCCTTTGTAGATGATTTAAGTATTATTTAACTTCCTTTCTTTCCTTCTTTCCTCCCTTCCTCCCTCCCTCCTTTCTCCCTGTTTCCCTCCCTCCCTCCCTCCCTTTCTCTTTCCCTTCCTTCCTTCTCTCCTTCCTTCATCCTTTCCTTTCTCTCTCCCTTCCTTCCTCCCTCTTTCCCTTCTTTCCTTCTTTCCACCCTCCCTCCCTCCCTTCTTTCCTCCCTCCCTTCCTTCTTCCCTCTTTCCTCTCTCCCTTCCTTCCTTGCTTCCTCTCTCCTTTCCTCCCTCCCTCCCTCCCTCCCTCCCTTCCTTCCTTTCTCCCTTCGTTCCTTCCCCCCCCCCTTTCATAGTCTCTGTCTTGGGCTGGAAATTTGTTGTGCTCCAGGCTCTCTCTCCTCCCAACCTTGCCTGAGCTGGGCTCTCATGAACATGTAAAATCCCCTTGACCTTGACCTTCAGTCTTGGCACAGAATTGGCTTTTGTTATTTGAGACTATGGGCTTGACCCCTGAAAGCTGTATTAGATATTTGAAGAAGAGTGCTCAGAAATTGTGATTTGCATTTTGAGAAATGCAGCCAAGCTTCCTCTCAGGCCTTCCACTGCAGATATACAGTTGTGTGACTGTCATCTGGAAATAGAAACAAGATTCTCCATGTCAGTGATGCAGATGTGTGGCCCACTGGCCACACAAGTGTCCCTTTAGGTGTCTTGTTAGTGTTTCCATTTTAAGCTTGATTTTCTAGGGTTTTGTAAATTGGTTGTAAAACAGTGATGCGCATGAGCTGAAATGTGTCATCCAGGGCCTCTGCCTTGGAGCAGCTGGCTAAGGGCGTGATCTGCCAAGGCATATTAATCACACACAGTGGCACAGTGCAGAAGCAGCCTTGAAAGCTTTGCAGAGCCTCCTGAAAAGCTGCAGAAAGATTGCAAGTATGAGCCCTTTTGCTGATACACTATAAATGTAGATTCGCCTTTTTGTCACTGACGTTTTTCCCCTGAAGTGACTGTGCTTCTGAAGGATCCACTTTCCTCCTGGGCCTTCTTCAGTGCTGAAGGTCTTCATGCCCCTAGCAAGGATGCAAGGTGCCCAGATCCAGTGTTCTGTGCCCCAGATTTGAGATTGGCTCTTTTGTAATTAACACAATTAAAGGGAGTCAAGACAGAATTAATTCAGTAGAATTGTTTCCAAAGGTCTTCATGAAGATATATACACGTACATATATGTATACATACATTACATGTATTTTCATATATGCACACATACCTGCATGCATCTCTCATTATCTGAATTGTTTGACTGATGGATACCCCTCTCAAAAATAATCTTAAGACTGTGCATTTATTTATTTACCACACAACATTCCTGAAATCACTTCCCAGAGGATAATCATTATTGGTCTTGTGGCTCTGAGGACATCTAGATAAGAAGATTCATTAAGCAGGACAAGATTGGAGCAGTGAAGAGGTATTCGTCTTTTTTAGCAGACCTTCCTTTCCCTGATGTCTTTTCCGTTGCCACACTGTGTTTCATTTGGTGGAAAGTTGCACACTGGGATGACAGTGACATAGTAGTCCCTGTGGCCCTTGGGGGACAATGGAGATCCTGCTCAGCCCCATTTTGGGCTCTTTTTCTCCGGGGGGGGATCCTTTGGCTAAGGCTGCTGAGGAGCACTTTGAGCATTACTGCCGGCCACTGCTGTGGCAGAGCAGAAATGACATTTTCACAAATAGCTGTGATCGGGCTAATTTAGAACCATCCCGGGCTCTGTCCTCAGATGCTGTGAGTCCAGTAAAAGCCCTCATTCCCAGCCCACATCCAGGGCCTCTAAGTAGATCAGTTTTCTTATATCCAGTCTGTGTATTGAGGATTGGCCTATAGACCCCATAGAGATGAGTCCTTTGGCTGTGAGAAGAGTAATATTGTACCTTATTTGTGTTTCTCTACACTCTTTTTTTTTCCTCTTTCTTCTCCAGTTTTTGTCCATAATCCCTCCTCTCTCCCTCCTACTAGAAACCCCTTGTTCTAGTTTTCACTGCCTGTCTTTCTGCCTCCTGCCTTCACTACGGGTGGGGCTACTCCTTTCCCCTACACCCTACTGCTTCTACCTTTAATCTCTTTCTTCTCTTCTTTCTTCCCTCTCTCCTTCTCCCCTTACTCCCATTCTCCTTTATTTGCTTATCACAGATAGGCAAGAATGCTGCTCAGGAGAAAGGGGACCGGCTTCCCTTCATGATGGCAGTTAGCTTTGGGATACATGAAGACTTCTTCATCAAAGATCCACTCAGGATCCAGCACTGCTGTTGCTAGGACCTCACAACCGGGGGCCCCTCAGAGCCATCTAGCACTCCTGTGCTTGACTCAGATTCCTCTTTCCAGCATCCTGACAGATGGTTGTCTAAGCCGTACTCGAGGCCCCTGGTGAGGAGGATCCGCCCACATTTGGAGGCCCATTCCACTTTGGGATAGCTTCCATACCCAGTGGTCTTAGCTCTGCTCTTTGCAGCTGAACAAAACAAACCAAATTCCTCCTTTATACGATGACCTTTGACATCCCCCCTGAATCTTCTCTTGTTTTGTATTAACACTTTTATTTCAAGTTTTGAGTTCCAAATTCTATCCCTCCCTCCCTCACTTCCCACCCTCCTCCTGAGATGGTAAGCAATGAATCTTCCCTTTTTGAAGGCTCCAGTTCCTTTTGCTGACGTGATTCTCCAATGGTGTGATCTCAAGTCCTTGATCGTCTTCTTTTGGATGTCCTCTAGCTTTTCAGGACCCCTCCCCCAAGATGATCTCATAATTGAGAAGAAGACTACAGATATAGTCATGTCAAGGGAGAGGAGAGCAGCTAGTGTACCTTTTCTCTGAGACTACATCTAATTTATTGTGTATGTAACTAGTAGGCATAAGCTTGTTTGCGCGTTATCTCCCCCATTGGAATGGGGGCTTCTTGAGGACAGCGATTGTTTCTTCCTTTCTGTGCCGCTTCAGCGTTCAGCACAGTCTGTGGCACAAGGCGAACACTTAATAAATGCTTGTTGCCTTGACTCACTGGAAGACTTTTGAGCACCATATTGCCCTGTGGGCTCATTTGAGCCTGAGAGCCTCCAAGTCCCCCCCGTCGTTTTCATAGGAGTTGCTGTCCAGAGCCTTGTCTTCCCTCTTGTACTTGGAGAGGTGATTTTGTGTGACTCAAGTGTTGAATTTCATGTTATTTGATTTGGGCAAAAATTATACACTGTTAGGATCTAATCGAATCCAACAGGCATTTATTAAGTACCTACTGTGCCCATGGTATTATAGGTACTATAGCTATAAAGATCAAAATTAAAAACAAAAAAACAGTTCCTGCCTCCAGGGAGCTTATCTCCTGCTTGGGGGCGAGAGGGTACAACATGAAAACAGTGAAGTATATACATGACAGTTTCAAGAGGAGGAAGAGAGAGCCAACAACTTGGGCAGGAAAGACTTCCTATAAGAGAGATCAGATACATGGAGGCTTGAGAGAAGTTGGAGATTCTAGAAGGCAGAAATGAGGAGAGGGGGCATTCCAGGAATAGGGCCATGTTATGCCAAGGTGTAGATAGGGGCTATTGAGTAGAGAGTTTGGGGACCAGGAAATAGGCCCGTTTAGTTAGCTGGAGGCAGCTAGTGGCAAAGTGGATAGAGTGCCAGCTCTGAAGTCAGGAAGGCCTTAGTTTCAATCTGGCCTCAAAAACTTCCTAGCTGGATGGCCCTGGGCAAATCACTTAACCTCTGATTGCTTCAGTTTCCTCAACTGTAAAATGGAGATAAAGGCATCCCTTTCAGAGGGTCGTGCGGAGGATCAAATGAGATGATCTTTTTTAGAGTGCTTAGCAGTGCCTGGTACACAGTAGGTGCTACATAAATACTCTTCCCTTTCTTGTTAGTTTGGATGTTACATTTGAAGATCAATTGTGAAGAGCTTTAAATGCCAGGCTGAAGAGTTTGTAAATGCCTCGGAAGCCATAGGAAGCCACTAATGGTTCTTGAGCAGGGGATTGGCCTGGTCAGACTTGCCCTTGAGGAAGAGTATTTTGGCCATTATATGGAGCAGAGTCAGGAGCTCAGGAGTTTAATTAATAGGCTGTTGCAGTGGGACAGGGAAAAGGCGGTGAGGATCTGAGTGAGAGTAGTGGCCTATGAGTGAGAAGAAGGAAAGAGATGTGTGTGGGGGGCAAGGGTAGGTGATGCCAAGAAGATGGCAGCTGATGGAGCAGAGGGCCAGGGAAGAGTCCAGCATGACTCAGCCTTTGTGAGTCAAGGTGACCAGCCACAAGGTGAAGCCACTGCTGCCCAAAAGGAGAGGCTGCCTTGGGGGAGGCATGGTTCTGGGCAGAAAGGTAATGAATCCACTTTGTCCTTGCTGAGTTTAAGATGTCTTGGGGACCTCCATTTGGACATATACCACAGAGAGTGGGTGAGATCAATCTTTGGGGGATTCTGGCTCTGCCATCTGGTGCTTTGCTCAGGAGGCAAAAGGAGGCTTATGTGAGATGTAGCAATCAATCCTGGCTTAACCAAAATGGAGCCCAAGAGGCTAGGCCTGTAGCTCACCTTGATCGAGCAGAGAAACAAAGAAACAGAGAAGCAGTAGGATGCCTGGCCAGAGTCAGCTTCCCTGGGCAGGGCCAGTGTCCACAAAATGAGAGCTGTCAAGCATTCGAGACAAAGGTTAGAAACATGGGGAAATAGGATTGAGCAAATTCTCATCGGTTTGCAGGCCTTCTGACAGAGTCAGTGGGTGCTGCCCCCTGAGGGCCTGGGGGCCCCCTGCAGTGGATCATCCTCTGTTGGACGGTAGCAGCCAGGGACTTGCAGCCCCCATGTCCAGGATAGTATCACTGCTGGAGGTTTGGGGTTTATCATCATTCTAGAGAGGTTTCTCTGTCATTTCCTGCTAATTTAAGGCAGCCTTTAAAAATGCAAACTCACAAGTTACCATTCTGCACTCTGGAAGATCATTGAAACCCAGCCTATTTTGCCACATATATGTTCAAAGTTTATTTGCTATGTATTATTTTAAAATCTGTCCATCTCCCACCTTGCCTTCATGAATATGAACATGTTTATGTTTGTATTTTTCATTACTGTCACTGTGAACATTTAAATGTGAACATTTCTATTTCCATTCATTGGATGGATTTTATATTGGACAGTTAGGGTCTTCTGTAAGGAAATTTATCCATATTAATAATGAAATTAAAATACAAGCATATTTACAATTAGTCATTTAAATAGCATCTGTACTCAATTAAGGCAGGCAATTAGGAAAGTGTTTATCTTGCTTCTGTATGTGCTTTCCATTCAATGAAGGAGAACCACCATGTGTGGCGTGATCGAGAGTGGAATTCTCAGAGCCGAGAAACCCAGCAGGGTCTGATTCTGAGGCTTTGTTGCACGCGATGTAAATATGGACAAAGGGAGAGGGTGTCTGGGATTCTCTGCAGGATTTCTTTGTGAGATGTCATAATTGGATATTCCTGGCGTTACTTGGGGAAGAAAGTCCTTGAGGAAATCCTTGAGGAAATGGTCTTGTTTTCCATTCTTACACTTCTCAGTTTGTGATGGGACAGCTTGTGTGAGTCTTGAGGTTTCTGGAATATGAGTCGGGAGTAAGGGTAGAGATAGAGAAGGGGTGATAGAGACAGGGGATGCCATCTGCCTTCATCCCTTTTCCCAATACTCGATCCAAAGTATGACTATCCCTCACTGCTCATCTCAAAAAGGTGTCAGGATCAAAATGGGATTGGTTGGGGCCTGACTAGATTTTCCTGTTGACCAGGACTCCTGCTCTCTTATAGGCAGGTGGGTGGAGCAATGGATAGAATACTAGACCTGAGTTCAAATCCAGCCTTAGATACTTATTAGCTGTGTGACACCTAGGCAAGTCACTTAGCCTCTGTTTAACTCAGGTTCCTCATCTGTAAAATAGGGATAATAGTCACTATTTCCCAGAGTTGTTGGGAGCATCTGAGAATTGTTCTGCTGGTATCTGTTTGAGTGTGTGGAAAGGGACACGGCTCCAAGGCCTTTCCTGCCTGCTGCTGCTAAGTAGGAGCTTGATGGCGACCTGAAAATGTAGCCCTGGGGATGGGGGAGAGACTTCTTCTAGTTTGCCATTTTGTTCATTTTGTCTAGGATCTGGACATTTCTTGTGGTATCTCTGCTCAAATGGACAAATATTTTACATTTCCTGAAATAGGAACATATTTTTAAACCTTCATGTGATACATTTCCACTGCATGTAATTACAGTTGGCTTCATCAGTCCACTCTGTAGGACAGACACATATTTAAGACAGGCAGAGGCATCCAGAGAATCCCATGGACTGCAGCCTCAGTTTGCCACATACTCCTTGTTTTTAGATCCTGGGGTGGTCTCCACGATCAGTTTTTCTCAGGCTCTTTTCCTTGGTGGCATCTTCAGCCCCACAACCTCTCCACACAAAGCCCATTCAGAATTACTTGTGGTTGACAGACAAGTCTAGGCTTAGAACAGAGAAAGACAAAGGCATGTGGGGACCGTGGAACATTTGTTGGGAAGCAACCAAACCTTTGACTATAAGCTTCACCTTTTCCTCTGGATGGAATAGTGATCAAGAGAGCAGAGTTTGCCAAAAAATCATTTCAATTAGACAAGTCGTATTTAGGAGTTATTTGTAAGATGTGTTAACTCTTTATGTTATGTATACGTCCACATGTGCAACTCACGGAGAGACGGTGATAGATGTCTCCACAGTCTTGCCTGCCTCTCTCCAGGTAAGACCTTGATTTCTGCCTGGAAGGAAGTTTGTGAAGATCCCCCGTGCTGGCCAGCTGCCAGAATCAGTTTATCACTTCCATGTTGATGAGTCTCCAATCTACCTATACTGACTTCTCTGCTGAACTTCAGTCTTGCATTTGCAAATGTCTGTTGACCGTCTAGTACTGCATATGCCGTAGACATTTTAAACTCAACATCTTCCAAACTGAATTCATTATCTTTTATGTCACATCCTGTTGTTATCTTAACTTCCCTGTTACTGTTGAGGTTACAACAACCCAGGCTTTTATCCTAGGGATCATCCTGAACCCTTCACTCTCTCTCTCCCCTGATATTCAGTCTTTTGTCAAGTGCTCTTGATTCTACCTTTGCACCACCTCTCATGTATGATCCCCTCTGGTATAACACTGCCACCACCCACCTTATTCCTGGACTATTGCTCTCTACAGCTAGTTGATCTTTCTGCCTTCAGTCTCTCTCTGTTCCAGTCCATCCTTCACTTGGCTGTCAAAGTTGTCTTTATAAAGCACAGGTCTGACCATGTCACCCTCCTCATCACTAAACTCCAGTGGTTTCCAGTCACCTTCAGGATCAAATGTAAAATCTGCTGTTTCATGTTCAAAGCCCTTCCTAGCCAGCTCCTCCTTTTTACAACTTACAACCCTCCTACCACACTCTGCAATCTTGTGATTTTGAGTTTCTTACTGTTCCTAGCACAAGATGCTCCATCTCCCAACTCTGGGCCTTTTCACTGGCTGTCCAACATGCCTAGAACATTCTTCCTCCTCATCTCCCTCTTCTGGATTCCTTCAAGTCCCAGGCAAAATCCCACCTTTTACAGGAAGTCTTTCTTAATCTCCCTTAATTGTAGTGCCTTTCATCTATTAAGTATTTCCAACTGATCCCATCCATAACTTGTTTATATGAATTGTTTGCATGTTGTCCACTCCATTAGTCTGTGAGCTCCTTGAGAGTAGGGACTGTCTTTTTTTTTTTTTGATCCCTAGTACTTATCTCAGTTCCTGGTACATAGTATATGCTTAATAAATATTTACTGACTTCTCAAAGAGGAGTACCAGACTAAAATTATATCTAACTTAAATATTGCTTGTCTCAGGGAATTTAATTTTTGGTTCAGGGGGCTGTTCTGGTCACTGTCCCTTAAAGAAAAAGAGGCACAATTTATATCCAAAGACATGCTTTTTTTTTAACCACAAATTCCAATTACACAAAAGAACATCACAAATAGTGACATGAATAAATTCACTTTGTAGAGGAGAGAGCAAACAGAAATCAGAGCAGTTACACAGGTAAGAACATACCAGAAATTATATAAAGTGAATGAACTTTCCCATTTGGAGAGAGATATTATAGCACAAGCAAGAAAGTGCCCTATCTCAACCAATGGGACATTCCCTGAAATCTCAGGGGGGAGGAGGTAGAAATCAAAGACATGTTGGGGGGCTTTCTTAGTCTATTCTCTTTTTCTCCTAGGATCTGAATCTTCATTATACCATTTCTTCAAGCAGGAAGCAAGCAAAAAGGTTTCTCTTCTCCCAAATTCTCATGCCAACTCTTTCCTCCCATTTAGACATTTACACATTACATCCTTTTCATCAATGAGGAGACTCTTGTGCAAATGATTTATGCTTGATGTCCCAAGTTGCATATTGAAACCCAATGTATTGATAACCAAAAAAATTGCACTTTATGAAGATCCTTCTTCATTGTATATATATTTCCCTAACAAAGATGGCTCACTGGGGAGTTGTGGGAGCATAAACTACAGAAATAAAATCAGGAAACTGTTTATGCCAACTGGAAAGTGTGTGGTTAATTTGATTTTTAAAAGTCCCAGCAGGTAAATACGATTAATTGGTTGTCTTTTCCTTCCTCAGAGATAGGATTTAAAGAGTGTTAACAGGCTTCTCATCAGAAAGCAAGTGGGATTTGGCAGTGGCTTGACCTGGCTTGGCCTGGCAAGGCAGGTTACCTGAGGAGGGAGCTTGTCAGATGGCATTGAAATCCTAGGGACTCTGCATAAGAAGAGCAGATGATCATACTGTAAACCAGCTGTGTGGTTATACAGGAGGCTTAGCTCAATGGCCCTGGCTCATAGAGTAGTCCTTACGTGGATCGTCTCCTCTGGCCAAATCCCAGGGAGGTGTAAAACAAGCATGGGTGGTGGGTGTGCAATTGCAGTCACATGACATTTTTGTTTTGCCACACACTTCCCAGGGATTGCACAAAGTTGGATCTTTGAAATGGTGAAGTAGGCTAAGGTGGCCTATCCCAAAGCCAAGAGCCAAGTGGAGTTAGTTTCTTATGAGTTAGGGCAGCACAGAATGCCAACTGGGCTAATGAAGACCAGAGACTTTAGATTGCTGGTCAAGGTGGCATGGATAGGCAATGCTCCTAGATCAGAGCCAGCAGGTAATTGTCCAGCTTTGGCTGGTAGGGGACCATAGTCAGAAGAGTCATGAATGGAGTCTCAGGGGCCTTGGGTTCAAATCGTACCCCTGGTACCTGTGGCTTGTATGACACAGGGCAAGGCCCTCAGTCCTTTAATTTTGGCTTTCTCTCATGCTAAATGAAGGGGGAGGTGTTGAGATCATCTTTTAGGTCTGTTCTAGCTCTGACATTTATACTAGCTCTGGTTATTTATACTTCTGTGAATTAAATATTCTTGATGTGAGCTTAGTAGGTCTTCACATGCTTCCTTTTCAAAATATTTTTTTTGGTGACCAAACATTTATTTTCTCTCCCTTCTTCAGCCACAAACTGCTTAGTCACCCAGTTCAGTCTTTACTCTTCCCTTTAAAAAATGACAGTGTTAAAATTCTATATTAATTATATATCTCTCTACTAGGTATTTCTACACATCTCTCTAGTATGCAGCAGTCTTTTAACAGGCAAATACCTAAGCAGTTTTACTATCTTTCCTCTGAGATAGAGAAATCCATGACATTTTCCCTTTACAAATGGATGGGGGTTAAATAAGTTGAGGAATTTATTGGTTGTTCTGTATTGAGACCAATAGATACTACTGGTATTGGGATTGGAATTAGGCGAGCCTTGGCACTTCAGACCAATTGTGCAAGACGTTATGAAACTGTTAAGATCTTCATGCTTGTCTAATTGTTGTGATTGCCTGTTATCAAAACAGAGTTGGGAAAAGACTAGCGAGACTTATTTATGAGTTCAGTGAGGAAAATGCGAAAGTTGGAATGGCCATGCCAAGAGAAACGAGTATTCTGTTTCTGAAATCTGTGGTATGTGTTCTAGCCAAGATATTAACTATCTAAATGTGCTACCATGTGGTCAGTCACTGAGGAATATTAGGCTTTGATATGAAAAAGGAGTGCTTTTTCCCATTATTGCTTCTCTTGGAAGTGAAAGGAAAGCATTTTAAACTATCCATGTGTCATTTACTGTGATCAATACCTTGTTAGACCAACTTGTATTTATTAGCTAGTGTCATAATAAATTCCATTTTCTGTGGCTTCCTGGTCCTGTCTGCAAGACAGTTGGGTCATTGTAGAAGTTATAGATTTAAGGGCAATGAAAACATTCATGGATTGTGTTCCTTGTCAAACCCTGATGCTTTTGAGCCACATATGGGTTTTTTGTTCATTTTGTTTTGCACCAAATGGGTCGCTGGTGCCTAAATTACTTATTTCTTCATAGTAGTGTCCATGTTTACCAAGGTACAGACACTGATCCAGGCCCTTTGGATATCCTAGCATGCATCACTTTTTTGTAGAAGTTGATGCATCAGGTCCATTAATACATGCAAGGAGACCCTAGTGGCCTGGGGAATCAAATACTTCTCTTTCACATCTGCCTGGGGAGTGATTTAGTCAACTAGATGGCCCAGAGGGGAGCAGTTGGTGTTCTCTGCTGCCTTGAACTGGTGTGAGATATAATAAAAAAAAATGAATTTTGTTTCTGGAGCCCTGCTGGATGGGGTGAAGCAGAAAATAAAGTCATGGAGTGAAATAAGTTTGTGAAGGTCAGTAAATGGTATGTACTTGCTTATATGTGCATATGTCTGGAGATGAACAGAATCTCAACGTGAGAATCAAAGATTCTTGTCTTTTTCTCATTGAAATTTAAAAAATGAACTTCATGCTTATGAAAAATATCTGAACTGCAGCCGGGCTGACTAGACTCAATCATACAGTGAGGAGGCTATGAAAAGCAAAAGGGTGTCACAACACAGACCGTTATTGAGGTCAACTCTCTCTTGCTTGTGGAGGGTGATGGGACTGCAGAATATGCATTTTGGTGCCGGGTTTGTGATGGAGTCAGTTCATACCAGCTTGATAGAGCTGATTGTTAAATTTTCAGTATGAGCATTTGCATCTTAGAACTTGTCAAGCACTACAAATTGTGGCTTCATTAATTGTTTTGTTGATTGTCTAGACTTAAAAAAAGTGATGGAGAAAATATTCATGCAGATGAAACTTAGAAGTAGATCGTGTGTATATAATATATGTACATACATGTACATACATGCATACATATATGTATATTTGAAAAGCCAGTTGCTGACCATTTCCTAGCACACCCATGGGTGATGCTTAGACAGGGCAAACATCTTGCTACGATTTACTGGGCCTCTGGGTGCTTTTGTGACTCACAGTTGTTATGTTTGAGTGGGAAACACAGAGTCCCTAACAAGCATATTTGGTTTTTTAAGGTAACTTAGAAGAACAGTGGATAAAGTGTTGAATTTGGAGTCAGGAAGACCCAAGTTGATATCCTACTGCAGGTAATTAATAGTTATGTTACTTTGGTCAAGTCACATAACTTCCTACAGCCACAGATTCCTCAGCTGTAAAAAGGGGATAAAATAGCACCTATCTCATAGAGTTGTTGTGAAGATCATGAGATAATATTTGCAAAGCTCTTTGCAAACCTTAAAGTTTGCAATACTATCTCTTGTTATTATTGTATTTATTTTTATTATTAGCATCCTGTGTTATGATGCTCAAAACATGTAATGAATATCCTGATGAAGGGAAAAATGCACATCTGAGAAAAACTAGCAAGAAAGGTGGGTAGACTTGATAACCTGATATCTCAGCACCTCAGAGGTTTCATCATCTATCTCCGCAATGTGGTGATTCCCCCAACAGTAGCTCCAAATCTCCTCAGATCTCATCCCAACTGGTTCTTGTTCATGTTCCCCCAGAAATCCTCCCAAGAAAACCTACCAGAAGGCTTTTAACTGAATGTTAGGGCCACAGGGAAAATATCCTGATCAGTTTGAAACCAGATGATATATAGGATAGGTGTCAAATAGACAGAATAACTAGGATAGAGAAGGCGTGCCAGAATTTTCATGAAGGAAAAGCAGAGAAGAGTGTTAAGCCGGCCAGTGCTCAGCATGTGGGTATCGTACATAGAAAGTGAACTTGAAAGCCAGGCACCAGGAGGTAGGTTTGATCTCACAGATACTTAGTGGTCTTTGCTATTAGTATTCATGACCTGAATAGAACTGATGGGTCCACCTTGTGTCAAAGAAATAGATTTCATAGAATGCTAGGGGGAATAACATTGTAAGTGAATATAGAGAAGTCTTTACCAGTAAGGAAATTTATAAACCTGTGAGTGAGTTATAAAGAGCATTTGGGTGAGGATAGAAACAGAAGCAATTGCACTGTATGGGTTTTCCATGGACCATGTGGCCCTTTGGAGAATAGAAACACCACTTGGTCCTATGATTAATAGGACCTTGAATGATTAATCCCTTGAAGTGGATGCGTGTATTTGAATTCACACTATTCGAAGTTATAATTATGTAAAGTATGGTTATTGGTTCCAGCCCCATAAAATATGCAGGGTGAATTCCAATAATGTAACCACTTCATGAGGTTCATTATTTGTACTAATTGGGACCCAACTGTAATGAAAATCATGAAGCTGGCCCAGAGGCAAGAGAGAGTGGTGGTGAGGGGCTGCAGAGATCTAGAGATCTACTTGAAGTTTAATTCTACCCACCAGTTCCACCAGCTCAAATATTGGTGAAGTGCTTAGCAGACTTTCAATATGTTGTTGTTCTTCTTTTCTTCTCCTACCTCCTCTTCCTCTTCTTCTTCTTCCTTCTTCTAAGGCATTTCACAGTTTCTTTCCTGGAGAGCTATAGATTGGTGATGTTGCATGGACTTGTGCTTGGTTGGGTCATAATCAGAGGAATGTTGAATCAGTGCCATGCTGGAAGGGCATTTCTAGGGGTCTACAGAGTTTCTATCCTTGGACCTGTCCAGTAGGTCATTTTTGTCAGTGACTTGAGAAGATGGGCTTTTTACATGTCTTTATATGACATGGTTCTGAGAGCTCTGACATTGCATGAGGGAGTCAGGACGCCATATGGTCAAGACAGACTTTAACAATTACTGAGATGAATAGGAAGAGGTTTCATAGGCATCAGTGAGAGTCCTCCTTGGAGGGTCAAATCAAGTACATAATTAATATCTGGCTTTCAGCAAGACATGAGAAGAGAAACATCAAGTTAAAAGTGGCTCACTTGAAATAATTCTTGGCAGTTTTAAATCACTGATTTCACTATGAATCAGCATTAGAACAAGGATACTAAAAAAAAGGCCAGAGAAAACACAGCTTGCCTGTTGTTTGTGGCTTTGTATACTGAGTGATTTTGGAACCTTTGAAGCCCTTTAATTGAGACTGAGGATGTCGTCCCACAATGCTCTGAGCTAGTTAGCCCTTAGTTGGAATGCTGTGCTTGGTTTGAGCATATCATCTTAGGAATGTCAGGAAAACTGGATTATGTCCAAAGGAGGGCAACCAGGGCAGTGAAAAAACTGGGAACTGCCACCTGAGGAATGCTGGGGGGAGCCCAGGATGTGTAATCTGGAGAATAGAAGGTAGGGGCAAGGATAATAGAAAGAAAGCCCAGGAGATCCAGAACCTCAGTAGCTATTATTTGGCACATCCAGCATCACTCCTATAACATAGTCTTGAGGAATAGGATGGAAAAATGATATTTGTCCTAAAAATTCAATCAAGTGACACCTAGAAAGGTCAGAGGATTTGCTGTAACTGACTTTAGTTCTAGAGCTAGGACTTGTGCTATTGGTAACAGTGAGGCAGATTTCAGGTCAGTACTAAAAAGCTTTGGGTTACAGTTAGGGTGGTCCCGCCATGGAGCTACCTGTGTTGAAAACGTTGGATGAAAGACAAGATAAACGTCTAGCAGGGCCCTTGTTGTGCGGCTTCCTGGCTCAGGTGGAAGACTGCACTTGGGCATTCTATAGACTCTGGCGTCCCTGAGGTTCTGATTCCATGGTAGATAGGAGGTTTGTGCTGATTCATCAACTCTCACTTATCCCATCCCTCTGTGACCAATGACACCGATTAATGAGGGCTGATGGACGAGAAGGCCTAATGAGATCATTGGTCAGCTTGGGGATCCAGTCCATAAAAGTGGCCACAGCTGAATATAGTTGAAGTCACTTCAGCTAGACCATTAAAATTCTTTTTTTTTAAAATATGGACTAGGAAACTAAGGGCCAGAAACAGGAAATGGCCAAAATCACATAGCTGTGACTAGATCACTGAGCTCCACTGTTTGAACACAGACAAAGGCATCACCTTTGAAGTTTCAAGGCAGAAAGTTTGTCTTGGCCAAATAGTAGAGAAAAATATTACAAAATCAATTAGCAAAAAATGACAGAGAACATAACTTTTCTATCTTTATATGAGAAATGGGTTTGGTGAACCAAAGGGCAGTAAGAGATAGTTAGGTCCAACTAGAATTTGACTAGTGCGAGGATACATTTTTTTTCTTGGATATCTTTGAGTGGATTATAACCTACTTAATTACCATGATGACTCTACAACCTGAAGAATGCAAACTCTTGGAGGGGAGTGTTTTTTTTTTTAATATTTGTGTCTACAACATCTAGCATGGTGCCTGCCACATAGAACTCTCTTAAGAAATTTCTGGTGAATCGTTAAATCAATGTGGACACTCCTCCTAATGGTTTAGATCCTTATCCCATCCATGCTTCTCATCTTTGATTCTTCTCCACGTAAGTCCATAAATCTTCCTCAGGGGGGTCCACCTAATGAATCCATGAAATCATCTAACCCAGGGATCATGTCCACCATGCAAAATATGAAAGCAATCAAGGTGGCCATTGAATACTCACTGGCATTTTACAGAAATGGAGAAATGGGAGTCAAATGTTATGGTGACCATCAGCTTCTATTTTGAAAGTTTCCCTCTCCACACCCTTGCTTTTGTCCCCAATATATCTTCTTCAACAGATAGAACACTTTTCATCTGGCCTGTCTGTACAAGAGAGATTGCAGAATTCTGTGCTTTTTTTTCCACCCAAAGTCTGGTCCTTTGCTACAATATGATGCAATTAACTGAAAATATCTTAGACTTAGTTTTCCTTTTGGATTAAATTCATAATTATTTCACCCCCAAAGGTTTAAATTAATTATTTCTGGAAGCTAGGGAAAAAGAAGAAGATCAAAAGGAATATTAAGAAACATCCAGCCTTCTGGATCCAGAGGCTCATCAAAACATCGGAGAGAGAAATCTTGGGCGGGGGAGAGTGAGTGGAAGTGAGTGGAAAATTTTCCACCTCAACACAAACCATCCTTGGTTTCCATCAGCCCTTAGGGATGATGAGTCTGAGAAGAGTTCAAAGGCAATCTTTTTAGATGCTATTTGGGCTAAGTCTGGAAAGGAGTTACTGGAGGCTTCTTTGTTCCTTCCAGTCCCTCACCACTAGGTGCTGATATAAGCTTATCTGTGCCCTGGCCTCGTCTGGACAAGGGCCAACTCCATCCATGGCCGTCTCCCTTCTGCTTGGGAATATAGGAGATTTCAAATGTCTTACTTATAATGTCATGGTATGTTTTACCTGAATTAACAAAGTAATTTTTCTTCCGTGGCATGGTCAAGGAGCAAGAACGAGAGCCTTGGAAGAACCATCTTTGAAACAAAGCAAAAGAAAACAAGTTTTATTGATGCCTTTTGTTCTTGAAATTATGTTCTCCTCTGGATGCCCCCATTCTTGAACTCTTTTTTTTGTCACAAAGAACAACATCCTAGAAAAATGGTTTCATCAACTGCATGGCAGTGCGTGCATTTCCTTCCTCTAGTTTCTTACTTCTATCCCATGGGAAGGAAAAATGTTTTATCATTTATATTTGGATGCCAAGACTGGTCATGGCAAAGAACTGAGCCCAGGGGCCTTTTGCTGTTGCTTTGATTCACAGCTTTGTTGACATCCTCTGCTGTGCAAGAGGCACCTCTTTCCATTGCTTTTGGCCTTGCTCCAAGAAGTTTTTTGTATCCATAGCATTCCCATGCCTTACAAACTACACACACCCCAACTCAGAAACCCAGCCTGTTCTTGGCCATAAAATGGACATTTTTTTGTCTTCCTGGGGGAGATTTTTGAAGTGTTTCCTTTCCTCTTCCTCCTCTCCATTTATCTCTTCCTTCTGCTTTGGGCTGCCTGCAGGGAAAGGTCATCAAACTACGGAGAAACAAGTATGGTTCCAGGGAGGAGATTGGCCTGATGGAGATGACTTGATGGCAAGTCAAAGGGGTACTGGGAAAATAGAGAGAAAATAGAAGGGGAGGAGGGATCTTTTCCTGCTTCTCCATGTGGTGGCCCAATCCTATCCATGCCTACCTTGGATAGCGGTGATGTCAAACTCAGATGGACATGGGGCCACTAAACTGTCAATAAATGTCTCTGTTGGCTGCATACTGACCATTTGAAACTGTAATATTAACTATTATTTTGTATGTTAATTAATTTTGTTTCTAGCTCCCTGATTACAGGGTGCCCTTGGGGGTGTTGTGGGCTTCCTGTTTGATGCATCTGCCCTGCAGAGCAGCAGTGCAGTGGGAGATTCTTCTGAGCTCTTGCTTTTACTTCAGTGTCTTTACCCAGACCACCAGGCTGTTGTGTCCTGTTATCTTACAAAGTTCCTGAGCGACCAGTCATTCCCCTGTATCATATAATCAAAGACAGGGCCTCAGACATTAACTAGTCCATCCTTCTCACTTTTTATACAAAGGAAATACAGGTCAGAGAGTTTAAATGATTTATGCAAGGTCTGCCACCTCCGTTAGTGATAGAACCTGTATTTAAACCTAGTTTTCTGCAGCAAGATGACTCAGTGCTCCTGCTATGCCATACTGAGTCTTAATGCTTGTTTATTGAGATCAAGAATTTTAATATTTTTTTCTATAGTCTGAGAGAATTCCAACTGATTTCAGAATTTCCAGTGAGAATTCAGATTTTCAGTCTCTTCTGAACAAGGTAGTATTGTGGAAAGAAAACAGTATTTGAGGGCAGAGGACCTTCGATCAAGTCCTGAGTCTCCCTACTTGAATGAAAAACTGAGTTTTCTTGGAGTGCCCATGGGTCCCTAACCTTCTTGGGAGTGGTCACGTAGATATGATAGGTCAGCTGCTGGGCCAGAACTGAGCTCTGAATGGACACAAAAATGAGCTCACTCACCCCCAATATTCTTCTCCTTGCTGTTCATGTGTATGGCTCCCATACCATTTTGGGCAAGTGACTTTGTCTCTCTGGGTCTCAGTTTTCCACCACCTCAAAATCATTTAAGTATGTTGAAGATGGTCTATGTAGCTTTGGGCCAAATACTTCATGATCAAGATTAGAAAACTGCAACCTGGTTCTACTTTGTCTAATACACGTGGTTCTACTTCCTCCAATACACTTGAACTAAGATTTACTGTAATCACTTGATCATTCTAGCCTTCTAGTTTTCAGATGGCATTGAGGAGCGTAACCAAAATGCAAGTAGAATGAAATTAATTCTCAAGTGAGTGATCAAATTGCTTCTTTTCCATGATAGATTTGAAATTGAGAATTTGATAATCTCACTGGAAAGTGAATCAGTAAGTATTAAAACATTTTCCATATACTACCAAGTAGAATTTAAGAAAAATACCAGGAAAAACCAAGAATCAAGATCAAGTATGCAAAATGAACACAAAATGCCAAGTTTCTCTTGAACTTAATTAAGACCTCCTTTTAGTTTTTGGTTATAACTAGTTAGAAGTTGGTTGCCTGAGATTTAGCTTCTGCAGGTGTTCATAGCCCCAAAGTTGGGGTATTAATGTTGGTTGCAGGAAATGTAAGCAAAGACATAAGCTGAAGGTTGATGGGAAGCCCATCTGCTTTGAGGTCAGGTTTCCAAAGAAGAGCCCCATGTGAGCTTCAAGAGAAGGGGAGAAGACCAAATGCTGCTCCACCCTTACTAATTTCAAAGGTGATGCGTGGAAAGGAGGAGATGAAGCTTAAATCTGCGCTTAGAGCTACAATGTAACATTTTAGGGAAATCAACTCTATCCATTGGAGACTTTCTCAATAGATTAGACATTTTATTCCCCTCCAAGGCTTACATGGTGCAGAGATAACTCTGAGTTCCATAGAATTTCAAGGAAGAATTCTCAGAATTGCAGAATGTCAGGATTGCAAAAAGAGGGATTAGACTTCAGAGGCCATCCCTGTACAATATGCATAGGGAGATTAATTCAGTTAATTGAAGCCATGTTTGTGAAGTATTTAGCACAGTGTAGGTGCTCTATAAATGTTTATTCCCCTCCCCCCAAATGAGTGGTCATTAGTCTTTGCTGGGCTACCTCTAGTGGGACTAGACCAGCGACTTTCCAAGGCAGCCCATTCTGCCTTGGGAGAGTTCTTATTGGTATAATTATTTTTCTTTTGCTTCTGTAGAGCCTTAGTCTCCATTTCTGCATCTTAAGTGTATTGCTTCTAGTTCTGTCCTCTAGGGCTAAGCAGAAAAAGTCTAATCCCTCTTTTTGACAACCTTTCAGATACTTCAAGACCACGATCTATCTTCCCTTTCCTCCAGGCCAAGCATTCCTAGCTCCTTCAACCAGTCGGAGTGTAATGTATTTTCAATACCTTCACCGTCCTAGGCTCCCTCTTCTGGACACTGTCCAGCTTGTCAGTGTCGTACCTAAAGCATGGCGCTCAGAAAGACCTGAATATTTTGGAGGTGGTCTGACCAAGGCAGACAATAGCAGGGCTACCCCTTCCATGCTCAGGGTACCAGGCTTCTCTTCTCTTAATTCTAGGGCCCTCGAAGATGTTTGCAGGCCCCACAATTCCTGCTCACAGAGATTCCCAACACGCCCATAAAGCACTTTTGAAGCCATGTATGTCAGATAAAAGCAAATTCATATCACATTATTCAAGTTACTGGTGATAAGTTCATATGTATTGGGTTCTTTGCCTGCTATTCTAAGGCTTTTATGGTGTTAGAAAATATGGGTTTGATGAGACTGTACTCCAAAAAAGACTGCGGTGGTGAAGCTGTCCGGGGTTTACTCTCTGGGTCTGCTCAGGTTTGCCTTTCTAGTGCCTGGAGTGGGATTCTCGGACTTGACAATTTTATGTCACTTTCATTTTATTGCAGGCTTCTCCAAAGGATCCTAGGCCTGCCCTGTGGGGTTGTGTTCCTTTTATTGGGCTTCTTTTGCTCTTTTCATGTTTTATAGGAGAGGCCTGGTGGGGTGAGCTTTTTGACTTTATTTTTCTCTAGGACTTGATGCGTCGCCAGCCCTTTGGAGAGGCTTGGTAATGTACTGCCCCCCATCAAGATTTCAATATGGAGCAGCTCCTCCACTGTTCCCCTCATAGCTCTTTTCTCATTTGTTGACTTTATGATTCTTATTTTTTGGACTATAGGTTCATATTGGGGCTGAGCAGGCATTTTGTGCTCATAGAGGAATGTGAGATGGGGATGTGGGTAGCATGGGGATGACTTACACTGGCATCCTGGTCTCCTCCAATGGGGCAAAGTATTTGAATCCGGATCTTTCTAACTGCCCATGCAACACTCTGTCCTCCCAAAAAGGAGACTCTAATTGTTGCCTCTGAATCTTGTGATCCTGTGTCAAGTCAAGACAAGTTAACAAACAGTTATTAAGAATTTACTTCATGTGAAGCCCAGAACTAACTGCTGGGGAGACAAGTAAAAGCAAAGCCAAAATGCCTGCCTCCAAGGAGCTTATTCTAATGGGGCAAGGCCCCTGTTGAGCAGGGAAGCTGAGAAGGATGGGGAGGCATGGAGAAAGAAGTTCAGAGCTTCTTGAGAGGTGTCCAGAGTAGAATGAAGGAGCAAATGGGGCTGGCCTGATTTTTACTTCAAATGGCAGTTCTGGAGAAAATGACCAATCGGAGGAAGGGGCTCAGAGGCAGAGCAATCTTCCAGGTGACAGGGCTCCTGGATACTGGTAGAGAAAGAAATCCAGAGTCAGGCCTGGATCCCTGAAGGAATGCAGAAGGCTGGACTGGTACTTTCTTCAAATGGAGGTTCCAGGAGGAATTGGCCAATTAGAGGAAGGGGCCTCAGGGCAGAGTAACCTTCCAGGGTGAGACGGCTGCTGGATAGTGACGGAGAAGAAAGTCCAGAAAGTCAGAAGTAGAACCCAGAGAGAGAAATGTGTAAGTGTTTATGAGTGAGTCATGGCTGTGTATCCTAGCCTGGGCGGCTCTCACAGGACCTTGTTATAGAGTTAACCCTGGGATACTCCAATCCACATCTCAGGGAGCCCAGAGATCCACTTTT
Organism: Phascolarctos cinereus; assembly: GCF_003287225.1. Lineage (NCBI taxonomy): Eukaryota > Metazoa > Chordata > Mammalia > Diprotodontia > Phascolarctidae > Phascolarctos > Phascolarctos cinereus. Next base: position 5,293,804 of record NW_027555514.1, on the reverse strand, counting down.
ATGGGCATTAGGGAGATCACACTTTCACTCACCCATGTAAGGTATGAGGTTTGGAATTATATCCCTCACAATCAGATGTTTGCAGACCAGGGGATGATTCTTTTGTTGGCATTCAGAACAAAAGTCACTTTCCCTGTTCTCTCTTGCAGGAGGGAGCAGTGAGTAGATGTTGGCCAGGCCTGGAGGATAAGTGAGCTTAATCTCAGGCAGCTTCACTCCCTTCCCACTGAACAGTTATTATGCAAAAGACAATCATGGTTAACAAGCTGACATTTATCAGCACAAAGGAGTAAAGCAGTAACTGGGAAGCTACACAGACTAATTTAGGTGATAGAATATACAACAATAAAGGGGGCATCACAACCCAGGAACAGTATGAAAGCTCGGCCCAGCTGTGGAGGGAATGATTTCACCTGAGAAGTCCACTCTTAATAGTCTCAGATATGTAGACACTGGGGATCAAGGGACATATTGGGTTAGCTATCTCCTCCCCACATGCCTAGGCCTCTCAGGGCCTACTGTTTGCCTTCTCTCCTGCCCCTCTCTTTGCCTCTGTTACTCTTCCAAAAGTGTCTCAGCCAATTATCTCCACTGATGTAGGTAGCACACAGTGTTGGGGGCTATCCTTCAGGGAATGGCCAGATCAACCTGGAGGTGAGGTGCTCTGTGATGAAACCTCCATCTGTGATCCAGACTTCCAACAGGTTGCCTTGTAGACGGACCAAACATTCTCCATATTGGCCTTTGTCAAGTTCTAATTCAAACACATGCTGGATAAGAAGATCTGACATTTCCCTAGTTTAGTCCTCAGGGGAACCCCGCATGTAGATGTTAGAGGTAGAAAAAATAGATTCTTATCTATTGATAGGAACTGAGGTCCCCGAGGTAAAGCAACCTGCTGTTCATTCAGCAGAGTTAGGATTCAAGTCTCTTTCCTGACCCCCAGTCCCACAAGCTTCTTACTATACCATTGCCTCTCTCTGAAATGCAGTGGCTGTTTTAGAAAAGAAAGGACCATCACCTGCTCTGCTCTCTACATCTAGCTTTTAAATCATTGCATTTAATGCTTTCTTGGAGCAGATCAGTTAGGTGAGGAATTTGCTCTTGAGAGACTCAGTAAGCAGTCACTAGGAACTAGTGAGTTTAGAGGTTTTGGCTGAAATGGAAAATTGGAGTCATTGGCAACAAATCATAAATGTTCCATTTGGAACTCAGATAATGTTTTGAGGATTCTGGATGAATTTCTCCAGGTTACTCAAAGCTCCAGGCTCACTCCTGAGTTTTCTAGGGGCTGGTTGGCTAGAGCCAAACTGCCATTGGATGGGTGTCTGTGTGTGGGGGGGGTGTGGGTGTGTGTGATTGTGGTGGTGGGGGTTCTATCTTAGAACCTCCCTTAATATTAACTCTTTTGAAGTTAGCTATCCATCTTGAACAGCTTCCCTGTCATGGTGATGTCATTGTTTTCAAAGAATTCAGGGTCCCTCACATGCTAGAAGAGGGCCTTTAACATTAGAGAAATGACATTGTAGGGTTAAGACTGGTTCTGAGCCACTTTAAGCTCTGTGTGTGTGTGTATGCATGTATGAGTGTCTGTATATGTGCACGTTTGCCCCATGTGTGGTTTTCACAAGCTGCTATCATAGAATCTTGGTTGATATTTTTCTTGAAGAAAACTTTGGGCTGTCCTGGGAGCCCTGTGGGTGAAGGCATTCACTGACCATGATCATTTTTGTTCTCAGCTGTATAGTAAAAATATATGCTTTCTATGCTTAACTCCATTTACATGTCTGAGAAAAGAGGGAATCTGAAGTTGGTGGGGGAGGTTGTTCCTAATGCCCCTTCCCTCACAGCTGGGGAGCTGTGAGCTCTCCTTGGTGCTGATTGTCTTAAGCGCCTCTGGCCTATTCCTTTGTTTTGGAGTCTGCTTATCATTTCCCTGGCTGGACACTATCTTATCAGAAAGGCAAGATCCCAAGTGCAAAACAGAAAATGCAGCATGAGAAAACCAGAAAAAGGGAGATCCAGGACAGCGACAGGAAAAGGAGTCTGTGGTTAGAGAAGGCTTAAGAGTCAGTGGAAGTTCTGAGCTAAGCTGGCAGTGTATGTGTGCGTGTGTGTGTGTGTGTGTGTGTGTGTGTGCGGTTTTAGTTAACAACATTTATCCAGCAAACATTTACTAAGTGCCTGATGGTAGTAATTCCTTCCATTTGTACAGTATGATAACCCAATTTATAGAACACCTTAATATTTGCAATGTGTTTTCCACAGAACACACCTGGGCTTTAGGAGGCCCAAGAGTTATCACTCCCATTTTTCAAATGAGGAAACATGTTTGGAGGGAAGGTGAGTTTCTCATAGCAAAAAGGCTTTGCGTATATTTGTATGTGAGCGTGTGTATGTGGTTTTAGAAAACTGCTTATATACGATCTAGGCTGATGATTTTCTTGTGAAACGTTAGCTCTTGTTTTAGTTCTGTGAGTTGGTATTTCTAAGCACCCAGCCTCCCCAGTCACTTTCTAGAGTCAGCATCCATGAGCCATGCTTCCGACTACCCTGGGCTCTGTGACCGATCAAGTTTATCTTCAACTTGAAGAGAGGGAATATTTTACTTACTTTAAATCATTTCTGGTCTGTTAAGAAGATTTACACTGTTTATCTTGCAAGATTCTTACAGAAAATCACTCCATGAACCTTAAAGTGCTCTGCAACTTGAGTTAATATCAGTATTATTATTTTTAATAAACCAATTCCATTCAGTTTAATTCAATAATATTTATTATGCTTCCACTGCTTGCAGTTTTATGGATTTTTATCTACTCTATCAGTGGATTATTCATTGGTTAACACTTAATAGGGAAGGTAGGCTAATACCACAATATGGGATCTGAGGTTTAGATTTTAGAGGGTCCTTGAACTTTTAAAAACATATGCAAACAGCTGAGTTGTACAGTGGTTAGAGTGTGGGGCTAAGATTCAGGAAGACCTGAGTTGAGATATGGCCTCAGACATTCACTAGTTCTGTGGCTCTGGGCAAGTTACTTAACTGCTGCCTGACTCAGCTTCCTTATCTGTACAATGGAGATAATAATGGCAATTTCCAGGGTTGTTATTAGGATAGAGTGAAGTATTTGTAAAGCATTTTATAAACCTGAGAGAGCTTTATAAATACTAGCTGTTATCATCATCATCATTATCATCACCATCATCATCATCATCATCACTATTTCAGTCTAAATGGTTTTCTATACATTTTATTTTATGCATTTAAAACATTATCTATCAAGGGGGTCCATGACCCAAAAAAGGTGGAGGGCCCCTGTAAAAGGACATTCAGTAAATGTTTTCATGTTGAGCCAGACTCTTAGACATGCTGCCCCGACTCAGTTCCTTTCTGTGGCCTCTATCTCTGTTCACGATCCCTCCTGCCCCTCCTGCAGCTTTGTTAGGGCTGCATTTTCAGTTTGGCACTTAAGATCTTATCTCTTTGACAGCTTCGAGGCAGTGAGGTGATCAGCACAGCTGCACTTTGTAAGGGCTTCACTCTGGATAACAAAGGTCAAAGACACAAGTTGTTTACTGATGGAAGTCACACAGCTGCACTGAGGCTAGACTAGCTTTGAAGGAAGAGACTGTGGGGCCTAAAAGCTGCTAGACTCTTTGTTTACCATGTTGGTTATTTCCTCCTTGTAGTGGTGGAGGGATTAAAGAGAGGCAGCTGCCCTCCTGGATATATTCCTGAGCACTGAGGGAGAATGGGCTGTTGAAATCAGTCCAACTGTGAGCCAAGGAGCCAGTGACCAGGCCTAGGTGATTCCTGAGGAGGAGGATAGGAACGCAATCTGACCTGGACCCCATTTGGAAGAGTTTAGATAAAAAGAAAATAGCACCTCATGATCTGAGCCAGTGGAAAGTTGTTACAAGAGGGAAGAAGGGAAGGATCAAGGATGAGCCAATGATGGCAATGGATTCTAATGAGAGGAAGGGGTTAATGAGAAGGTCAAAGATGGGATAGAGAGGAGTAGAGATGATATGGGGGGGAAGGGAGGAGGGGAAGAGGAATGGAAGGGGATAGCTAGAGAGAGAGTGGGAGAGAAAGAGGAAGGAGAGGAAAAGAGAGAAGGATGGAGGGAGGGAGGGAGAGAGGGATGGATTGGGGAGGGGGAGAGAGAGAGACAGGGAGAGAGAAAAAAAGAGACAGAGAGAGACAGGGAGAGAGAGAGAGAAAGAGACAGAGAAAGAGAGGCAGAGAGAAAAAAGAGACAGAGAGAGAAAGACAAAGAGAGATAGAGAGAGACAGACAGACAGACAGACAGACAGACAGACAGACAGAGACAGAGAGACAGAGAGAGAGAGATGCATACACATGCCAGCAGAGGCAGTGTCATGTAATAGGCCATTGGCCTTAGAGTCAGGAAGACCTGAGTTCCCCTCCTGCCTCTGAGGGGCACTTGCTGGGTGATTTTGGGTACATCATTAAATACCAATGGACCTCAAGCACCCAGTTGGGATATTGTTTGTTAGAAAGCCACATGGCTTGTGCTGTGACTCACTGGAAAGGGTTCCCATAATGGGTTTGGTAGCCCAGATTCTTTGTGACTTGGATAATATATGTTCAAAGGTCCTTCAAGCACTAAATCTATGACCATATTCAAATTCATATTCACATATCCATGCTCGTATATGTCTTTATTTCTAAAACATGCACATTTTATATATGTAAATGCAGAGAGAGCTATCATGGCATAGTGGATGTAGAGATGGCCAGGGGATGATGAAAAAAAAGAAAGAAAGAAAGAATCAATGAATCAATGAATGAAAACTCATTTATTGAGTAATTTATGTGTACAAAGGCACTGTGCTAAGCTCCCAAGTTTCTCATCTTAGTGGAAGACATCACACATACAGAAGGTTTCAGCTGTCAGTCAGATGGAAAGGTCTCATGGTCCTTGGGGTGCAGGGCAAAGCAGAGGGTAAGACATTATCGCCAATATCATTTCCACCAATAAAGACGTGTATTTTGGGGGTTAAGCCACTTGGCAGAGCCAAAGACTTTGGTGGCAAAGAACTTTCTTTTCCAGATGTTCAGTAGTTGCTTCTGAGGGGAGAATGTAGCATCTGCAGAAGCCACTGTCAAGTGCCATGTCCCCAGGCGTCGCTCCCCTGCATGATGGCTGCAGCTGCTGGGTCAGGAGCAGAGCGGGTGATCTGGGAAGTGCCACCACTGTGGCAGCACTTGGACTTACGTGCCTTCTGGAGGCAGCTGGTCAGCAGTGAGTGTTGGTGGCTGTGAGGGGGTCCCTTCTCCACCTGGCTGGTGCTTCTCTTGTCAACAATTATGACATTTCTAGCTATAAGACTCATCTCCCCTTAATTTATCTGATTTGTGTATTTAAAGGTTTAGCAACAGCTGTCTCCTAAATCATGGTGCAGCAAATGGCTAAAGTGGGTTCTATAAAATCAGCATTTGACCATGTTAGACCAAGCAGGGATTCTTAACCTGAGGTCTGTCAGTTTCTTTTAAAACTATTTTGCTAACTATTTCATTAGAATTGGTTTCCTTTATAATCCTATGTATTTTATTGCATGCATTTAATAGCATCAGCCTGGGAAGATGTCTTTGGGCTGTACCAGACAACCAAAGGAATCCATTATACAAAATAGTTTTAGAAGCCCTGGACTAGAGGACTTCCCACTCTTGGTCTTGACACCTGCCCACCCGAGAGCCAGTGACTCTGGCATAGTGCTTTGGTTAGCGCTCAAACCTGTTTTGACCTCCCCCTTTCTTTAGCTGCACTATGCTCTCCCCCCAGCCTTGCCGCCACCACCTCCCACCCATTCCCTGGCTGGAAATGGTGAGGTCATTGATCTCACTCTTTGACTGATCCCACTCTATCACCCTCCATGGTAGCGGAGGAACATGAACTCATAGTCAGAAGATTGGTCCTTGCTCCCTCTTACCTTAGGCAGGGCACCGAACGTCTCCGAGAGCCTAGCTTACCTCATCTGTCCGTGCTTCAGTACCACTAGGGTATGTAATGTCACCCAGGAGACTGCAAATAGCATGTCTCTGCCCCTGGAGATATGGTCTTAGAGACCTTCTGTGACTGAAAAAGTCATTGTTTTGTGGCCAACTTGGTGATGAATCTCTCTGAACCTGGCCAGGCTCATCCTTGGATGAAGGGGGACTTTCTAATGATGAGAGCTGCCCACTAAATGTAAATGGATTTGAAGTTGGCTCCTTCCTCGTAACTGGAGGTATTTATGCAAAAGTTGGTTAGTAGCCAAGTATGTTGTCCAGGGTAACCTTTTCTGGTATGAGTTGTATTCAGAGGCCTCTCATGCCTCTTCCCCCATCTCTGATATGCTGTGGTTTCAATGGACATTATACATCTGTAAAGATGGGAGTATTGATAACTGCTTAGCCAGTTTCACAGCTTTCTTAGGAGGCTCAAATGAGCTAACATTTGTGAAAGGGTCTTGGAAATGCCAAAACGTTTTACAATGATACTACTATATTCTGGCCATCATTAATTTAGCCTGATGTAAGCATTAGAACCCTCTCTTCCATGAAAACATGACTTCCTGTGCACCCTGGTGTAGATGCATCAGGCTTGGCTTCAGTGGTTGTATCTTTCCATGACATTGCATTCTTCCCCTGTAGGTCTGTTTCATGTGATCTGATTTTTCTTAACTGTACCATCCTGATCTTCTTCCAAATGCAGGTCTTTAAAGACCTGCTACCTTTCCATTTGACTTGTGGCTAAAACCTTCCGCCATTAGAATGTGAGTTCCTTGAGAGCAGAGACTGTCGTACTTTCCTCTTTGTATCCCCAGCACTTAGTATGATGCTGTACACATAGTCAGCACTTGATAAATATTTCGTTCATTCAACACACCCTGATTCATCAGTGTCTCCTGTGAAATGAAATAGAGCACCCCAAATCTGCTCCTCCACGTGCACAGTGACAAATACAAAGTGAGGGCAGGGATATTCATTGCCTCTTTCTGGACACTGCATGGAAAATATCTTCCAATGCCATTGGCCTTTGTGGAAGTCGCATCATACTAGTGACACATTGGATGTGCACCCCATTGAAATCCATAATGTCAGCTACTGCTAAGCTGGGACTTGCCCAGCCTTCCTGCTGGTTGCCTTGACTCTTATTTTCATTAAAATAATTTGGACGGTGCTTTGTGAGGAGTGATTGCACCTTCCCATTTCACAAATTAGGAAGTTGAGCCCCAAAGAGGAGTTGTGACTGAGTCATTCTGACCTTGGAATCAAGGGACCTAAATTTGAATCCCAGCTCTTCCATCAACTACCAGTGTGACCTTGGGCAAGTCTCAGTTTCCTTCTTCGTAAAATGAAGATTGAGCTAGAACCCAAAGAGGAGAAAGGACTTACCTCTCACCCTAAGATTAGCAGATGGTATGTAGATCAGTGGCATCAGTGGCATTCTTCATGCTTGGAAAGAGCCATTGTCTTCATTTAGCAACATTGTGACAAAGAAGTGGGGAAAGGTGTATAAGGTGAATTTGGCTTGACTTGTGAATATATTCTGGCTCCGTGTGGGTTCTGAGGTCCTTTCAGAGCTCCTGGTTAATATACTACTCTGGATTGTTTCTGGAGTTTGATGCCTGGCTCATGGACTTGAAGTCAGGACAACCTGAGTTCAAATTCTACTTCAGATGTGTACTAGTTTTGGGACTCTGGGCACATCACTTAACCTCTGTCTGCCACAGTTTCCTCATCTATAAAATGGGGATACTAATAACACCTAAATGAAAAGGTTGTTGTGAGGATGCAACCTAGACAATAAATGTAAAATACCTTAAAGTGTCATAGAAATGCTAGGAATTATTAGCTCTCTTCCAGCTTTTCCCCTCGGTAAGAAACAGGATTATATTTGCTGCTTTGGGGTCTTCCAGCCCCATTCCCATTCTCCATGATCCCTATAGGATGGTTAGCAGCAATTCAGTGATGTTAGATGTAAATTCCTGATTTTATCTTGCTCATTTTTTTCTTTTTAAATTCAATTTTCTTTTCAGTTCCAAGTTCTTTCTCTCCCAACCCTCCTCCCCTAGTCATTGAAAAACCAAGAAAACCAAGAAAAATAAAATCCATTACAAATATGCATCATGAAATGTCAAGAACTGAGCAAGGAAAGAAAGGATTTCCAAGAAGACAGCAGCCATGCTTATGTCAGACACTCTCACATGAGATGAAGAAGTGCTGTGAGGATTCTTTTTAATATATAGGCTGGACTAATTGATGGCTCAAGTCCATTCTAATTCTTCATTTCTGTACTTCTGTCATAACATTTCGGAGTATTTCTGAGGAATGAGATTAGCTCTTAGAACAGGACCCACATCCTTTTTGTCTCCTCATCACACCCTGGCACATGGCTAGGTATTATAATATATGCTCAGTGACCTGGATTATGAGACAGCTAGGTGGTATAGTGGATAGAGTGCTGGGCCTGAAGGCAGGAAGACTCAGCTTTTTGAGTTCAAATATGGTCTCAGACGCTTACTAGCTTTGTGACGCTGGGAAAGTCACTTCATCCTGTTTGCCTCAGTTTCCTCATCTGTAAGATGAGCTGGAGAAGGAAATGACCAACCACTCCATCGTCTTTGCCAAGAAAACTCTGAATGGGGTCACCAAGAGTAGGACACGACTGAAATGATCAAACAACAATGCCCTCAATAAGAGGGTACATGGAGGCCACTAGTGACAAAAAGCTGATTGGCAAATCGGCACTGTGGCCATGTGGCTCATGGACATAGAAAGATCCAGAAGGGCCTTTCATGGCAGACAGTTTCCGTTCCTGAACAAGATGCCTTTCATTGGAACTACCCCTGTGGTCATTCAGCCTGTGCTCAAAGATCCCACTGAGGGAGAGTCCACTCATTCGGGACACCCCATTCGCTTTGGGACGTGGCTCTAATGGTTATCGTGCTTTTCCCAAGCTGCTGTTGGCTTCTTGGTAATTGTCATGCTTTGCTCCTGATTTTGCTCTCTGGGGCCAAGCAGACTCAGTCTGATCCCATTTCTGTGTAGCAGCCAGTCACTTCTTTTGGGGGGCATGAGCTGCAACAGAATGATTTCTTGTTCTCTTCTAGATGTTCAGGGAATTTGTGGAAAGCGTTAGGCAGCCTTCATGGAGATAAGGCAGTCTCTAACCCTCACTCTTGAAGCCCAGGCCCTGGTAGGGTTCTTATGGATGAAGAGTCAGGATTGGGAGAATGAATGTCCAGAGCTTCCCTCTCCTTTGCAAAGGATGCCTTGAACCCTACAGAGAGCCCAAGAAGGGTAGGCACTAACTAAGGTTATGAGATTAAAGGTGCCCTGGTACAGTTATCGACAAGCATCCTCATCCCTTCATCAGTGCCATCTCTCATCTCTGCATGTTCCAGGAAAAGAGGGAAGGAGAAGATTCCCCCCCACCCATAGCCCTCCCAGATCTGCTAGAATCTGACTTGCAAATGGCAGTGATGACTTGCAGATGAGGCCGTAGGACTGGCTGCTGCATGCAGGCTCTCCAGTGAAGGGCTTTTAGAAGTTAGGTATTAATTTGCATTCTCTACGTTGTGATTTAAAATTTATTAGGCAGACAGCGTACCATACTATTTTATTATTCTCTTTGGGTATTTTTTTCCCTTCCCCAAGATACACAAGTTTGAAAATGAAATGGCTTTTCACATTATGGGGTTCTCTTCCTTTTGGCAATGAATGTTGGATTATTTTTTTCCTTGTGGTTTTAAATAATACACAAGGTTTAGCAGAAGCAGCATTCAGTCATGTAAAGAATGGAACTTTATAATATTGACTTTCAAGATCTGTATAATAAAGCACACCAACGATGGATAAAGCTTTCTGCGTCTCAACCACATACTTATGTGTTTATTGTGACCGTACCATTATTTGTGCATCCCCTCCCAAAGGGCTTATATGTGAAGTACCAGCAGTTATGTTCATATAGTTGGAGAGTTGGTAGATGTTCCCAGTACCCTCTTATCCTTTATCTGCCCAAAGTCACTGTCCTTGTGGAAGTGGAAGGCCACTGGAAAGGAAGGAGGGATGTTTTATGTTTGTATTTATTCCATAGTTCACCATGGTCAGATAGTTAACTACCGTTAGGGTCAATATTCTGGTGCTGGCCAGCCCTGGATTAGCACTGGTAATCTCTTTTACAAACCATTTTGGGGGAAGGCAGAAAATTATGACCAATATTGACTTATGAGTCTTGATCAGATCATCAAGGGGACATTTGTGGATGACACTGGAAGGAGGCTAGCAAATGGATGTGAAGTGGTACAGATCTGATAGGATTCCCACGGGGATCCATTCTCATCTTTGGTGGCAGCAGCACCACTACATTTGGGCTCTCGGAATTTAGTGATCAATGTGTTACAGGAAAAAATTGAGTGAGGAATGAGGTGAATGAAGCTGGGATTTAGATCAGGTGAAATTCACAAAGGAAAAACCCATTCTGGAGATGACACAATTTTAATCCCACTTAAAGACTAAAAAGTGAAAACAAACACGGATATATCATTACCCCTTACCCCAAAAAGAGGGAGAGACTGAGAAAATAGCAATTGTTTATCCACGTTCCTAGTTTCCCATCTGTATATTTTTTATGACAGTGATTCATGTATGATTAAAATATGTGAAGGGAACAGTCCGTCTTCACAGATGATTCTCTACATCCAGGTGAAACGGTAGATACGCTGGAGCAGAAAGCTGCGAATGCAGATTCCACTGCAGACATTTAGTAGCTGTGCGACCCTGGGTAAATCACTTAACCTTTCTTTACATCAGTTTCCTCATTTGTAAATAGGAATAAGAATAGTACCTCTCACACAAGGTTGCTTTGAACATCTATTGAAATAATCGGTAAACTGCTTTGCAAACCTTCGGGCACTGAATACTAGATGTTGTTGCTGTCTACGGCAAGACTCCATCTTCCCAATCACAGAATACTTGAGAGATGCGGAGACTGTCTGCAGTCACTCAAAAGGGGCCGGGTTAATAATCCATAGGGGAGGAACAAGTAAGAAAGGCAGCCCGCAGAATGACAGTACTAGCTGCCACACATGGCAACTGGATGTTTGCAAAGCGCTTTGCCCCAGGGCACCTCATAGATGAATCATGCCAGGGGCTCAGATTGGAGGGGTAGTTGGAGGGGGAGCCCAGTGAGCATCGTGAAGTACAGTGGCTGGACACTGCTATTGGACAAGAGCCAGGTATGAAATAGGAGCAGCAGAGTGGTCTGGATTGCCTTTGAGAGCCCCCAAACTATTTTATGGCACAAGAACCCTTCTTTCTCACTCCTAGTGATATTACATGGCTGTCAGTCTTTGGAACACCGTGATCAAAGGTGGATCAAAATGGCCAGTGACTGAAAGGGCAGTAGAAAAGGCATTTGTTGATGGAAAAAGACTGCAGCACGTTCCTAATGGTGGCCACCACGTACACAGTGATTTGTATAACTGACCAAGGAGGTGGGCTAGCCATGTAGCAGTAGTGAAGGGTAACAGATGGCCTGCCCAACTGCTGCCCTGCTTCTCCATGGAGAGTTACAGTAACTGAGGAAAGTCTCCAGTGTTGGCGCCAGCTTCTCCAAAGAGCCGAGTCCTAGCCAAGCATGTGCCAGGCTCAGAGAAGGGCATGTCTTCTTGAGGCTCCTGGCTACAAAAGGAAAGGGAACTAGAGACACAGGAGGACTGGGGAATTACAGGGAGAAATGCATAGGAGCATCGAGCGGAGGCATGAGAGGCCAGGAGTGACAGTCTGGGAGCTAGATGGTGCCATGGCCAGAATCTGCTCCAGCCCCTCTGCTCATGTAGGTGAGGAAGCTGAGCAGGGGAGAAGCGAGGACCCACAGGTATCTAAGGACACCTTGCAGCCCCAGCTAGTGTCACATCCTTGATGGCAGTGCACGGACGAGATGCAGTCTGGCCTGACCTTGAGTTTGGGTCTGGTCACAGGTTGTATGATTCTGTTCAATTTGAGAAAGGTTTCATAAGCACCTGCTATGGGATAAACAGAACATGGAGATGGGGACAGAGACACAAAAGTAAATGATCTCTGCCTTCAGGGAGCTTCCGATGCCTGCCGTCTGAACAGGCCTCCTGGCACCGTTGCAGTGGGCTCTCAGACCTCAGTGATCAGCGGACTAGAAGACAGGATGAAGGAGGCAGTGAGGACAATGAAACCTAGGAGGGGCTCAGACTAAAGTCATGAAGAAAAAGTCCATTCTGGAGGGGATACACTTTTAAACCCACTCAAGCACTGAAGAGTGAAAACAAATGTCACAGGCACATTACTACAGGAGCAGAGGGAGACAGACAGACAGAGAGACAGAAAGGAGACAGAGACAGAGACAGAGAGACAGAGACGGACACACAGTGAGAGATAGAATATAACAGAATAGCAGCAACTATTTACCCATTTTCCTACTCTCTCATCCTTATAATTTTATGAGAGTGATCTATACATGATTAAAATATGAGAAGGGGCATTAAAATAGGGGACGGCTAATAGGCCTCCACAGCCCATGCAGGCTCATCGAGGACACATTTGATGATTGCAGCCCAGTGCTCAGGGCCATCTCCTCCTGAGGACGTCCGTGGTGCACTCGTGGGAGTCCGTGTAGTGGGAGGGAAAGAGCCTGGTATCATTGTTCAATCTCTGGCTCTGCCCCTTATTGCCTGTGTGAGGCCGGGAAAGACCCTTCACCACTCTTGGCCTCAATTTTCTCATCTGTGTGAAGAAAGGTTGTGTTGAGTGTCTTTGAATTCTAAGTTTCTGACCCCTGACCCTTGACTCAGCACCCTGTTCTCTGATTTCCGGCTCCTGCCCCAGGATAACTCCCTAAATATCCTGTTTTGTTCTGTAGCTTTACTTGTGATTTAATTAGAATCTTTGGCAGGTATTTCTCATTTGCCTCAAGGACAGGTCTCTTCTGTTTCTGTACTTGGATATGCCTGTGAGCCTGGGGCCTGGGAGGCCAGGCCTTTCCTTGCTAAGATGTTCCCAATAGCCATGAGGTCAGCAAGTCCAGTGGCCAGAGAGTGCAGTGACACAGCCCCATGGGTCAGGGAGAGACTTGGGAGGCCTGAACGTGGCCACGCTTCATCTGGGCTTGGAGCTTCCATTCCTTAATGGTTTTGGTGTGAACTCCCAGCCTAGACTCTGGTTGTGATGGAAAGCACACAGGCTTCTTCTTTTCTGGGCTGAATCAGGTCTCTTATTACTCCTGGACAGCCTTTGAGTCAAAGCAGGACCAGAGATCTGGGTTGGAAAGGGCTGGGCAGAAGCAAGCAGCCAGAGTAGCCAAGTCTGTGGCCCTGGCAGCTGCCCGGAGCTGCTTCTGTTCAGTCCTCACACTCATTCTGCTCCAGAAGCCATGGTTGTGGGTCCAGAGACAGCCCCAACCACCACTGCCTCCATTCCCCCACTCCATAGGTTTCTTGCTCTTTCTTTTGTCCACAGTCAGGGCATGTGTGGCATAGCCCAGAGTGCAAGATTTGGACTCAAGAAGACCTGAATTCAAGAGCTGTCTCTTGGGCAAGGCACAACCTCCTGGGTCTTCATTGACTTTTGTGTAACATGGGAATGATAATACTTATACCACCAGCAGACTAGTGTCAGGATTGAGCAGACAGTGTTTGTCAGGTGCTTTGCAAGCCTTCAAAAGCCACGGACATAGCAGCCATTTGCCTGCCTGGCTGTTGGTGAAGGACAGCTGATCTTACCTAACAAACGAAACTGGTGTCTGTTTCTAGAATGAAGGTCTCTCCTAGAGAGAAGCTGGACATAACGATCCCATATTCTTCACCAGATACTCTGCTGACCGCTGTCTCTGCTCTCGTGATGCATTTTTAAGCACCACCGAATAAAACCTTTATTTGCCATTATGTCTTAATAGATTATGGAAAGAACAAGCTGTCTCTTTATTTTCTCTGTCTCTGTTTCTCTTCCAAAAAGGAAAACCCAAGCCTATGGCCGAGCACAGCTAACAGCAGAGGGAAGGTGGTGGTCGGCATCCGCCTTCCACCTGCTTGTGTGCAGCTTGTTCAGAAGCAGGTGTGTCTTGGGTCTCAGCAGGGCCCTGGCGCCTGAGGAGCTCTGTATGTAGTTGCTTCGAGGACTTATCTGTGCATATTTTCACTTTGTCTCTCCTTCTTCATCACTTATGAAGGCTTAGTTTTTCTTTCCTTTCAAACTAATGTCCACAAAGTGGAGGAGTGATGGGAAATAAAGGCTTCTCAGGCGCGCACATTAAGAGACCTTATTATTCTGTGCTATTGATTCAACTCCATGAAATATTAATACCGTCCAAGTGGCCGCCTCTCCACTTACAGTCTTATCTTCACAGCATTTGCTCAGGAGGCCCTGGCAAGTATTGGCCCAGGCTTATTTAATTTTCTTCTTTCCCACATCTGCTCCCCTAAAAAGCTACATACCATGTTTCCCTAAATGTCCCGCTAGCACACTGGCCAACACAGAGCTGCCCAGAGCCCCACCCAGGCTCATATACAATGCTTTGTTTTATTTTTAACTCTACAGATTCTCATTTAGCATTTGGGCTACAGCTTATCCAAATGGAGTGGAGGAGGGGAGCCAGGTGTACTCTGGTTGGGGGGGGGGTGCAGCAAGCAGAGTTTGTTACTCTGCCAGGAGGTTACTTGACCAAATGAAAAGGGATTTGGGGGCTCATGCCTGATTGGCTGCCTGGAAGCCTTTCTCCCATAGTCATAGCCCTGGCTCTTTGCTCTCCTAGCACAGTGGCATGTTCACTATGGGCATCTGCTCCTATGTGGCTGCCAAAATGATAGATCCAGCGTCTGTAATCACTGCAATTGGAAATTAAACCTTTGCAAGGAAAACATTCAATGGCTGCTGGGCTGAGGAGACTCATTAGGCTGATCTTGAGCTAATTTGGAATGGCATCATAATGTTGAGAGCTGATTAAGATTATTGGCTGGAGGACACTGCAATCAGAGTGCCTTCTGGGCCATTCGGCAGGCTAGGCTGGACGTGGCCCTTCAGCATGGCTGAAATGATCTGCTCATCTCCTCCAGGCCATGTGGAAAATAAACGTGGCAGAAAGCAGGCCAGCTACGAGGGGCCTGAGGGCCACAAGTGCCCACTGTCACAGCCCACGGAGGAGCAGGGAATGAGAGGCTACCCCGAGCAGCAGCTAGAAGGCTAGCCTTGGAGTCACAGGAATTCACCATCATGATAATAGCTAATATTTGTGGAGCGCTTTAGCTTTGCAGAAAGCTTTACTTCTGGGTCTTATTTGATCCTCACAACTGGACTCCAGTCCTGCCCCTGGCACATGCCTAGCCACCTCTCCAAGGCCAGATGCTACCTCCCCGCTTGGTGAGGGAAGTTGCCTGCAAGTCACTGATGACATTGCAACTAGAATGGAGAGAGGCCTTGACCTGGGTTCAAATGCTGCTTCTCATCCACAGTGCTAGGACCTCTCCAGACCTCAGCTTCCCCATCTGTAAAGCGGAGATCGTAGAACTCACAATACCTATCTCACAGGCTTTCTGTAAGACCCAAATGGCATTACGTACTCTAGACTGCTTTTCCAATAAAATAAAATCAGGCTAGCATTACTTTAGTAACTACGTTAAAAAGTGTTGCCTTTTTTGGGGTGGCTAGAGGTTAAGGCTCTTAATCTCAGCTGCCCATTGGCAAGGAGTGAAGGGCAGAGGAGTGACTGTGGAACCTGTGCAGCGGTTACCATGGTGGGAGGGAAGCACGGGTCTTCTAGCTCGAGGCTCAGGCCTTGAGGGTACAAATGCCCTCTTCAGTGACCTAGTATGAGAATCTCTGCTCCCCTCTTCCCACTGTCCCTCTCTCCCCACTCCTCAGAAGACACACACACACGCACAGGAGTGCACATGCACACACACTCTCACACACACACACATGCATGCACATGAGTACACACAAATACACATGCATGCACACAAACACACACATGCATGCACACGAGTGCACACAAATACACATGCACGCACACAAACACACATACATGCATGCACATGAGTGCACATGCACTCATACCCCAAACCAAAACATTTGGGGGCAGAACAGTCAGTATTCTTGAATCCTACGTCTCTGAATCCTAGGCCCAAGAAGTCATTTGTTGAAGCCGAGAGGCATGGGCTGGAAGATGGCTGCTTATCATAACTACTTTCTAAGGAAGACAGAGGCCATAGCATCAGTGCATTTGGACACCTCTTCCAGTCAGGGACCTTGGGCAGAGCTACAAGGGCCAGGGTTACACGGAGCTGGCTTTCCAAGCTCATCATTTCCTGGGTGCGTTACAATGATCCTGACTGTTGTATGTCAGGATGGCCTGCTGCTCTTTGCCCCTCCCCATTGAGAGGAATTTTGCTCTGAATCAGGTCAAAATATTCATTTTTTTCCTTTTGTTGGAATCCTGGTGTTGCATGACAAGAAACATTTCTGCCAAGTGTCCTGTTTGCTGTAATTATAGGTGGATTTTTAAAAATAGAACTGAATGAAAACAAACCTTTTTCCTTTTCAGAATCCATTTGGTGGCTTGGGAGTTTCAACAGTCTGGACACACCCTTTAGGGCGTGGATGGAAGGCCCCAGAGGAGGGGATGGAGGGTTCCATGCTCCCAGAGCTTGGGCTCAAGGCCTTCCTCTGCCATCTGCTCCCTGGGGGAACTGGGACCAGGCTCTTCCCCTTGTTTCCTCTTCTGAAAAATAGGTAAGTCAGACAAGATTTCCAGGGCATCTGTGATGTGATCTTTCTTTGTCCTATATGATTCTTTCTTTGCCTTTCCATGACGTTCTCACACAAGACACATCCCATGTTTGAGGCCTTATCATTAACCTGTAAGGTACAATGGGGTCACCCAAGGCCGTGAGTGCCACCCTTTTGTTGACTCTCATATTTTCTCCGTGAACCACTGGACTGATTAGATAGGTCCTTGGGTGTCTTTTATTCTCACTCTTCTTTTCCTAACTGGACAAAGTGGATGCCCACAGATCAGAAAATGGCTAAACCTTCTAAATGTGATGAAAGTTCTTGTGTCATAAGAAGTGGTAGACGTGAAAAATTCAGAGAATCATGGAGGAACTCGTATGAATGATGCAGAATGAAGCGAACAGAAACAGGAGAACGATAGACATGCGGCGACTGTAATAACAAAAGTGAAAACAGCCATGGAAGTCAGTCAGGCTCCAAATAACTTTGAGAATCTCTGTTGAAGGATTGATGATGGAATACTCCTCTTTCCTCTTAGCAGAGGAGGTCAGGGGCCATGACTGTTGAATGTGGTATCTGTCTAGAGATGTGGTCACTTAGTCGTTTGATTTTGCTTACAGGTTTTCTTTGATGCAGATGAGGGCGCAGTGGGCTTACAGGAAGGTGACTGTGATGTGAAATAAAATCTGCCTTTATGAGCCCCAACCATGCCCTGCTCACTGTGGGAACCAACTTCTGGCCAGCTTGGGCCTTTCCTTTGCCCTCGGAATTCCTGCTAATGCAGATTCTTTATGGTTTCCATGCCCTACAACACACACCGTGAAAATCTTGACTCTAAAACTGGCACTGGTGTTGGTGGCATCAAGGAGCGTAAGAGGGGCAACAAGGTGGCACAGTGGATAGAGCTCTGGCCTTAGAGTCAGGAGAACCTGAGTTCAAATCCAGCCTCAGACACATAACACTTACTAGCTGTGTGACCCTGGGCAAGTCACTTAACCTCATTGCCTCATGAAGAAAAAAAAAACAAAAACCAAGAAAACAACCAACCAAGAAGCATAAGACCATGGAACCCAGAGCAGCCCATGAGTCCCCAGCGCCATCCGGCACATTGGCGGTCCCCAGCACCCTCTGAGGACGTCCTCATCCGGGGACCGACTGGCTCGATGGGCTGCAGGCTACGGTTTGGACGCTGTTGTTTTTTCATGGCGTAAGAATTACAAATCCTTTTTTTTTTTTACTTTCGCCCCAAATTGTGTCTTCTGAAAGTGTCAGGAAAATCTCCCCAAGAGAGAAAACAATGAGAAGGAAAGACGCATTTGTGTTGTGGCTGCTGGGCGTGAGGGGGGTCTGCAGCATAATGAGCGGCTGTCAGGTTGATGGGCAGGAGGCCGGCAGGGAGGTGCCCCAGGGATTTCTGCTGGTTCTGTGCTGTTTAATTTTTATCAGGGACTTGAATACCGGCATAGAGGACAGTCTCAGTGTGTGTGTGACCCAAAGCTGGAAATGACACTCAACACAGTGAGTGATTTGACAGGTTAGAACACGGGGTTGAATCCAGATGAAATTCAATAGGAATATATATATATATATATATATATATATATATATATATATATATATATATATATATATAAATCTTTAAAGACAACGTTTTTATTTTTTGAGGTATAATTAATTTATTTTGAGTTATTAACAATCACTTCCATAAGCTTTTGAGTTTTAAATTTTTCTCTCCCTCCCTCCCCCCTCCCTCCTGGAGACAGCACACAGTATGATAGAGGCTATATGTATACATTCCTATTAAACATATTTTCTAATATAAATTTATTTATTTTTAGTTTTCAACATTCACTTCCACAAGTTTTTGAGTTTCAGATTTTCACCCCATATCCCCCTTATATTAAACATATTTTCACATTAGTGATGTTGTAAGAATTAGAACTAATAGGAGAAACCACTAGAAAGAAGAAATAAAACGCAACAGAAGGAAAAAAAAATAGCAAATAGTATGCTTTGATCTGCATTCAAACTCCGTAATTCTTTTTGGATATGGATCGCGTTTTCTATCACGAGGCCTTTGGAGAAAAGACAAAGTTTTTAAAAAATCAATGCCAAGTATGGGACAGAGGAGACATGACAGGAAGAGTATGAGAAAGATCTAGGGATTTTAGTGAATCGTAAACTCGATCCAGGTTAGGATGAGGCTGTGGCTGCATTCTGAAGGGGCAGAGGGTCACAGCATCTGGGATTGAAGGCAGTTCCAACCTCCTCTGCCCTCGTCAGACTGTGTTGGGAGGCTGACAAGGCCTTCTGGGGACCCCGGTTTATAAGAAGAACAGCATGAAGGTGGAGAGTTTCCTGAGGAGGGTGGCCAGCATGGGGAAGGGACTTCAGTCTATCTCATAGGATAGCGAGCTAAAAGAAATGAGGATTTTAGTTGAGAGAAGAGACTCCAGCTGGGGGGACACGACAGTTATCTTCTGTCTGGCCCCAGAGGGCAGAACCAAGATCAGGGGGTGCAGGACACATTGAAGCAAAGTGAGGCTTCTGTCAGGAACATCTCCCAACCTGAGAACTGTCCCGCAGCAGGCTGTGCTGCCCTCCAAGGCGGTGGGCGCCCTTTCCTTGGCCCTCTTTCTGGAGAAGCGGGCACGTCACTTTTCCAGTAAGCTGTTGGGTGATTCCCTTCTGGGTGGAAGCTGCAGTGGATCAGTGATGAGGCCCTTCCGACTCTCCATCCTCTGAGCTGTGGTTTCGTCAGGGTTGGGAGCCCTTGGCTTGAGAACTCCATCTGTCTCTGCAAGTTGGTGATTCACCAGTGACTTATAGTTTGATAGGGTTGCCTCCGGCTCTGTGAGGCCGAGTCTCTTGCCAGTGATCACCCAGCATGGGTCAGAGACAAGGAGGGGAAGAGAATAAGCATTTACACAGCACCTACTGTGTGCCAGGCACTGTGCCAAGTGCTTCTTACAGACATCTCATTTGATCCTCATGACAACGCTGGGTGGTAAGTGCTGTTATTATCTCCATTTTAAAGTTAAGGAAACTGAGGCAAGTGACTTGGCCAGGGTCACGCAGTAGACATCTGAGGCCAGATATGAACTCAGGTGTTCCGAACTCCAACCCCTAGCCTCTTTCCACTGTGGATTTATTGTCTGTGAAAAACTAGCCTCAGAAATCCTAGGGCCTTGCCTGTGGGGCCCCCAGAGTCCTGAATGTACTACAGTGACTTTCGCTACCCACCTCGAGGCCATTGCCTCATAGGAGCAGGGTGGGGGAGGGAGTGGGGGAAATAGGAGAGTGGCTGGTCAGTGGAAGCTTTTCCAATTTTGGCTAAACCTGGGACTGCTTTGGTGTAGAAATGCTTCTGAGTAAATTCCCTTGGGCCAGGCAAGTCACAGACCACTCAGCAGTTTAGTCTTAAAAAGTTCCTGGGAGGTCGTGAGAGGTCCGCGATTTGCCCAGTGTCATATGGTCAGGACAGAGCATCGGGGTCTTCATTACCCTAGCTGCAAAGCTTTAGAGCTGAGAGTAGCTTAGAGGCTATGCAGTCCAACACCAGCATTTCCTAGGCTAGGAAATGAGGCCAAGAGATGGGAGTGATTTGCTTAATGTCATTTATGTCAGAGCTAGAATTTGAACACAGGGCCTCTGATTCCACAAATTATGGAGGCCTCAGTGGACCTGCAGGACTCATTGAATTCATTACTGCTTTGTTCTGACATCTCCTGCCTACAGCCTCAGGGTCTCAGGCAGGGTTGTGCTGGTAAATATTTAATACCTGGTTCTCCAAAATAGAAATACACACCTATGGATGCATATGCCCACCATAAGTTTCAGTTTAATTTTCGTTATTAACATTTTCTTTAACATTCTCTTAAACCAAACAAAGAGCAAAGCAGGCCTTGATTTGCAGTTTTACCATTTCCAAGGCATCAGTACTCTCACTGCAAATTTAACAATCAGCTCTCCCCAGCCCAGTGCAGCCAGCACCTGCCCAAGTCAATACCTGCAACAGTGGCTCTCAGTAGTAAGGCAGCCTCCCTTAGCTACAGCCCTGTGGTGAAAACAAGTCCATTGCCGGTGGAGTTTCTTGCATGTATTTGTTTCTAGGCCAGGCTGGCTAAGAAGGCAGCTCCATCTGCTTGGGGCCAGCCTAATAACCATCCAGGAGGCCCTGGCTTCTGGGCTGCTGTGTTTATAAAGCCCTCCTCACACACCTGGGAGGAAGCCTGTGTTCCCTGGACTCTGCTGAGCCTGGCGTGTGTCCGGGGAGGCGCCTGTCCCTCCCACTTCAGTAAGAATTAAATCCTCTTAGGAGCGGGCCAGCTTCGCCCTGACCTCGACACTTCTTTCTTTAAAGAATATCCTTGGTTCTCAGGAGGAGGCATCTCCAGGGTGACTCCTGACCTCGGCAGCTCTTGGCTACCTCCCACATATCACGGGAGGCCTCAAAGACCCTGCCTCACCTTCCAGAGGCCTTTTACTTTTCAGACACAGCTTGGCAAAAAAAGAGAAGCCTTATGGATCCTTTAAAAATATCTACTCCCCAGTGGTCAGCAGAATTCCACCCATCAAAACATGGGTCTGTTTGGAAAGCTGTGCCCAGGCTCCACACAAGAAAGGGCCCTTGTTGCTTGGGGAGTTTCTGCTTGTTCAGGATAAAACCATTCGCCAGCAGACAGGTCTGTCCTGAAATGCTTCCCATCCCTCAGCACGTGCTCTGCTGTTCTGCTGAGAATAGATACTTCCCAGTGTTATGGGAGCTATAAATATGATCCCCAAATAATTGTTCAGTTTAAGCAGTTTCTCAAATATGCCAATAGTTTGGAGAGTTGTTTACAGCAGCTGACAATTAGGTAGGTAAATAATTTAGGTGCCCCCAGGCAGCATTTTTTCCAAAACATAAAAGAAAATGGACCCTGATGCCCAGAATATGAATGGAGGCTGCTGTCGGGGAGGTGGGGAGAGATGGCACACATATTTACCAACACACAAGCCAGCTTTGTGAGGCTGGGCGCCACATTCTGCTAAGCAGCCCTCCCCCCATTTCCCAGTGGCAGGCCTCGCTCCAGCTCTGCTTCCGTTGAAGACCAGACGTTGGTCATACAGGATGCTTTCGGACCTGCCATAGATGATGGATTCCTTCATCGTGTGACCACCTTAGTTTTTTAACCAAAATGTGCTCTCTTCACTCATAGGTCCTGTTGGGCTCCGTCTAAAGCCACGACACGATGTTCCTGCCTGGTGAATGGACCTCAGGCCGGAGTGCACCTGGCACTGAGTGACATTTCCGTAGGGCATCCTCGGCATAGGACCAAGCTGAAATGAGAAGGTAAGGGGCTGCCTGGTTCTTACAAATTACGTTTTCTGATTACAGATGGGTAGCGTGGGGCAGTGGATGCGGTGCTGGCATCGGGTCAAGAGACACAGGATCACCTGGTGCTCCTGCCCTAGCCTAGCTGGGTGGCCTTGCTCATGTTGCTTCCCTTCTATGCGTCTCAAGCACATCGCATCAACTGAATTCCAGGAGCGTTGCAATCAGCTTTGGTGAAGGAGCTGCCCATACAGGGAGTTTCCCCAAGTACAAAAGCCATGACTCCTTCATGTTTTTGCACATCCATCAACATGCACTAATTAGGTGTTCATCATGTGCCAGGCACATGCTAAGTGCTGAGTGTAAAAGTCCTGACAGTTTTTTTGCCACGAATTATTAAATACACCAAGGATCATCTCTCTCACTGGTCCCCCAAAGAGTTGGGAATCAGATGATCTCACACTTGTGCTGTTCAGCTCTCAGGACTAGTGTCCGGATGCAGCCAGACCACGGAGGGCTGGGTTCTGAACTGGGGCCAAGCCAACCACACCAGGGCCTTGCTTTGGGGGCTCACGGAGGAAGACAAACGAACAGCACGGACCTTATCTACCTGCGGCCTGAGAGGTGAAGGAAGGGGAAGAGCTTGGGAGAGTGGGGTCAGTTTGGGACACCCTTGAGAAACAATTCGCTGGCCAGACATCAGTGCGTGATTCAGTATAGGACATTGTGGGAGCAAAGGAAGGATCCTGACAACAGGTCAGTGGAAGACTGACCCACGTCCTGAAGAGCTTCTGTCTCTGGTGATGCTGCCGACCCAAGGGGGCACCTAGCCTGTCCCCCAAAGCACAGCAGGTGGTCCCAGAACACTTGCTGTGGTAGGAGGGCAGAGGGGCCCGCCTAGCACTAAGGCCCTTGGGGGTGCTAAGGGCCTGGGGAGGGCCAGGCCAAGCATTAGCGAATGCCTGGTTTGTTTGTGGTTCGAAGGTAGGGGTTATCTAAAATCAATTTCCCCTTATTTCAGCCATTTGCTGAGGCCAAGGTCCTGAGCCTGGGAAAGAGGGATTTCCTTTTTCTTTCCTCTGCCTCCCTCCCCCTCCCAGCACTTGGGGCTTCCCCTGATGCGGTGGCTCAGATGCCTTATTTGTTCCACAGACCTTAGGTGGCAAGCTTCTCTGCTCCATGTGCAGGGAGCAGACGTTGCCTGGATGTGACACCTCTTTGCTCCAGGTTTCCCCATTCATTTGTAACTCATTCTCACGTGTGTGAGCTGGTAATGTGTGGAGGATAGTAAAGGGTAAAACTCTGGAATGAGGTTTTTGTCGGAGGTGCCCTAGTCTGCCTTGGGAGGCTCCTCTGAGCTCAGGAGCTAAGCAGGCTCAAGCCTGGTTCGGACACTGTCTCCACTTGGGAAGGGGCGCATGTTTGGGAGAAGTAGTTTGGTGTAGGGCAGTCTATGTGGCGCTGGGGGTAGGGAAGGACTGGACGCTGGCTCCTCCTACGCTCACTAGGAATGAGACTCTGGATGAATCATTCCATCCACCGTCACCTCAGTTTCCTTATCTGTAAAATGGAAGCAATCATACTCATTTTGTATGTTTCCCAAGGTTGTTTGGAAAGAGGTAATCTACAGTCATTTAAGGCTATTCAAATATGAGTTATTACTGTAGTTTTTTTTTTTAAACAGGTATTTAGGAAAATATGAAAACACCCTCAGCAGCACTGAGCAGAGTCATAAGAGCATTCCTGGTGCTGAAATGGGTCAGGTAGCCTGAAAGCACAAATTATAGGCGTGTTCCATTGTGTGGCTGCTGGTGGGGGAGGTAGGGACCTCACCTGAGGGAAATGAGGCCAGGTACCATTGGAGACACTGAGCCATGGGGGAGATCCTGAGGCTATTGGGAAATTGTTGGGGGAGGGAGCTGGGGAAGTCTTCCTGGGAGGAGCTCTTTGATGTTCAATGGCTGGTAGAGTGAGAGAGGAGGACACACGTCTTTGGTAGTTTCTTTTAAAGCTAATTATTCTTGCTAACCAAGTGCTAATCTCAGTTGTTTCTAGTGCTGAACAAGGGCAAATGCTATCTAAATTTGGACAGCCTGGAGCGAAGTCCTGACGGCCCAGCCTTGGTTATAGCTCTCCCTGGGAGCTTTCCACCTCACCCTTAGTGAGGGGAATCTTCCTCACTAAGCGCATGGAGTGAGGGCTTTGTGGAAGGTAGGACTGCTCAGGGCCTTTAGGTAGACGGCAGTGCTTGAAATGTACAGACGGGAAGGGAGCCGTAATATCGTATCTCCCCCTACCCTCTCCCAGACCTACCCCTCATAGAGAGGAAGGGATGGAAGAATGGAAAGAGGCCGCCCACAGTGGGGCTTTGTCTGCAGCATCCAGAGGAGAAGCAGACACTTTATTTCCTAAAGCCAGGCTCCAAACCCTGGGGGCTGCCGCATCACTACAGCATCACAGTGGCCTCCAGAAGGGACGGCACTGTGGGGAATTGGTAGGGCTGGGGGGCTCAGTCTCTCTCAGCTATGGGGAAGGATCAGGACAGGCTACCAGGGGCCCAGGATGCATTGCAGGCAGCCAGGGTTGCCAGGGCAACTCCTCATTAAGATGGAGGGGAGGGCTAACCTCTGCCGTCTGCATCTTCAGGAAGAGAGCGCAGGTGCATCCGGCGTGTGTGTGTGTGTGTGTGTGTGTGTGTGTGTGTGTATGCATGTTCGTGTGCATGCATCTGGGGAGACGTTCACCCACTGCACAGTTGGGGCAGGCAGGTGGGCGGGTCTCAGGCAAAGGGCTGTCCAGGAGCCCAGGAAGCTGAGGTCTAGAAAGATGTCTATGGAGCGCAGCAGGGATGAGCAGGGCTCTGCTCTGATTGGGCTGGTTGGCATCCCCGAAGCACCTGGAAGTCAGGGGAGGGCAGGCTACCTTTCCTTCACTTCTCCTTTCCTCTGCTGGCTTCCTCAAAGTGTTCTTGCTTGGAAGGTCCTGCAGAGCTACACGTGCTCTGAAGAGAATCATGGAAGCAGAGTGTCCACCCGCTCCCCGTTAACCCACCGTTACAGCCAGCACTCATGCTCAGCCCCAGGCTGTCCCCAGGGTGGTGGCCACCCCTCAGTCAAATCCCTACCCCTGAGCGGGGAAGGACCTTGATCTCTGTTAGTGAAGGGGACGGTGGTGACCACGTCACATATTCTAGAGTACGGGTGCACTGTCAGCGCCACGGGCAGCTCAGACTGTGCTCTCCATAGATT
Source organism: Phascolarctos cinereus (assembly GCF_003287225.1). NCBI lineage: Eukaryota > Metazoa > Chordata > Mammalia > Diprotodontia > Phascolarctidae > Phascolarctos > Phascolarctos cinereus. The sequence goes on along the minus strand of NW_027555514.1, from coordinate 5,268,471 downwards.
GTACAATTAGCCAAGAATCATTTGTGAAGCGTTTTTGGTGGGCTTGTAAACAATTCCTCATGAATCGCCATGGCTCACTTCAAATGACTTTTTATTTTCTTCTTTAGGTATGGATTGCATCCTCCCCTCCCCCACCATTCCAGGGAGCGTGCAAGCTCTTTGAGGGGAGGGACTATTGCATCGAATTCTGGAAATTATTTTGCATGTAGTCATGGATTGGATATGTTAGATGAGGGAGAATGAGAAATCAAGAATGAAGCCAAGGGCATGAATCTGGGAACTGGAAGGATGACAGTGTCTTGAACAGACATTTGGAATTTGAGGAACTTTTGATATGTTGTGTTTGGGACATTTCTAGGACATCAAGTTTGAAGTGTCCAATAGGCAGTTGATGATGTAGGGCTAAACCTCGGTTAAAAGCCTGGGCCTAGCCCATGGAGCGATGACAGTTAAACACATGGGAGTTACTGAGCTTGCCTGGATGAAGAGCGAGTGGAGGGAGAAGAGAAGATGGCTGAGGAGAGAACTTTAGTGGAGGGTCAAAAGCAGCCATTTTTAGGGTCGTGGCCATTCAAGTAAGCAGATCATAATAATGACAACTGTTCTTTCCATATCGTTCTCCTTTGCCAATTCTTGTGGTAGAGATAGAGGGAACAGAGTTTTCAGTTCAATGAGAATTTCTGAAGCACTTTCTAAATGTGATGCAGGGGACAGAGTACCATGCCAGCCCCGGGGTCATGAACTTTGTGAGTTCAAATCCAGCCTCAGACACTTTCTATCTGTGGGACCCCTGGGCAAGTCACTTCACCCTGCTTGCCTCAATTTCCTCATCTGTAAAATGATCTGGAGAAGGAAACAGCCAACCACTCCAGTATCTTTGCCCAGAAAACCCCAGTAGGGGTCACAAAGAGTCAGGCATGACTGAAGATGACCGAACAAAATGTGGGTGGCTGTGTTCAGACTGACTGATCATGCCGTCAGGCATAGCCCCTGCCTCCAAGACGTCTGAACTCTGGTAGGGGAAATGCAGGTGTGTGCGTCACGTGGCCTAGTGGAAAGTTTGTTGAATGCAGAGTTGAGAGAGAGCTGTGTTCGAATCCCACTTCTGACCCTTCCTGGTTGTGTGACCGAGAGTAAGTGACTCCGCTTTCTCCATGAAGCAAGGATAACACTTCCCCTGCTCCCACCTCTCAGGGCCATTGTGAGACATCCGTTGTCTGTGTGGATCCCTTGTAAACCTTGTGGATCTACAAAAGGATCAGCTCTTGTTATATTCTCCAGTTCTGATGACTATTGATAATATAAAAGCTAGAAGTGAAGTTCAAAGTGAGGTCCATTCCAAAGCACTCTGGGAAATTCAAGGAGGATGAGTGGGGGTTGGGGCAGAGGGGAGGCTTCTCTGTCCTGGACAGGTAGAGGTGGGATCCAGCTGGGGTGGGGGAGGGGGATGCCAGGAGGGAAGGCCCGGAGCTGGGAAAGGGCAGGCTGAGCAGGGGCAGTGGGGAGGGCTCTGGGTAGGCAGACCCATATAGCCCCAGGGAGGCGACAGCTGCTGAGCCCAGCTGGGGCAATGCACCGGCCTAGGGCAGCTGCCTCCTTTGTGTTTTCAGAGGGAATTTCTGGCTTTCCACTTGAGAAAGTGAATCTGTGTTTGCTTCAGTATCATGGATAGACCTGGGATCAGCCTGGACCCAGCAGAAGTGTTAAGCAGACAGAGATAGACTTTGGCCTTGCCTTGCTTTTTGGCTCTTTCCTCTCGTCCTGTCCTCCCTGAGTTCCAGGGCCTTCCCACTGCCCTTGTATCCCTGCCTTCGATGCCCTTCCCTGTCAATCCCTGTCTCTGAGAAGCTCATCAGTGACCAATCAGGGAGAACAGTATGCTACTCTGAGCCTCAGTTTCCTTATCTGTAAAGTGGGATGACAATAACTGAGGTGTCTCTCTCTCACTGTGCTGTTTTCAAAACGGTGTATGTTAGGTGCATTGCAAACATGAGAGTGCTGCAGAAGCATCAGGAGTAATAGTAATCATAAAAAAGGGAAAAGGACCTATGTGTGCAATCATTTATAGCAGCCCTTTTCATGTTGGCGAAATAATGGAAATTGAGGGGATGCCCATCAATAGGGGAACAGCTGAATGAGCTGTGGAATAGGAATGTAATGAAATACTATTGTTCCGTAACAAATGATGAGCAGACGGATTTCAGAAAAACCTGGAAAGACTTACCTGAACTGATGCAGAGTGAAGTGCGAAGAACCAGGAGAACACTGGGCACAGTATCAGCCACTTTGTCCAATGATCCACAATGAATGACTGAGCTGTCCTCAGCAAGGCAGTGATCCAGGACAAGTCCAAAGGGCTCCTGAAGGAAATGCTGACCACACCCAGATAGAGAACTGATGGACTCAGAGTGTAGATAAAAGCAGCTTTTTCCCTCACTTTATTCTTTCTTGTGTTTTTTTTTTCCTTTTTGATCTGTTCCTTCTTTCACAGTTGTGACTAATATGGAAATATGTTTTACGTGATAGCACATGTGGAACCTATATCAAAATTGCCAACCATTTTAGAAAGGAGGGAGGGAGAAAAATCTGGAACTCAAAACCTTGTAAAAATGAATGCTAAAAATTGTTTTGACATGTAATTGGGGAAAAAAAATAAAATGCTATTAAAGTAATAGTCATAGTACTGATAATAGAAATAATAAAATTGATACTTGCAGGAATGCTTTGATTCTCACTCAGGTTTTCTAGAAGCAGAGCTTTTGCACTCCTGGAGCAGAGAAGGAATACAGGCCCTGTGCCTGCACAGGGGATTCAGGATGTCTGGGGATCCTCTGGGATGCCCCAGGTCACAGCAGTAGGGGCCAGCTCCTCTCCTCGGTCCATGGGCCAGGCCTGCTCTGCTCAGCCTTGGCCTGGTGGCGTATATCCATATCGGTTAATCCCATTTCTTCTACCTACCCCCTTCCTTCCCTTGGTGCAGACAAATTCGTTTTTCTCCATGGAATTGCCACCCACAAGGCAGCTGTCATCAGCAGAGTTAGACCAACAGGACCCTGAAGTGACCCCCCTGTTTTGGGGAGGCCAGACACGCAGCAGAGGAGTGCTGTGCTCCAGGGTGGCCTGATCCTAGATCTTTTCTTTTCTTTGTAAATGAAAAGACTCTTCCGGTCTCTCACTGTGGCCTCAGAGAAGAGGATGGGGCTCTGAAGGGAATGGCTGGCCAGACTGCTATCCATCGGGGCTCAGGGCCTCAGAGGCAGCCATCATCGGTCACCATTCACCTCCCAGACTGCCCCTTCCCATTCATACGCTGATGACTGCTGCAAGTTGGCAGCCTTGACGAACGGGCCCACCGCCCATTTGTGACCCGTATTTTCAGGGTGAGCCTTCCACTTCACACCAACCCTTGTTCTCTTTCTCCATCACCTCGCTCACAGGCCCCACAGCCTCTGTTCCCAGCTTCCCTTCTCTCTGTCAGCCCCTGCTCTGCCTTCTGCCTCCTCCCCCTCTTTTTGAAGCAGATGACTTTAGTTCAGACCTCATGCTGTCCGTGAAGCGCTCCACTTCTCTCCAGCGCCTCATCACCCCCACCACACTCACATACCCACTGTCTTCTCCTTTGCTCTCCTCTTGGGCCACAAAGAGGCCCCCCTCTTTGCTGATATCGGCCTCTTCCCTTGATCTCATCACTTTCATTCTCCTCTAGAAGTTTGCCCTTTGACCAGCTGCTCTTTCCCTAATTTTCCAGGGCTTCTTCCCTTCTGCTTACAAACACACCAAGGTCTCTTTCGTCCTTAAACAGAAACAACCTAACACTGCAGAATCTCATACTATATTCTCCATCCATCTGTCTACAACTCTCTTCTCTTCCACCATCTCGAAATAGGAGCAAGGACTGGACCAGGGAATGTCTTTGGCGCGGGGTGACCCCGATGTCAGACAGCACCATCGCTACAACTCATGGTCCTAGAGAGCTGCCCAGAGCGCTAAGAGTTTCCATGATTGGTCCAGAACCCCACAGCCAGTCTGGAACTCAGCACTTTGGGGCTCAAAGACCAACTTTCTATCAACGGTGCCACCCTGAGTCTATTCCCAGCCAAATACCTGGGGAGGGGGCACTGTCTGGGGTGGCTCAGTGCCCCTCTCCCTCCTCGCTTTTCAGCCCTGTGTAGTCTGGCTTCTGGCCTCATCATTCAAGCAAACTACTTTAGGCTGAGTTAGCAATGGCCTCCAGATTGTGAAAGCCCTCATCCCATCGCCCCACCCATCCTTCTATTCTATTTCCTTCCTTGGGTTTCCATCCCACTGACTTTTGAGCCTCTCCCTTCATGTCTGCCCCCTCCTGTTCTCTTCCCTTTGTCAGATAATCACCCATGGTTCATCCCTTCTGCCCTTTTCTCAGAGACTTCAGTAGTTCCTTCACGTTCTCTTTCTTTCACTGATCTCAGAGTTCATCAGCCATCTCTAGGAAGATGCCTCTCATGTAGTACCCCCAGTCTCTCTCCCGAGTCCTGGGCCCATAGTACTGACTTCCTGTAAGGTATCTCCAACTGGATCCCTCACAAACTTTTAATGTGTTCACACTCCCGCCTCCTCTTCTTCCCCACTTCCCTATTTCTGCTGAAGACAAGTCCTCAGGTTCCCAGCCTCACAGTCATCCCTGAGTCTTCCCTTATCCTCCTCCCTCACATCAGATTGTTTAAAAAGCCTAATCAATTCCACCTCCAGAAAATCTCAAGCATTCTGCCCCTTTCACCCACACAACCACCACACCAACCCAGTTTCTCTCTCTCTTTCTCTCTAGTTGAACATAAGCTCCGTGAGGGCAGGCACATGTTTTGGTTTATCCCTTTATATTCCTTGGCACCTAGCACAGTGCCTGGTGCAGGGTAGGGGCTTAATAAATGCCAGTTCAATGTTGAATGAAAGGATGCGTCACCAGTTATCCTTGGCCTTTGACCATTTTATTAATATTCTAATGGAAAGGACTAGGTGCTTTATAAGGTCACTTTTAGGGAATTCTAGGCTTATGAATTGTGGCAGCTACAAAGTGTAGCTTGTCTCCTTTGGTCGCAGACCATTCCAAACTTGACTCAGGTGGTCCATTGCCCAACCCACTCTCTCACACCTGGATGGCGCCTTCACAGTTTCCCAGGGGCCCCTCCCCGGTATTTCAGCTGCACGTTTATGTGTTTATCTCTATACTTTTTGCCTGATTCGTTGACAGAGTTTGCTTTTCAGGTAGAACTAGGTACTCTCTGGGCTCTCTTTCAATAATGAGAATGCTGACGATAAAATTGATATTGAATAACTGATTTTTCTGTTGTACGTTCCTGTTTTAAAAGCACTTTACTTCATCTTGTTTCATTTTCACAACAATCCTGGGACACGGGCATTATAAGTATTTTAGAGATGAGAGTAATGAGGTTCTGAGATGTTGTAACTTGTTCGTAGCTTTACAGATAGTAAATAGGCAGGTTTTCGATCTTTCTTCTTAATTGCCCCCCCCACTAGCACCCTGGCCATAATTCCATACTTCCATCTCAGAGATTCTGTGGTTCTGTAAAAGTGATCACATTCCTGAGGATGGTGAGGAGTGGGGGACAGACTAGAGGGCAGGACTGGAGGTACTAGGAAAGGTCTGGAAGAAGACAAAAGGAGGTCCAGTCTTTTCTTTCTCCACTTTATGGTGAGTCTTAAAGATTGACTGAAGAGTTTTGGCTTTACTCTGTAGGGAGTAGAGAGTTTATAATCAGAGGGTCACATGATGGCTAAGATGGATAGACTGGATCGAGGAATCAGGAAAACCAGGTAGTGAGCTTCTATAATAACCAGTGCTGGAATTAAAAGGAGTCAGAGCTAAGATTTCTGCCATCCTCCATGGACATGTACTCTTTTTCCTGGCTCCTACTCTGAGCCATAACCCAGTCTCTATTCTTTGAGAACATGAGTTATGAGACAAGGTTCATGTGGAAAGCCAGGAACATCCGCCAGGCAATGGGACCATTAGTTGACTTACCAAACAGCCAAGAGGCAGCAGGAACATGAAGGCCAAACAGAAAATAGGTGGGGGGTTGTTGCATGCCATGGGTGGGGAAGGCCTTCGTGTGCAGATGGGGTGTGTGGCTGCAACTTGCTTAATGAAGCACTTTTCTCCTGCCCACTAATTGTTTTCTTTTCCCTTTGGGAGGAGAGAGGCAGCCAAACGCTCATTAAACATCAAACAGTGAACACACTCAAGTCGATTTCATAGAATCTGCCTTTCATTTTTCAAATCGTTTGGAACTGGGCAGATCCACACATGCCAAGCATCTCCCACCCTGCCCCATCTTGGTAGTAAAATGGCACGAGTGTAATCACCCAGGGCTTACATGGGTGCTCTTTGTCATGTCTCCTGGCATTGATTAAAAACTTGTAAGAAAGAGGTGGGTGTTAGCCAAAGGGGACGTTAGGGGGCTCCTCATGGGGCGGGCACAGTCTTACTAATGATGAGTGTTAAAGGTTACAAAGAACTTCCATGTTAATTTATTTTATTTGAGCTCTGTGAGATAAGTGAGCCCATATAGTCACCATTTTACAGATGAGGAAACTGAGACCTCTGAGATCATAGATTTTAGTACTGTAAGCCACTCTGGGGGTCATTGAATTCAACCACCTTATTTGGGTTTCTGAGCATCTGAGGTGGGATCGGAAGCCGGGTCTTCCAGACTCTGAGCCCAGCCTGTCCTTTCCTCCAGCCCCCACACCATGCCACCTCTCAGAGACCAAATAAGCATCCCAGGGTTACACAGTTAACGTCAGAGACAAAAGGCAGATCCAGCCAGGAATCTCCCTATGTGTTATTTGACAGTAAGGCTCAGGCGAACATCCTGCTCCCTGCTAGCTGAGCTCCACTTTTGGCCTTTTCACGTGTAGTGTGAGTTGGCATGCAATGGTCTGTGGTAATCACACCAGATTGAAGTGTAGGATTTTCACAGACACATTTTGGGCGCCTCCAGAGCAGCTATCAGTATGTTCTGCACAGATATCTCAACATAGATTTAATGGGCACATCACACTGAATGACTACTCGGGCATTATTTGGGTAATCAAGGAAGCAAAACTATATTTCCATTGTGCTAGATCATAATGCTGGAAATCAGATTTCTCTAGTGAAGTCCCTCTGATGCTGCCATGCTTCGTTGAGGGATAGAGATGAACTCAGATTTGCAGTGGTGATACCATGAGGCTGTTCAGGAAGGTCCATCAGTTGGGGAGGCTTTGGGTACGGGCTCGCCATTAGGCCTCTGTTAGCTGTACAAACCTAGGCCTGCCCAAATTCAGACAGCCTTATCCCCAGAGAGATTTCTCAGGTAGATGATCAGCTAGAGAGATTTTCTTACACAGATCCCTTCCTTCAATGTATTTGAGTTGCAGCCCACATCAGTGTAGGGTGGATACATCCTGCTGCACCGCAGAGCTTTGAAATGCTGAAGAAACTCTCATCATTTACTCAATTTGTCTGCATCATCCCTAGATCTGGATCTCAGCAAGGAGCACATTCCCTCAAATGGTTCTACTCCCGGGCCATCATCCACAGTGACTCTTGTGCTTGTCCGTTAACCAACCCATCTTCCATAGAAAACCTGCCCTCGGCATTGGAAGTCTTTCTCCAAGTCTTTCATCATTTCATGGTAACCACAAATCTGGCCCAGACACTTGGTAGCTTTTATCATGTTTGTCTCAATGCCCTCAACTGCACAATGGGAATAATCCGACCTAACTCTTGGGATTGTTGTAAGGAACAAATGAGATAAGACTTGCAAAGAAGTGCCTAGCCAGTGCCTGGCACACAGTAGGCTATCGACACACCGCAATGACTTGATGATGGTGATAGTGGTGATGATATGACCATCACCACGACAGTCACCATTTACTTAGCACTTTAATGCTTTACAAATACCATCTCGTTTTATCATCACAACAAGCCTGGGAGGTAGGTGTTGTTACCATTACTGTTTTCCAGGTGGGAAAACTGAGACGGAGGCCTGTGATACGATCAGCGCCTAAATGTCTGACGAAGGATTCGAATCTAGGCCTTCCTGACTCCATTTCCAGCATCGTATCCACAAACTGGGACATCGGCAGGTCCTGACCATTTATAGGGAATTCCCTTTCTATTTGGATTCGGTGAGATCTCCATAATATTAGTAACATCTTTGGCAAACATAGATTTTCTTTATTATGAATCATTTGATAGTTTGAAAGTGAGAGGATTATTGAATACAATTATCTCTGCTTTTGCATGTCTCAAGTATTTTGCAGAATCTTAACATACAGGAACATCTTTTGAGAAAACAAACAGCCTTCAGATGATTTTCTCAATCCAGTTGAACATATTTTTGTTTTGGTTGGTAATCAGTAAGCAGTGAGTATAATGGGTCAGCCGATTGTGACTCTTAAAACATGGTCTGCTTTAGAAAACTACATGGTAAAGCCTCCTGTCTATTCCTTGAGTTTTCATCACTCTGTCCTCCTTTTTTATTTTTTATTTTTTATTTTTAGGCAATTGGGTTAAGTGACTTGCCCAGGGTCACACAACTAGTAAGTGTCAAGTGTTTGGTCTGAGGCTGGATTTGAACTCAGGTCCTGTTGCTTTATCCACTGTGCCACCTAGCTAGCCCAGTCTGTCCTCCTTTGCAAAGGGAGAGGCATGACAGCTGAGGGCAGCCCTGATTTAGAGCACAAACTATTTGTAAATCAATACCTAGGAAGCCGACAGAAGATTACAAGCAGTATTATCCCCACAATACAGCAAAGAGAAGTGGAGGGAAAATGAGCCTGCACCAAGCTTGACATAAGCGTGAACTAGGCACGGTCATCACAAGGACATACTGAAACGAGGGGGACAGCAAAGAGCTGGAAAATGTCACATATCTGCTAGCGTGTGTCTTGGCATTGATTCAGTGACAGTGGAAGTCGCCTTTCAGGAGAAGATGAGTTCCCATTCTTCATGAGCTCTGTGATTTCCCTGTTTCGGAGGCTCCACTTCCCCCTGTTTAGACTTGAACATTCCATTATCCAGTGTACTCAGTAAAGAAGAAACGATACTGCAGAAAATGAATTAAGAAGAGTATTGAAATATTCTTCCTTCGAATTGCTCTGCTCTGTGCTGGGCACTCCTCAGTCCCATTTCCCTCCAGCTACATGCTCCCTCATCACCTGTCCTCTTTCTGACTCCAATCAGAAACAATCCCAGTACTGGTTGAGCAGCAGTCGAAATCAGATGGAAAAGACTCTGGGAATGGCCATCCTTTGTAAGCAGGATCTTTGGAAGCCGCTGCCAGAGCCCAGCAAATGTGGAAGCAAGGGTGGGGGTGGGGTATAGTTAAGTGCATTTGAATTATCAACCTTTGTTGGGCAGCGTGCTTTATCCGTGGACTTTCCAGAGATTTCTGAATTCCTGCCACCATCTTTAATGGTAGACCTGTTCTCCTGGCTCCCAACACAATATCAGGCTGAGGCTGAGTAGTAAAAGGGTCTGTTTGTAATTTAGGACATTGCCTGAATTAATTTGTATTTCCAGTATTAACAATCAAATGGCAAAAGTGACCTAGCCCACCTAGATGTTGTACTGTCAAAATCCTGGGGCTAAAAGAGACAGGAAGCTTGAATTACGATGGTCATTTCCTCTGGGGGTGGGAGTTAAGGAAAGGTGGGGGGAGAAAGAGAGACAGAGAGAGAGAGAGAGAGAGAGAGAGAGAGAGAGAGAGAGAGAGAGAGAGAGAGAGAGAGAGAGAGAGAGAGAGAGTAAGAGAGTAAGAGAGAGAGAATGAGAATGAAGGTAAAATTATGAGTAGCTCAAAGCTGAAGAGGATCCTGGAGATCAGCCCTTTCATTTTACAGAGGGGCAAACTCAGGCCCAAGATGGGAAGCAGCTTGACCACAGTCACATGGTTAATCAATGGGAGAGAGACTGGGATGGAAGTCGGTTCCTCTGAGGCCACATCTAGTGCCCTTGTCTCTAGACCCAGTCTGAGAGAGAAGGTCATAACATCATAAGATTTGGAATCTGAAGGAATCCTTCTTAGAATTCATCTGGCTTAATCTCTTCATTTTACAGATGAAGAAACTGAGGCCCAGAGAGAGGGAAACAAAGTCACACAGTGAGTAAGCCTCAGAATCGCCCTTTAAACCCACTTCTGACTTTATATGTGTTGCTCCTTAGAGAAGTGGATACATTTTCAGTAGTTAAAAGATTAAGTCTCTCTTGATGTTAAACCATTTTGTCCCTACAGCTTTCAATACATTGGGATACAATGAATCCAGGATCTTGGGATCTTGGTGTTTATGGAGCTTCCTTTCTACTGATCCTCTGGGAGTGGGGGGTGGATGTCCCATTAATAGGATGCATATACGCTTAGCTCAGAGGGCTTGAGCTTCAAAGGGGCCCCTGAGCTTCAGCTCTGAAGTCTGCAACTGTCAGACTTCAGGGCAGAGAGTTATCCACAAGAATGTATTTGATGATTTCTTTTTTTTTTCTCTCCAGGATTTTTTTAGCCTAGTCATTAGCTTAGAATCTTTGTCTCCCTCCTTCCTCCAAGAGGTCATTTTGACTTTTTCTGTATAATACATTTTTAGTGTCAAATGTGCTCGTAGCCGATAACCTTTATAAATGTTAGGGAATAACGATTAGTAGGAATGTTAGAGCTTTTCTTTTCTGCTTCGAGTGTGCTGCATGGGCATCCCCAAATGGAAGAGCTTATTTGAATATCATTCAAATGAATTACCATACATTTGTCTAGCCATCTCTTCAGTGCATCCCAATGATATTCCCATGATGCAGCAGTACCTCATGGTCAGGGAAGATTTCCTGTCCTAGCATCACAGTCATTTGGGTTTTTCCCTCTGGATGAGAAGGAGTAAAGGGCCTTAAGCTAAATGCTCCCCTGGCTTCTTGTTCCCTTCCTAAACCTGCCCATTAATCCACCTCAGTCAGCCCTAGGAAAGATCCACTGACAAGTGTGGAGAATGGAACAATTCTCTTGAGTCAGAGGACCCAGATTCAAATCCAGCCATAGAGACTTCTGCCTGGGTGAACTTGGGCCAGTCACCTCCCTGTAAAATGAAAGGTCTTTGAGAGTCCTCCCAGCTCTAGCCCCTTTTGCTACTTTGGCCTCAGGTCTTCTGCATGGGGACAGCCTTGGATGGTCCCCTGCAGGAGGGGACTCTCCCCAACACCCAGCGTGGAGGAGACGTGGACCTGAGTGTGGCTGAAGAATCCAGGAAGAATACAAAGTAAAATTCAAGGTGCTGGTTTATCTAGGATGGCATTTTCTTAGGGTTGGAAAGAAACTTATAGGCTCCCTTCCCTTGCAGCCAGCACAGGAATCGCCTGCCCAGCATCCCTATAAATACTTACTGATTGATCAATGAGAAACCGTTGCAGCTCAGAGAAGAGAAAGCCCCTCCCGGCTGTCTAGTCTCTGGAAATGACCAGCTGTTTTAAGTATTCTTGAAAAAGTGCTCTTCTCCTTTAAGAGGAGCCTTGGAAGGCCTGTTCTGAAGGAGCATCTGCAAAGGCTGACGTGGTGGGGAGCCTGTGAACCCAGCCCAGTACCTCTTAAGGGTCTCCTGTGCAATGGTCACAAAATGAGCAGAACTTTTACTCCTTGGGGGTGGCTCCCAGGGAGCAGGGCAGTGGAAGTGCCCATGGTAATCCCCCCAGCCCGGCTGGTTGGGCAGCATAAACAGGACCTGGTGGTGGGAGCCTGGTGCGCTACTGATCTTGTGAAGATCGTGGTAAGATGGTCTCTGTTACTATGCCAGTCAGTGAAAGGAAGCTTCAAAGAGTGAGTTCCAAGGGGATTACAGTGAGAGGATCACTGCATTCCCCAGCCAGGAAGAGGTGCAGGAAAACACAGATCCAGAAATGCCAGTGGCTTTGTTAACACCACGCATGGCTGTTTGGACCATGCCACTGCTAAATGAAAAAGTATGTGTGCGTATTAGACTCTGTGATTAGAAACAACAGCAGGGGAAATGATAATCTGGTTAGGAGCCATCTGCTTCACCCCAATCCACTCTCCAGTCCTGCCCATACACCCCCTCCCCTCCCCCCTGCTATAAAATTCACTTGTGTAATGAAGGTGAACACAGTGACTATGGACCAGGGGAAACACATCTGCTCTCTCCGTGGCAGCCAGGCTGTGTTTGTCCAATTTACACAATTGCCTTTATGGAAAGTGGACAAACAAGCTGGTTAATGGGCATTCTAATAGAGGGAAAACCTTGGAGGGGAGTGATTTTTCGATGACAGATATACTGGCATATCTCAGGAGAGCTTGGAATGGATTCCAGAGGCTGCATGGGGGCAGTCGAGCAGGAGAGGAGAAGGTGGGCTCACACAAACATAGCAAGAGCCCAGAATAGGGGGGAAGCAGGCTCTGCATGTCTGCACATGTGTGTGCATACATGCATGCATATGTCACGCACATGCATGTGTGCATATGTGTGTGGATATGTGCACAAGAGCATGTGAGCGTGTGCATATGTGTATGTGAGCATGTGTACATATGCATGCATAGGTATGTGTATGTGTGTGCATGTGCGTGTGTGCACGTGTGTGTGTGTATGTGTGTAGAGGGCCCCAGTCCCAGTTAGCTATAGAGCCTCCAGGATGATGAGCTTCTGATTGGCAGAGCTGTAATGAGGGAGTGGTCACAGGAGCGTGGCCAAATTGGAGAGGGTACCAACGGCCCTTGGACCCCTTCAGTAGTGTGGAATTCTGTAGCTGAGCTCAATACCTTTTAATAAGAATATTTAGTAACACAGGAAGCTCGGAAATAGCTCATATCATCTGTAGCCTGGAGGCCACCTGCACACTCCCAAGGCCTCTCCAGCAGTTTTCATGGACCTCCATTGTCTCTTGCCCAGGGCATGTTTTGGGATATGTGTTCCATGCTTGAAAAATGGTGGTGCCATCTCCATTGCAGATGGCAGAGTCTTCACAGTTTAGGAATCAGGCAAAGAACTAGGAGGTTAAAAAAATGGTCCAAGTTTCTATAGCAGAAACAGATTTCAGAACAGTCCAGGTCAGTGGGAACTCATTCAGTCTGTCACCAAGAATGTATCAAGCATCTACTATGTGCCAGGGAGCATGCTGGGCCCTGGGACTCCAAAGAGAGAACCAAAACAGCCCCTCCCCGCAGGGAGCCGACCCTATCACTGAGTCAGAAAGCCAGAGAAGGCTGGAGCAAAGAGCCCAGAACAGAAAGTGGGAGAGGCGCTCAACACTGAGCAAGCCGTGCCCGTGGGGTCACTATCGGAATCCCCAAGTGACTCCTGGAACCCCATCCCTTCTGCTTCTTCAAGAAGATTGGACTGAAGACAAGTATTCTATGAACGTTTGCACACCTGTTGTGGATAACTTCTTGGAGTCCAAAGAGCTAGGTTAAAATTCTGTCTACAGAGACAGAATAAGTATGGAATTATTACCCATGGGACCTTGACCTTATTACATATCTTATTTGGCTTGCAGTTTCCTCGTGTGCTGATGAGGAATGTAGGGGCTCCACAGGGTGCAAAGCGCTGGACCAGGAGTCAAGAAGATCCAGTTCAAATGTGGTCTCAGACACTTCCTCACTGTGAGACCCTAGGCAAGTCACTTAACCTTTGTGTACTCGGTTTCCTCATCTGTAAAATGGGGATAGTAATAGCACCTATACCAACATTGTTGTGAAGGTCAGACGAGATAATATTTGTAAAGTGCTTGGCGCAATGGCTGTTACGTAACAGGTGCTTACTAAACACTTGTTTCCTGCCTTGCCTCCGCCATCTTTAAAGTGAGAAGGTTGGACCAGATAATCCTAATACCTCACAGATTTGAGCTTGAAGGCACTTCAGAAGGTGTCTGGTCTAATCCACCATTTTACAGATGAGGAAATGGAGACCCAGGGTGGGTCAGTGACTTGCCTGAGGTCCCAAAGGCGCTGAGTGACCGAGCTGGAATTCACATGGGGGCCCTAGGGCAGCATCCTCTCACTCCACACTGGGCTTTCCCACGACTCTACATCCAATGGAATCTACACACTGAGTCTTAGTATGGCAGCGATTAATGCGAATACAATTTGTTCTCATTTAGCCACCTGTATATTTGGAAGGACAGTTAGCCCACCTTCCTTTCTCATGGCAAACTCTAGTTTTGTTCATTGTATTCCTGTGACGTGACTGTGCCTTCTGGAGCAGCGCTTAAACATTTTTCACACGAGGACCCTGAGCTTACCTCCTATCATCATCATTATTATTATTATTATTACTGTTATAATTTTTATCATCATCATTATTATTATTGGCAGTGAAGTAGATCATTGGATAGAATGGGAGGCCTAGAATCAGGAAGACCTGAGTTCAAATCTAGTCACAGACTCTTACCAGCTATGTGATCCTGAGCAATTCACTTAACCTCTGTGCACCTCAGTTTCCTCAAGTGTAAAATGGGGGTCACAATAGTATATACTTCACAGGGTTGTTGTGAGGACCAAATGAGATATTTGTATGACGTTTAATAGTTTCTGGCACATAATGAGAGTTTAATAAAAGCCTATCCCCTTCTCTTCCTCTCCCCTACTGTAAAAGGCAGGCATTTTGTTTGTTCATGAAATAGTTTGTAGAACATTGAAAAAAAAAGACTAATATGAGACTTGTCCTAACACTACTTCTCTGTGAATCTAAACAAGGCTATAACGTTTGGAGTCTGGATCGCTTAGAGCTTTGCCAGGCACTTCACTTACATTATCTCCCTTGGTTTGAAGAGAGTGATGCTTCCCGACCACAGGTTAGATGGTGGCTTTGTGGGGAATGTCCCTCCTTCCTTCCCGAGCCCTACCTCCATTTTCCTGTTTCCCTTGGATTCCTTGAAGGAAAGCTAATTTATTACTTATGAAGGCTTGGTGCTTGAACTGCCTGCAGACTGGGGTGCCTAACCTATGGTGAACACTGCCATCTGGTACTTCTGACTTGGGAAGAAAAGCATTCCACCCACCACCATCTTGACAGAAATTTGTTTTTAATGGGGAGGCCTGCTTTTCCTCTAAGGTAATAAGCATATGAGAAGATCATTCAGTGTTCAGCAGCTTGAATGTGGCTTCTTTAAATTTCCAATTTTCCCATAACCACTTGCAATCTGCATTTCTCTCTATGCTAATTGCTTCATTAATAGGCTCAGGGAGAGCATGTTTGTGTGAGTGGTTTGATAGCTCTGGGGGGTGTGACAGAGTTTCCCTTTCTGATCAGCTCTGATTTACTCTTATTTGCTGGCCTGGGGCTTATGTGACCTAGGTCATTATTGGGCTCTTTGAATCAAGCTCATGGGGGTGTTCCAGGAATTGGGACAAGTGCTCCCCTAATGTCTGAGTTGTTGTATGTGCGAAACACTTAGCAGGAAAAAAATGTGAGCCATGTGGGAGTTGGTGTTGGTACAGGAAAGAGATACACAGAAAAGTGGCCCATTGACAACCTCAGGCCGTCAGCCGAACCAAGAACCACTGCTCTCATTTAAGACACGCTTGAACACAACAAATTAAGCTCTAAATCCAAGGACTGACTTTATACTTGGATCCAAGCTTAATCTCATTAAAAGCGATTTCTAACGAGGTTGTGAGATTTGACTCTTGTGGTGTATTAAATAATTTTTTGCTTAATGTTGTTTGATTGAAGCGTTCATCTTCATTAGATGCCACCACATGGCTCAAATGACATTTTGAAATACACACAGCATCAAGCTGCCATTGTTGCTGACGAGCTTCTCATGAAGCTAATGAAATTATAACCCAGGACAAAGGAAGAGGAGAGCTTTGAGAAGTAGAAAATAGATTATCTGCAAATTATCAGCCTGGCTTTGTGCTAAGGAAAAGATTGATTGCCTTATTGATCTAGGGAGCTCTCGTCATATTTATTTCCAGTCTCAGTGGCCCTCAGCAGCCCCATGTTCCTATTTAAAAGCCGCTTGTTTATTACATTGCGTTTAATGACAACTTCTATGCTGCATGACCCTGCCAGGATTTCAGAGAAGAGTGGTCACATAAAGCTAGAGGCCCTGGAGTATTTTTCCTTTTAAACCTGAGGGCTTTTAATTATAATGTTCTTATATCATTAAAGGAAGAGACCCTCCCTCCCCCGGTGCAGATACAGGTACACATGTGGTCCCGAGTCCCAAAGGGAGTGCTCCGTGGTGCTCACTGTGTGGGGACCAGTGCCTGGGAGGGAGGACGTGTATCAGACTCTCTGGACCTGCTTCTTTCTGCAGTTTCCTTGATCTTAGTGTTCTTGTGTCACTCTGACCCATAGTGCTCCATTTTCTGACCCTCTTTTTTCAATGACTGTATATCTAGACAAGAGGGCAGATGTGAAATCGGTTGGCAGAGTCCAGTGAGATGATGGGGCAGTAAAATGGGTGCTGGAGAACCTGACTCTGTACCTTGGCTCTGCACGTGATCACCTTGGACCAGTCACTGTACATTTACCAGCCTTTGGAGGTGGGGGAGACTTGGCCTCATGGTGGTCACAGTAAAAGTTTGTTAACTTGAGTTGAATTGGTGGATTCTCCATAGAAGATTCATGGAAAGTCACTCAGGATGATGAGGTTGAGGGGTGGTGGTAGGGGAGATGATCCATACTAGTATGGAACACCTGTAGCAATGGAGCCATGAGGCTGTAATCTTATAGATGTGGCTCTAAAGACCTGTCTTTATCTCTGTATTTTCCTAGCTTTTGTTGTTGGCCATCCATCACACATCTTTTACACATGGACAATGAGTTGCCCGTGTTTCCATGAAGATTCATCAAAATAAAACTAGATAATTGATAGAGAATAAAATATGAATGCAACACCACCAGGGGGGAAGTCGGAACAATGGTACTTTGTCCACAATTCCTGGCACATAGTAGGCACTATATAAATGATAGCAATTATTATTAATTTCCTTCCTTCTTTGAGTTTTCTTTTTGCTTGTTGCTGCCTGTGCTGCTGCCAATTCTATTTTTATTTTAATAGTATTTTATTTTGTCCAACTACATGTAAAAACAAATTTTATTTTCCCCTTCCCTCCCTAACCTACCCCCTCCCTAAGATTGTAAGCAATTTGATGTAGGTTATATTTGTGGAATCACGTAAAATAGACTTCACTATTAGTCATTTTGTAAAAGAAGAAACAGACCAAAAGGAAAAAAAAATCATGAGAACATAAAGAAAGTGATAATATATACTTTTATCTGTACTTCGACTCCATCAGTTCTTTCTCTGGATGTGGAGAGCATTTTTCATCACAAGTCCTTTGGAATTGTCTTGGATCACTGTATTGCTGAGATGAGCTAAGTCAATTATAGATGAGCGTTGCAGTGTTGCTGTTACTGTGTACAGTATTTTCCTGGTTCTGCTCATTTTACTTTGCATTAGTTCATACAAGTCTTTCCAGGTTTGTCTGAAGTCCACCTGTTCATCATTTCTTACAGCACAACAGTATTCCATTACATTCATGCACCACAACTTGTTCAGCCATTCCCTAATTGATGGGCATCCCCATCAATTTCCAATTTTTTGCCACCACAAAAAGAGCTGCTACAAATATTTTTGTACCTATAGATTCTTTTCCTTTTTCTTTGAACTCTTTGGGATTTAGACCTAGCAGTGGTTTTGCTGTATCAAAATGTATGCACAATTTGATTGCCCTTTGGGCATAGTTCCAAATTGTTCTCCAGAATGGTTGGATCAGTTCACAGCTCCACCAACAGTGCATTCCCACATCTTCTCCAACATTTGTCATTTTCCTTTTCTGTCATATTAGCCAATCTGATAGGTGTGAGATGGTACCTCAGAGTTGTTTTAATTTGCATTTTTCTTATCAGCAGTGATTTGCTGCTACCGATTCTTTCTCAGCTTGTTAAATCTAGGACTTGAGACACTAGCCCTATTTTTGCTAATGTTCAGCTTTTTATGTTTCCAATACTTCTCAGACTTTTACTCTCCAAGTCTCTTTCTTGCTTTTCACCTCCCTTCTCCACAACCCTCTCCAAAATTTTAAAACACCTACTATTTCACAAAACTCCATCCTTCAGTCATAATTTTGAGTTATCTTCCTATCTTCCTGGTTTGTGAATAAATACAAGTCCCAGGGTCTTTAGCAACTTATTCCCCTCCTCCCTTATCCCCAGCAATGGCAGCCATTCCAAACCTTGTCAGAATAACTGATATGAAGAAATGCCAAAGCTAATATTTCAAGTTGATTTGGGAATTCCTCATTTCCTTCACAGCCCCAAATTCGTCATGGATAAGAATGAAAACAGCTTTGAGCAATGAGAGGCAACATGGCAAAGTGGGATGAGTGTTCACTACACTTGGAGGCAGAAAGCATAGATTGGAATTCCAGCTCAGCCATTCATTAACTGAGTGATCTGTGAAAGTCATTTCCTGCCCCAACTATAGTGCAAGCCTCATAGTCTCGAGCCTAAGCTATTGCAGTAGCTGCTAGTGGGTCTGCTCATTTCAAGTCTCTCTCCAATCCAGCCTATCTTCCATTCAGCCACTGAAGTGATTTTTCTAAAGCACAGATCTGACCATGTCAATCACCTACTCAGTAAACTCCACTGGCTCTCTGTTACCTCCAGGATCAAATACAAAATGCTCAGTTTGGTATTCAGAGTTCTTTGTAACCTAGCCCTCTCCTACTTTTCCAGTCTTCTCACTTCTTACTGCCTGGTCCATACTCTCTGATCCAGGCATACTGGCCTTCCAGCTGTTCCACAAACAATACACTTCATCTCTTGACTCTGGACCTTTCTCTGGCTGTCCTCCATGCCTAACATGCTCTCCATCCTCAACTCCATCTTCTGTATTCCTTGGCTTCCTTCAAGATACAATCCTATCTTCTCCAGGAAGCCTTTTCTAGCCCCCCTTAATTGTAATGCTTTCCGTCTGTTAATTATTTGTTATTTATCCTATATACTGCTTGCTTGTATATATTGGTTTGCGTATATTCTTCTGCATTCGATTGTAAGTTCCTTGAGGGCAGGGACTTTCTTTTGCCTCTTTGTATCCTCAGTACTTAGCATAATGCCTGGCAAATAGTAAGTAACTAATGTTTATTAATTCATTTGTACATGATCTCTAAGGCCCATATGGTACTGATATGTCATGTGGGTCATACTCCTTTCCCCTCTACTCTCTAAAGAAGGGTTATTAACTCTGTGTGTGTGTGTGTGTGTGTGTGTGTGTGTGTGTGTGTGTGTGTGTTATGGACCTCTTTGGCAGTCTGTTGAAGCTTATGTACCCTTCTCAGAATTTTAAGTGCATAAAATTAAATATGTAGTATAGCAAAGCTAATTCCACTGAAATACGTTATCTATCTATCTATCTATCTATCTATCTATCTATCTATCTCTCACTTCACAGATGCCAGGTTAAGCTCCTGTGATTGGAAGATAAGCCAAAGGCTCAGTCCTTGGCCACTGTTCCCCTTGTTCTCAGAGACCTCATCTACTTTTAGGGCTTCAGTTTTCTACATGGATGGCTCCTCTCTAGCCCAAAGCTTTTCTCTAAGTGCTGGACTCTTTCTTCTAATAACCATTTGGTCATCTTCATCAGTATGTCCCAGGGTAACTTTGAACTCAATCTACTTGATAAATAACTTATCATTACATGATGAAAATTTAAGAAGCGTTATTAACATTGAGGCTAGTGGAGCTGATGGAATTCTAGTTGAGCAATTTAAAACCCTAAAAGATAAGGCTGTTAAAGTACTGCACTCAATACACCAGCAGATTTGGAAAACTCAACAGTGGAAAGATCAGTTTACATCCCAGTCCTAAAGAAGGGCAATGCCAGGGAACGTTCACTTTACCAATTACACTTATCTCACATGCCAGCAAGGTTATGCCTAAGATTCTGTAAGCTAGGCTTCAGCAATATATGAACTGAAAATTACCAGAGGAGCAGGCTGGTTCTGAAGAGGCAGGGGAACTAGAGACCAATTGTGAACATTTGCTGGGTTGTGGAGAAAGCAAGGGAGTTCCAGAAAAACAACTACTTCTGCTTCATTGACTAAATTAAAGCCTTTCACTGGATAGATCACAACAAAAACTGGCAATTCCTTAAAAGATGGGGGTACCAGATCATCTTGCTTGTTTCCTGAGGCCATGAAGCAACAGTTTGAACTGAACATGGAATAACTGATTGGTTCAAGATTGGAAAAGTGAAAGATTGGAAAAGTGTATGACAAGGCTGTATATTGTCATCTTATTTAACTTCTATGCAGAGCACATCATCTGAAATGCTAGGCTGGAGGAATCCAAAGCCGGAATTAAGGTTGCGGGGAGCGATATCAACAACCTCCGATCTGCAGGTGATACCACCCCAGGGGCAGAAAGTGAAGAGGAATTGCGAAGCCTCATGATGAGGATGAAAGAGGAGAGTGTACAAGCTGGCTTGTAATGTGACATAAAGCAATCGAGATCTTGACAACTGATACCATCACTTC
Organism: Phascolarctos cinereus; assembly: GCF_003287225.1. Taxonomy (NCBI): domain Eukaryota; kingdom Metazoa; phylum Chordata; class Mammalia; order Diprotodontia; family Phascolarctidae; genus Phascolarctos; species Phascolarctos cinereus. The sequence goes on along the minus strand of NW_027555514.1, from coordinate 5,247,961 downwards.
CTATCCAATAGGAGAAAAAGAAATGGAAGCATTACCAACTTTTGTATTCTTGGGCTCAAAGATCATTATAGATGGCAATTGCAACCATGAAATTAAAAGCTGCTCCTGGGAAGGAAAGCTGCGCCAAATCTGGACAGTGTACCAACAAGCCAAGAAATATCTGTTTAGTCAAAGCTGTGGTTTTTCCAGTAGCAGTGTGGGGCTATGAGAGTTGGACTGTATGGAGAGCTGGGTGCTGCAGAATCAACACTTGCAAATTGTGGTGCTGAAGAAGGCTTCTGAGAATCCCTTGAATAGCAAGGAGGTCAAATCAATCAATACTTAAAAAAAAATTAATTCAGGCTATTCACTGGAAGGTTAAATACTGAAGCTTAAATACTTTGGTCGCATGATGGGAAGATGGGACTCACTGAATTTTGGGAAAGACTGACAGAAAAAAGAAAAGGAAATGGCCGTGGATGAAATGGATAGATAGTATCATGGAAACAATGAACAAATGGACATGAACTTGGACAGATTTTTAGAGATGGTGGAGGCTAGAAGGGCCTGGCGTGCTATGATCCATGGGGTCATGAAGAGTTGGACATGACTGGACAATTAAGCAACAACAAAAGAAGATGCCTCATCAGAGGTGGTGGGGAGAGCAGTTAGGTTTGCATTTGGGGCTAGATGAGAGGAGCTGTAAGCCCCCTTCCAACTCTGAGATTAAATAATTCCATTATCTTTCCACAAACTCATGGCCTTACACCTTACTCCCCAAACTTCTCCACTTCCTTGCCAGCAGCCCTTCAGCCCCGGAGATACCTCTGCCCTCAGTCCTCATCTAATTAGTGAGTCGCTAAGCCATTCTATGAGGTGCTGAGGCCATGATCACTTCATGCCCGGCTCTACTCCTAACTCTCTGGACTTTTCCCGGAAGCTTTAAGACTGCCCTCCATACCCCATCCCCACTTTCTAGCCCTTTTTTGTGTATTGTCTTCTACCATCTGAATGTGTGTCTTCATGGTATAGACATTTTTAAAAGTTGTATTTGTATCCCTGGTACTTAACAGAGTGTCTAGCATGTAGTAAACATTTAATGTGTTATATTCATTTATCCACATCTATCGTCTTTCAGTGGAATGAACAAGGATAGATTCTCTATCTGTGGTAGCTGTTTTCTTATTCTCCCTGATTCAGAGTCTCAGCATGACCTTTCACTTCACCCTCACTCTCCCAACACCAAGCTAGTTACTAATGTCTTATTGATTTTTTTCTTCTTTTGCCTCTCAAATACCTTCCTCCCTTTCCTTTCCTATTGCCGTGATCCTAGTCTAGGCCCTTGTTATCTCATATTAAATCTATGTCAACATTCCTTAATTGTGTCCAGAGAGGCAGATTATGCTCCATGTAAGGAAAGGCTTCTTAACAATGAGAGTTGTCCCAAAGAGGAATAGGCTGCTGCTGGAGGTGATTGGTCCCCTTCTCTTGGGGTGCTCAGTCACAGTTTGGAAAACCATTTGGCAAAGACTTTGCAGGGGAGGGGGAGAGTCTTATTCAGATACATTTAGAGCAGACTTCTGCAGTCCCTTCCAGCTCCTAGATCCTGAGATTCTGAGTTACTTGTATTCCTAGAAGGGGAGCTGTGACTCTAGTGGCACTACCATGAGCCACTTACATTGATGGTGATACTCATATTAAATGACAGTGTATAAAAAGGAATCAGTATTAAGTCATCTCCTGAAGAATCTAAAAGGAAAAAGATGATTGGAAAACAAAGCCTTTAGGTATTTAGATAGAGCTCAATGGCTCGGTTCCTACCAACTATCATTACCACCACTATCTTTACCGCAACTACCTACTATCATAATGATATTGTGATCAATATAAAGATATTGATGAAGGCAGATTATATAAGAAAATGGTGAAGTGTGTGTAACACAACACTGAAGGTTGCAAAAAAATTAGAACCTACAAGTCCTGCTTTGATGGCTAGTATTATAACCTCAAAAGTTCACTCTCTCTCTCATGAACAGACAAATGATAAATCTTCATAACACAAATACAGACCTCAATGTATCTTGCATAACTCAACCAATCAAATTATTCTGGAACTTAATCATTGTCACAGATGGAAATGTCACCCACAATCACCAGGGCATAGCATTGACTGATAAAAACTTAAGAACGATGTTTTGAATAGGTGTTGCTATCTTAAAGACTCATTGTTGTTCAGTTGTTTTTCAGTCATGTCTGACTCTTCATAACCCTGTTTGGACTTTTCTTGGTAGAGGTACTGGAGTGGTTTGATATTTACTTCTCCAGCTCATTTTACAGATAAGGAAACTGAGGCAAATAGGGTTAAATGACTTGCCCAGGGTCACACAGCTAATAAGTGCCTGAGGCCAGATTTGAAGTCAGGAAGATGAGCCTTTCTGATTCCGGGCCTGGCACTCTTTTCACTGCATCATGTAGTTGCTCATAAAGACATTGTCTCTAACCTATATAAAACAAAAATCTATCCAAAACCTTACAGAGGAGATCAAACTCATGTAGGATGAGCACAGATGAAGCATGTATAGGATGAAGTAGATATCATCCCTATTTTTCTGTCTGCTACCAGGGTGGTTCCAGAGAGGCTCATGGTGAGCTTGGTAAGGGCAAGGTTACCTCCTAATACTTTTATTCAACTACAAAAAGCAATTATTTTAGCTTCCTGTACAATAGTCTATAGAACACTGAATACTAAGGAATAACAATAGGATAATGACTTATCCCAGGACTGTCTCTGAACTCCATTAAAAAATGAGATTGAGATAATTATAGTAACAATAATAAAATAAGTTTATATTAATGCATTAATATGTTAATACTAGGGAAGGGTTAGGTGCCATTTGTGTCAAATTGGAGACATTTTAGATTTTCACTTTTGTTCCAAGGGAAGAAATTATCTAAAATTAACATGAAATCAAAAGAAAAGGAGTATAGAGAAATGAGCTGATTGGAACAATTTATTATAACTGGTGAGGCTTTTATTGAATGTAACATGATAGGTTCCAAAGTTACTTCAGCATGAGAATTAACTCTAGCATTAAGTCAAAAGCAAAAATAAAATAAAATAAAATAAAATAAAATAAAATAAAATAAAATGAGAAAGACTGAGAGAGAGAGGGATGGGGAGAAGGAGGGAAGGTCAGGGAGAGGGAAGAGGAGAAAAGGGGAAAGGGTTTAGGGAAAGAGAGAAGGAATGGAAGAGAGAGATCAGATAGATTTTAGGGTGAAAAGATGTTCCATCACAGAGAAGAAGCAGGGGAACATTTATATTTCTCAGGGAAAAAAATGGATTAATCAGAGCTTGATTAAGTCAGATGTCAGTTTAGATGACTTCTTTTCCTGCTCATCCGAATAATGCAATCAGAAGGCATGAGTAAGATAAAGAGCCCATCTCCCAACAGGTGTCTGGCCAGGATTCTTAACACAATCAAAGGGTAGTTGTGGAATTGCCTTCTAGAAAGATCGTGCAAGTCTTAACATTGGGTCATTCAGGAAATTAGGGAGAATCCAGGGGGAATTGCTGGGAAAGACAGTGAGCTTGGATGGAAGGGAGTAGACATCCTTAAAATGTATTAATGTTTGTATATCTTAGAGGTAAAGGACATGACCTGTTCTTTGCTGAGTGAGCCTAACTTTGAGGCTGCTGTGGGATTGAGGGTAAGCCCATTATCCCATGACTTGCAAACCAAATGTACTTAAATATCTTACAGGAGACAAATTATTTAATTAAAGTTCTCTTTGAGGGGGTATGGGCCTGCACTTTAGGGAACTAAAGAGTTGAATGGTATGTTGTTATTTAACTTTGTCTTTAAATGAGGTGTCAAGGATAGTCACAAAAATGAGTTAGAATAGCAGCATCTCAGAGTTGGGCAGGGCCTTGTAGGTAACTGGTCCTTTCCCCAGAGACCCATCTCCTGAACCCAGTCAGTGTTGATCTAGTGTTGGATTGAAGACCTCCTGTAAGAGGGGAACTCACAAGCTCTTAAGGTGGCCCCTTACATTTGGAGATCACTGTCGTTTGGTTTGTTGTATTTTTTTTTCCATGATATGAAGCCAAAATTAGTCTCTGCAATTTCCAATAATTGTTCTTAAGTCTGCCTTCTGTAGCTAAGCAGACTAAGGCTAAACCCTCTTCCATGGGTCACACCTTCACAGTTTTGAAGATAGCTCTCATGTCACCTGAGTCTTTTCTAGGAGAAGCATCCCCTTTTCCTTCAACTAATCTTCATGTGGCATGACCCTCTGTCCACCACCATCCTGGGCACCTTCCCGTAAACAAGATGGGGTCAAGAGCTGCCAGTTTTCTGGGAACTTTGGAGTGGGTTACAGCAGCTTTCGATGATTTGGACAAAACTACAGAATATTTTGACTTTAATTATTAAGGGAACTGAGGGAAAAAATAGCTTTTGGGGCCTGAATTCTTATGGTATTTAAAGCTATGTGGAAACCTCAAGAGTCTCTTTAAGAAGGCCTTCCTTGCTTTTAAGATCTGTTAGGTGTAAAAGCTAGAATTTATGAAAAACTCAGTCATAAAGTAAGGCCAAGTTGGTCTATGGCAGCCATCTTGGGAAGCATGCTTAGCATTGCCATTCCAGGCTTGTTGGAGCTTTGGTACTGTTTGTGTTTGGTTTTTTTTGACTATGTGTGACTCAGAGCAAAAGGGTTTACATTTTACAATAATGATTAATAATCTTGTTGGCTGTGAAGCCAGAAAAAGTGAGGACATAACAGATTTATAAAAAAGAATAAGCACCTCTTTTAGAGTCTGTCTCCTCCTTCATTTCTATAAATGTTAGTACTATTTCAAACTGCTTTCTGAGAGTGATAGAGGAAGCGTGGTTGTCATAATTCATACCCCAGCAACCTTGTGCCCATGAACGCTTGAGAATCTAAACTCCATGTCCTGATTGAGAAAACCTTATTCTTGGTTTGAGCTTCCTCTGTGTGTATATGGTGTATGTGTATATGTATTTTTGTTCTTTCATGATCTAAGGTTATGGATGTTTCAGGGGTTAGAACCCTTGTGAGTTCAAGAGGTCTGGAGGTTTCATCAATATGTACTTGAATTTTGGTAAGGACTAAAGTCTCCAGGAAAGGACAACCAGTGACTTAATGAGCTGAAGAGTGTGAGGGGAGGGAGGCTAGTCCCCTCTCATTAGAGGTCAGGTTCTGCAGGACTGAATCTAGTTTTGTCCACACACTTGAGTACTCTTCTGTATACCCTCTTCTGGGAGTGAACACAGTGTTCCAGACCTCATTGCCCCAACAATTGTTCCTCAGTGTTAGAGTAGTGACAAGTATCGTAAGACCAAGTAACAATCATGCTTTCCATGTTCTGCAGTCATGTTATTCCTAGTACTGGTCCAGTTTCTCACTCTTATTCCATGACCTGCTTCATCACCGAGACTTCTTCTGGTAGAATGGCTCATTTTGGGAGCAACTTTATTTCAATATAAAGTTGTAAGGCAGAATGATAGAGGTGAACTTCCCCCTGTCCCTCAGCCTAAGAAATACTCACAAACAAACCAGCAGGTAGGCTGGCAATGACAGACCTGCAAAGACTTTGCTCCTATTTCATTACCCAATTCCAATACAGATATTCTTCTCATGCCACCCCCCAGTTGTCAATGCTTTGTCATTCTCTTTAAATATCTGTTGCCATGTTGCACCTTCTCCCCCTAGAGGGAATATTTCTTCTGATTTGATTGCAAAACCCCATCTCTTTATAAGGAAACTCATCTCTGTGCCTCAGTTTCCTGATTTATAAAATGGGGATAGATCCAATGGGTCTAGTGAAGGCAAAATAGTGTGTGAATGCTAAAACCCAACACACTCATCAGTGGTTGTTATGCATTTATTCAACACCAGAAATAAAACAGCTCCCAGAACTGGAAAGATTATTTTCTTTTAGTCTTCCAGGACACTTGGCTAAAAGGTAAGAACACACTCTTTCCACTCCTCCTCTTCACCTACTTATTGCCCATTGTTTTCTGGCCTGGGGGAGATCCACCTTGTTGTTAATCTCCTGCAAGATGGCTAGACTGGTAATTTGCCTGTCTCCATTCCAAGTACACTCTTTTGGGGAGAAACGTAATAAAGCTAGAGGACCTACAGGACTTTTTTCTACAAGATCCCCACCTCTCTTCTTCTCAGACCCTTCCCTCTATGTTTTTTTTTTCCCTTGTTGGCTGGCATAGACACAGCCACGTTGTCAAGTTTGGCCAATCAGCTGGACAACAAGCAGTTATAAAGTCCCTAGTATATACTAGATGTTGGAATAGATTCTGGGCACAAAAAGACAAGAGCAAAATGATGTTTGTCCACAAGAAGATAACATTTTTAAAGGGAAAGACAATGGGCATATTAATAGGTACATAAAAATGGATATCTGAAGAAATCTTGGAGTAGGGGAAACACTAGAATCTGAGGGGACCAGGAAAATCCATGTGAAAAAAACAAGATCTGAGGCTGGTATTGAAAGAAATAACAGCTTAGAGGAGAAGCAATAAAGTCTCCATCCCCTGTTGAAAGGAAATACTCTTATTGAGGGAATTCGTGGTCAGGTATGTGTTGGCTTGGATGGCCTCTGAGGTCTCTCCTAGCCTGAACATTCTTTGGTTCTGTAGTTATTTGGATCCCAAAGGATTCAGAGGCCTGGAGAAGACTGAGGACAGAGCCCAATACCAGAAAAGTTTCATGAAATGGTAAAATATGAATGTGGGCTCATGGTGAGGCCTGGAGAGAAGCATTCAAGAGATGGCTAACCTTGGAAAAAAGCTGAAGATCAGAAATCCTAAACATTTACTTGAGTTTTTTATCCCAATGAGCAATTCCCTATTATTTGATTGTAAACACTTCCCTTAGCAGTCCTTCTTCTACGTGGAAATGGTGCTTGGCCTCTGGTGACCTCCTTAGTAGAGGCAAGCATCGTATTATTGCAGCCTTTCTCCTCCTTGGTGAAGGAGAAAACAAGTACAGCACTGTACTGAATGAAGGAACAAATTCCTTTTTTTAATAATTTATTTTGATTTATCAACAATCACTTCCATATGCTTTTGAATTTAAATTTTTCCCCCTTCCTCCCCACCATCCTCCCCAAGACGATGCACAATCTGATATAGGGTGCATATATGTACATATATGTATGTGTGTGTACATATACATACACACACACATTCTTATTAAACATATTTTCAGATTAGTGATGTTGTAAGTAAAAATTAGAACCGATAGGAGGAACCACCAGAAAGAAGAAACAAAACTCAACAGAATAGAAAAAAAAAACAGCAAACAGTATGTTTTGATCTGCAATCAACTTCCATAGTTCTTTCTTTGGATGTGGACAGCATTTTCCATCCTGAGGCCTCTGGAGATATCTTAGATCCTTGTAATGCTGAGAAGGGTTCAGTTTAACAATCTTAGTCATTGCAACGTGGCTGTTATTGTGTACAAAGTCCTCTTGGGTCTGCTCACTTCACTCAGCATCAGTCCATACAAGTCTTTCCAGGTTTTTCTGAAGTCAGCCTGTTCATCATTTCTTATAGCACAATAGTATTCCATTACATTCATGTACCACAACTTGCTCAGCCATTCCCCAATTGATGAACATCCTCTCAATTTCCAATTCTTTGCCACCACAAAAAAAGCTGCTATAAATATTTTTGTACATGTGGGTCCTTTTCCCATTTGTATGATCTCTTTGGGATATAGCCCTAGAAGTGCTATTGCACATTTTTATAGCCCTTTGGGCATAGTTCCAAATTGCTCTCCAAAATGGTTGGATCATTTCACAACTCCACCAACAATGTATTAGTGTTCCAATTTTCCCACATCTTCTCCAACATTTATCATTTTCCTGTTTTGTGATGTTGGCCAATCTGATAGGTGTGAGGTGGTACCTCAGAGTTGTTTTGATTTGCATTTCTGTAATCAATAGTGATTTAGAGCATTTTTTCATGACTATAGATAGCTTTAATTTCTTCATCTGAGAACTGCCTGACAAATTTTCCCTTTTGACTGAAAACTGATCCTATTTAAAATTTTCATTTAATTTTTGAACTCATATAATTCAGACATGAACTCCAGTTGATAGTACTTTCTTCACTACAAATTAAACACTTGAGCATTTGCTTTAAAAATATATTGTATATCTACATGTATTTGTATATATGTAATATTCATTGATAGAATGCAAGCTCCTTGAAGCCAGGAACTGTCATTTTTTTTTCTTTGCATCCCCTGCACTAGACACAGTGGTTGGACTATAGTTGGCCCTTAAAAATAAATTCTGACTTTTGGGTCATGTAAGCATCAAGATGATGCACTAAACACATTTTCTTCAATCCCCACAACCTCTGAAACCTCTCCCAAAACAGAAAATATGCACTAAAGATAAAGCAACTTCAGCTGTTTCCATGGCCTAGGATACCAAGAATCCAAAACAAGATAAAACAAACAAACTCCAAGCCCAGGAATTCAGGCTCACCGACCCTGAGTTCACTCAGCACCTCTTTCCCTCCTCCCACACTAACTGCAGTGAGCGTGAACTGGCATACCCAAGGACACAACACAGACCTGCATCAAAACCCATTCCTACAACTCCATTCCCCCCTTCCTTCTGCCAGTGCCATAGAGACCCTGGCTCTAGGCTATGGAAGTTTCCCTGGGCCTCAACAGTCAGCTTAACCAAAGATTTCAGGAACAAAAGGCTGTGGGGACAAAAAATCGAGAAGCACCAGTGCTTCAGCTCTGAACTGCAGTGCCTGGGAAAGTAGGCTCTGAACAGCTGTTACCAGCAGTCTCTGAACTGCCAATATTGGGCCAAAAACTAAGGAGCAGGAGTGGGACAGGCCACCAGGACAGAACGATGTGCACGTGGGCTGCTTCCTCCACCAAGCCTGAGGGAAGAGCACGGCATCCAGCTGGAGCTAGTTCTGACCCCAAAAAGACCTCTTCTAGTGATCTGTGAATTGCCCAGTGTAGGAGGAGGCTGAGATGCTTTGAGATCCAACCCCCAAGAAAACATTAATCAGAGGGGAGGAAGTCAGAAGATAAAGAAAATAAGGAGGGCAAACAAAGACTAAAAAGTACCAAAGATTTCAGGAAAAAGAAATCTCAAAGACCTTAAGCATAAATCAACAGGACAAACAGTAACAAGAGAAGGAAATATGACCCCTAGACCTAATGAATGAGTTCAGGCATCTATGAATAAATACTGGGAAATGAAGGAAAATGTTCCAACACTTGATGAGACAGAGGACTCTGTGGAAGTTAACGAGACAAAACACTGAGTGATTTAAAAGAGGAATGAGAATTATGAGAATAGAATTTATGTCCTACACAGCAAAAATAATGAGCAGAATAGTAAAACTTGAATCTGCAATGGCAAGCCTCCCCAAAGAAACAAAAGAGGGAACAATAGATTAGAGATACAAATTCATAAAAGTGAAAGGCAATCCAGAAGAGAAGCAAAAAACAAGAACACTGAAGGAAAATATGTTCACTATGCAAGCAAAATACATGGGTCTTGAAGATCAGATGTGTAAAGACAACCTGGGGATCATAGGACTCCCAGAAGAACATGGCAGAGCAAAAAACCTTGGCACCACAATGAAGTGAATAATAAAAAGAAAATGCCCAGAACCTCCAAACATTGAAAATGAAATTCCAATGGAAGTAATTCACAGATCACCTCCAGAAAAGCAGAAGCATAAACAAACCTAAGACTGCAAACTTCAAGACACATACTGGTTAAATTTAACAATTCAATTCAGTACCAACAGATTCTGCAAGCCATCAGGAGAAAGACCTTCAGATACAAAGGAAATAATAATGATAATGATAATGCTGCAAGATTATTCTGCACCCACTGGAAAAAGGAGGATGAAGTCTAATAATGTGTTCTGAAAGTCACTGGAGGTCAAGATGCAACAAAGTTTGACCTATCCTGCAAATCTGAGCCTAATCATATGGGCCAAAAGATGGACATTCAATAATAAATAAAAGTTTGAAATATTTTTAAGAAGGAAAACCAGAGGGGGTGAAGCCAAGATGGGAGAGTAAAAGCAGTGACTTGCTTGAGCCCTCCCCCAGACCGCTCCAAATACCCGTAAAAATGACTCTAAACAAATTCCAGAGCAGCAGAACCCACAAAAAGAGTGAAACGAATTATCAGCCCTAGATTGCCTGGATGGTTGACAGGAAAGGTCTGTTGTGCCAGGCTAGGAGAAGAGCACAGTTCAGCGTAGGCCACATGCAAAGCCAGGGCCCTAGCAAAGCCAGAGCAAGACTCAGGGGACTGAATCACAGGCAACTATGGTGGTTTCTAGACTTCTCAACCCATAAATGCCAAAGACAATTTATAAAATCAGTGGGAAAGGTCTGTTGCACCTGGGTGAGAGAGGAGCATGGTCCATCCTTGGCCCTAGTGCAGCCCCAGAGTGTCAGTCACAGCAGCAGTGGCTGCTTCTGGAGCTCTCAGCCTACAGGGGGTGGGGGGTATCAAGCAGCTGATCAGAGGGAGATTGCAGGGATCTCTTTGCTGGCACTGAGACAGGAATTCTCTTGCTTTGCCCATGCCTGAATCTGGGTTGCAGTCCTGGGTGGTGGTCCCAGGGTGAGGAGGAGCGCTGACTTGGCAGAGCTTGTGGTGATGGTGGCAGAAGAGAGTGCTTGTGGTCACTCATAGACCAGAGCACAGTCCATGAAAGGAGTAAACACCTTGCCTTTTATTATACCACCTTGGAAGAACTGAAAATTTACAGCTCCCTACAAGTATCTCTGAAAACAGCTACACAAAACCCCTGAAGCTTGGGACAGTACTCCCTCCATATTGGAAGCAGAACCCTACCTAAACAAAGAGTTAAAAAGTCAAGTAATTGGATGGGTACATGAGCAAACAGAGGGAAAAAAAACTTAGCCTATAGAATCTTACTTTGGTGACAAAGAAGATCAAAACACACAACCAGAAAAAGACAATGAAGTCAAAGCTCCTACATCCAAACCCTCCAAGAAAAATATGAATTGGTCTCAGGACATGGAAGAGCTCAAAAAGGATTTTGAAAAGCAAATAAGAGAAGTAGAGGGAAAATTGTGAAGAGAAATGAGAGTGATGCAAGAAAATCATGAAAAAAAATGAGTCAACAGCTTGCTAAAGGAGACCCAAAAAATACTGAAGAAAATAACACCTTAAAAATAGACTAATCCAAATGGCAAAAGAGAACCAAAAAGCCAATGAGGAGAAGAATGCCTTAAAGGGCATAATCAGACAAATGGAAAAGGAGGTCCAAAAGCTCACTGAAGAAAATAATTCCTTAAAAATTAGAATGGAGCAAATAGAAGCTAATTACTCTATGAGAAATCAAGAAATCATAAAACAAAACCAAAAGAATGAAGAAAATAGAAGACAGTATGGAAAAGCTCATTGGAAAAACAACTGACCTGGAAAAATAGATACAGGAGAGACAATTTAAAAATTATTGGACTACCTGAAAGCCATGATGAAAACAATAAAAGAAAGTAGATATCATCTTTCAAGAAATTATCAAGGAAAACTGCCCTGATATTCTAGAACCAGAGGGTAAAATAGAAATTAAAAGAATCCACTGATCACCTCCTAAAAGAGCTCCCAAAAGGAAAACTACTAGGAATATTACAGCCGAATTCCAGAATTCCCAGGTCAAGGAGAAAATATTGCAAGCAGCCAGAAAGAAACAATTCAAGTGTTGTGGAAACACAATAAGGATAACACAAGACTTAGCAGCTTCCACATTAAGGAATTAGAGGGCTTGGGATATGATATTCCAAAGGTCAAAGGATCTAGGATTAAAACCAAGAATCATTTACCCAGCAAAACTGAATATAATCCTTCAGGGTTAAAAACAGACATTCAGTGAAATAGAGGACTTTCAAGCATTCTTGATGAAAAGACTAGAGCTGAACAGAAAATTTGACCTTCAAATACAAGACTCAAAAGAAACATGAAAAGGTAAACAGGAAAGAGAAATCATAAGGGACTTATTAAAGTTGATCTTTTTACATTCCTACATGGAAAGATGATATTTATAATTCATGAGACCTTTCTCAGTATTATGGTACTTGGAGGGAATACATACATACATACCTACATACATACATACATACATACACATAAATATATATGGACAGAATGAGTTGAATATGAAGGGATGATATCTTAAAAATAAAATTAAGGAATAAGAAAGGATTATATTGGGAGAAGGAGAAAGGGAGAGGTAGAATGGGGTAAATTAGATGGAAGCAAGAAAAATCTTTTACAGTGGAGGGGAAGAGAAGAGAGGTGAGAGAGAATGAGTGAATCTTACTCTCATTGGATTTGGCTTAAGGGGGGGAATAACATACATACTCAGTTGTGTATGAAAATCTATCTCACCCTACAGGAAAATAGGGAGGGAAGGGATAAGAGAGGGAAGAATGATAGAAGGGAGGGCAGATTGAAGGAGGGGGTAATCAGAAGCAAACACTTTTGAGGAGCAACAAGGTCAAAGGAGAGAATAGAAAAGAACAGGGGTGGGGCAAGATAGGATGGAGGGAAATATAGTTAGTCTTTCTTAACATGACTATTATGGAAGTGTTTTGCATGACTACACATGTATAAGCTATATCAAATTGCTTGCCTTCTTAATGAGGGTGGGGTGGGGAGGGAGGAAAAGAGAATTTGGAACTCAAAGTTTTAAAAATGAATATTAAAAATTATTTTTACATGCAACTGGGAAATAAGATATACAGGTGAAGAGGTATAGAAATCTGTCCGTCCCTACAGGAAAATAGAAGGGGAAGGGGATGGGGGGGTGATAGAAGGAAGGACAAATTGGAGAAAAGAGTATTCAGAATGCACACCTTCTTGGGGTGGGGAGAAGAGAATGATGAGGGGGAAATTTGGAACTCAAAATCTTGTGGAAGTGAATGTTGAAAACGAAAAATAGATTAATTAATAAAAAAGAAAGAAAACCAGAACTGAATTTGTCGCTCAGCCATCCAAACAACAGCAATGCAAGAAGCATGAATGCATGCAGACAGCAATAGCAACAAAATTATAGTAGAAAGACTAGTAAGAAACGTCTTTCTAAATGTATGCTAGGAGACAAGAGTGAAAGTGGAAATCTGGGAGAGGCAACATAAAAGAGGTATACAGGTGGCATCATGGACAGAACCTGGAATACCTGCCTATAGGCGAATGAATCTTTTATGGGACTACATCAAAACATGGAAGGGTATATGAAAGGGGAGGAGAGGAGCAGGGGGACAGAGAGGAGTTAGTGATGTGCTGGGTTCAAATCAAGGGCTAGAAAAGAGGGCAAAATGACCTCTGTCATCTTAGAAAGAGGAGAAGCTACATGGGAAAACAAAACAAAAAGAATAATTGGAACATATCATGCGCAGTTATATACAAACAACACTGAGGATACAAAGAAATACTCAAACTATCAGAAGACCAGATAGAGATATTAAATAACCCTATCTCAGAAAAGAAAAAAAAAATCTAACTGTAAAGAAACTATCAAAGAAAAAAAATCCCTAAACCTAATGGATTCAGAAAATTTTATAAAACTTTTAAAGAATAGGTAGTACCCATGCTTCACAAATTATTCTCAAAAATTGAGAAAGAAGAGCTTCTGGGGGCAGAGCCAAGATGGCAGAATACAGAAAGCACTTAGCTTAGTTCTCTCAACATTCACCTCCAAACAACTTTAAAATAACACCTCAAATTCAATTCTGGAGAGGCAGAGCTAACAAGAGGTCAGAGGGAAGCATTCTTCCAACCCAAGACAGCATAGGAAGTCAGAAAGAGAGATCTATGCCATAGGGGTGGAGGCTGGCCCATAGCCCACCAGTGCTGGGACTAGCTGGTAGTGACAGAAGCAGCTTCAGGAGCTCTCAAGCCAGAGATAGTAAGGGGCCCTGGTAACTTGTCAGAAAGCGGCTTTAGGGCATCTTTGTGCTAGCCCTGGGTACACGACAAGATGATGCTGGGCAGTCCCATTGCCCATATGTACTTCTGGGTCATAGTTCGAAGGCCAAGAGGAGCACTGTCCATCAAGAGGGGGTGGCAGTATCACTTCTGGTCCCAAGGGAGGAGTAGCACTATCAACTGCAATCAGGAATCAGGGCCCTTCCTGGGTAAGGACTAGAGTACAGACCAAGAGAGCAGTGACTCCATCCTTTCCCAGATCACAGCACCTTGAAACTACTGCAAACCTCCACATCCCCAGCATTAGCTCTGAAAACAGCAGTGCAAAAAGGCCTGAAGCTTGAGACAGTCCCCCCCACCACCACACACACACACACACACACAATACATACAGTGGGAACAGAACCCAATGTGAAAATAAAGTCCAAATAAAGGAATACAGCGGAAAAATGAGACAAAAGCAAAGAAGAACCTGACCTTTAAAAGCTGCTGTGGTGACAGGGAAGATCAAGACACAAACTCTGAAGAAGACAATGAGGTCAAAATAAAGCAAAAACAAAACAAGCAAAGCATGAAAGAAAAATGGGAATTGGACACAAGCCCAACAAGAATTCCTGGAAAAGCTTAAAAATATTTTCAAAATAAAATAAGAGTAGTAGATGGAAAATTAGGTAAATAAATGAAAACAAAGGAGGAAATTTATGAAAAGACAGTTAACAGCCTGGTAAAAGAGGCACAAAAAATATTGCAGAAAATAAGACCTGAGAAAAAGAATGAGCCAAGTGTAAAAGACAGGTATAAAAATTCACTGATGAAAATAACTCTTTAAAAAGCAGACTTGGCCAAATGGGAAAAGAAGAGATTCAAGTGCTCACTGAAAAAAAAAATTCCTTTAAATTAGAATTGGGCAAGTAGAAGCTAATGACTACATGAGATATCAAGAGACAGTGAAGCAAACTCAACAGAATAAAAGAAGAAGGAGATGAAAATGTGAAATACCTCATAGGAAAAACAAATTACCTGGAAAATAGATCAAGGAGAGATAATTCATGAAGTATTGGACGGCCTGAAAGCCATGATCGAAGAGAGCACCTGAAACTTATAAAGGAAAATTGCCTCAATATACTAGATCCAGAGGGTGAAATAGAAATTGAAAGAATCCACTGATCCCCTCCTGAAAGAGAACCCAAAATGAAAACTCCTAGGAATATTATAGCCAAATTCTAGAGCTCCCAGGTTAGGGGGAGCGTGTTTCAATCAGTTAAAAAGAAAAAAATTCAAATGCCATGGAGCCACAGTCAGGATCACACAGTATTTAGTAGCTACCTCATTAAAGTGGCAGAAGGCTTGGAATACAATATTCTGGAAAACAAAAGAGGTGGGATTGAAACCAAGAATAAGCTACCCAGCAAAATTCAGTATAATCCTCGAGGGAAAAAAATGCATATTTGCTGAAATAGAGGATTTTCAAGCATCCGTGATGAAAAAAACAGAGCTGAATAGAAGACTTTCAAATACAAGACTCAAGAGAAGCATAAAAAAGGTAAACATGAAAGAGAAATCATAAGGGACTCAATAAAGTTAAACTGTTTACATGTCTATTTGGGAAGATGATACATGAATCTTCTAAGAACTTTATCATTATTAGTGCAGTCTGAAGCATTCAACATAGAAAGAAGATGTAAAAGTGAGTTGATTATGTTGGGATAATGTAAAAAAAAAAGGTGAGAAACAAGGATGTCCTGGGAGAAGGAGAAAGGGAGAGAGAGAATGGGGAAAATTTTTTCACATAAAAGAGTTACGCAAGGAAGAGCTTTTACAGTAGTAGACTTTTACAAAGTTGGTAATCATAAAAAAAAAGCTAGTAATGACTAAGGAACAGAATAGTGGATCAATGGAATAGATTAGGTATACAGTACAAAGTAGTGAGTGACCATAGTAATCTTGTGTTTGATCTAAGCTTTTGGAGTAAGAACTCAATACTCGGCAAAAATTGCTGGAAAAACTAGAAAGCAGTTTGGCAGAAACTAGGCATAGACAACATTTCACACCACGTACCAAGATAAGGTCAAAATGAGAAAATGATTTAGACATAAAGGGTGATATTATAAATAAATTAAGGGAGGATGGGAAAATGTACCTGTCAGATCTATGGATAAGGGAAGAGTTTATGACCACACAAGAGATAGAGGATTATAGGAAGTAAAAAAGATAATTTTGATTCTATGCATTTAAAAGTTTTGGACAAACAAAACTAATGCAGCCCAAATTATAAGGAAAACAAAACTGGGGGAGGGGCTTACAGCAATTTTCTCTGATAAATGCCTTATCTCTCAGACATATAGGGAACTGAGCCAAATTTATAAAAATAAGAGCCATTCCTTGGCTGATAAATGGTCAAAGGATATGAACAAGCAGTTTTCAGAAGAAGAAATAAAAGCTATCAATAATAACATGAAAAAATGCTCTAAATCACAACTGATTAGAAAAATGCAAATTAAAATAACTCTGAGATACAACCTTATACCTCTCAGCTTGGCTAACATCACAGAAAAGAAAAATGACAGATGCTAGAGGGGATGTGGAAAAGTGGGACAGTAACGTACTGTTGGTGGAGTTGTGAATTATTCCAACCATTCTGGATGACAATTTAAAACTACACCCAAAGGACTATAAAACTGTGCATTCCCTTTCATCCAGCAATACCACTACTAGGTCTGTATACCAAAGAGATCAAAGAAAAGGGGAAAGGATCTACATATAAAAAAATATTTATGGCATCTCTTTTGAGGTGGCAAAGAATTGGAAACTGAAGGGAAACCCACTCAGTGTAAAATGGCTGAACAAGTTCTGGTATATGATTGTGATGGAATAACTATTATGTTATAAGAAATGATGAGCAGAATGATTTAGAAAAACCTGGAAAGATTTATGTGAACTGATGCAGAATGAAGTGAGCAGAACCAGGAAAACATTATGGAAAGTAACAGCAATATTGTAAGAATAATTAAGCGTGAAAAACTTAGTTACTCTTATCAAAACAATGATCCAAGATGATTCCAAAGGACCCATGACGAAAAAAGCTATCCATCCACAGAGAGAGAGAACTGATGAACTCTGAGTGCAGGTCAAAGTATACCTTTTTACTTTATTTTTATTGTTTAATGTTGTTTGTGTTTACTTTTGCAACATAGCTAATATGAAAATGTGTTTTGTGTGACTTCACATGTATAAATGATGTCAAATGCTGCCTTCTCAAGGAGGGTGAAGGATGAAAATGAGAGAGAGAATATGGGACTCAAAATGTTTTAAAAGATTTTTAATTTTTTTACATGTAATTGAGAAATATTTAATGAAATTAAATAAAAATAATTTTTAAAAATTGAGAAAGAACCCTATCAGAATCCTTTCTGAGATAAATACAGTATTAATACTGATCAAGTAGGATCTATACCAGTGATATAAGGATGGTTCAACATTAGAAAAACAATCAACCTAATTAATGATATTAAAAATCAAAACATCCAAAACTACATGATCTCAATAGATGCAGAAAAAGCCTGTGACAAAGCACAACATTCTTTTATGTCAAAAATCCTACAAAGTATAGGACATTTTTAATATCATAAAAAGCACCTGTCTAGACCCAAAAGCAAGCACCATTTGTAATAAGGATATAGTAGAACCTTTTCCAATAAATGAAGGAGTGAAGCAAGGATGCCCACTCTCCCCCACTATTATTTGATATAGTTCTGGAATTGCTAGTAATAGCAATAATACATGAGAAAAGAATTAAATGAATAAAGACAAGAGTAAAGAGTATATAAAATTGTCCTTGTTTTCGATGATGTGATTGTTTACTTGGAGAACCTCAGGGAGTTAGCAAAGATACCAACTGAAACTATTAATAGCTTCAGCAAATTTGCAGGATACAAATAAATCCTCAAAAATCAGCATTTCTGTATAATAATAACAAAACACAAGAAGCAATAACTGGAATAGAAATTCCCTTCCAAAATGTGTAAAATATCTGGGGATCAACCTTCCAAAGAACACAAAAGACTTCTATAGATTCAATTACAAAACATTCTTTAAAGAATTAAAGAACAACCCACATAGGCTGTGCCAATGTAATAAAAGTGACAATACTACCAAAATTTAATTTACACTTTTAGTGTAAATCAAATTGCCAAGAGGATACTTCATAGAGCTTGATAAAATAATTTAAAAATTAATTTGGAAAAACAAACTATCTAGAATAGCAAGGGAAATGATGAAAAGAAGTAAAGACGACGAGGGAGAAGTGCATACTTCCAGACCTCAAACTATATTATGAAGCAGCATTCATCAAAACCATCTGGTATTGGCTAAAATATAATGAGATAGATCAATGGAACAGACTAGAAGACTAGACAAGGGAGATTCAAAAACAAAAGAACTAAATAACCTAGTGTTTGATAAAATGGAAAACATAAGTTACCTAGGGGAGAACTCCCTATATGATAAAAAACTGCTGGGAAAACTAGAAAGCAGTCTAGCATAAATTAGGCTCAGACCAGTACAACACCTTACAGCACATCCTATAATATATTCTAAATGGATATGTGACTTTCATATTAAAGATCACAGTGTAAAAAAAAAAAATAGAAGAGAAACAGGTTGTGTACCTCTCATAGGTATGGATAAGAAATGTATTCTTAACCAAAGGAAAGATAGAGACAATTACAGAAGATAAAATAGATAACTTTGATTACTTGAAACGCAAAATCTTCTGTACAGACATTAATGCTTGTATGATAAGTAGGAGAGTGGTTCAATGGGTAAAATCTCTATATTCTCTGACCAGGGTTTGGTATCTAAGATATATAAATAATTAATAAATACAAATAAAAGCAATAGCCATTCCCCAATAGAGAAATGGTCAAAGAATATGAACAGTTCCCAAAAGAACTGCAAAGGATTCACAGCCACATTAAAAAAAAATACTTCAAATCCCTAGCAATAAGAGATATACAAATCAAAACAACTCTGATGTTTTACCTCACACCCTGTAAGTTGGCAAAAATTACAAAAATGGTAAAAATCAATGTTGGAAGAGTTGTAAGAAGACAGGCACACGTTGATGATGGAGCTGTGGAATAGTACAATCATTTTGGAAAGCATTTTTGGAATTATGCAAATAAAGTGACTAAAATGTCCATACCATTTGAACCAGAGACTCCATTATTGAGATAAAAAGCCATCAATAAAAAAAAAGAATCTTGATATATTCCAAATTATTTATGGCAGTACTTTTTGTAATAGCTAAGAATTAGAAACAAAGTAGATGCCCATTGGTTAAGGAATGGCTAAACAAACTGTGGTATATGAATGTATTGGAACACCCCAGCTTCATAAGACATTATGTATGTGATGAATACAGATAAATATGGAAAGATCTGTATGAACTGATGTAAAGTGAACAGAGCCAAGAAACCAATATGCACAATAACTACAATGTAAATTGAAAGAACAGTGACACAACCAAAAAAATTTTTTAATGTAACAAAATTATACAGATCAAGTTGGTCTCAGGTGGAGATGAGAAGATACCTATACTCCCAACCTACCCTTGGGTAGAGATGGGAGATCTACAGATGTTACACATTGCACATGTTTTCAGACTTTCCCAATGTTATCAGTCAGTTACACTTAATTTTTTTTCTCTCTGAAAATACTATTTGTCATATGGAATGGCTCTCAGAAAGGGGTATGGGGTGAGAGAGGAACACATGGGATACTAAGGTGATGTGAGAAATGGAAAACTTCAATAAAATTGTTTTTAAAAGTCTGCTAATTGTTAATTGACAAGGATCATAAAAGATGAGAAAGAGTCACTTTGCAGTGATCTTTACTGGTGGAGGGATTATGCACACTGATGATGTTGCTGAGGTATTGAAATCAAGGTATTAAAACAAATCACTTTTAGAAGAACTTTTAACATGTTACATAACTCTGAGCATCTGAATTAATAATACTCTTCTACATTATAGTATATCCTAGTGCACCAGAAAATGGAAATAATGACATTTTCAATGAATTTAAAAGATTTCCTCTAAGGGACATAATGTTCTGATGTTGCCTTGTGCCAGTTTGTTTTTAAAGGAGATAGATCCAAAAAGGGCACCTTGCTCATACAAGCAGAGAGTACTTACATAATAAGAAAGGGATTGGACGAGTGCCAAAGGCATCTATGTGAGAGTTAAGCCTAATTGCTAGAAGGTCATTATAATATGTGGTTGTGACTGGGCATGATTTTCCTGTTTAATTTCTACTTTTTGTTTTCTATAAAGATAATTCTCTTGTGACATGTTTTTGGTCTTGTGTGCAGGCAGAATATGCGACTATGGGTGGAGATGAAAGCAACACCCGGGGCTCTACCCACCTTTGTCTGTTCATGAGCGTCATTAATGAGCCTCAGATGAGCATTGAGACATCCAAGACGGCTAGTGCAGAAGGGAGGTGGAATCTGCTTGCCATTTGTTGGAGACCAGTGTATGGCAGGAGAAAGACTGAATATAAGGAAGAATGTTCTGAAAGCCTGAGATATGGGTACAGCCAATAATATGGAAGCTTCTTGTGGGCAAGGGCTCATTCCTTTGTGTCGTTGTTTCCACAGAAAAGTGCCTTGGATATGAAGCCCTTGATCATATATATGTGTGTGTATGTATGTGTATAGATTTTATACATACATACATGTATGTATATATATATGTACACATATATGTGTGTGCATGTGTAGTTGAATTTAAATTCTCTATTTCAATCCTTCCTTGGCTCAGGGATCTTACTGATGCTAGGTAGACAGCAGGCAGCTGGAAATCCATCCTTGCCTTTTCTTCTGAGGTCACTTTTCCTTATGCTGTCCCATGAGGTCTCCAAAGAGGGCACACCCAATATGCTGGAATCCTCTTCCAAGGCTCTGGATGTTGAACAGGTGCCAAGGCAGGTCTTAGGCTGTGTGTCTGCTTTACCTCCCTTGCCTTTGCTTCTTTTGACAATCTTCCATTCCCAAATGATGTAGTTTATGCTGCATTGAGTGACTATCTGGCCAAGTATCTTGGGCAAGCTTTGTGTTTAGACAAATGGGTGGGAAGAAGAGACCAGGCTAGAGTGCATGTGGAAAATGGCCCTGGGCTTTCCGGGATCCCAAGCTGTCCCTTGACCCAAAACCCCACCTAAAAACAGTTAGGCCATTTTATTGATGTGTTTTTATGATATTCCCTCCCTCACTCTTTCTCCTTTCTAGCAAGTCATCACCTTACAACAAACATTAAAAAAAAGAAAGAAAAGCAGGTTAGGGAGAAAACCAGAACCTAGCACCACATTGGCTGTGTCTGACTGTCTGTGATATTCCATCTCCATCGTCCTCCACCTCTGTAATGAAGGGAAGGAGGTAACTGTTCACCGCTGGTCCGGGGACAAGGTTGGTCGCTACAATTAGGCGGCTGCAAGTTTCGTTGTTGATATTGTTCATAATTGCGTTCTTTCCTTATACGGCATTATAGTAACTGTGCATAATATGTTTCTGCTTCTCTTTATTTCACTCTGAAATAGTTCCCACATGCCTTTCCATGCTTCCCTGGGTGGTTCTTATCCATTTTATTTTTATGTGGCAGTCATTTTCCATTAGCGAGCAGTATGGTACAATGGAAAGAGTGCTATCTCTGGAGGCAGAGGACTTCGTTTTAAATCTAGCCTTTCCTGTATACTACCCATGTTAACTTTGGGGAGTCACTTAACCAACTTGGGCCTGTTTCCTCATTTGTAGAATGAAATTGTTGGAGTAAGTCATCTCAGAGGTTTCTTCCATCCCTAGAGCAAAGATCATATCATAGTCACCACAACTTGTTGATCCATTGTCCGATCCATGATAACCCATTTTGTTTCCAGCTCTGCTGTCACAGTGGTCTTGCAATGAATAGATGAAACCTCACACAGTGAGATCTCTAGATAAAAGATTATGGACATTTTAGTCACTTTTAAAAAGTTAATACAACTTGCATTCCGAAAAGGTTAAACCAATTCTCAGATCTACCAGTAGAACAGTCCTTCCAACATTCACCATTTTGATCTTTGCCATTTTCAGGTGTGAGGTGAAGTCTTGGATTTGTTCCAATTCCAATTTCTCTTATTATTAATAATATGGAACATTCTTCCATGTAGTCATGAAAAGTTCTCACTTTGAGCACCATTGGGTCATATCCTTTGACTATTTTGGGGTGAACGGCTTTTTGCCTAATATAATAATTATATACAATTTCATATACTATATACTATACTTACTCAATGTCAGATCCTTAACAAAGATATTTAATGAAAATATTTTCCCTTTTAATTTTTCCTTTCTTATCCTACCATAGTGATTTTGTTCATAAAAAAGCCTTTTACTTTAACGTAATCATCATTACTTATGGTATCTTTTGCAATTCCATTGATTTCCTCATTTAATTAAAATTTAATTAGTGTCCCCTTGGCTATTTTTGTAAAAGGGATCTAAATTGAATTCTATGTATTGGTTTTAGAATGTAATTTTATTATTATTTTTTAAATGGCCCCTCTAAGGTAAAATTTACTTTTTTACTTTTTATTTATTTAATGTTTAATTTATGGAATAAAACAAGCATTTCCATGATATAGTATAATAAAAAGATGACTGCACATGGAATTGCAAATCTGTTATGTACAACTTTCTATTCCTTTTGAACATATAATAAAGTTATGTAATTTTTTTCTTTTTTTCTCTCCTTCCCCCACCCTAGCAATGGCTACCTCTCCATACTATATATGTAAAATCATTGTATATATGCTTCTGTTTATCAGTTTTTTTTCTCTAGATGCAGATAGCACCTTCCTTCATATGTCCTTTGTGGTTAATTTGAGTATTTATAACAGTGAAAATTACTTATTAACTCAGAGTTCTTAAATTTAAATTCTTAAAACAATGTTGCTGTTACTGGATACAATGCTCTCTTGGTTATTTTTTAAAGGATCAGTGAGTGGTATACTTTGTCAAAGACTTTCTGCACCTGAGGCTTATCATGTCTCCTAACTTTCCTCCTGGCCTCGTGTTTCCCATCACTTTGGTCTGTCCTTCATAAACTTGCCAAAGGAGTCTTCCTTAAGTGCAGATGTGATGGTGTTATTTCCCTATTCCATACTCTTGTGGTTTTCTATTGTCTTGAGGATAAAATATGAACTCCTCTGTTTAGCCTTTCATAGCCCCATCTTCTCCTTCCAGTTTTGCTGCTTAGGACTCCTGTCACATTCTCAAATCCAGCCAAACAGGCCTTCTCTCTTGTCCTCACACATGTTACAGCCTCTTTGATTTCCACACCAATGTAATGGTCACATCTCCTGCCTAGGAAGCTCTCCCCCCGCACCTCTGCTTTGTCAAATCCCTTCTTTCTTTGAGACTCAAACCAAGTGCCTCCTTCTACGTGCAGCTTTTCCTGATAGCCCACCTGTCAGTCTCCTTCCGCCCAAATTACCTTGCATTTAATAATCTCTGGAGTCATCCTGTATATGTGGGTATGTACACCTGCACTTGTTGCTGGTACTGTTGGAACGTAAGCTCCTTGTGCATAGAGCTGATATAAATGTATTTTTTAAATTATTATTATTTCTATCCACAGCATGTGACGCAGTGTCTGACCCATAGTAAGCACTTAATATAAGCTTTCTTTTTGATTGAATGTCCTAATCATGGGGTTTTGAAGCCCCATGTTTTTAATACCAGTGTTCTTCTAATAATTTTGTATGCCTGCAAATCATGGAGCACGATGACCTTTGCAAATAACTTGAGGAGCAGTGGAGAGGCATCTATAACAACAGCAATAATGATAATCATAATATTAGTCATTGTTGTTACTGAGACTCTGTTCTCCCGATAGTGAGGTAGTGCAGGGGCAGCTCTGGGCATGAAGGCAGGAAGACGTGAGCTCAAACTCTTGTTGACTGTATAACCCTGGCAAGTTGCTTTAGCCTTGGAATGCGTCAGTTTCCTTAACTGTCAAGTGGGTATGGTGATAATACCTACCTCCCAGGGTTGTTGGTAGGATCAAATGAGATCATATCTGTAAAGTGCTTAATGATGCCTGGCACACAGTAAGTTCAATTTCATCAACAATTTTCCACCTTTCTGGTGGTGGATGTCACCTTCATTATGGAATATAGGTTTTAATGGCAAGCACTCTTGCCTCATGTAGTGTTAAGAAGACCGTGGCCACTCTGGAGGAGTCATCCTTGGCACTTGGAGGCCAAGATTCCTTCCCTTTTGTTTGGTAGTGGAGTATGCATTAAAGTCCTTCTCCCTGCAAATGGCCAGAATTCTGGACACCTACTGGGATGTTAATGTGGCATCTGTCCTGTGGCCTGTATTGAGCTATTTCCTTCTGTGTCCATCACTTCCTGAAAGTGCATTTGTGTTCCGTGTGAGGCACAGCTTAGCACCTTATCTCACAACATCTTCCTTCTGTCACACGGTTTCTAAATCCCTACTGATATTGCAGATGCATTTAATTAATCCATATCTATTAAGGATTTACTACACCCTACTCTTAAACTGAATTATTTTTAGACATGCAGGTCCGATGGGAAGGATCTGTCCCATCCTTCTAAAATATGTTTGCTTTTCAACGGAAACACATACTACAGAATGGCACTAGTGGTCTGGAGGGAATGTGTAAGATTCTGTGAGGAAAGGGGGACTGCATCGGAATTTCCAAATGTTGCCCTGACAAACTTCTTTAGTTTCCTTCTAAGGGGTACAACTGTGAGTACTTTAGGTTTTCCTCTGTGTCTGTGTTTATGGGCTTCAGTGATTCTTTTTCATGTTCTACACTTTCTGTGGAATGGAGTAAAGGCTGTCCTCTACATGCTATACATCTTTTACCATAATGGTTTTTAGGGGAGCTGGGAATGCTGACTTCCACATTTTTAAAAAGCCTACACATGAATATATTCGGAGATTTCCTGGGATAAACTCTGGGCACTGGCATAACAAACGCGAAGAGAAACGGACATTTTAGAGTAGTGCCCTGGACTGGACCAGACCTTTGTGACACCAGAAATTTGGGAGCACTGGGAGACAGATTATACTTCACGTAGATATATGTCATATTTGTCAGCAGAGTGGAAATTCTTTGATGCCAGACATTGTTTTTCATTCTGTCTTTATATTCTTAGTGCCTATTTTAGTACCTTATACATAGTAGGTATTTAATATTCCTTGAGGTGAACTAAATTCAGTGCACTACTCAGTCTGATATCATCTTCATAATCTCCAGGTGCCCACCAGAAAGCTTAGTGACCTCTAACAATGTCCTTATGATGGTTAATGTAGGTGGTTATTTTCTCATGCCATTGGTTAAAAAACAATTTAATATTTAACAAAAGAGGTCTTTTTGTCATATGGAATATAGCTTAGAATTAATACTGTACATTTAATTAAATCACCTCCTTGTAAAGGGGACTTTCTTTCCAGAGAGGTGATTTGACATAGTGGATAGAGAACTGGACTTTGAGCCAGAAAGGCCTACTTCAAGTTCTGTCTCTGATGTACACTGGCAGTGTGACCCTGGGCAAGTGTCTTCACCTCATAGTGCTCCAGGTATCCTGCCTACCAACATACACTGGTAGAGGGTGACCCCTTTACCAGTGACTTGCAGGTCCTGTCCCTATCCCTGTCTCTTCTATTTGCTTTTTAAAGGTTTTAGAGAGAAATGCTTGCTACTGTACAGAGCCTGATGACTGAGAATGACTTTTTGAACCTTTGAATTTACTGAGAAGCATTTTATCTACTAAGTGTCTACTAAGCCAGTTAGTTCATTTATATATTGAAGTAAAATAATCTCCTTCTCCCATAAACACACAGACGCTAATCAGGGTTATTTCTTTTGCTCTGCAGGTTCCAAGTCTAATTGCAAAGTCTTCTTGGTACAGAAGCAGCATCAAAGTCATAAAAAATGCCCATGTAATGTTAGCATGTTAAGCTCAAGTGTATCCCGAACACAACTCCTCAAGCTTGAGTCTGCTTTCTTTCCTAGGCTTTCCTTTCTCACCCAAATGTTGGGTCCGACAGTAGCCCTTTCTTTCTCTGTTTTGATTGTCAGGCAGTGGAAAAAATGCAGAACATGGAGTCAGGACCAGAGTTGAGGTCCTAACTTGGCTGTTTATTACTGGTGTGATACTGGGCAAATCAATTAACTTCTCCAGACCTCAGTTTCCTCTGTTGGACTAAATAACCTCCAACATCATTTCCAGCTTCATGTCTGATCCTTCTCATGGTGCCTCTAGGAACCTCTGAAAATGCTAGAAATCTATCTCAAGTATGTTTCTACTTCCCTGTGAATTTTACTATCATGAAGCTTCAGCATAACGGGCATAACTGATAAGGGAATTGCTACAATTTTGGATACATTTCACTCAGCGCTCAATATATAGGGTCCTCCTCTATTAACCACCAGGTTTGCTTACAGAACAGTCGTTGGATTATGTAGCCTCCAGTGACCCCCCTCACCTCCACTACGATCTTCACTCTATACTAGGCAATGACAGTTGTAGACTTGTCTCTCCTCCAAAGGGCAGCAAAGTTGGTTAGTATTTACCTGGAGGAGGGTCTATAGAATAAGGATCACAAGGCCTCCCCATTAACAATATCAACAAAAATTTCATTTTAAGGAACTCCTTCAACACATCTGTAATCCTAGCGGCCAGGGAAGCTGAAGTTCTTGGATCTTGAGCTCAGGAGTTCTCAACTGCAGTGGACTAAGCTAAGGAGATACAGGGTGAACCCTCAGAAGCGGGCTGGGCATCCATTTGCCTAAAGAGGAGACCCAGTTTGCATAACAGAGCAGGTCCTAGCCCAAGGGATAGTCGGAGTCCTACTGAGCAAAGAGTGGTCCCTGCATTTCCAGCTTGGGAGAGAGAAAAGAAAAGAGAACAGAAGAGAAAAGAAAGGAAAAGGAGAAAAGAGAGGAGAGGAAAAGAAAGGAAAGGGAAGGAAGTCTTCTTTGGAATAATGACATCAATAAACAGATTCTTATGTACTCTGAAAGCTGCCATATTTGGTAAAAAAAATGATTCACTTTAGTTGATTTTAATTAACTTGTGTATAATTCTGCATGTTGCTGGTATTTATATACAAAGAGATGACACTAATGGGTCACTCTTCACACCCTGTTTAATAATAGGAACTAACATTTATGTAGCACTTTAGGTTTGCAGAGTGCTTTACTATATTATCTTCTTTGAGCCTTGCAATAGCCCCTGGGAGGAAGGGTTTGGGTGCTTGTCACTGACTGAGAAGTGCTTCTGGAGGCCTCCGGCACCATACTGGTCCCAGTAGGGCTAGGGTTGGTGCTAATCATGTTGGGACCCAGGAGGTATTATCATTATCATCATCATCATCATCATCATCATCATCATCATCATCATCATTATTATCATTATCATTATCATTATCATTATCATTATCATTATCATTATCATTATCATTATCATTATGACATTTGCAAGGCCCTTCAGATGTATTCCCGACAGTATGATGGAAGGATCAACCTATTTGGAGCCAGGCTCTGAAAAGCACATTTCTAACCCAGAGGCATATTTCAACCTGATGTCAGGGAAGGAAAAAAAAAAATCAACCTTCTTCACAATCAGAGAAATCCTAATGGGATATAGGTATGTGTTAGACTGGATGGCTGCCCAGGTACCATCCAGTGGGGGAAAATCTGTGATTCTGTGATTTTTGCCTCAGTGTGGTACAAACAGCATGGTTCTCACTTTGAGGTTTTAAAACTTATACAGAAAATTATATCAAAATACCAACTGTTGTTTTGGGCTACCCTTGTACACAACATTTTTTGAGCTACAATCCAAATAAAGCCTAGGATTTAATTTTCTTTCCTTTTATTTTTATTCATATCTTGTAGATGTAATTGGAAAAAGAATTAACCCAAACATGTAGGGGGATTTTAAAGGTAACTGACTTGGAGCAGTTCATTAAAGGGAAGGAGGAATGGATCTCATCTTCTGTTGTCATGAGGAGAGATGGAGGTGCTGGTCTCCTTGGCAGGCCAGAGAAAAAGAGCAGACTCACAATTCTTCTCTTGTTCTTGTTTCCGATTTCAAGGACAAAGGAATAAAAGTTAGTAGTGACACCTGACTGACACCAGTAGGTATGCAGTGGGCAAAAGAAGACTTTCCAGTAATTTAGAAGCCTTTTTCATTGAGGACCAGAGTTATTGAAGTGATACACACCAATGCTAAAGCCAGAAGGCCTTGGCTGTTGTTTAAATCATCTGAGTTCAGTCATAAATTCTTCTGAACACTCGTTGGGCTGGCAAAGCATTCCATCTAGGGTCGATTTCAAGGAAACTGGCAGTTTAGTCTCTGAAATATTTAATTTAGGGAGAATTCTTCTCTGGTTTACTAACCTGAAAATGAACAAAACAATCTCTTCAGTCTTTGGTCCCATTTAATCTTCATTTCCCTTCTAAATCATTTGTATTATATTTTAGTTAAAATTGTCTTCTGCCCAATAAATTAAGTGAAAGTTAAATGATTATTGCAGGCTACAGTTTTAAAGCCTTAACATGCCAACACAATCTGGGACTATTTTTTTTTTGGTATGTTGTTTCTTTGGAGAGGATTTCCTGCTATTACTCCTGTAGGTTCCAAAACTGGGTCTTGGGAAAGTGTACTCTAGAATGACAAAGGCCAGAAACGTGATAAGGGTAATAAAGATTTATCTCATATATCGGGCTATTGTCCTTTTGTGAGAACATTCTGAAAGAAGGTGATAAAATGACTAAACCAAAAAAAAAATCCAAATGAAGATGGTGGTTTTCACCATTGATTCTAAAATTACAACTGGTGGGATTCTAAAATTCTCTCACCTACTTAGCAGTCCTGAAGATTGCACATTAAAAACTATGGGTTTGTGACGCTTTTAATACCATTTCCTCTGATCCCTACAACTGAAGCCTCCCTTGTATTTCACAACAATAAAAAGTTGGTCAAGGAAACCAAACAGACACATTGATTCTGTCTCCTTCCTCATCTGTGGTCTACCACTTCCCTCTCTAGTGCAGGTATTTATTCTTAACCTGAGGTCTGTGATCTTTTAAAAAAAAAAAAACTTCATAGCCGTATTTGAATATAATTGGTTTTCTTGGTAATCCTTAAGTATTTAATTTTATCCACATTAAAAACATTATTCTGAGAAGGGGTCCATAGGTTTCACCAGACTGCGAAAAAAGGCCATGAAACCAGCAAAGCTAAGATGAAGAAGATCTGGTTTATTCTTCTGGGAGTTAAGATTGGCCATTGCCTTGCTGCAAGGTTCAGGATCTTGGCCTGTTATATTCCTTTACATTATCTTCAGATTGTTTCCGTGGTTCTGATCACTTTGTTCCACATGAGTTTGTTCAACTTAATTTTTTTTTCAAAATTCCTCTAATATCTGTCATTTCTTGTGGTCCAACAGTATCACTGGCAGGTTGGGTAGATGCCCTATGATTAATTTTGGGGAGTGCATGGGCAAGTATCACAAGATTGGCAGGATTGAACAGATTGTGATTTGTAGATGCATTGGAGGATTGGAGCAATAATATGATGAGTCCTTGCTGAAATAATTTCATGGAGAACAGCTCAGTTACTGCTTCCTTGAGGACTAACAGGGATCCTGACTTGTTTTCATTTAGATCATTCTCAGTGATCTAAATCCAATTCAAGTGAAAAAATCTACTATGTGTAAAATCTGGTCCTTGCTCCTTGTACATAGGGGGTACTCAGCAAATAAGGAGAAGGACTAGGCATTTCAATTGAGTCATTTGATGCAAGATTTTTTTAAAAATTATAAATAATTTTATCATGATTTGCTATCATTTTTCTTAATTGAGAAAGTAAACTTTAAAGACAATAATAAGTTGAAATTGTAATTTAACATTAAATAATTTTTAAAAAAATTTTACCACCTCTAGTATGTACAAATGTGTTGCATCGATTGACGTGGCTAATTTTTTTGAGAACTTCTTAAACTCTGGTCCTTCTAGTAGAAAGTTGAAAATTGGTACGATCCAAATGATTCTTCAGGGCTCATTTCATCTTTTTTTCTGTGAAGAGGTGACTTCACCCCACAGCAGGATTTGGGTGAGAACACATTGGAAGGATTTATAGTTTGTTGTCTGTCCTACTATTAATTAATGATCATTTATAGGATACCCAATACATGAAGGCAACAGCCCCTAAATGAAGGGCTGTTAGTCCTCCAGGAAATGGTGAAAACAACTCAGTGACAAGGCTCAGGATTAGCTGTATTTTCTGGAACCTCCAGAAAGTAGCTTTGTATCATCCTAGGAGAGGCAGGGTCCACTAATGTGGTCTGTGCCTTACGGCATGAGCTGGAGAAGCTAATGAGCTAAAGTACAGAAAATAAAATAAACATGATTAGAGATTTATTCAGATCAAAGGACCATAGAAAACCATCATCATCATCATCATCACTATTCTCAACATCATAGCTCTCATTTGGTTATAGTTCTTTAAGGTTTATCCATTTTCTCCTTCACATTAACCCTGTTCAAAGTCCGTAGTGTGAGCATTGTTGTCACAACTCTAAAGATGTTCCAGATAACTAGCAGAAGTAGGGTACAAATTCAGGCCCCTGACTGTTTCCCTAGCATCTGGGTACCACCAATGGAAGAGACCTTAAAGACTTTCCAATCTTATTTGTATCAATGTATTGTTTTGTATGACCTTCATTTCCAAATATATTCATTTTCCTTCACCTACATAGTGAGTAACTCTTTGTGATACAGATTAAAATTCAATCAATATTGACCAGGTCTGATAGTGTATGGAATATTCCATGTTTGCCACTCCCTTACCCCAAACCATATCCCATCCCAACTCTAAAAACAGGAGAAGTCTGTTTTCTCAATTCTACTTCATGGGCAACCTTGCTAAGTATAATACACAAAGTTTCATTTCATTTTTTTTAATTCATTTTGAGCTTGAATACAAAAAGACCAAAAGGAGAGAATATTTACAGCACAACAGAAAAAGGGGCTTCAATATAAAAGCATGAATTTCCATTTCACGCTGTTTACTCTTTTTTTTAAGCTATGTAATAAATACAACATATCATTTTCAAAGCCACCCTGCTTTGTTGTGCTTCCTTTTAAGTTTTCTTTTGTTCTCTGATGTACACTTTTTTTTCTCCTTCCCTCCCCACCCTGCCCTGGAGAAGGCTATCATTAGACACAAATCTCTGTGTGTGTGTGTGTGTGTGTGTGTGTGTGTATACACACATATATACACATACACACACACACACACACATATATATGTACATGTACACATACATATATACATACATATACACATACATATACATATATGTATAAATGTATAAACACATACTATACATACTCCTATTTATCTGTTCTTTCTCTGGATGTGAATAGCATCTTCCTTCATAGATCCTTTGTAGTTGATTTGGGTGTAATATTCAAAATGACTCAGTCGTTCAGAGTTGTTCCTAGAACAATATTGTTGTTATGGTATACGACATTCTCTTGGCTCTGCTTGTGTCATTCCTCATTATTTCATGCAAATCTTTCCATGTTTTTCTAAGATCAACCAGCTCACCATTTCTCATAGCAAGCAGTATTCCATCACAGTCACACCACAGCTGGCTTAGCCATTCTCATTTTCATTCTTTTCTTATATGTTGTTTTATCCTCATATGAGGATGAGTTGAAGACTTATGTTGAACCCTGAGGAGAGAAGACTAGGGAAACATGATAGATGTCTTTAAATATTATAAGGGTATCACAGAAGAGGGATTAGAATTGTGCTCTTTGGCACCTGAGGGCAGCACTAGAAGAAATGGGGAGAAACTGCAAAGAGATAAATTAGGCTTATTGTTGGGGAAAACTTCCTAAGATTGGAACTCCAAAAATGGAATGGGCTGCCTCGAGAGGAAATGTGCTCCCCATCCTTGGAAGTCTTCAAGCAGAGGCTGAATTACCACCTTTTGTATATGTCATAGTAGGTATTCCTATTATGCATATGTTTGACTCAGTGGCCACTGAGGCCCTTTTTAGCTTCCAAGTTTGTTGTGTGATTCATTGTGTCGATTGTTTTCTGGTTCTGTTGGCTTCACTCTGCATTAGTTCATATAAGTCTTCCGCTGCTTCTCAGAATTCTTCATATTCATCATTTCTTCTAGCACATTAATCTTCCATTAAACTTTTGTACCACCTTCCCGCCTTGTTTTATCAAGAGGAAACTAAAACCTAGTGAATAGCTTACCAAAAATAATAGTAGTCATGGCTTGCATTCCTATAGTGTTTTAAGATATACAAAAATGTTATACTGGAAGTGCACCTATTGTTATTCTCTTTTTAACAGATGGGTAAGCTGAGGCTCAGACAGGTAAATGACTTGCCTAGGGCCACTCAGCTAGTCAGGATTTGAGCTCAAGCCTCTCTTGCCTACAGATTCAACACTGTTTCTGCATCTCCTTATATGCTTCTGTTCCCCAAATACAGACACTGTAGATGTATTTATGAAGATTTATGAAGGGAATGTCTCCAACATCCCTAGAGTGCTAGGGTGTGTTTATCATCTCTGCTGGGTGAGCCTTAGAACCACACTCACTATTTCTCTGTTGACTCTCCCCCTTATTAGTGACTATAAATAATGTAGATTTTAAAGTTGCAAGTTGGGCATTTACCATCAAGCCTACAATCCCCTCCCTCATAAATCAGGAGGAGGCTAAGGAACAGGGTAAAAGTAGAAGGTGGCTTAATTTCTCCATTATGCATTTCCTTTGGGATTGATCTTGGTGGAAGCAGCTGGGTTTTGATATAAAGTACACTTTCAATAGGAGGGATCTATTAAGCAAGGGGCCATAATTGGCATTAAATACTGTCTTTCCATCCCAGAGAAGTGGAGTGATATTTATAGACAGCACACATCATTTCTGAAGGTGTGATGAGCTGCGAACATCTGGACAATCCATCAGAAACAGTTTGCCCTTTTTTATAGGCAGCCAGTGCTTCTCTCTGTGGCAGCAGTTTCTTCAGATTTCCTTGGTAGCAGTGGGGGAAGGAAAGCATTTGATCTCCATAAAATAAATGTGGGGGTTATGTAATTGGTTTCTTTAATTTAGCAGGTGTCCTTAACTACTGGCTTTTAGTAAAGACAAGCTATTCGCATAAGCAGGCACTTTAAAGCCATAGGGAATGCCATCATGCCCTGAATGATGGCTGCATTAAGCAGCAAAGATTACCACCAAGGGGCCTGAGTTCAGTACAGGGGGAATTCATTCTCCTGTGTATCTGCATAGAAATGCTGGCTCTTTGTTATGTGGCCAGATGACAATAGAGAGGTGGAGGGCACTCTCTAATTTACAACATTCACCACCATCAGGAAGTCATCCTTAGCAGATTAACATTTGTTTAATGAATTTCATCTTTCCCCTGCCCTGTGGATTGTTTATTGAACAGCTGATACTGCTGCATGGATACATGTAAATCCAATGGAGGGATTTTATTAATGATAAAGAAAAAGTCAAGTAAAATATATGTTTGTTGTTCCTCAGCTGCATGTACATAACAAGTTTCACGTCTCATTTATACGTTTAAAAAATTCTGGACTCCATGGGATGAGAAAAGATATCTGTAATGCTTAAAATTAAAATGTACTTAAATTATTCTTGCTATCAAACACATTTATTGGATAAATAGACTCATTTTTATTATCAATATTTTCCTACTGAAGTTCTGTGACTGAGGGTTGATCGGTCAAGTAGCATTTATTAAGCACCTGCTATATACCAGGGAATGTTAAAATCACTCATGATACAAAGAAAGACCAAAAAAACAGCCTTCACTCTCAAAGAACTCACAGGCTAATGGAGGAGACAACATGAAACAACTATGGACAGACAGGATATCTACAGGTTCACCGGGGGGGGGGGTCTTTAGAGGGAAGGCCCTAAGATGAAGGAAGACTGAGAAGGGCTTCTTGCAGAAGGTGGGATTTTAGCTGAGACTTGAGAGAAGTCAGAAGGTGGAAATGAGGATCCAGGGGATATGACAGTCTCCAAACCCTTGGCCTTGGAAATCACCCAAAGTCAGTGGGCTGGTGTATGGAGGACATGAGCTTGAGATAACAGAATTGTGAAGGGTGGCTTCATCACCAAAGAAATGCACAAATGAAAAAGATAAGCAAGTCATGTGTGGATAGCCCCTTGCTCTCCTGGGATTCTCAGTGTCAAGGAGAAAAGCGCCCAACACATTGGTTATACTGCCCGTGCTGAAATGATGAGGAGACTCAGACAAGCATTAGCATGGTAGACAGATGGGCTACATTCTGCACCACTGAAGGGAGTACCAACATTGGTGAGGACAACAATCCATTAATAATTTGATTTGAAGAAACTGTCACTCCTATATTCAATAAATATTTGGTTAAACTCCTATGTACATGGTGTCATGCCCAATGGCACCAGAATGAGGTCGGAAATCATCATTGCCTCTGGAATGTTAGGGTTGGTCATGCAATTATGTGGTTATTGAACTCAAGCCGGAGAGGGTGTTAGATGTCATCTCCTTCCACCCCCTCCATTAGAGATGAGCAAATGGAGGCCCAGAGAGGTTGTGATTTCCCCAAGGTCACATAGGTAGTTAAGTGGCAGAGCTGGGGTTTAGCCCACATTCTCTGACTCCCAAACCAATCTTCTTTTGACTTCATCATGAGGCTACAGAGGACACAGTGGCCTACCTTAAATGGTGGGTCCTTGTTGAGGGGTGGTGAGAAATAGCTTTGGAAAGGCTGTTTTGAGCCAGATTCCAGAGGCTCTTGAAAGCCATACAGAGAATTTAAAGGCAAAAGTAAGGAGGGAGGGATATCAGGGATAACCAAGGCAAAGGTGTAGAGGTAGGAATTAAAAAGTCACATTGGGAACAGCCAGTTTGTCTGGTCAAGAAGCTGGGCAAGGAGCAATGACAGAAATAATTAATAGTCAAAATATTACATGACTGTGACATGGACGATGGGCATCCTGTGGTGCTTGTGATGTGTGGATGAATAATCTAGGTGCACAACTGCCATACAGCTCGGTAAACATAGCAGCTCCTCCCATTCTCTCCTACCTGCTTGGAGCTCCAGTGAGGGGGTTAAGCAAAGATGCCCTTCACCACTAGCCAGCAGCAGCTGCTTCACAAGCCTCAGGCTACATCATCTCCCAGGGTCTCTTTCCCTCAACTCGTAAGGTTTACTTCTGGAGGGAGTGTCTCTAGTGAGCAGAGGGCCACCACACCATGTACAAAGACTTGTCGGTCTGGAGAGGCTGTGTTTCCAGAACGTTTTCCAT
Organism: Phascolarctos cinereus; assembly: GCF_003287225.1. Taxonomy (NCBI): domain Eukaryota; kingdom Metazoa; phylum Chordata; class Mammalia; order Diprotodontia; family Phascolarctidae; genus Phascolarctos; species Phascolarctos cinereus. Next base: position 5,212,550 of record NW_027555514.1, on the reverse strand, counting down.
CCTATGCCTTGCCCAAGCCTGGGAAGTGAAGATGTTGGGGAAGTCATGTGGTGGTCCTGCAGAGGACCTGGGGTCCCCTCTCAGCTCTACTATTTCCTGACCTCAGACTAGTCAAGTAAGAGAAGAGGTGGCCATGATGGGTCTGTGTGGGCAGCTCATGATTACGAATAAGGGGTGGTGAGGATGGCTGCACGTGGTTCATGGCCCCTCGCTGGTCTCTAGATTCCTCATCTGTAGATTGAGGGGGTTAGGTTCCACAGTCTAGAGCTCTAGCTATGTGTAGGCAATGCTCACCAAGAAGGGGAGAAACCATGGGCAGGGACTTAATTGAGCTAGAAATCAGAGTGATAATGAATGGAAATTGGCTTTCTACTTTTCTTTTGGCACAGGCAACTTGAGCCCACAGCCTTGCAAAGTAAACATGGATGCCGTATGTGTGCATTCATTAAAGCAGAAAAGCTTCTCATTTTCATTCTGAAGGTCTGGATGAAAAGACGTAGGATTAATGTGAAATAACCTCAGTGTTAAACATGGGACAGTGCTTTCTTGTTAAATTCAAGCAGACCCAGATGTAGAGAAAGCTTCCCAGTCTTCAGTTTGGGTTGTTGTCAGAGGGGTTGATCCTCACAAGACCAAGCAGGGGCAGAACGGAGAGGGGGGGACCCCCCCTTTCCCCTCCTTCCCCCGTTCAGCTTGCAGCCCTCAGAAATGGCCTCAGCTGGCCATCCACCATCAATAGAATTCGTTCCTGATATAATTCACCAATAGCCAACTTGTCAATTGATTCCTTGTCTCTGAGATGGATAGTGGTGATAATGAGCCACCCATATTTTAGCCACCCTCATGAATTTCACCCTTTCAAAAATATTGATTCTCAAAACTAAGGCCATATGATTAAAGTTGCTGCTTCATTTCCATAGACACAATCACCTCCCATGACAACATTTCGTTAATTAAGTGTAGATGAAGGCTCCATTGGTGTGTTGGGCTAAAATAAACAATTATTAAGAATTCCTTTCGGGCTAAAGAAGACCGTGGCCAAACTCCAGTGCCAGATTGAGCACTGCTTCATAAGCCACCAGAGAGGACTAGATTTGGATTCAGGAAGTCAGGGGCCAAATTCCATTTCTGACACTAGCTGTGTGACCTTGGGCAAGTGACTTCACCTTTCCAAGGCCCCAACAATTTTCTAAGACTTGTCTGCTAAATGTCATGGGTTAGACTCTTTACATTGGGAGGGGGAGCTCTACCCTCAGTGCATCCCTTATCCCTGATGTGCTATACGTAATGGGATCAGAGAATGCCAGACTCGCCCTGCCAGGACAGCAGATGTGTGATCCTCTTGGTCGTCGTGTGCTGCAGTCAGAAGGATGCCGTGGCTTCGTGATACCTGGAGAGTTTGTTGGATGCACGGAGACTCAGGTGCTCTCTTCCCTCTGAATGTGCCTTTGAATAGCCATTTATTTCCCCAGTCTTTCCCTCGTCTTCAGTGTATGCGTTGGCATCGTTGATGGAAGAAGCAAAGCCTTTCTACGTGAATGCAGCCTGCCATTTCTGGCCCAGAATTCTGGCCAGGTACATTCTTGGTGTGCCCCATCTTCCCCTCCCCCCCTCCAGCTGTCTCTCTGTCTCTGTCCCCTCCCCCACATCTCTCTATCTCCCTTTCCCTCATTCACCTCCCTTTCTGTTTCATTGTTTAAGCTGGAAAAAGGCTGCATTGAAGAGCCCTGGGTTTTCTTCTTTTCTGCTGCTGGCTCTGCGACTATGAGCCATGACCAGCTGAGCCTCCTCTGTAAAAGCAGAGGGTAGAACCTGCTGATTGTCTGCTATAAACATGGCCGTGAGCTGGGAATTAAGAAGACCTGAGTTTGAATTCTGCCTCAGAAATGTGATCCAGAACACCCTCTCCCAGCCTTAGTTTCCTCATCTGTAAAGTGGGGAAACAGCACCACCTTACAGTGCTTTCAGAATCAGTTTGGATAGAAATATCTAGAAAGCATTTTACTAATCTGACAGGACTATGGAAATGTGACTATTATTTATAGAACCTGACATTTGGAGCTAGAAGTTACCTTTGAAGGCGTCCAACCCAACTCTCATTTTACAGAAAAGGAAAATGATGCTGAGAAAAGGTGCAGCTCCACGCAGCTACAAAGAAGGAGAGGCGGGGCTGAAATCTGCAATCCAGTATTCATGTTCTTGAGTAAGCAAGAGGGCCTCCAGGGCTAAAGCTTTTGCTTGGACACAGCCCTAGCTGGGAAAAGCCTGCGTGCTAACAGAGACAGAAGGCTGGATCTGGAGGAGCAAAGTTAAGAGGGCTGCTGCTTGTGTGACCTTGGAGAAGTCCCTTCCCCTTGCTCAATTTCATTTTTGTCATCTATAAAATGAGGTAGTAAGACTAAGTGATTTCCAAGGTCCCTCCTTGCTCTAAAATTATGACACTGTGACCTTAGGTATCATGGAGTACAATCAAAACCAAAGCTTGTTATTTATTTATCCACTCATTCTTTTATCCATTCATTTGCTTGTTTATTTTTAGACTAAGACCACATCCTGACTCATTGTTAGGTGGTAGCACAAATAATCCCTTCATCCATCTTTCCCCAGGATGAAATGCTAGCCGGACCAGTTAAATCCTCTCCAGTTGGCACCCCAATCTCTGGCAGTGATGATGTAGGCAATTTCTTTTCTCTCCTGGAAATATTAGAAAAAGTTCAATCCCTCTCTTCTTTCCTAAACCAGCCCTCGCTGTGCCTGGCCCAGAATGCCGTCCCCTCCTAGCCCCGCCTCTAGGTCTGTTCCAGTTCTTGGCTTCTGACTCTCCTGTTCCAGGCCAGTTGCCCCGAGGCTGAGCATCTGCTGTTACTGGATGCTTGGGCCAATGTGAGAGTCATCAGCAGCGCAGCTCTGCCTTCTCCCGCACCCACAAGCTGTGTCTCCCTGCAGTTCTGCATTCTCCTCCTTCACCTCCTGATCATTGGCTTTCTCTATGCATAGCTTTTACATCCTGCTTACCAGCTGGTTAAGATGGAAATGCTGTTTTAAACCAGTGTCTAAAGCACCCAGAACATGAATGAAAGGAAGGCAGCAGACCTTTCCCTGCTCAGTCAAGAACTGCAAGACGCCTGGAGCAGTGTCTGTTGTGCAAATGAACATTCATATGACCCGTTGGAGAACCACCTGAGAATCCTCCTATGGCCGAGGTTGTACATTGAAATGACATTCAGCTGACAAGTGAAGGTAGCGAGGGACTGTCCAGAGACACTTTGATTTGGGTGGGAATGGGAAAGTACCTTTTTCTTACCTTCTGTCTAATATGGTTTGTATCTTGGTAATTTCATCATGTGTCTGTTCTTAATCTCACTAATAATAATGAGAAATGCATTGGGCCTCAGTGGAGAGAGGCCTGGATTTAGGATCAGGGAACCCTGGATTTTTCCAATACGTTCTGACTGGTCCTGAGCAGGTCACTTCTCAGGGCCCCAAAGAACTCTCAAAGGCTCTAAGTGACAGAGAAGACACAGAACTGTTACCAGTGGAGGGAGTGACCACACTGGGGGCTTCTTAGAGTGATTTTTTAAAAATAGACAAAGAAACCTGGATCTGCAAAATTAACACCTCATGTGAAGTCAAAAAAGAGGTTACATATATTTATCTTGTCTAAATATGATCATGCTAATTTTATTTCTTCACCTTTATGTTAGGGGGCACCCGGAATGGCATTGGGTATCTGTGAGGCCATGAACAGGTCTTGGGGTACACCTGCCTCTCATACTCTCTCACCATGTTCTATGAAGCACCAAGGAGGGGGCAGCAGAAGCCCTGGAGGATTTTCATCCACAAACATTCCTGTATGTTGGGTTATGAAGAAACAATAGAGAAGGAACGTCAATAGAGCAGGTGAGCTCCATCCCTGTTCTGTTGTTGTCAGAGGTGTCTGATAAAAGACTTGCCTTGTGGGGACAGCCTCATTTCAACCTTGCTCTGCTCTTGATAAGCTCCGTGTGAAGATGCTTTGAAGTCTGGATTCTCAGAGGGAGGTGGCTGGTGGCAGGAGGTATTTCTGAGTTTCATTAGTTTTGTGTGGAAAAAACACCGCCTTTATGACATGATGGTTTCCTGTTGGGGGCTAGAAACCATTCCTAGTCTCTTCACAGAAAACAGTTCAGTGAACATTCACGCACCAGCTTTGTGCCAGGGACCAGGCCTAAAAAGGCAAAAATAAACTCAGCCCCTCCCCTTAGGTGCCTTATATCCTATGCTGTATGTGGGGAGGGAGAGTAAGATAACTTTTGTAGGGGATCACCCACTGTTAGGAAGTGGGTGATCAGGGAAATGCTCATGAAGGAGGGAGACGAGCTCAACCATGAAAAAAGTCAGGAATTCTAGGATGTGAAAGTCAGGAGGGAGCACATCCTAGGCAGGGGCAGTGACTGAGATGAAGATATGGAGAAGAAAAATGGAATCTTATCGTAGGGCATAGCCAGTGTGACTTGTGTGAAGGAGTATGTGAAATGCAGATGGAAAGATGTGTTAGAACCAGACCATGCACACAGCTCATTTTCTCTACTAGTCAGTCACTCACCAAGCCTGTGCTCAGTGCTTCCTCTATACTAAGCACTGTGCTAAATATTGCGGTTAACAAGGAAATTTAAGAAACATGGTTCCTGCCCTCGAAGAGCTTACATTCGAATGGAGGAGACTACATGTGAATTACTGGGTGATGCGCTTGTGTGTACAAGCTAGACAGAAGGCAGTCTGAGAGGGGACGGTGCTAGCTGGTTTTGGGGTGGGAGGAGACTGGAAAACCCTCTTGTGAGAGGTGGCATTTGAGTCAAGCCTTGAAAAACACTAGGAAAACTGAGAGGCAGAGGTGAAGAGGAAAAGTATACGGGGGACAGCCAGTGAAAAGTTCAAAGAGACAAGAGATAGTGTAGCACGTGCAAGGAAGAGCAAGCAGGTTTACGTTGCTAGGGTAGAGATTGTGTAGGAGGGAATCAAGTGTAAGAAGACCAGATATGTAGGAAAGAGCCAAGTTACACCAGGTGGGGGCATGGTTAGATGTGTACTTTAGAGAGATTTCTTTGGAGGCTGAGGATAGGTTGGATTCGTGTGGGGGAAGGCCACTTAGAAGGCTAATGGAATTGCCCGGGTATGAAACGTGAAGTCCTAAACTAAATTGGTGGTTGTGTGAGTAGAGAAAAGGAGACACATATAAGAGATGTTGTGAAGGACAAAATTTGACAATGGCATGGATGAGGGAGGGGAGCAAGAGTAAGGCATCAGGATGGTATCAAGGTTGTGAGCACAGTAGACCGTGAGGACTTGCGTGTCCTCAACAATATGTAAGAGGGAGTTATGCAGAAAGGAGAGTTTGAGGGGAAAGAGAATGGTTCTCTTTGGGACATGTTAGGAATCTCGCCATGGAGTTATAGGAAATTAAGAAGGGAGAGGAGAAAGAAGGGAGTCCAGTGCAAGGCCCTGGTGGATCCACATAATGGCAATGACACGGATAAAGAACCAGCAAAGGAGCTCAAAAAGCAGTTGCCAGACAGTGGTCAGAATAGGAGACAGAGAAGAGAGAGTGTTCAGGAGGAAAGGGTGATCTCTAAAATTCCCCGGATTATTTTAGAACACCAGCTGTTTATCCATGCCTCCTTCATCTCACAGTTGTGAAATTTATTTTGTGCACCCACGATTTATATTTATCTGTGTTGTCTTCCATCGAATTAGATTCAGCTCAGTGACCTGAGAACCTATCAAAGTCCTATTGGATTTGTCACCTGCAGATTGGATGTGCATATCGCCTCTGCCTTCACCAAAGTCTCGGGGCCCAGGACAAAGTTTGGCATGAGCTGGATTAGCCACCAGCAGAATCAGGATCCTGGAGCCTGGGCCTTAGTACACACTTCCTAATGGAAAACCCCTGAGGGCAAAGCATCGATCCAGTCTTCTTACACCCTACTGCCCATCGTGTATGCACCCATTGAGTGACACTGGCCTCCTGCTTTCCCATGAACAAGACCCACCATCTCTCAGCTCTAGGCATTTTCTCCAGCTGGCCCCTATGCCTGGAACACTCTCCCTCCTCCGCCAGCAAGTAGGAGAGTGGGGATGCTTTTCTAGAAATGAGGATGTTTCATCACTATGGTATCTTCAGCATTGGTATTTATTGTACTCTGGATAAAATGCAAAAACATTTCTGTATAAGGGATGGCTCCCTTTCCTAGAGAGTGGGAGGACAAGGAGGGACGAACCCTTCCTTTCAAAGGCAAATAAAATGTCAACTCACATGCACACTACTAGTCTCGTTTTGGACACTAGTAAAAGGCTTTAGAAAGACCCAGGCACTGAGCCTCTTTCTTTGATGGCTTGAAAATTGGACAAAGACGTCAGGATAAAATGAACCATGATCGAGAAGCTACAATGCATGGGGAACCTTTGGGAAAGCTTCCAAGAAAGCTAGTGACCACTACAGACAAGGCGGTTGCCTATAGTCTATGGAAAAGATCACAGTTAGTTGCCAATAACTAGACAAAAAAAAAACCCTGAGTGGGAGTAGTGAAAAGAATGATGAGGTATGGATGCTTCCCACCTCGGGTAAAGGAGGTTGGACTGAGTACGGAGTGAAATAGACATAATCTCCAAAGTCAGGCAGAGTTAGATGTGAGTGTGTCCAGAGAACACCGAGGTTCAAGACTCTGGGACACAGGAATCACTTAATAAATGCATGTATTTGGTTAAGATTGACAACTGACATGACCCCAGATCAGAGGATTCAGAGTCCATTGGGCCAAGAGGAAACAAGGAAGCCACCATTCAGGGAAGGTCAGGGAGCAGATACTCTGTCCAACTCTGACAGGCTCCCCAAAGCTTCAGGACTTTTGTTTGCAATGCCTTGTATTACCTGGCCCCAGCTGATGTCTGGGGTTATTAGAGGGCCTACCATGCCTCCCTGGACCCCACCACCTCCACCGAAATAAGGACACATGCGCTTGTCTAGAAGTCATTAGAACTGAGTTTGAGTCGGTCTGGGCACTGTCTGGGAAAATACACAACCATTTTTGAGTCTCAGTGGCCTTCTTTGCATGCTGTTACATGAAGAGCCTGTGATTGGTTAACGGACTGATTTTTCTTTTAGCCTATGGGATCCTAGCCTTCTACTACTCATAGTCTTTCAGACTTGCCTAAAGCGGAGACGTTCAGTGACTCCCTTAGGATCACAAAGCAAAGGAAGAAAGCAGGTTTGGACTTAGGTCTTTGTGACCCCAAATCCAGAACTTTATCCCCACCCTAACCTCTCTCTTCATTGGTGAAGCCAGGAGAATGCCTCCCATAGGCAAGATTGCACAAGAAAACACTTGGTGAGCCTGCAAATGCTGACAATGTGGGCTTCCTTATGGCCATGAATTTGGGTGTCTTACCAGTACCTCTCTGCCTACCTGCCCAGAAACCTGCAGTACCTCCCACCCCTGAGAATTCACTTATCACATCAGGAGATTCTCTTTGAAAATGAAAATATAGTGCGTGAGAAACCCATTAGGTCTTTCTCAGTTATGAATGTCTGATTAGATCAACTTGCTTTCCCCCTCAGGGGCTAACCGAGGTCATGCCCTTGAAGGAAGAGGGATTTAACATCAGTAAGGAAAGAGAGAATTGGGGAGCTGAGCGTCTAACAGAGCAAGATGTCCCAGTGAGGGATTCTGGGAAATATGGAAGGAGAGGGGATGTGGAGGAAGGCATTCTAGGAGTTGGGAGAGGGCTAAAGAAAGAAGAGGGGAGAGGAGGCCAGAGGTGGCTGGCCCTGCACAGAGGGGTTTATTCCAGGGGGACAAAAGCTAAAAGCCCTACACCTGGCAAAGAGGTAAGTAGATCTTCTCACTTAGGGAAGTCTGACCTCTAATAGGTTTCATCATCAGCTATAATTAGCTTCAACTATTTACTTTTGTCTTTCAACTATTTATTTAGGTGACACAGTGGATAGAGTGCCATGCTGGAGTTCAGAAGATTTATCCTCCCGAGTTCAAATCTGGCCTCAGCTGTGTGACCCTGAGCAAGTCACTTTACCCTTTTTGCCTCAGTTTCCTCATCTGTAAAATGAGCTGGAGAAAGAAATGTAAAACCACTCTAGTATCTTTGCCAAGAAAACCTCAAATGGGGTCACAAAGAGTCAGACGTGACTGAAAAATGACTAAAAAATTTTTTGTCAGTCACAGTGGAGGGGACAGAGGGGACTTTTTCCCAGGGCAGCAGTTTGCTGAAGTTCAGAAAATGTTCCTGAGGATGGGCACATGACAGGGACTATCAGCACTTGGGGTCTTCTAAAGAGAAAGGCAGCATCCAAGAGGGCAGGCTAGTGTGCGTGGGGGGGGTCATACATACTCCAGTGGGTGCCAGGGCCAGGGTTGGCCCTATGGACTGATCCATTCAGTGGCAGAGGCGAAGATCCCTGGTCATGGCTCTGGCATGTGTCTGTGCCTTCTCAGCTAGCAATCTTCCCCTCATCCTGAGAACTCCTCCCTTCCCAGAGCTTCTGGTCCTGCAGGTCCTCCTGCTCTGTTCTGCTGAGCTCCCTGGCATGCAAGGCTTCATGCATTTGTTACTTTGCTGCACATTTCTAACAGATAGTTTTTAGAGGAACAGTTTGTCCCAGGACTGTGTCTTTTGCTCACATTTCTCTGAAATCGCTTGAGTGAATTTCCATGGATTAGTCATTCTTGTATCCTTAATGACTAAAAGTAAGGGTATATGTAATGATTTTTTCAGTGGTCTCAGGTGAGGTGACAGCTAATAGGCTCACCCACAAAATTCGGCTACCATCTGAGCAGAATCTAAGAAGGGAACTTGGGAAGAATTGGGAAGAAATGGAAATGTGGGTAACTTCAGGAGTGGCCTAGAGAAACAGAACACTAGTGTTCTCTGTTTCAGTTATTAGCTTTCCTGGATCATTTCTTTTTATGTGTTTTCTTGATGTTACTGTTGACATCACAGGCACCCTCCACTCACCCACTCCTCTGGGCTGAACCCTCCCTCTAGCCAAAGCCAACGATGTCACCACCAAGGTCGCTTGAACACCAAGAGACGCCATATGCAATATTCTGGCCTACTCACCCTCCATCCTTCTCCTGGGGAGGGGAAGTCTGTTCCATGAGTTTTCTTTTCCTCTGGACCCTTCATTGGTTTTTCAGGTACTCTGAATTTCACATTCTTTTGATGTACGTTGTTGTCTTGACTGGGAATATTTGGTTTGAATGCCTGCTTTCTTCTGTTCTCTTTCTACCTGTGTGACTGGGCCTCTTCAGTCTAGTCTGCTGGCTCCTCATCCTTGGCAGACCCTCTACTGAGGGTGCTCCCCAAGGTTCTCTCCTATGCCTTCTTCTCTCCCATGTGACTTCCCTGTTATCTCCGTCAGACTCTTCCGATTGCCTCCAGGATCAAATGTGACTGCTTTAATTTGCTTTCAAAGCTCTTTCTAACCCACCAGACACTGAACTTGGTATCTATGGGTCCTTAGGCACCTAATCCTAATGCCATTGGACTCTGTCAGATTCCACTGTTCCTCTATTTGGCCCCCAACTCCCTATCTCTGGGCATTTTGCTGGCTGCCTTCAATATCTGGAACCCTCTCCTTCCTTCCACTACTTCCTGGGTTCCCTGATTCCCTTCGAGTCTTAGTTAATATCCCACCTTCTACCAAAAAACCTTTTTTTCCAGTCCTCATTCATCTTAGTGCCTTCTCTCTGAGATTATTTACATTACCCTATATTAATGCTGTGCTGTATTATTTATAACCAATATTTCCATAGGATCTATCCTTTACCTCTTTTTGACATAACCCACTTTTGAAGGGCAGTCAGTTTCTGAAGAGTGAGACTGAATACAAGGATTACTTCCAGCCCCCAAGGTATCTGCTTACCAGCTTGGGCTGAGCCTCGGGCTTCTGTTTACCCAGTAAGCATGGAAGCCAGCCAAAATTAGTCACTCCCTGTGGCATGACTCTTGTGTCCTTCCTTTTCTTAATTAAAGTTTTAGATGACCTGGTCTGCGATGGGGAAGCCAAAACCAGAAAGAACCTGATTAAGATGGCTTATGTTTTTCTAGCCAATATTGCTAGAGACAGCTGGTCCTCATAAAGCTGCTGGCATTGCTTAAGAGTGAGAGAGGAGTGTAATCAGCCACACCTGAAGACCAACCCACCTACCAATCAGGGTTGCCTTCCATTTGCCAGGGGAGGTCCAAATGATGTACTGTCAGGCCAATCAGAAAAAAGAATGCACCTAGGCTTAAAAGGTAAGGTGGGCCCTCACTTGAGGGTCTTTTGGTACAAATGGAGGGAAACCATGAGAGCCCTTTATTACCAAGCTATGTGCCCATGATATCTCAATTGTAGAATAGCCTTAGTTTGCACTTTGTTAAGTTCTGCTCACAACATTACAGAGTTATTTGCATGTGGTCTCCCTCATTATATTGGGTGGACAGGGACTTTTTTTTTTTGCCTTTCCTTCTATCCCCACAGTGGTTGGCATATGGTAGGCACTTAATAAATGCTTATTGACTTGACTGTATAACCTGTCCCTAATTTCTCTTTCCAGCCTCCTTGCATGCTATTGCCCTTCCCAAACTTGTTGATCCAGCAAGCTGACCTTCTCTCTCTGTCCCTCACGCAGAGGGCTGTCTCCCATCTCAGAACAGGTTGTCCCCCCATGCCTGGCAAGCACTATCTCTTTTTATCTGTACCTCATGGAATCCCTCTGTTCTTTTAAGACATAGCTCAAACATCGTTTTCTACATGATACGTTTTCTGATCCAATCTGCTGCTGTCTTCCTCAAACTACCTCTGATTGAGCTCCTTTGAATATAGTTGCATTTATTTATTTAAAATTCTTACTATATAGAGTTATAAATGTACTTGGTGTTTCCTCCATTAAAATGTAAGCCCCTTGTGAGTAGGAATTGTTTCATTCCTTGTATGTGTATCTCTAGTATTTGTGCCTGTGCCTGACTCAAAGAGTCTTACAAATACTCATTGATTGGATATTATTCTCCTGATTGCTTATTTGGTCCTGAGTTAGTTCATGGAAATATGCCCACACCCCTTTTCATTTCTTATAGTCATCACTTCTTACTGACCTTCCAAGTTCTAGTGTATTTATTTACCATAGTTTTGTTTTCAGTCATTCATAAATCAGTGGACACCTCTTACTTCCATTTCTTTACCACAAACAGTGCTGCTATGTAGGTTTGTGAATAAAGTACATCTTCATTTCTCTCTTGTATTCCCTCCAGTATATTCCCAGTGGTGGTTCAAAAGATATGGGTAAGCAAATTACATATTTTAGCATAATTCCAAATTGATATCCAGAACAACTATTAATAATGTGTCAGTTTGCTTATTTTCCTGCAACTTACCCAACATGGACCACTCCCATCTTTATCTTTGCCAATTTATTTGGCTAAAGTACAACCTCAGAGTTGTCTTAATTTACATTTCTATTATTGTTAGTGATTTGGAACATGTTTTCATGTGGCCGTTTGTGTTTTTCAATTTTTCTTTTGAAAACCATTCGTTTCAGGAACCACTCATCTCATAGGGAATGAATGCTGCTTGGCTTACTTCATTGTCCATTGTGGACAACAGACATTCATCAGTGGCATTTGGTTCAGATCTTTTCCCAGTCTACATTTGCTCCTTGACTTCCATAGTCATTGATTTTGTTCATGAAAAAGATTTTTTAAACAATTTATGTTGTCAGAATTCTCCCTTCTATCTTTTCTGATCTCCTCTAGCCATTGTTTGGTTAAGAATTTCCCCTTTACTCCTAGTTATGAAAGGACCTTGATTCCATTCACTTCTAATTTATTTTATGGCATTATCTCTTATACTTGGTTTTTGTATCTATTTTGAATTTATTGTGGAACAATATAGAAACATTGGCCTGATCTAATTTTATGACAAATTGCTATCCGATTTTCCCAGCAATGTCTGCTCAAAGGGTGACTTTCATCCAGGAATTTGCATGCTTGGATTCAGCTGATGCTGGGCTTACAGTTTCTTCCATACTGAGGCTGATTTACTGACTTGGTGCTGTGGCTGTGGTTTTCTCACACCAGATTGTTTTGATGACTGCTGGTAATTCTATGCCTCCTTCATTTGCATTCTTCGACCTAATTTTCCCTTAGTTTTCAAATTGTTTGCTCTTCCAGATCAGTATTGCTATTCTTTTGGCTGATTCTAGACAGTGTCCCCACAGTAGTTTGAGTGGCATAACACTAAATCAGTAAATTAAAGTATTGCCATTTGTGTTGTATGAGCACATCCCAACCACTAACAATAGCTATCTCTCCAATTATTTGTCTCCCTTTATTTCTGTAAAGGGTGTTTTATAATTGGTTTCGTATAACTGATGTGAGGATCTTGATAGTTTAACTACTGGATATTTTGTGTGCAATTATCTCTTGAATGGATATATTCATTAGCATTTCTTCCTGTCTTTTTGTTAATATTGTACAGAAATATTGAATATATATGTATACACACATGCATATGCAATCCTGTTACCTTGCTGGAGTTGTTAATATTTTTTATTAGTTTCTTTGTTGATTTTCTGGAGTTTTCTCAGTACAACATCTCATCGGCTGTAGAATTTGGTGTTCCTTTTGCCAGTTTTTCACCTTAATCCTGTTTCCAATACTTTTGCTAAAGATAGCATAGCTATTACTATGCATACTACTACCAATAGTAGGTAGAGGGATATTTCCCTTGTTGGTACTTGGGGCTGATCTAGCATTTCTCCAATGCAAAAAAAAGTTTGTGCATGTTTTAAAATACACGCTTCTGATCAAAATAAAAGGGCTCTTCTGTGTCTATGTTCTTTAGAATTAAATGAATTTGGAAGGCCTTTTTGTCAAAGGCTTTCTCTGCATCAATGTAATTTGTAGTAAAATGTTTAGATGCCCTCAAAATTCACATTTTCCCCCTGATCGTTCATCACCCAAGGCAGACCTGAACCACTTTCACCCTAAATAACGTTTTAATTCTGAACAGATCACAGGTAAAACATGGTATCGAGAGCTGACTGTGCACAGTAACTTCTGTTCAGGGCATCTCTTCCTTCTTGCCCCTGCCCGATGTGATTTGGCAGGGCCTGTGAGCCATCATTGGTTATTTATGGACGTAGGATTTCCCAGCAGGGCCGCCTTCAAACGTGAAAGAGAATGATACCGTTGACTTCAGTGATTAACTTTCAGGCTGCCTCTCCTTATGAATGGATTGTGTTGGGTGCAGATTTTGTTAGTGCTCTGAATAGTCCCATCGAATTCTGGACCAGGGAAGGAGAAGGGATTCCATGAGGCTCAGCTTTCAATCCCTCTTTTGAGCAAGATCGTGCATCTTTTTAATATGCCCTCATTCTCTCTTGAGGGATGCTTGTTCTCCTCATTCTCTTGAAACAAAGATTCCTAGTGAATACTCTACCCATACCATCTCTTCAGTTTTCACCCTTTCCCCTCAGCCACCAGTTGTACTTTGTGTTAAGTTTTAGTCTCTTTCCTTTTTAATTCAATCAGGATAATAAGAAGACAAAGTTTATCAATACTGAAACTTCCATGAATGGGTTTTTTTCCCTCCTACTCAGCATCTCAGGGTTAAGTTTCTTTTTCAAGGTCAAAAGCCCTAGGACACTAATTTGTCTAGGGTGGAAGGTGGCAGAATTTCCTGCGTGTCTCTTTGTGCATTTCCCACCCACCACCAACATTCACATAACCTTAAAGTCATTGAACTCTTTCCCTGCATATTAATTATTCTAATACATTTGGGATTTTATTGTGCTTTCTTTACGGGGTCTGTCCTGAGAACACTGAGATGCTTGATCAATGCTTGTTCTGACTTTGCTGCATTCTTCCCTAAAGTCCCCTTGCAGCAGCACATCTTTCTACATAGCATGCAGATGATTCCGATCCCAGCTGATGTGCATGTAGGAATGATAAGGGATTAATTGTCTGTTAGCATGTTCATTGTTTAATAAAACGTGAGCGTGAGCAGATAAGGACTGGAGTACGGGTTCTTCATTTAGAAAACTGTTCTTTTGAAAGCTGAGCCGAGTCACTGTGGTCTTTGGTCCCTGGTTACAGCAGCAGCAGCAGCAGCAGTAGAAGTAGCAATGTAGGCTGATGGCTCTGGGATTTCACTGATGGAAAGGAATCCTTGATGAAAGAAGCCCCCTTTGCTAATGAAGGTTGGCAACTTCTCTTCGAGTTGCCTAGAGTGCTGAGAAGTTAAGTGACTTGCCTAGGGTCACACTATGTGTGAGAGGCAAAACATGAATGCAGATCTTTTTGGTTCTAAGCACAGCTCTGTATCACTTCTGTCACACTGCCTCTCCAAAGCCATCACAACAATAATGCCAGTAACTAGCTGTAGCCGATCTCAAGTCACTTTAAAAACAGGTTAAAAACTTAACAAAGTACTTTTGGAATAAACTTCATGGAGTAATAATAACTGAAAAGCAGTCCACCCCACTGGTCACAGAGCAGCTGGTTTCTCTCAGAACCGAGCTTATAAAATAGGTCAGTAAGAGTGGAATCAAAAGACCTTCCATTGGTGACATTCATATGAACTCAATCAACAATATCCTGACAAGAAGCATGGAATAAATGGGCTGACCGCATCAAAGGGGGATACACAATGAGGTCATTGCTACAATAAATGGCAGCAAGGTCATACTTAAGGAGCCCACATGCATTAACCAATTCAGATTCTAGAATTTTACCAGTTCAGGAAGTAGAATAAACTGTGAGATATATAGCAAATTACAAAAATTTAGCACCGACTGAATACTTAGAAAGACATGATTACATTACCAGAAATATAAACGAGAACTTTGCTATATCTTGTAAACCAACAGAAATAAATCACATGACCCCCAAATATTCTTGAGAATTTAACACGTTAACTTTCCTGAAACCAGAGCATTAACATGGACACACCATTTACCTACAATCACCGAGTCACCTAGACATTACACTGACAGATATCTGTTTAAGAACAGTGTTTTTGATAAATGTCACCCGGGCGAATACAAGTCAACCTCAAACTATGTATTGTGAAAAGCTCCCAAACTGTAGAGCCCCCATGGTAAAAGTCCAGACCCTGCACAGGGTGAGTTTCATGTCATCTCTGAGGTCTTGCTTGCTCTTGGAGCTGCCACAAAGGTACTTCCAGGAAGGCTACTGAAGATGAGCTTGAGGGAGCAAAACTGTTATTCACTAGGTGCTTATGTGTCTTTTTATGAACTTAGATGTGAATTCTAGCTGTGTCTACTTCGTAGTAAAGAAAATTGTTTATGAGTTTTGCCTTGTGACCCTGCATGCTCGTAAGGGGAATTGGTGATGAATGGATCCAGGCCCCTTGGGTCGGCAGGGAGCCTCTTACACAAAGGCTGCGTGAGCTCATTTTTGCCACTTTGGGCAGTTGGTAATTTAAGAGAAAATATAGACACCCATAGAAATTAGGATAGACCATTCATTTTATTTCTTGAAGGCTAGAATGAACTGTCAAAAGTAAAATCTCCGAGGAAGACATTCAGGTACATCATTCTCCTGTGGTAACTCAGGAAAATGTTATATTCTACCTGAAGTGAACAAAGAGTTTATCTGTCCCCTCTCCAGCTGTTTAGAGTGTCCTCATTGTCATCTTGCTTCTTTAATCTTCACTTTGTCTTCTCTTAAAATTGAGAAAGCAGAGGGTAACAGCAAATAAACAGGAAAAAAAAACCTGATTTACAGAAGTGGGAGACCTTTTAGTTGTCTTCTTATTTAGGGAAAACTGATGGGGAGGTCATATATATTTGCTTGGGTCCACTGAGGAGGCTACAGCTGAATTTGAGCAAATCTTGAGGAAATCCACGACAGAGCAATTAAAGAGATTTTGCTGGGAATGGTGCTGCCACCAGTAATTAACAACCATTCCAACCTCCTTGAATTCCCCAAAGATGTATTCTATACAACCCAACATAGCTTCGTACTGGCTGATTTACAGCTTTTCCAATCAATGAATGCAGGAAGTTGGGTCTTATTTTATTTAATATATCTGAAAGACTTGGAAAATTTCTGTTTCATAAATATGAATTGTGGCCCATTTCCTCTAAAGTCAACAAACATTTATTACTTATTATTATGTTCCTTATAAATAATATTTTTATTCCATAAGAAGCTACCATTTAAAAAAGAGATAAATCAAGGGATTACTGCCTGAGTCACAAAAGGATTTTTCCCTTTTCAATTTTTTAAATGTTCAGCTTCCCTGATGTATTTAGCAGATGATTCAAAGTTTCTAAAGGTATTTTTTTATATAAATAAACAAGAAATAACTGTTAGATAAAATCAGACTTAGTTCAGTCATCTTTCAGTCATGTCCAACTTTTTGTGACCCCATATGGGGTTTTCTTGGCAAAGATACTGCAGTGGTTGGCCGTTTCCTTCTCCAGCTCATTTTTCAGATGAGCAACCGGAGGCAAATGGGGTGAAGTGACTTGTCCAGGGTCACGCAGCTGGGAAGTGTCTGAGGCCTGATTTGGACTCAGGAAGATGAGTCTTCTGTATTCCAGGTGTGGCGCTCTATGCACTGTGGCGCCCCCTAGATACCACTGTCCAAAATCCTCAGAGAACTAATTGCCTTTTCTTACTGAACGGCAGAATTTGCCAAACTACGAGGAGCAGTTCTTTCAACACCGAAATTCTTTAGTCTTAAGTGTCAGCTAACATCATTCTGGGTAGACGTAGATGCACACACGCACATACATGCGTACACACAGAGACAGACAGACAGACAGAGGTGATAGAACGTTAAGCACCTGCTGCATGCCAGGCATCATGCCAAGTGCCAGGGACACAAATAAAAGTAAACCAAACAGTCCTTGCCTCAAGGAGGATGCATGCCTCGTGGGGTAGGCTGAGGTGTGCCCACTGCGGATGTGTCCAAGGTGTGCCGGCTGTCCGTATATGGAAATGTGTTTCTTTTTGCATTTGGTGAGGAGGCCTGGACAAGGGCGGTGCCGGGGGAACGGAGAAAGGGGGACAGAGACCAGACACTTCTCAAAGGAGCCATCGACTAGAAGCCATAGGTAGACGTGCCAGAGGCAGATTTAGGTGTGGTGCCAAGAAAACAGAAGCAGACAAGACAGTCCCTCCTGACAGTCTGCGCCTTCCTAACACGGAAGGGGCCTCCTGATGAGGTGAAGGGCTGGTTCCCTCTCACTAGAGGGCTTCAAGCAGAAGCTGGAGAACCACTTACTTGGTGCATTGTATTGGGAGTTCTTTTTCACTGTGGTTTGGACTACATGGGGGTGGCTTGGGGGCGCCATAATGCGGAGAGCACCAAGCCTGGAGTCAGGAGGACTTGTCTTCGTGAGTTCAAATTTGGCCTCAGATGCTTTCTGGCTATGTGACCCTAGGCAAGTCACTTAACCCTCTGTGCTTCAGTTTCCTCATCTGTAAAATGAGCTGGAGAAGGAAGTGGCAAACACTCCAGTATATTTGCCAAGAAAACCCCAAAAAGGAGTCGCAAAGAGTCAGACAAGACTGAAAAATGACTAAACAACAACTCGGACTAGATGGTGGCTGGGGTCCTTCACAGCCTGGAATTTTGTGATTCTATGCTTAATGCCATTCAATTGGTGACTGGATATGGAGGTGTAAGAAAGGGGGTCTATAAAAGGAAAATGGCAGCCATGGACAGCAACAGCGAATTTGGGGGGGGGGAGAGGCCTCCCTCACTTAATACTTTACAAGCACTCTTAGCTTATGCAGAGCATGCTCACAAAGTACACAGAAGCCTTGAGAAGAATAAGCACAAAGTGTCACTTCTTCAGGCGCAGTGTACATTGAAGTGCTACAAGTGCCTGGTGAAGAGGAGAAGGATTTAAGCTCCAGGTTGAGAACAGCAGGACTAACCCAAGGACAGTCTCTGACTTTGCCAAACACTGATGACTCGTGGCTGCTTTATAAACTGAAGCCTCAGCGCGCCTACTGTCAAGAGCACAATTTAGCTCCCTATCCAAGAGGATTGAAACCCTGAGCCCACTAACAGGCCTGCAAGTGGCTCGACTCTTGGATTCAACATCTGCTGACAGTGTCCAGTGATCTTCAAAGCACATTGCAGTCATCTTATGGAAAGGCCCAAAACACCAGGATGTCTGGACGATATTCTGTGTAGTGCACTGACAGCTGAGGAAAAGAAAGCCAGGCCTGCTTGGCCACACCATGTAATACTGGAAGAGCTGAAATAATGAAGGAGCAGGTTTAGGGAAGGACAAGTAAGGCCCTGTCCTAGATCTCGTGTACAAGATGATGATGGCAGATGGGGAGAGTGATGGAAGAAGTAGGGATGGTGGAAGAGGGTGAGAGTGGGGGGGGAAGGGGGAAGGTAGAGATGGCTATGAGTGAAGAAGACAGATGAGAATGATGGAGAAGGGTGAGGTGGAAGGAGTTGGCCCAGGGTGAAGGAGAATGCTGAGACTGATAGAAGAGGGTGAGGGCAAAGTGGAAGGGTGAGTGGGATGGAAGAAGATGAGCAGGAGAGTGACAGGAGAATTTGTTCATGAGTCATAGAAATCATTTACATAATATGTAAGTTGTATATTTACATAATAATGGCCCCAGAAGCCCTTGAGTGCAGCCAGTGACTGAACAAGAATCCTCGATACAACATACTCTAAAGTACCCGTCATACCATGGCTTGGATGCCTCCGTTGAGGCGTTGACTTCTGCCTACCATGTCAGACCATTCCAATGTTTGGACAGCTCCAATTGTGAAGGCATTCTTACTTCCATCCATCTTGAGATTGCTTCTTCCCTCTGGTTCTATTTCTACCTTCTTGGGTCAAGCAGAACACGTCTCATCCCTCCTTTATATGTCAACCTTCAGATCCTTGAAAGAAGATGTGATGGCCCACATGGCTCCAGTGCTAATGTTTGCCCTACTGAACTTCCAGAGCAGTTGTGATGAATGTGGTCTGTAAGCGTTTAGGTGTCAGACCCATGATCTGGTTTTTAGAGTAGCTGCCACCATCTTAGCTGATCTTACTTAAAATGACAGGAGTTATATTTATGCCAACACTTTTTTATGGAAGTTGGACAGTGAATGATGGCATACTGTACTGACTCAGGGCATGCTAATTGTAAGGTAACTTGTAGGAGTTTCTGTTCATGTCTCCTTGAATGTTTCCTTCTGATGTAGCTGTGATTCTGGGCCCTCCAAGGCGAGGGTAGTTCAAGCTCTGACAGGTCTTCCCAAGCTGGGAATACAGATTCATAGATGACATGGCCCTACGGAATGATGGGGAGTGTGATGGACATGCAGTCCAGAAGTCCTAGGGTCACATCTGGACTCTGATATGTAATAACTCTGCTGCCCTAGCCAGGTCACTTAATTTCCCTGGCTTTGGGGTCCTCATTGATAAAATGGGAATAATGGTATTTGCAGCACTTGCCTTATCTTCCAAAATGCAATATAAAGACTCATTGTCCTCCTTCTCTGTCGTTCGAGGACCTTCTCAGATACAGTCGGAAAGGCCCGTCTGCAGAAAGATGGCCAGCTGCAGTGGAATGGAATGAATCCTTGGCTTGGAAGTTAGAAGACTTGAGTTTGAATCTTTACACTTGCACATAAAATCCATGTGCCCTTGGATACAACACCTAACCCCTCTGTGCCTCAGTTTCCTCATCCATAAATTAAGAATAACAGTACCTTCCCCCATATCATGAAATGAAAAAGCATTCAAAGCATTTTAAAGCCCAAATCACTGTGCCAATGCCAGTTATTGTTAAGTGGTGAGTTCTGTGACCACAGCCACTCCTGAAGGCCATTTACTTGACTGCTGGTGGTGGAGGGCATGCTCACTCTGGTGAGCCCTGGATCCTGGAAGTTAGATTCTCCCCCTGTTCTGCTGCAGCCGGATGCTGTGCTGAGCTGCTGGTACTAATGAAACAGCTCAAGCTGAAATGTTTTAGCTGTTAATGACCAATGGTAGCAATGATTAATTTATGGGCATTTACCTAAAAGGATTTTTTCCATTGCTCTCAAAAAACCTGTTCCTATTGCTCACCTAATGAATTGTGGAGCCCTCCAATCTTAGCAGAACCCTTTGTGTCTACCTTTTTAATGTGGCATTTCATGTACACACATGTGCCTATGTGTTCACCTGGATGGGACCTTGCACAGAAGTATGACCCAGTTGATATAATGAATACAATGATTAATTCATTAGATGTCAGAGAAAGATCGCAGGTGGACTGGTTGGAGCAGTGGATTTTGGAACACTTTGTGGATTGGGATTTCATCACTGGGGAAGGGTTAGGAATCTTTTCCAGACAGCAGTGATTACAAATCTTCTAGGCCAGATGGTGCCACAGAGAATTGGGAGGGAGGAGGAAATGATGGGGGAATCAAAGATGCAAGGGTTTTTTTTGCCTACTTGATGATTCACAAAGAACTTGTAAACAGTTTAACATCAGTTGAATTACTGCACTACAGTAGATTAGCAAAAACATTATTTCATAGCTGAGTCAGATGTGGGGATTGGAAGAGTACTTTCAATTTACTCTGCTCTTTGTTTAATCACGGGAGGAGAGAGATCATTCCAGACATAGGGGACAGCCGATGAAAATGCACAGTCAGGAGAGGAAGTAGTGCCTTGTGAGAGGAACAGCAAAGAGGCCAGTGTCTCTGGCAGTGGCAGGAGAGGAATAAGGCATGAGAAGACTGGAAAGGTGTAAAGCAGCCAGGTTAGGAAGGGCTTCAACAGCCAGACAAAGGGTTGGTCCTGGAGCTAAGAAGGAGTCGCTAGAAGTTTACTGAATTGGCGTGACATAGGAGGGAAACAGGGTGACATAGGCCTATTGAAGGGGAAGTTCACTTTGACAGGGGAGTAGAGGATGGGTTGGGACAGCCCCCTGTGCCGCAATGACTCTTTGAGGGAGAAATCAGCCTCGCTGTCAAGCAGACTTCTCTAAAAGCAGGGAAATGTGGAGGTTTGTTTATGTGACACTTCATGGAGCCCTGTGGCAGAGACTTCCTGAATACCTGCATCGATTAAGTGCCTAATGTGTTCCTGCCCTCAAGTACGGGAAAATTAGCTTCATGTTGGAATGTTAAAGAATGTGTTCTATTGCCGTCATAAAAATTAGAGAGAGCAAATTGTCTGTTTGCATATCCTTTGGCTGGGCTCCTCTACCATTCTCTGGAAGATGACATCGCATCTCTTAAGTCATTCTAGTCTCCCTTTTATTTCATTATGGCAGTGACCTTAGCCATCATCTAATCCAAGCTACTTATTTTACGAATGAAGAAACTGATGTCCGTTGAGGTTTAAATGACTTGCTCATGGTCAGAATAACAGCAAGGAACAGAACCAGTATTTAACCCAAGGCTCTCTCCTTCCACTTTTCTGAGAACTCTGCTCTTCTTCATCATTTGCTCTGTTGAATGCAAGTGATCACTTCCCTTTTCCTGGAAATCCTCCAGATAAGTGTAATTATCACCATGCTTAGTAGCCTTCTAAGTCATTACTTAGCAAAGTGATTCCGGTTTTGTTTCCATTTAGCTTTGCTCAAATGTCAATCCTTCCATCCTGCTAAATGTCCTTCCCTCCATGCCCTTGGATTTCTTTATTTTTTCCAGTAAAACAAGACCTTTATGTCAAATCATTATAAGAGAAAATTGTCTTCAGAGCCAATAGAGAAAGCCTAACATTTCAACAGTCCCTGGAGGCCCTGGGCCATCCTGGCACTTGGTTCACTAGCAAACCCCACATAAGCTCTGTGTATTGAGGGGTGGGACAAAACCAAGCTGATGCTGGTCCTCCCCCATTCATCCTAGATCTGAACTCCAGAGAGGCCTGGTTGGGTTCAGAGGAACTCTGGTGACTTGGGGCCGTGGGAGAGTTGTTAAATCTTGGTTTCATCTTCAGAGACTGGACCACCAGAATAATACCTTAAGTTCGAGGAAGGTTTCCATTGAAATACATTAGTGAGTTGTAGCTATCTATGGTCCCAGTTATGATACAGTAGCGTTCATATTCCCACTGGGCTGGTCAGTGTCTTTCACAGAAGGGCCACGCATGGCTCTTTTGCATTTGCTCAATCCCAGGAAGAGGTCATATCTGCATGTGAATCTTGAGATTTTCTCTTGTCTGGAAATGTCAAGGAGGGATTCTGACACATTGCTTAAATTCCCAGGACCGCAGACCTCGAGCAGGAAAGGACCTCCAAGGCCATCTAGTCTGGCCCTCCTGTTTTACAGATGAGGAAACTGAGGCCCAGGGGAGTAAAATCACTCACCCCAGGTCACACAGGTGATTAGCCTCAGGGGCGAGATGTGAACCCAGGCTCTGTGCCTCTAGAGCCCCTGGTATTTCACCATAGCAGATGGCCAGCAACAATGCCTTCTTCTGCCTTTAGACAACTATCTTCTGATATGTAATTTCTCGTGACTTAGTTAGCACATCCTTCCTTTGTTAGCCTCCTGGAATCCGCATCTGAATAAACACGGATATAAGTGGTCAATACATAGTGATTCTTCTCTCTGTTCGTGTCTTCACATTGTAGAGTCCTGCCCTCCTTAACAAATGTCCTTATTCTCTACTTATCTTCCCAGCAGACATCATCCACAATAAATTTATATAATTGCCTTCATTCGTAGATGTGACTGTCCTGAAATCAACAACATTTTTAGCCTGCTTTAATTTTCTTGATATTGCCAGCAGTGAAGATGTCTCGCAGACAAGGACTGATGGTGATCTCTGGGAAACCATATTAATGGTTTCATGGCCATTTGTCTGACCCCCTGGGCTAGTCACAGCATCACAAGATCTTGGAGTTTGAAGAGACCTCAGTGAGCAGCTAGTCTAAACCTAACCCTTTACACTCTGACAAGAATGCCCTCTACAACATGCCTGATAATAGGCCATCCAATCTTTGCTTAAATACCTTCAGTGTTGGGGAACCCACCACCTTCTCGGGCAGCCAGTAACTCCAAAAGTTAGGGAGATTTTCCTGACGTCATCACTCACAAATCTGGTTCTGCGCACCTTTCACCTCCATTGTGCCTAATTCTATCCTCAAGGGCCAAGCAAATCCAGTCCAATCCCTCTTCCCCATAATAGCATCTCCTTTCAAGTCTTCTTTCCTGAAGTCTCAACTCTCCCATTTCTTTAAGCTTATCATCATATGGCATGATGTCAAGGGCCTTCACCACCCTAATCTTGAGGACATGGAACTAGGATTAGGCAAGTAGAGGGTTAAGACATTTAGAGGGGAAGCTATGTGGTCTAGGGGAATGACCTCTGGATCTGGAGTCAGAAGAATCAATACGACTTCTGCTACTTACTAGTTGTGTGACCTTGGACTATTTGCCTTACCTCTTTGGGCCCCAGTTTCTTCAACTGTAAAATAGGGTTTGTTAGATAATCATAGAGGCCCCTTTCAGATATAAATATGATGCTATAAGAATAATTTTCCCACAAAGTACTTGAATTCAAAATAAAATCTACTATACGTACTCTAGTATAGAATTGGAAAAGCGGTTCACTTGAAGGAACAGATTGATTATATGTCTTTTCATCATGCCATACTTAAGTCCAAATAATCCCCATATTTAGGAAACAGGTCCTTCATCTTTTAGCCACCAATGCCTTAGTCAACATCTGGACATCCTGGTGAAGTAGAAAAACAAGAGGAGAGGAGAGATCAAGTCATTGACGTGTGTGATTATTTCAAGGTCAGATAAACTGGAGAACTATCTGTTTGCCATTCCACAGCCATCTGTGCTTAGCGAAAGTCTCGGGACTTAGATGTCCTAATGAAATATAGGGATATGTGGCTTTGTGCAGTGGCTTTGTAGTCGCTTCAGTCCCACTCCACACTTTGTGTAAGTTGCTCCTTCCAGAAGTTTAACAGGGAAAAACAGAGACAGGATAATAGCTTGAGGGGATGCATGGTTAAGAGGAGGTATTTCATTTTATTTTATTTTTCAAGCTGAGGGGAGTCCTGAGCATGTTTGCAAACTGAGATGAAGGATGCAGGAAAGAGGCAGAAACTATCTGTAGGAGAGGAGAGGACAGGATCAAGCAATCACCCTCAGTGATGATTAATGATTGATGTCAAACTTGGAGGAGGGGTTCTTGTAGCATGACAAAGGCCACTGTCCTTGGCCTTCCTGTCTAAAAGTTTTATCAATGAATGATGGCCTGCTTATCAAATTGGTGGACAACAGACACCCAAGGGAAAGAGGGGTGGCAGATAGGCTTCAATTCTCCCATCCATTTTGTTAGCTATCTCAATTCTCAAAATTATCTGGACATATCTTGGTATATCCAATTCTCAAAAATTATCTTAATCTAGAGTGGAGAACCAATTTTTTAAGAGAATTTAGTGGGACCACATGTTAACCTATATTTAGATTCTAAAACATCGATTTCACAAGTACAAGACGTGAGTGAGCTGACCTAACAACGGTTGCTGTAAAAAAGACCTGTGGATGTTAGTTGGCATGAGCTCACGTTAATTCATGTGTGGCAGTCACTGTAAAGGTGACCAAAATCTTAGCCTGGGTTAATAGATAATGCCATATCAAGGGGAGTAATTTTCCTACCATGCTCTGTGATGATCAGTTCTGGGCTCCACAATTTAAGAGATATATTTATAGCCTTGAACATACCCAGAAGAGGCTTACCAAACTGGAGGGAAATCTGGAAACCATTTCCTCTGAAGAATAAACCCTGAAGATTCTCAGTCTAAAGCAGAGAAAATTCCAGAAAAGAAACAGATCATATAGCTTCACTTAGATGTTCTGTTTTGTGTATATTCAGAGAGCACAATTAGACCCAATGAATGGAAATTACAGAGAAACAGATTTTATCTCAAGACGAAGAAAACCACACTAAAAGTTTTGGTTTATGTGAACTGAATGAACTGCTTTGTTAGTTGCGAATTCCCTGGAATTTACAGGAGGGGTTTAAGGAAAGACTGCATGTCTTTGGTCAGGAAGGTTGCAGAATGCTTTCCTACACTCAATGAAAGCTTGGATGAGATCACTTCTAAGGTACCTTGGAATCCGAGATCCAGTGGTTTGATGGCTACACATTGAAATACCAGACCTTGCCAGGGATTTTGTCATGTGTGCAGTTGTTTGTAGGGGCACTTGGTGAGAGACTGGGTAGATAAATAAACTGAGTGGATAGAATGCCCAGCCTGAAGTGAGGAAAATTGGAGTTCAAATCCATCCTCAGGCACTTATTTCCTATGTGACCTTGGGCAAGATACTTAACTTCTATTTGTCTCAGTTTCCTTATTTGTAAAATGGAGATAATGATAGCCCCTATCTCCCAGGGTAGTTGCGAGGATGAAATGAAATAATAATTATAAGGTGCTTAACACAGTGAATGGCACATAATAAGTAGTATGTAAATGCTAGTTATTGTTATTAGCTGTTATTGCTAGTAGGGGAAATATATGCCTTATATGTATACCCTATAGATGGTGAATCAGGAATGCCACCTTCAGATCTCAGAGCTGGACAGAAGCTCAGAGGCTCCATGGTACAATGTGCCTGAGCAAGAACCGCTAGTCACCCCCACACACACACACACACATGAGTGGGCATTCAGACTCCACTTGAAGACATCAAGGAATGGCAAGCCCATTGTTACTGAAGGGAGCCCATTCCTCTCTGGCAAAGTTCTGAGTGTTGGCGAGTTCTTCCAGATATCCAGCCTAAATGGACATTCTGGTGACTTCCACCCTTTGTTCCCACTTCTGTCTTCAGAGAGCAGAGGTCTCATCACTTCCACAGCACAGCCTTTCCAGTGCCTAAAGACAGCTCCCAGGTTTCCCTCCAGGTTTCTCTTTTCTAGGCTAGGCGTTTCCTGTTCTTTGAGTAGAAACTTGTGACGGCATGGTCTCTAGAATCCTTACTGGCACTGGTTTGCCTCACCTTCTCTATACCTTCTCGAGCATCTTACAAAAGTTATACTAAATTTGGTGTCCAGAGCTGATTTTTCAGCTGTGAAAGGTAGCTTTCCTATTCATGGTACACCTCATCTTACTTGTTTGCACATGAGTTATTTTTGTCCACTTTTCTTCTTAGCTTATTATATTTTGTGTCTAGACCAAAAAAAATAGAACCCTATGAAATTTGAAAGCACAGGTATCTAGAGGTGGTCTCCAGAAGATCTAGTATTTGTTTGTGTACTTATGTCAGTCGATGTGTTCCACTGCATCTGCCCATGTCTGTGTCACCTTCAGCCCAACCTCTTCATCCTTGCTGTGGGTTTTTTTGGGATGGTTGTTTGGTCTAACTACATGGCTCCCATCACATCTTCTTCATCTGCCATGCTTTCCTTGAGGTGGGTGGGAAGTAGAGGAAAATTAGAGAGCCCAGACCTTTACGTATATAGGGCCAATCCCTGCAAGAACTCTATTCCATTGTCCTCTGCCCTTGCATGACCGTTCAGAGGTTCCTTCCCATCGTTGGCATGTGAACCCGATAGAGGAGAGATAAGAGATTCAGTGGTATTAGGATTTGAATGGACCTCAGGGTAGAAATGTTGGAAAACAGGTCAGTTTGTTTCTTTGTTTTCTATCCTGGGTCTAAGCTCAGACAGTGACTTAATAGGTGCGGTTTTTATCCAGCCTCAGATCTCTTCATATTCTAAGAAATTTCCTGGTAATTGTCTGGGCAGATCATTTCTCCATCTTATTGCTCATGCTGCCTTAATGGAATTTCAACTCCTCTTTGACTCTTCCTCGTTCCTCACCTTGCTGGCAGGGGATTATAATTCAGCATTGTCATGTCATGTCATACTCTTCAGAGGCCATAGATGTAATCACGGAACCTAGAACACAGAAGACACAAGTTTATCCACCTCGCAGGAGGTGATGTAGCACCTTCTTCACTTCATTATTACTCCCAAGACAATTGCATCTCCGAGTATCAATCCAAGGTGGAGATCATGTTCTCATCCATCCTTTGCTTTCCATGTGTTTCTTATTTAAAGTGTTTTGTTGATTCTACAAATGTTCTGGTAAAGAACATGATGTTGAGCTCCCAGCAAATGAAGGTATGATCTCTGCGGGAATGTTTTCGTAGCAAACACTGTTAAATGCAGGCAGATGACACAATGGAGAGAGTGCTGGACCTGGGACCAGGAAGACCTGAGTTCTAATGTGACCTCAGAAACTTACTATAGTTATATGACACTGGGGAAATCACTTAACCGTTGTCTGCCTCGGTTTCCTCATCTGTAAAATTGAGATAATAGCACCTACTTTCTTGGGTTGTTGTCAGAATCAAATGGGATAATCTTTGTAAAAGCACTTTGAAAATCTTAAAGCACTGTGTATATGCTTGTTATTGTTATTAATAATGCTTGTTGACTGACAAAGTGTGAAAAATGAATTGCATTTTATCCATATTTGTGCTTTCCTTATCACTTTTTTTTTCATTTCATACCTTACCCTGTCATATTTTCATTGTATGTTTCTGTTTGGTACTGATTTAAAGTCAGGGCATCAACTGAGTAAATCTATCAAATCACCCCTCTCCATTTAAAGTAAGTTCAAGATGCTTAACCTTGATGCTTCTACCAGGCAAGGACTCATCACACGTATTACTAGATATGAACAGGAGCCAGTCACTTCCTTGACTCAATTTTCTGCTCCTGCTAAGTGTGACCCGTCTTTTCTGACTGAGTGAAGGAGCTGGTCCCCTCTGAGAAGCTGGTTGGGAAATGAGGAGGAGGGCATCCAAGGGTCTGGAAGTGGAGAGGAAGGGGCAGGGATGGCAAGGGCCAAGCTAGAAAGAATTGGCAGCATGAGGGGAATAGTCAAAAGGAGAAAGAGAAAGTAGAAGGGAGCCATGGCAGAGAAGAACACCACCAAAGGTCATCCACCCCATGAGTGTTTGATGGTGGGGGACTCAACTGGTCCCGCCATCTGCAACCCCTCTTCATCAACTGGAAGAAGAGCTGACAAAAGAGCTTCCTCTCCTAGTGCCTGTCTATTATACACACTATAATATACTTCATTGTTATTTTGCCCAAGTGTTTCCAGTAACCCGAATTTCCCTAGTCCCAAGGAGGCCAAGGGTTTGCAACAGATACATAGAAATATAAACTAAGACAGAGAGCTGAATATGCTTATTTCCTTTCTTCCTTTCTTCCTTCCTCCTCTCTTCCTTCCTTCCTTGTCTCCCCTCCCCCTCCATCCTTCTTTCCTTCCTTCCCTCCTGATTTCCTTCCTTCCTCCCCTCCTTTTTCCTTCTTTGCTTCTTTTCTTCCTTCTTTCCTCCTTCCCTTTCTCCCTTCTCCTTTCCTTCTTTTTATTTTGATGTCATGCTGTTTGATTCATGAAATCATAGCATCAAAGATGATCAGAGGTAGTATCAGTTGGTCCAACCCCTCAGTTCGCAGAGAATGAAACTGAGTCTCAGAGAGGACGTGCCATGTCTATGGTCGTAGCTAGTAAGTGGCAAAGGCTGCATTGGAGCCCAGCTCTGCTGACTCCAAGTGCAGCACTTTTTGCCCTATGGCAGCCAGCCTGTTACAAATACAGGTTATTTTGTCTTGTTTTGCTTTGCTTTTTGGGAGTTACATGAAGGCATTTGGTGGACTGGAATGTCTCCTGAAAAGCTACATATTTGTGGCTTTCTAGCTTGATGCAGGAGGTAGTAAAAGGATATGTTTTGGAGATAACATAAGGACTGAGCAAGGATGAACTGACTCCACAGCTGGCCTTTGTTGGGCAGTCGGAGGTCAGGGCCCTCCCCTGGGTGGTAAGCAGAACAGGCCATCCAGTGAGCCTGCTAACTGGTGTTCTCCGAGTCCTCCACTGGAACATCATTATATTCAGTCACCAAGCTCACACAAACCCTAGCGCCTATTACCATACCTCTCCCCGCCCCCACCACCCTGTGCCTCACAGATGGAATAAATGGGGCTGTGACTCCCCAGGGTTTTAAAAAATTCACTGCCTTAGTTCTGAAACTGTGGCTGCATCATTGACTTGCTCCTCTAACCGCCCGCTTTGGTCTCATGTCAGACATGTAAAGCACTGCTAGATTAAACTGATAGCTTTGCTTAAATTCTCTTTATGGACTGTTAATCACCAAAGCAGAGACTATAATGGACAGCAAATATTTACTAGATGGGGGTTTCTGTATGTACCCAGCTGCAGGGTTTGGGCATTGTAGACACGTGTCCACAGCTCAGAGATAATCACGGGGAGATTGGAAAGGCAATTTCTTCTGAGCAGCTTAGCTTTTTGCAGAATTTAAATAAGGGCGGGGGGGGTAGGGTGCAGGGAATTGAAAAAGACCACATCTACCCACGGTTTGGGTTTTTGGTAATTAAGTACAAATGTTTTCACATTGGATGAGAAATGTGGGGGAAATAAACCCAGAAATACATTAATGAAAATAAAAATGCAGCCTAGTCTAAAACACTAAGACCCCAATGTGTGTCTACATAACTGCTCATTGGATGCTTCCCCGTGGGGCCGCCAGCCAGCGACAATTTCATTGAAAGGGCAGGAGAGTGAAAGCAGACCTCAGGTGGACAGATGTCATGCTCAAGGATGTCACATATTTATTACACTTAAGTGATGAATGGGGCATCCATCCCAAGTACGCATCATCTGAGACAAATTTAATTAACAAAAACATCACACAGACATGCCTCCCTTCCCCAAATGGGGATATGGTTCAAACGCACTTTTTTTTAATTGCAAGATAAGACTTTTTCACATATCTGTTTCATTATTTAAAATAATCTTGCCTTTTTCACAAAACATACTCTTGAGGGAAGGTTGAAATAGCCAAGGCCAGCCGGATTGTGTTAGCAGTGTGGGTGAACTGCTCCCCCCAACGAAGATTTGAGCTGAAAGTACACATGCTCTCCCCCCATCCCGGAGTAGCTGGGCGATGCTGGGCCTATGATCCTCAGGGAAAAGCAGCAACAAGGGAACCGAGGCCAGAGCAGCAAGCACGTGTCCAGGAGCAGGACTTTCACAGGCCAGGGATTACTGGGACTCCTGAGTTGTTCTTCCTAAAATCTCATTAAGATAAAAACATGACTGGGGAAGAAGTATAGGGACAGAGGTCTGCCTACTCATAAAGAGCCAACTGGGGAGACAATGAGAACCTGCCTTCCTGAGCCTTCCTCTGGGCCTGCTGACAAATGAGGTAGGGAGACTTCACAAGTGAGGCCCAGCCCACTTGTGGGAGTTGGCAGAATCCCCCCCGAAGCGCCGGGCTGTGTGCTGGAGCCCCTCAGCAGCCTTCAGAGCCAGAGGGGCCTATGAAGAGCCACTGCCCAGAACTGTGAGGGGAAAATAATGAAGGCATGTGTGTGTGTGAAAGAGAGAGAGACATATGTGTTGTTGCATCGTTTCAGTCATGTCTGATTCTCTGGGACCCCATTTGGGGTTTTCTTGCACACATACTGGCATGGTTTGCCATTACCCTCTCACGTTAAATTTAGAGATGAGGAACTGAGGCAAACATGGTTAAGTGACTTGCCCAGGGTCACACGGCTAGTAAGTGTCTAAAGTCAAATGTGAACTCAGATCCTCCTGACTCTAGGACTGGTGCTCTATCCACTGTGCCACCTAGCTGTATAATACATACGTATATGTTGTGTTTGTGTGTGTGTGTGTATGTGTGTATGTGTGCACGCATACCTGTGTGTGTGCGTATGTATAGTTCAGATTCCTTATAATGGGAAGGAAGCTGTGTTGTGATTGCATAATCCTTTGTTTAATTGCAGCATTGGGGGACCACCTTGGGGTGACAGGAGTGCCAGGCTTATCACTGGAAGGAGGCAGGTTCCAGCCTCTGCTCTAAACCTCCCTAGCTGTAGACTCATGGGTAGGTGCCTAGCCCTCTGGGCTTGTGTTTCCTTCTCTGAATTGGGGGCTAGCCCATCACTTGTACTACGTGTCATCAATCGGTACATAGACATTTATTAAGTGCCTGTTGTGTGCCAGGGACCGTGCCAAGCACTGGAATATAGAAAGAGGCAAAGGGCAGTCCCTGCCCCCAAGGAGCTTATGATCACCGGGGAGACACCGTGCAGACAGCCGCATACAAACAAGCTAGACGCGGAATCGATAGGAAATACCCCCTGGAGGGAAGGCACCAGATTGAGCAGTTTAGCGGGCCTTCCTGGAGGAGGTGAGATTTGAGCAGAAGCTGAAGGAAGCTGATGTAGAAGGGGGAGAGGAGGAGGAGGGCCTTCCAGGCAGGGGGCAGCCGGAGGGGATGCCCGGAGTTGAGAGTCACAGAGCAGCTGGGAGGCCAGCATGCCAGTGCGGGAGAGCTGGCGCTGGGGGACAAGGTGCAAGGGGGCGGGGCCAGGAAGGGCTGCGGATGCGCGGAGGATGGCGCACCTGGTGCTGGAGGCGGCAGGGACTACTGGCGTTCCTTGACCAGGCGGTGACGTGGGACGAAATCACCCTCGCAGGGCGTGGGGGGCACAGAAAGGCCCATCAGCGGCCGTGACGGTGACCCGTACCCCCGCTGCTCAGCACGGTCCCTGGCACGCCGTTGTCGTCGTTCTATCGTCTCAGTGGTGCCCGACTGTTTGTGCCCTCTTGGGGTTTTCTTGGTAGAGATACTGCAGGGGTCTGCCATTTCCTTCTCCAGCTCATTTTACAGATGAGGAAACTGAAGCAAACAGGCTGAAGTGACTTGCCCAGGGTCTCGCAGCTAGGCAGTGTCTGGGGCCATATATGAACTCGGGTCTTCCAGACTCCAGTCCCAGAGTTCTATCCACTGCACCGCCCAGCTGCCCATGGCAGGCACTTAATAGATATTTGATTGATTGATGGGAAGCAGAGATAATACTTTACAACTATTTGGGAGGTGGAGAGGAGTGAGGGAGATGGAGAAGCCAGAGGAGACCCCAAACCTAGAAACCAGCGTGTCAGGGAGGACGGCGATGCCCAGAGCAGAAAGGGGGTGGGGACGAGGCCGGGCTTAGACACACTGAGATTGAGACACCCGGGGGCCAGCCTGGAGGTGACCCCTCCAGGGACTGGGCTTCGTGAGCAAACGTGTGCCTACGTTTTATCCCTCACTTGAATGAACAATCAAACGATCGGCGGCGCACATATAAGTGTGCATTCCCAACCTTGTGATCCGGGAGCCTGGAACGGTTCAAAGAATTGGGGAGGCAGAGCTTCGCCTCGCACCAGTCAGGTGACCTCCCTAAGCCTCCCTGTCCTCATCTGTACACTGGGTGCGCTGGACCTCAAGGGGAGTATTTGCCTCAGTGGCTCATAGGATGAAAGGGACCTGAGAGATTTACTGGCCAAGTGACCCCCGGCAAGCTACTCCACATTTCTCGTCAGTAAAATGATTATAATAAAATCGATTCCTTCACAGGCCCAAATGAGATAATGTATTCAAGCATGGTATAATCCTTAAAATGCATCGATATTAATTATTGGATAAATAGATAAATATTATTGTTGTTGTTGTTACGATGGTGATTAAATTAGCCTCTTTAGGATTTCTGAGCATTTCTGGCCTCTCAGACAAAGCAGGAGTTTCTTCCCTTTTCCATGTTAAAACCCTTCAGATACGCAAAGACCTTTGCCATGCGTTCGTTCCCTAGGGCTTCTTTTCTACGGAAGAATAGGTGCCCTTCCTTGGCCTGATTTTCCTATGGAGACTGAGTGAGGTCCTTCCCCATCGGAGTTGCCATCCTCTGGAGCGCTTCACACTTCTCAAGGTCTTTCTTAACATATGGCGCTGAGACCTGACCCCTGTTGGGAAGCCTGACTGGCAGAATGCAGTGGGGCTCTGCTCTGCTTCACTGAGTGCAACCCCAGGTCCTCTGACCAACCTCGATCACTGTATCTTCTGGATGGTGCGTTTTGGGCTTGCGGTCCATAAGCCCTCCTGGCTTTTGGATGAAGCTCTGTGTGGTGGTGCCTCCCACGTGCACTTGTGAAGTATTGGACCAAAGTATAAGTCTTCCAGCTGTTGAACCCCACTGTGTAGGAGTCATTCCGTTGCTCTAGCCTGCCAAGGTCATTTGGGATCTTGACTCTTGCTCAGCATGTCAGTTATCACTTCCAGGTGCAAATTGGATAAGCCTTTATCCAAATCATTGATTTAAAACCTACCTTAAGAAATGAAACCTTTAAAATGTGTGTGCTAGAAGCGTAAGGCAGTCTGAGTTAACAAGATTTCACTGTTGTTTTGTTTTGGTTTTTTTGAGTGGGAGGGGAACCAGTGATGTAAATCTGCACTGAGTCTGTGAACAGACTTTCCTCCCAGGCTCCAAATTAAAATTCAAGTTGAGAAATGAGAATCTTGTTCTATAGGTCTTTAAGACCTATATAATATTATATTATATATATATATATATATATGTATATATATATGTGTATATATATATATGTATATATATACACACACACACACATATATATATATATATATATATATATGTGTATATATATATGTATATACACACACACACACACACATATATATATATATATATATATATATATATATTATCGGGAGATGTGACGAGGAAAGTAGACAAAGGGGTGTTTTTGAAGAAGAGACAAAAACTCCGTGTTTTGAAGTAACCAAGAAGAAGATGAAGAAATAAGGGAGGAAAAGATTCAACCAAGTCAGATGTGGAGGGGCAGGAATTAGCTGAGGGCTCCAGAGCTTCGACGTGTGAGTTAAAAAATACACTCTGTCTTGTGGTCCTATGTCACTCAGATCCTGCCTCAAAATATCAAATGTTTAAAACAGAACCTCCAACTTGAGACTCAGCGAAATTGGAAAACAATCGCAGTTGGATTGACTTCCACTGTCCAGGGCCAC
Source organism: Phascolarctos cinereus (assembly GCF_003287225.1). Taxonomy (NCBI): domain Eukaryota; kingdom Metazoa; phylum Chordata; class Mammalia; order Diprotodontia; family Phascolarctidae; genus Phascolarctos; species Phascolarctos cinereus. The sequence continues at coordinate 5,178,652 of NW_027555514.1, read as the reverse complement.
TGAAAGTAATGAGGTGACAGCCAAAGGTGTGGATATGATGGCCCTAAGGCAGGACCTGCCCGCTTCAGGAGGAGCAGAGAGCCCAGGCACTGAGTCACACTTGCAGACATTAGGGATCCTTTGGTTTTTTTTCCTACTTGCAGGACAATTGTTAGGACACTGCTGCCATCCCTGATTTCATGATTCCTTTTATTGAAAATGGAAAACAAGCTTCTTCTTTAAAACCCCAAATCGGATTTTCTTGTTTACTTACTTTTTGTCAGCATTAGCTCAAGTGATCAAACTCTTGCCAAAAAGGAATTTCTCTGGCTTGGCCTGATTTTTCATGGGCAGCCAGTCCTCAGGCCCGAGCATTACCCATGGTCAAAAACAGAGTCCAGGCTTGTGTGACGGACACAAGAGGCTGCCCTTTCTTCCTTCTCTACTTTCCATGAAGATTCTTGCTTGGCCTTTCACAGTCCAACTTGTCTGGCTATGCTTAAGATGTGAACTTCCAGAATCCTTCATCTTTTTTTTTCCTCCTCCTTTTGAGACAGGCATTGGGATGAGATGAGAAAGCACAATTTGATAGTAAGTGAAGGGGTGTGGGGCTTTAATGGGGGGAGCGGGAAAGTGGACAATGGAGGCATGTTTTCCTTAGATTAGAAATATTATTTCTTACATCTGAAGGTTCGAATCATACTGGCAATAACGCGATTTACCAGCCTTGGCACCTGCTACAATTTGCATATCTAAATTGGATCAGCCTCAGTGGGTTTCCCTGCTGTCTTCTTTGGGAAGTAGGCAACATCAGCTGGGGAAACCTTCAGGTGGATCCCAATGGGGACTTTTCAAGCCCATTTTCCAGGGCCCTTCTCTAGGAAATGATTCTTTTATCTTCCATATTGATTCCCTGTGGAGGCAGGGGGTTTGTCCACAAAGTCCCTTGACTGAGCCTCCTTTTGGGAGACTGGGTCACAGGACAATTAGGGTCTGCACGTTATTTCATCTCTCTAGTAGGTTCAAAGTGTGGTCAGAATTGGAAACAGTGAATTTCAGAATGAAATGAGTTTTTGAAATTGTGAGATTTCTCCCCCAAAGAAATAATGGCTTTCCTTTTCCTGCTTACAAGTTAAGTGTTTTCTGGGAGTGGGGAAGATTGTATGTGACTGCCCCAACCCCTCCCCCACCATATGCACCTATATACATATAGATACATGTCAGGAAAACAATTCCTTTCTAGGAATCATTGATTTATAGCCCAAAGGGCCCTTTGAGGCCACATATCGCATTCAGCCCCTTTGTCTGGCACCTCCATAGTCTGGCACTTGGAGGGTAAAGTGACTGTCACCAGGCAGGACAGAGTAGAACCAGGGTGTGCATGGGGGCCCCACATCCACCTTCAGCACTTTCTCCGCTGCCCTCAGTCCTCATTTTCCTTTTATTTGACAAATATTTCTGCCTTCACAGTTCAAAGCATTGGTACCTGAGAATGCTCTGAGATCGACAAAGCAGGAAATCAGGCCTTCTGGGGCTGCAAATGTATTTCCTCTCCAGAAGGCAAGTAATAATATTTAGTTTGTCCAGAGCTTGTCGGTTTTACGCTCCGGGAGAGGATGGCTCAGCATGGTACAGATCAGGAAATTGAAATGAAGGAGGCTCCGGCTGAATTGGAACATCATAGGAGGGTGAGGATGTGGCCAAGGATGCCACTCAGAGCCGGAGACCCTAAGAGGTGGACACAGGCATTGGGGGGGGGGGTGTCTGGTGACCATGGCTGCCTCCATCTCTGCTCCCAGTATTATCTCTGGCCAGCCCCAATGCCCAGGACACTCCCTCCTCTGCTCTGACTCCCGACCTCCCCAGCTTCCTTTAAATCTGCCCAAACCCCTGGGCTTCCCCAATGCCTCCTAATTCTGGTGCTTTATCTTGGTTCGTTATCTCTATTTATCCCATATTTAGCTTGCTTTGCATTTATTACTTTGCATGTTGTCTCCCATATTAGATTGTAAGCTCCTCAAGGGCAGGAGCTATCTTTGGTCTCTTTTCATATCCCTAGTCCTTGAAACAGTGCCTGGCACAGCGCAGGCACTTAATGAGTGCTCATTTGTATATACTCATTTAATGTGAATTGTGTCGATAAGAATTTTTTTTTTACATAGCACTTTGTGTGCAAGTCTGTGAGGTAGAGAGTATATCACTATTCCCATTTCATAGATGAAGAAACTGAGGCCAGAGTGATTTCACAGGATTATAGATTTAGTTAGAAGAACCTTAATAAATAGCTTGTAGAACATCCTGATTTGAGGTCACATGGCGCAAGTGACAAGAGCTGGGATTTGAAGCCAGACCCTCAGACTCACGCCTCCTGTTTTCCCACTGTACCACACTTGCCCGTGGCCACAGAGTCGGCCGGGACTGGAAGCAGGATTCAAACCCAGGTCTTTCTGATTTTAGATCCAGAGTCTTTCTCTCCCCCACAGCCATGCTTCTGCCTCTCACATGTGGCTGGGCAGTCAGAGTTTCAAAGCTGCCTAAAGAGGACTCCAAGTAATGACCTTCTGCTTTAAGACGTGTCACCTGATCTATAATGCTGTCCCTCGGCTTAGGAATAGATGATGAAATCATGAAAAAGCTGCTGCGGTTCCCCAGTTCCTCCAGGTCTCCTCCTCACATGGAGCATTTCTAGCTACTGCCCATGCCTCCTAAAGGCAACCACTGGGCAGGAAAAGCAAACAAGAAACAAACAAACAAAAACCAGCAAACACAAGCAGGTTCAGCCTTTGGGAAGCATTTCCTGCAATGGGGACTGATGAGGTCAGCTTTACAGACTCTCTGCCCCCCCTCCCTTACGTGAGCACCAAAGTAGGCAGGTAGGTATTTCTTATCAAAACCTGGGCTGATTGAGGAGATAAAAGAGATTCCGAACTGAGCCCAGGGCCACGAACAGAATTCAGGTCAAAGGGTCTGGGTTCGAATCATTAGCCTCATGTAGAGGAAGCTGAGTAGGGGCTGCTAGCTGGAGTAGGGGACATAGCAGAGAGCTTGAATTTGAATTGCACCTCCAACACTTACCATGTGGCTCTGGGATGGTCACTTAAACTCTCTCTGCCTCAGTTTGCTCACCCATAAAATGCGGATGATACTAGCCCCTACTGCACAGAATTACTGGGAGGATTAAAGGAGCTAATGCATTCACAGCTCTTTGCCTGCCTTAAAACAACACATAGAGGTTAGCTGTCGATCTGCATGATGAAGGGGTTGGCCATGGTGTTTCTCATTCGACATGGATGGTCTTCTGATTATTTAGTTAGAGCTGGAAGGAACCTTAGAAAGCAAGAGCCCAGCCTCCCTCTGGTTTGGATGAAGCCAAGGGGAAGTGACTTCCCCAGGCCACACAGTGAATAGGGCAAAGCTGGATTCAAGAAGGTCCTCTGGCTGCAAATCTATATCATGTACTGTCTCATTTATTCTCCATCCTTATGGATGTGGGCAGAAATCAAAGGATGCTGGTGCCCTGTCCTGTTCTACCCCTCCCCCCTTCCATCACCTCTCCAGACAAGGGATGTGAACCTTCACTTTTGTTGTTCAGTCATTCAGTCATGGGCAATTCCTCATGACTCCATGGACCATAGCATGCCAGGCCCTTCTGTCCTCCACTATCTCCTGAAGTCTGCCCAAGCTCATATTCATTGTTTCCATCTAGCTCTGAATGAAAAGATAACTGCTGCCACCACCACTTCTAATGAAGGCTCTTCTTCTGCTATTGTTCAGTCGTTCAGTCATGGGCAGTTCTTCATGACTCCATGGACCATAGCATGCTGTCCCCCACTATCTCCTGAAGTCTATCCAAGCTCATGCTCACCATTTCCACAATACTTTCTAACCGTCTCATCCTCTGCTCTTCCCTTCTCCTTTTGCCTTCAATCTTTCCCAACATCAGGGTCTTTTCCAATGAGTCCCATCTTCTCATTATATGGCCAAAGTATTTAATTTTCAGCTTAGTATTTGATCTTCCAGTGAATAGCCTGGATTAATTTCTTCAAGTTTTGATTGGTTTGATCTCCTTGCTGTCCAAAGGACTCTCAGAAGTCTTCTCCAGTACTACAATTCAAAAATGTCAATTCTGCGGCACTCAGCTTTCCTTATAGTCCAACTCTCATAGCCGTACGTTATTACTGGAAAAACTATAATTTTGACTCTGCAGACCTTTGTTGTCAAGGTGATGTCTCTGCTTTTTAGTCTGCTGTCCAGATTTGCCATAGCTTTCTTTCCAGGAAGCAAGCATCTTTTAATCTCATGGCTGCAGTTGCCATCTACAATGATCTTTGAGTCCAACAATATAAAAGCTGATACTGCTTCTATTTCTTTTTCTTCTATTTGCCAGGAAGTGATGGGATCAGTTGCCAAAATCTTAATTTTTTTTGCTGTTATACTTCAAGCCAGCTTTCACACTCTCCTCTTTCACCCTCATCAGGAGGTTTCTTAATTCCTCTTTACTTTCTGCCATTGGAGTGGCATCATCTGCATGTCTGAGATTGTTGATATTTCTCTCAATAACTGTAATTCTGGCTTTTGATTCATCCATCCTAGCATTTCACAAGTTAAATAAGATGACAATATACAGCCTTGTCATACTCCTTTTCCAATCTTAAACTAATCAGTTGTTCTACGTTTGATTCTGATGTTTGCTTCTAGGCCCATATACAGGTTCCTCAGGAGACAAGTAAAATTATCTGGTACTTCTATTCATTTGAGTACTTGCCACATTTTGTTGTGATGGATGCAGTCAAAAGCTTAAGTGTAGTCAACAAAGTAGAAGTAGATGTTTTTTTTTTTTTTCTGGAACTCCTTTGCTTTCTCCATTTTTTCCGGCGAATGTTGGCAATTTGGTCTCTAGTTCCTTTGCCTCTTCAAAAACCAGCCTGCTCTTCTGTTGTTCTTGGTTCACATATTGCTGAAGCCTGGCTTGCGTAACCTTGCTGGAGTGTGAAATGAGTGCAATTGTTCAGTAATTTGAACATTCCTTGGCATTGCCCTTCTTTAGGATTGGGATGTAAACTGATCTTTTCTAATCCAGTGGCCACTGTTGAGTTGTCTAAATTAGCTGGCATATTGAGTGCAGCACTTTAAGAGCATCCTCTTTTTAAAAAATTTTAATATTTTATTTTTCCCAATTATATGTAAAAACTATTTTAACATTTATCTTAAAAAATTTGAATTCCAAATTCTTTCCCTTTCTCCTCACCCTTCTCATTGTGAAGGCAATCAGTTTGATATAGGTTATACATGTGCATTCATGCCAAACATATTTATGTATTACTAGTATTGTAAAAGAAAACAAAGACAAAAAGCCCCAAGAAAAATAAAGTAAAAAGAAAAACAAGAAAAATAAAGTTTAAAAAAGTATGCTTCAGTCTGTATTCAGACACCATCTTATTTAGATTCCATTTCTTTGGGGATGGATAGCATTTTTAATCATAAGTCCTTCAGAGTTATCTTAGATCATTTTGCTTCTGAGAATAGCTAAGTTGATCATCTTACAATATTGCTGTAACTGTATATTTTTCTCCTGGTTCTACTCATTTCACTTTGCATCAGTTCGTGTTTTTCTGAGAGCATTCTGCTCATCATTTCTCATAGCACAATAGTATTCCATCACAATCATATCCTACAACTTGTTTAGCCGTTCCCCAATTGATAAGCATACTCTGAATTTCCAATTCTTTGCCACCAGAAGAGAGCTGCTGCAAATTTTTGTACATCTAGGTCCTCTTCCTTTTTTTTTCTTTTTAAATCTCTTTTGGGACACAGACCTAGTAGTAGTATTGCTAGGTCAAAGAGTATGCATGGTTATTGATGGCCCTTTGGGCATAGTTCCAAATTGTTCTATATAATGGTTGAATCACTTCACAACTCCACCAACAATGCATTAGTGTCTCAATTTTCCCATATCCCCTCCAACATTTGTCATTTTCCTTTTCCATCCTGTTAGTCAATCTAATAGGTGTCAGTATTGTTTTAATTTGTATTTCTATGATAGTAATTTAGAGCATTTCTTTCATATGGCTATAAATAGTTTTGATTACTTCATCTGAAAACTGACTGTTCGGTTTTTTTTTTTATCATTTATCAGTTGAGGAATGACTCTTATTCCCATAAATTTGACTTAGTTTTCTATATATTAGAGAAATGAGGCTTTTATCAGAGAAACTTGTTTCATTTTTTTCACAGTTATGATTGCGAATTGTATTTCCTTCCATACTATTTCCCCCCCATTTATTCTATTCTCTCTCTCCTTTCACCTTGTCCCTCCTCGAAGATGTTTTGCTTTTGACTACCACCTGCTCTAATATTCCGTCGCTTTTATCATCCCCACTTCTCTTATCTCTTTCCCCTTCTACTTTCCTGTATGGTAAGATAGATTTCTATACCCAATTGAGTAAGTATATTATTCCCCTCTTTGAGCCAATTCTAATGAGAGTAAGGTTCAAGTGTTCCCTGCCACCTCCCCATCTTCCCCTCTACTGTAAAAGCTTTTTCTTGCCTCTTTTATGTGAGACAATTTACCCCATTGTACATCTCCCTTTTCCTTTCTCCCAGTGTAGTACTCTTTCTCACTCTTTAATTTTATTTTTTTTTTCAGATATCATCCCTTTGTATTTAACTCACACCTGTGCCCTGTCTAGATATACTCCTTCTAACTGCTCTAATAATGAGAAAGTTCTTATGAGTTACAAATGTCATCTTTCCATGTAGGAATGTAAACAGTTTAAATTTATTTGGTCTCTTATGATTTCTTTTTCCTGTTTACCTTTTTTCGCTTTTGTTGAGTCTTGTATTAGAAAGTCAAGTTTTCTATTCAGCTCTGTACTTTTCATCAGGAATGCTTACAAGTCCTCTATTTCATTGAATTTCCATTTTTTCCCCTTGAAGGATAATACTCAGTTTTACTGGGTATGTGATTCTTGGTTGTAATCCTAGCTCCTTTGTCCTCTAAAATATTATATGGATTTCAGGTAATCCAATAATTTTTAAATGACTTCTCCTGGATATATTTTCCAGGTCAGTTGTTTTTCCAATGAGCTATTTCATATTGTCTTCTATTTTTTCATTCTTTTTATTTTCTTTTATTGTTTCTTGCTGTCTCATAAAGTCATTAGCTTCCACTTGCTCAATTCTAATTTTTAAGTAATTATTTTCTTCAATGAGCTTTTGTACCTCCTTTTCCAATTGGCCAATTCTACTTTTTAAGGAGTTCTTTTCTTCAGTGAATTTTTGTGCCCCTTTTCCCATTTGGCCAATTCTGATTTTTAAGGCATTCATCTCCTCATTGGCTTTTTGTACCTCTTTTACCATTTGGCCTATTCTATTTTTTAAGATGCTATTTTCTTCAGTATTTTTTGTGCCTCTTTTACCAAGCTGTTGACTCCTTTTTCATGATTCTCTTGCAGTGCTCTCATTTCTTTTCCTCATTTTCCCTCTACTTCTCTTACCTGATTTTTAAGATCCTTTCCGAGCTTTTCCATGACCTGAGACCAATTTGTATTTTTCTTGTAGGCTTTGGATGTAGGAGTTTTGACTTTGTTGTCTTCTTCTGAGTGTGTGTTTTGATCTTCCTTGTCACCATAGTAACTTTCTATGATCCACTTTTTTTTCCTGTTGTTTGCTCATTTCCCCAGCCTATTAGTTGATTTTAACTCTTGGTTAAAGTAGGGCTCTGCTTCCAGGGTGGAGAATGCACTGTCCCAAGTTTCAGGGGTTTTGTGCAGCTGTTTTTGGAGATATGTCTAGGGACCTGTAAGTTTACTCTCCTGGCTTGTGCCCTGGTCTGTGAGTGACCACAAGCACTCTTTTCTGCCCTGGAACTGTAAGAAGCATCCCCCTTCCACTGTGACTGCAAGGTCTGGTGTGCTAGTGCCCTTTCTCACTCTGGGACTGCCACCCAGGACTGTGACCTGGATCCAAGTATGGGCAAAGCAACAGAGTCCTGCCTCAGTGCTAGCAAAGAGACCCCTGTAATCTCCCTATGACTACTTGTTTAACTCCCTTACCATCCATGGGCTGAGAGCTCTGGAAGCAGCTGCTGCCACTGCTGATTCAGTCACTCCCAAAGTCTACTCCTGGTTTGCTGGTCTGAACTGGTGCAGCCTGCATTGGGCTGCACTCCACTATCACCCTGGTGCAACAGACCTTTCCTGCCAGCCTTCCAAGTTGTCTTGGGCTGAAAAGTTGTTTCATACCATCCTTTTCTGGAGCGGTCCTGCCACTCCAGAATTTGTTTTGAGACATTATTTAAAGTTGTTCAGAAAGGTTTGGGAAAGAGCTCAGGTGACTCCCTGCCATTTCTCTGTTATCTTGGCTCTTCCTCCACAGCTTCATCTTTTAGGATTTTAAATAGCTCAGCTGGAATTCCATCCCCTCCTTATGTTAGCAGTGCTTTTCAAGGTCCACTTGACTTCATTCTCCAGGATGTCTGGCTCTAGAATAGTAATCACATCATTGTGGTTATAAGTGATGTTAAGATCTTTCTTGTATAGATTTCTTTTCTATATTCTGGCCACCTCTTCTTAATGTCTTCTCCTTCTGTTAAGTCCACACCATTTTTGTCTTTTCTCATGCCTATTTCTGCAGGAAACTTTCCCTTGGTATTTCTGATTTTCAAGAGATCTCTTGTCTTTCCCATCCTCTCATTTTCTTCTGTTTCTTTGCATTGCTCTTTTAAGAACACCAACTTGTCTTTCCTTGCTTTTCTCTGAAATTCTGTATCCAGTTGGGTATATCTTTCCCTTTTTCCTTTCCTCTGCTATTTGTAAAGCCTCATCAGATAGCCAGTTTGCTTTTTTGTTCTTCTTTTTATTTAACATCAGGCAGTGATCCAGGAGTGGAGGGCACCTTGAGAGTTAAGGGGAATTGGGCCCCTCTGAGCCAACACTAGGAATATTTTAACATCAGTGAAATCCCTTGGTATTTAAGAATATTGAGCAAAAATAAAGTAGGCAGAGGAACCTTTCATTCAGGACTCTACAGAAGCAGGAGAGCAAGGGATGGAGAGAAATTTACAAGTCTGAGGGGGGCTGCTGGGTTCAATCAGGTCCTAGGCAAGAGCAGAAGGAAGGTTTCTGACCCTGGATTTGTCACAGCCTGGACTCATTGCCTCAGGCACCTATCTGACATCTCTGGGCCTCAGCTGCAGGTTCTGTAAAGTGGGGTCAGAGAACTCCATCACCTCCTAGGGACACTGTGGGGCTCTCCCTAATTAAAGCTTATAAGGAGGCCTGGAAATTCTAAGTGTGGGGCAGAGGCCAGCAGCCCTGTGTGCTGATGACTATTACTATGCATGGCAATAAAAGGATGTTAGATCACCAGGGCAGATATATGCTTGGGCCTCAATTTTTCTCTCATTTTCACACTCAGTTCTTAGATGCTTGAAACACTCATCTTTTACCCCTCCCACCCTTACACTAAACTGCTTCCCAACATCCCTCAAGACTGATGCTTTACAGAATACCAAGCAGCCCATTTTACACATATACACACACAGACACACACACATACATACACACGCATACACACACACATGCATACACACACACACACACAAACACACACTTAGACAGCAACCACACACAATCCATATATTGGATAGCAACAGCCTATACTGGAAATGAAGCATGGGAAAATGAAGGAGCCCTGAGAAAGGATTTTGACTCAGAGTCTGTGTGTAGTCCAGGACACCCAATCCAGAGTTGGGGTTTATTCATGATACAAAGATCAATGGCATGACTGATCCCTCACCTAGAATTGACATGTAACTTTTCTAATGTAATCATATTTAATCTTCACACATCCTTTTGACATGTGTTCTATTATATTCCCCATGTTACATATAAGGAAACTGAGACAGTCAGAGGCTAAGTGATTTTGCCAGGGGTCACACAGCTACTGATCTGAGGCTCAATTTGAACTCAGATCTTCCTAACTCTGCCACCTAGCTTCTAGCTTCACCAAAAGGGGAAGGGAGAGATAAAGTCAGCATTGGTCTTCTGGTTTGATAGGAATGGGCCCAGATTAGAGCCAGAAAAGTGCATTGAAAGACCAATTCCTTCCCTTAATTAGCATGGTGGGGAGAAGGGCCCCTTGGAGGGTCTTTATCATGTCAAGGGCTAAACCATGGACTCTTTGGACTGGTTACTCTTTTCCTAGACAACACACTTGCAATTTGTATGTGATGGTGCCTTGGGTTAAGGATGAGAGGTTAAAGGATCAGCTCTCCTCAAGTATGAATAATGACTAGGGTAAAATAAAAAGCATAATTGAAATCTTTGATTTAACATTTTTGTGCAAAAATAAACTCTTTTTAAAAACAAACTTTTATCAATATCTTTTGTTTTAATATTACTAAGTTTTCTCCCAGAATCTCTCCTCTCTTCTCCCAGAGAGCTATCCTATATAACAATTTTTTTTAAAGAAAGAATATAGAAAAAGAGGAAGGGGTAAAACATCGATATAGATAAATATAAGAAGAAAAAAAAATGGCTGACAATACATGTGATGTTCTGTACCTGGGATGAGATTTCTGCAGAGGAATACTCTGGAGATGGCTTCTCATATCTCTTTTTGGGGGCCATGATTGTTCTTTGTAATTTTTCTTTATTTTTAAAAATTTATTTAGTATTTTATTTTCCCCAATTACACATAAAACAGTTTTTAACATTTGTTTTTAAAACATTGAGTTCCAAATTCTCTCCCTTCCTCCTTCCCCACCTCCCTCATTGAGAAGGCTAGCAATTCAATACAGATGGTTCATGTGTAGTCAAGCAAAACATATTTCCATGCTAGTCATATTGTGAAAGAAAACATGGACCAAAAAATCTGCTTTGATCTTCATTCAGACATCATCAGTTCTTTCTCTGGGGGATGGACAGCATTTTTCATCATAAGTCCTTGAGAATTGTCTTGGATCATTGTATTGCTGAGATTAGCTAAGTCATTCACAGCTGATCATCTTATAATATTGCTGCTACTTTGTATACAGTATATTTCACTTCGAATCAGCTCGTATAAGTCCAGGTTTTTCTGATTGCATCTGGCTCATCATTTCTTATATCACAATAGTATTCCATCACAATCACATAGTACAATTTGTTCAGCCTTTTGCCAATTGATGGACATACCTTCAATTTCCAGTTCTTTGCCACCAGAAAAGAGCTGCTATAAATATTTTTATACACATATATTCTTTTCATTTTTAATCTCTTTTTGGATACAGACCTAATAGTGGTATTGATGGTCAAAGGGTATGTATGGTTTTATAGCCCTTTGGGCACAGTTCTAAATTGTTCTACAGAATGGTTAAATCAGTTCACAACTCCACCACCAATGAATTAATGTCTCATTTTTCCATATCCCCTCCAATATTTGCCATTTTCCTTTCTGTCCTATTAGCCAATTTAATAGGTATGAGATAGTATCTCAGAATTGTTTTAATTTGCATTTCTCCAATCAATAGTGATTTAGAGCATTTTTTCATATGGCTATAGATAGCTTTGATTACTTCATCTGAAAATTGTTCATATCATTTGATCATTTATCAATAGGGGAATGCCTCTTATTTTTTTAAATTTGACTCAGTTCTCTTTACATTTGAGAAGTGAGATATTTATCAGAGAAATTTGTTCCAAAATTTTTTCACAATTACAATTGCTAAATGTATTTCTTTCTGTCCTATTCCCCACCCTGTTTATTTTATTCCCTTTCTCCTTTCACCTTGTCCCTTCTCAAAAATGTTTTGCTTCCATCACGTCTCTCAGTCTGCCCTCCTTTCTATCATCCTCCCTTTTTTTTAATCTACTTTTCCTCCTACTTTTCTGTAGGGTAAGATAGATTTCTATACTGAATTGAGTGTGTATGCTATTCCTTTTTTGAGCCAATTCTGATGTGAGTAAGGTTCACTCACTGCCTCCCTTCCTTTCTCTTCCCCTTCACTGTAAAACTTCACTTTTTATTGCCTCTTTTATATGAGATAATTTACACCATTCTACTTCTCCTTTTCCTTTTCTCCCAGTGTATTCCTCTCATACTTTTTTTTAGATATCATCCCATCATATTAAACTCACATCTGTGCTCTCTGTCTAGATATACTCCTTCTAACTGCCCTAATAATGAGAAAGTTCTTATGAGTTACAAGTATCATCTTCCCATGTGGGAATGTAAACACATTAACCTAATTAAGTCATTTATGATTTCCCTTTCCTATTTACCTTTTTATGCTTCTCTTGAGTCTTGTCTTTGAAAGTCAAACTTTCCATTCAGCTCTGATCTTTTCATCAAGAATGCTTAAAAGTTCTCTATTTCATTGAATGTCCATTTTTTCCCTTGAAGGATAATACTCTATTTTACTAGGTAGGTGATTCTTGGTTGTAATCCTAGCTCCTTTGTCCTCTAGAATATTATATTCTGAGCCCTCTGATTCTTTAATATAGAAGCTACTAAATCTTGTGTTACCCTGACTGTGGCTCCGCAGTACTTAAATTATTTTTTTCTGACTGCTGGCAATATTCTCTCCTTGACCTGAGTGCACTGGAATTTGTCTATAATTGGTCATTTTTCAACAATCACTTTTGATGGATTGGGGTTATTCTTTCCATTAATATTGTTTTAGTCACTGTGCATATTATTTTCAGATGGCTGTTGATAGCTTTCAGTTCTTTTGAGAACTGTGTGTTGATATCTTACACCACATATATTGGGGGATGGCTTTTGAAGAGATATATGTATGTATGTATGTATGTATGTATGTATGTATGTATGTATGTATAATTGTTAAAGAAATGTATATTATTTGGCACCACATAGACATTTCATAATAATTGACCACATATTAGGGCTCAAAAGTGTTGCAAATAAGTATAAAAAAGCAGAATTAATTAGCATATCATAATAAAATTAAAATAGTAATCAATTCAGGGAGAAGAAAAAAAGACAAAGGCCCAAATTATGACTTAATTAAATCCTTTAAAATTATGGATCAAATAAGAAGTCATAAAAAATGGATAATTATGCAAAAGAGAATTATAATAATACAATATATAAAATATTCTAGGATGCAGCTAGAGCTGATGGAAAAAAAATTACATAAAATAGCCATTAATAAAATAGAAGAGAATATATGAAATGAATATGCAGGTAAAATTAGAAATCCCATAAATAAACAAACCCTAAATAAGCACCAAAGAGGAGATACTGAAAATTAGGTGAGAAATAGCTAAATTGCAAACTCAAAAGGTTATAGAAATAATGACTAAAACTAAAATTTTGTTCTTTGAAACATTAACATTTAGCCTGCTAAAAAAGAAGAGGGCAGAAAATCAAATCAAAAATTGGCAAATGAACATCATGAGGTCACAACAAAACTAGAAGAAATTAAATATGTATGTATGCATATATGTGTGTGTGTATAATTAGAACCTACTGTGCGCAGTTTTATAATATCAAAATTGAGAACAAAAGAAAATAGAATACCTTTAAAAATTTACAATACACAAACTCAAAGACCAAATACAGATTTCAAACAATCCTATCTCAGAAAAAGAAATAGAGTTAGCTATGAAGGAATTGCCAAAGTGTATGTGTGAGGGGGAATGAGGAGAGAGAAAGAGAGAGAGAGAGAGAGAGAGAGAGAGAGAGAGAGAGAGAGAGAGAGAGAGAGAGAGAGAGAGTGAGAGCACAAGCAGGCAGAAGGGGATGGGGCTCCTGGTCCTGATGGACTCATCAGAAAATTCAGTCAGACTTTTAAAGAACAATTGGAAAAAAATACAAAAATTCTAAAAAAAGAAAGCACTCTAATTCCCTTTAAGATTCCCTTTAAGATTATGTTTCCCTTTAAGAAACAAATATATGCTAATTCCCAAACCAGGGGAAAATATAGCAAAGAACTAAATACCAATATTTTTAATGAACATTAATTCAATTTTTAAAAATTAAATTCCTGTCAAACACATTACAATACTTCTTACAAGAAATTATTCATTATTTCTGAATTGGATTTATACTAGACATGCAAGGATGACACAACATTCAGAAAATACTCAGTGTAATTAATTATATTAAAAGCAAAACAAAAAAAAATCCAAAGCCACATGATTTTCTCAATAGATGAAGGAAAACCCTTTGATGTACTAAAAGACTAATTTATTCTAAAACTTCTACAAAGTCTAGGCCAAAAGGACTTTTTAAATATTATTTTTAAAAATCCATGTAAAGCAAAAGCATGCATCATATTCAATGGGAATTCAGAAATTTCCTGTTAAATGCAGGAGTAAAACAAGGATGCCCAGTCTCACCATTATTATTTTATGTAGTTATATAAACTTTATGCAGTTATAATTATAGTTATATTAGTTATATAGAAATATATTACAGTTCTATGTACACAACTATATAAAGTTTACATGATTTATATAACTATATTTTATGTAGTTATAGAAATCCTAGTAATAATGATAAAACAAGAGAAAGAGATTGAAAATGTAAAGATAGGCAAAGAGGAAGTAAAAAGCATTTGTATTTGATGAAGACATGATGGTTTACTTAGAAAATCCTAGAATATCAGCATAGACACAAATTGAGAAAAGAGTTGCATGATACAAAATCAACTCATAAATCAATAGCAATCTTATAATCATCATCATTATCATAAAAAAATATAAGAGGCAATCATAGGCAGTGAAATCCTATTCTAAATAACTAAAATGCATAAAATATTAGGAAATCAATTTGCAAAAAAATTTAACATATTTTTGTAGATTTAATTGCAAAGTGACCCTCATAGAAAGAAAAACTTAAATAGCTGGAGGAATATTCAGTGCTTATTGCTGGAATGTGCCAATATAATAAAAGTGATAATACTACCAAAGTTAATTTATGATTTTAATGCCATACTAATCTAACTGTCAAAGGAATGTTGTGTAAAATTTGATCAGATAATAACAAAACTCATTTGGAAAAACCCAAGATGTTGACTATCAAGGTAAATAATAAAAAAAAAAATTAGGAATGAAGGGGGAATAGCACTTGCAGAACTGAAATTATATTATAAAGCAGTATTGTTTTGGTTAAAAAATCGAGTGGATCCATGGAAGACACTAGACATTGGAGAATGAGGCACAAAGCAGCTCCATGACCCCATATTCAATAAACCAGAAAACTTAAATTACTTATGAAAGAACTCACTATTTGATTGAAAAAAATAATAAACTTTCTGTAAAAACTGGAAATCAGTCTGACAGAAATTAGGCCTATACTGTGCTCTTATGTCATATGCCATGAGTAATTCAAAATGGATATATGGCCTTAATATTAAAGATTAAACCATAAAATAAAATTAGAATTGCAGAAGATCATCTGCCTTTCACACCTATGAATTAACTGTGGGATTTTAAGCAAACAAAGAACAAAGGCAGTTAAACAAGATAAATAAGACAATTTTGAGTACATGAAACTGAAAAGTGTCTGCACAAACACAATTAATGCATCTTGGATAAGAAGGGAAGTGGTCAAATGAGAGAGAAAAAAACAACTTCTTGTATCAAATTTCTGAAATAAGGGTTTGGTGTCCAATATATTTTTGTTTTCTTGTCTCTGTCTGGATCAGATCAGATAAGTCTTCCCATGCTTTTCTGTATTCAAAATATTCCATGACATTCATGTACTTCAATTTGTACCATAATATATGGCCAACTAAAAAATTTCTATGTGGTTACTAATACATATATTCTTAAACAGTCCCTTTAGAAGATGTGACTGGTCTTTGAACTATAGTTTTTTTTCCCTAACCCTTTGTTCAATGCTATATTTTCCTCTTATGTTTTTTTTTCTGATAAATTTGTCTAAAACTGAGAGAACCATTAATATCCCTTACTATTATGATATTACTGCCTATGACTTCTAATTCAGATAATTTTTCCTTTATGAATTTAGATATTAAAGTATTCAGAGTATATAAATTTAATATTGCTATTATTTTGTTGTCTATGGTTCCATTCAGCAAGTCATTTCCTTGTTTAGCTATATTTATATTGTGTTTTTAAAATTTTGTTAGCATTCTGATAGCATAAGTACAATTCTATTGTTTTATTCGCCTGAATGGTAAATTTTGTTATACCCACTTGTTTTATTCTCTGCATATCTTTGCTCTTTAAGTATATTTCTATTTTATTTAACATTTCAATTCATTATTTATTTATTGTTAAACTTTGAGTCCAAATTCTCTCCCTCCCTCCCAAACCCACTAAGAAGGCAAGAAACATATTAATTATACATGTGAAATCATGCAAACATGTTTCCATATTATCCATATTTTTAAAAGTAAGAAAAATAAAGTAAGAAAGATTTTTTTTTCAATTCGCACTGAGCTCATCAGTTGTCTTTGTAGAGAACTCATCAGTTCTCTCTCTCTCTGCCTCTCTCGCTCTTTCTCTTTCTCATCCCCTCCCCATATTTCCCTATTCTGTAAGTTACATTTCTGTATAAAACTGTGAGTGTATTATTCTCTTTGAACCATTTTCACTGGTTCCAGTGTTACCTGCCACCACCACCCTCATTTTATTCTCCTTTGTAAAAGGTCTTCTTTGCATGCTTCTTTTATGTGAGAAAAAATTTCCCCCTTCTACTTCTCCCTTCTCCCTTTTCCCAGTGCATCCATCCCTCTTTCTCACATATTTTTTGAGATCATTCCAATATAATTAACTCACACCCATGCCCTCAGTCTATGTAAACTCCTTTTAACTACTTCAATAATGATGAAGTTCTTAGGAGTTATATTATCATCTTCCCATATAGGAATGTAAATAGTTTAACTTTATTGAGTCTCTTATGATTACTCTTTCATGTTTACCATTTTATGCTTCTCTTCAGTCTTCTATTTGAATGTCAGTTTTTCTATTCAGCTCTGGTCTTTTCACCAGGAATGCTTGAAAGTCCTCCATTTCATTTCCTCTGAAGCCTTAGAGTCAGTTTCTCTGGGTAGGTTATTCTTAATTGTAATCCTAGTTCCTTTGCCTTTCTGAGTTTCATATTCTAAGCTCTTTGCTCCTTTAATGTGGAGTCTGCTAAATCTTGTGTGACCCTAACTGTGGCTCCATGACGTTTATATTGTTTCTTTTCAGCTCCTTAAAGCATTTTCTCTTTGACTTGGGAGCTTTGGAATTTGGCTATAGTATTTCTGAGAATTTTCATTTTGGGATTTCTTTTAGGAATTGATTGGTGGATTCTTTCAATTCTATTATACCCTCTGGATCTAAGATATCAGGGCAGTTTTCCTTGATAATTTCTTGAAATATGATGTCTAGGTTCTTTCTTTGATCGTGGCTTTTAGGTAGTCCAATAATTCATAAATTATCTCTCCTTGATCTATTTTCCAAGTCAGTTGTTTTTTCTCAATGAGATGTTTCACATTTTCTTCTATTTTTGTCATTTTCTTGACTTTGTTTTATTGTTTCTTGTTGTCTCATGAAGTCATTAGCTTCTACTTGCACAATTCTAATTTTTAAGGAATTATTTTCTTCTATGAGCTTTTGTACCTCTTTTTTAATTTGGCCAATTTTGCTTTTTGAGTTCACCTCTTTAATGAATTTTGTGCCTCTTTTACCATTGTGTCAATTCTGTTTTTTAAGATGTTATTTTCTTCAATATTTTTGTGCCTCTTTTACCAAGTTAATCTTCTTTTCATAATTTTCTAGCATCACTCTCATTTCTTTTCCCAATTTTTCTTCTACCAGTCTTATTTGTTTCTTTCACTCTTCCAAAAATTGGTGTTGGGTTTTTGTCCAATTGACATTTTTCTTTGAGGCTTTGGTTGTAGTTATTTTCACATTGTTATCTTCTTCTGAGTTTATGTCTTGGTCTTCCTGGCCACTGTAGTAGCTTTTTATGATTAAGTTTTTTTTTTCTTGTTTTGTTATTTTTCCAGCCGATTTCTTGATTTTGAACTTTATATTAAAGTTAGGCTCTGTTTACCTGGGGCATGGAGAGGCACTGTTTTAAGCTTTAGGCTTTTTCATGCTGCTGTTTTCAGAGCTAGCTCTGGGGGGCTCTGCAAATTTTTGCTGTTTCCAAGGTGGTGTGATCCTGGGAGAGGTATGGTAACTGTGCGCCTAGTCTGCATACTGGTATTTACCCAGGAAAGGCACCTGTTCTCCTTCAACCACAAATACTAATGCTCCTCTTTGCTTTGGAACAGTGACCAGGAACCCCGATTCCTTGTGATCAATCACCAACCCTCTTCTCTGCCCTGGAACTGCAACTCAAAACTGTGAATGGGCAATAGAGTTGCTCATGAGTGCCAGCTGTACTCAGTCACAGCAAAGGGTCCCTTGTAATCTCTTTCTGAGCAGTTACCTGGCCCCCTTACCATCTCCAGCTGAGAGGACATGATACTGCTATTGCTGTGGTCACTGTTGCCATCACCTTTTATGTGGGTTCCAACCCACCAGGGCTTCGATCTGGTGTCACAGACTTCTGCCAGAAACGTTTTCTTAGGTCAGAAAAAATATCTCACTCTGATCTTTTGTTGGCTCTACCTCACCAAAATTTTATTTATGGCATTATTTTAAAGTTATTTGGAGGAAAATGTTGGCAGAGTACTGCTGGATAGCTGCTCCAATCCACCATGTAAGTGTATTTCTTGTAAGCCACAGATTGTAGGATTTTTATTTCTTATCCTATCTGTAACTAGTTTTCATCTTATTACATTGCTTAATCCATTCACATTTAAGCTTACCTGGATTTATAGTTTCTTTAATTCATCTCTAATTTTATTTTCCTGAATCAGGATTTTTTTCTTCTTTCTATTTATAGGTAACTGTAATACTTTATCTCTTCCCTTATTTTTTTCTTAATCTACTTTATGTCAACCCTATTTCCACAGCCTCTCTTTCATTTAGCCCCAAGCCCACCCCCTGCCATGTGTTACCTCTGTTTTGGAGTTGTACTTATTGTATCTTTTTTATCTTTTATCCAGGTATTTAATTCTTCCCCTTTATCTCTCAGTTAAGCAACGCAATAAAATCCTCCTTCCTCTCCTCCATTTCAACTTCTTTTTTGTTCATTTTTTCACATTTTCTTGCGCCTTTTTTCTAAAACGGATTTATCTCATTCTTTTCATTAATTATTTTCTATTTCTTCATGTTATAAATGTTTATTCTGTGATTCATGGTCCGTATGCGCATTTGTGACTTCTTTAGTCTCTGTTGTCTTCATGGAATTAAAGCTTCTAAAACTATGTTTTGACTTCCCCGTTCTAAATAATTTTAATTTTATTGTCTTGTAGATGTTGTCTCCTTATCCTTTTTTTCTGTTGTGCTTCACTCTTAGGAGTATCCATTCTTTTAGGAGACAGAGAAAATAGAAGTATAGTCCTGTAGCAGTAGGAGTAGTAGCAGTAGGAGTAGTAAAATAGCATTTACATAGTGTTTTAAATTGTACAAAGTGCTTTACATATATTATCTCATTGATTTCCCCAACAGCACTGTGAGGTAAGTGCTATTGTTATTCCCATTTTATTGATAAAATGTTGAGGCTGGGAGATGTGAAATGATTTGCCCAGGATTCCACATCTAGTCAGTATAGTAGGCAGCATTGGAATCAAAGTCTTGCTGTCTCTACGCTCACCTCTTTATCCAGTGTGGCACTTTGCTGATGTGGTAGAAACTTTCCTGTGTCTCTGATAGTTCCCATCTTCCCTACGACCTCCTTACAATCATTTTCCATTCCATATTCATGAATCTCCTCCCTAGTACCATGCCCTTCCAACTTTCTGGATCTTGGCCCCCCAAGACTTCTGATTCCCCTTCACATGAAGCAGGATGCCTTCCCTGGTAGCCCAACACTCTCTCAAAGGCAGGGAACTCAGAGTATTGTGAATTATACCCATTGTGATGCCTTCATATGCCATTAGAGAATATCTTCCCCATACCCTACAAGTGCCCTTTACTGGGAAACTTCCCCACTGCTAAGAGTCCCTTTCTTTCTCCCTATTTCCCTTCCTTGATTTTTGTCTTTGTTGCCTCACCCATCCCATAGTTGCCCATTCTGTGCAACTTTCCTCCAAGTTCTCCCATAATCTTTTCACTGGGCACAAGGGCTTTGCCCAATTTTTGTAGTGCCTTATTCACTCTCTTTTGACATGAAAAAGGACACCAGTGGATTGTATTCTGCATCACTGGAGGTAATATACACATCAATGAAATCGCAGAGCCATGCGAGTGTTCTCCAATTAGTGATAATGCCTCCTTTCATATTGTTGTTCATACTTTACATTTCTTCTTTTGAAAACCATCTATTCCTATCCTTTGATTTTGGGATTTGTTGTTGTCCAGTCATGTCTGACTACTTGTGACTTCATTTGAGATTTTCTTGGCAAAGATACCAGAATGTTTTGCATTTCCTTCTCTGGCTCATTTTACAGATAAGGAAATATCCTTTGACCACATGTCTACTGGGGAATGCCTCTTATTTTTATATATTTCTAGTAACTCCAACGTCTATGTCTAGATCCATCCGATAGCACTTTGCCTGAAACACAGTAGGCACTTAATAAATGATTGTTAACTCATCAATGATATTTACTGTAAATACTGAACATTTTCTCCATATATGCATCTTCTTTTCTTATTCTAGTTGCATTGTTATTTTTTCATACCAAAAATCTTTCTTCTGTTTCTTCACTAATGGTGTTGGAATGGCAGAAAAGGGGAGAGAGGATGCTAAGATTAATACAATTGTTGACCATCTGTATGCATTTAATCATACCAAATCCTACTTTTATATTTCCTGCCTGTGTGACCACTTAAGTTTTCTGAGCCTTATTGTCCTCTTTTTTAAAATAGGTATGAAAATGCCTCCAGTACTTACCTTAAAGGGTTATTATGAGAATCAAATATCGTGTGTGTAAAGTACACATAAATGTCAGGAATTCTATTTGGTGACTTCAATGAGAAGGTAAGAACATTCAGTGAGTTAGTCAACATGTCTTTATTAAGCACTTACTCTGTGCCCCACTTTATTCTGATCTAGGGACACAAATAAAAGTAAAAACTGACCTGGCCCTGAAGGAAATCAAATTCTATTTGTAAATAATTTAGTAGATGCACATAAATGCATATACATGTATAAAAACATGCATATGTCTATAGACACATATGCATAGAGTAGTTGGAAAGAAATCTCTGAGGGTATAACATAGGCAGCCTAGGGAAACAGGACAAGTTCTTCTGCAGAATGAGGGGGGTGAGGTGAACCTTGAAAGAAGCCAGGAAAATTGGCAGAGGTAAGGAAAGAGAACATTCTAAGCATGGGAGACAGTCCATGCAAAGGCACAGAGCTGGGCACATGATAAGACAGCAAGAAGGAAGTATAAATAAAAAGCTTATGTTTTAAAATGTGATCACAACATAACAGAAGCCAAGGGAAAGGTGGGTCACTCAGATATCATTAATGTTTTCCTTAAGAACTGAGGTAGATGATGCTGAACACAGCAAGTACTGAACTCTATAACACTACATGAAATTGAGCTATGTTTTAATAGGCAAGAAAGGATTAGTTCCTATTGTGAGTGTCATTTCCAAATTAGGCATCTTTGTTCCCTGAGAGCATTGGCTTGTTAGAGGAAAGATCAAAATCAATACCAACCTAGAAAAAAAATTAAGCTGGAGAGACACACCAATCAGGAATCTTTAAAATCACCTGTTGACTCTGGGGGGGAAGGAAATGATTAAAAGAAAAGACTATCTCATGTTCACAATTTTGTAGAGAAATTAGCCTGATGAAAACCAATCACCACAAATGGTGGTTGCTAAGTAAAAATGTCCTCAGAATGAAAACACTGTATCTTGCCCAGAAAAGGGCTATGGAAACCAATAGCAACATTTGTTTAGAGCACAACTTTATTTGGAAAACATTTGGAAGAAAATGGTGGGAGATTATAAGCAGAATCGCCTAATCAAGGAAAGGTAGTAGAGTGAGAAATAATCCCACAGTTGGACAACAACCCAAAAAATCCAGTTATCAGGAGAACAGTCATAGAAGAAATGGAAAGGACAATAATGGGCATAAAAGGGAACGTATTGACCAGCAATTTGTTCTCATCATTAATGATTGTCCAATCCCCACACTGGGAATCTCTAGGCTTCATCTATGCATTTGTCTATCTATCTATCTATCCATCTATCTATCTATCTATCTATCTATCTATCTATCTATCTATCTATCTATCTATTTATTTATTTGTTTGTTTATTCATTTATTTGTTTATTTATTTATTTATATCTCTAATGAAAAAGCAGAAATTGCAATCAAGAGGGTGAGATTGAGAAGAATAATTGGACCCAATACAGGAAAAATTTATGCTGATGCTAATTTTTAAGATCAATTTTCAGGATCTCAAAGAGGGAAATATAAAAAACTTAGAAAAATCAGAGATGATACAGCCTTACCAAAAAGATGACTGAGTAACAGTGAACCCATGTACTTATTTTCTTACCTCTATATAAAGTCTTCATGAAAATGGACTCTGAACATTTTCAAGGACATCGTTGATGAGAGCATGCAAAGGAAACAAGTAGATTTTCACAAAGGATCTTTTACAATTGATGGCTTCTTCCAAATCACTTAATTATACTGCGAAGAATAGACTCCAAGACGTCATGGTGTATTGATGCTTTCTTTTAAAAATCCAAACATTTAATTTGGCACAATAAAGCAGTCTCTGCCAGCAAAGACAACACACACATAAGACCACACCAAGTGAGGGAAAAATTTTCCATTTCGCAAATCTCTAAATCTCATTTGTATGAAGGGACAGACGTAGTGGACAGAGCACCGACGGAAGACGGAGTTTTAGCTACTGGTGTTCTCTTGATACCTTTGTTTGTGTATGATGCTTTACTGGTTGAATACTGAGCCTACGGACAATACAAGGCTTCTTTGATGACAACCAAGGGACTGGAATCAGGCTAGCAAGGAATGAAACATGTATCGTGCTCAGATCATGACATATAGTTGGATAAACAGCCCGTTGAGTTATTCCATCAATACAGAATGGGGGAAATGTGGTTAGATTGCACTTCTGGTAGAGATCTGGGGTGGACTGCAGTCTTGTTATGGGTCCACAGGGTAACATATAGACCAAAAAATTATACAGTTTTGGACCAAACTAAGAGAGGAAGAGGGTCGGACTAAGAAGGCAAGAGTACCACCATCTTCTGCACTGGCCAGACAGAATATGAACTATTGTGGTCAGTTCTGAGCATCACATTTTGGAAGGGGATACAGAAGTTGGAGACCATCTAGTGCAGGGTAGCCACAATGGTAGAGATTCCCAATTGCGAGCCAGAGAATTGGTTGAAGGAACTGATTAGGGTTAGCCTGGAAAAAAAGATTTGTGTGGAATCTGATAGCTATTTTCAAGTGTTTGTAGCTCTTGCCACATGGATAAGGGACTAAACTTGTTATGTTTGACCCCAGAGGACAGAGCTCATAGCAAAGAGGGGAAGTTTCAGAGAAAACAGATTTAGGGTTGATATCACTGTTGGGAGTGTGTGCGTTCACACACTCCAAAGGAGACTTGGATTCCTGCCTGGAGGAGAGCAGGAGACCAGGGCCACAATGCTGGTGACTCTTCTCTCATCGGAGAGAGGGGTACCAGATGATAATTATGTATATCTGACATCACCCTAAAAATTAGTCAGCTAAAGGAAATGATTTTGTTCTTAGTTTCAAGCTGATTTACTGGTTAAAGTCACCACCTTCAAAGTAGAAGTACCCCTATCTTACATCTGAAGACTTGACTTTTCCCACTAAATGCTGATGACACAAAATACCATAACAAATAGTGAATAGCAAGTAAATCCTTTTATCCAAGTAGATAGCAAATAGAACTCTGAAAAGTCATACAAAGTGAATGAACTTTCCCCCTGGGACTAAGAGTTTATGACCTCACTCATAGACATTTCCTGAAGTCTTTGGGAAGAAACTAGGGGCATATAATAATGATGACTAGCATTTATATAGTGCTGACTATGTGCCAGGCACTGTACTTTCTGCTTTACAAATATTCTATCATTTTTATCTTCATAAGAAGGGCCAGCTTTTCTCTACATGCCTGCCTGCCCAAGGTCTGTTCTTTTTATTATGAACTTTTCTCCGGAGAATGTCAGTGTGAAATCACATATATCCTCTCTCAAAATGAGAAACAAAGTCTCCCTTCTCACAAGCTATCACACCAACTTAACTCTTTAAGGAGGTATGCAGTATTGAGTGGCCGTTCTCTCTAACAATCAGAAGAGTTTTATGCAAATGCACCAAGCTTGAACCTAGAGTTCAATCAGAAAAAAAAAAATCTTCATAACTATTAGAAGTATCCCAAAGTGGAATGGGATGATATGGGAGGCTGTAGGATTTTCTTCACTGGAGATCTGCAAGCAAAGACTGCATGATCTCTTGGCAAGGCTATTGCATTTGGGATTCTTAGCTAGGTATGAACTGGCTACTTGGCCAAGGAGTTTCCTTCCAACTCAGAAATGCTGAGAGGTAAGTCACTGAACACAGTGCTTACAGCGAAGAGACTTGGTTCATCAGTTTTGCCTTTTCTTTTGAAATAAACTCAATGTCAAATCTATTGGCAAACATAGTTAAGGTTTTGTAGACATTTCTCTCTGAAATAGCTCCACATGTATTAGTTTCAAAATAAGGTGCAGTTAATCCCCTTATCATTTTCCATAACCTCTGATACCTTTAGGTAAAATCTGAGCTGAAGTTGCATGATGCTCTTTGACCTGGGCTACTCCAATAATGGGCTTGCTACATTTCAGAGAGGAAATTAGGATCTATTTGCTGTTTTCCCCTAGTTTATATCTGTGAAATGCATTTTTTTCAATTTTAATAATCCTTTCCAATGGTTCACATCAGCTTTTTGGCACATGCTGACAGGGATAACAGATTAAATATAGTTTAGGGACTTGGGGCTCTGCACAACAAGGTCCATCTAAGTACATTTCAGAATTGTGCTGAGGGCTCACTTTTCCAAAGACAAGGAGGGCTTGCTTTACAGAGGGTGGCCAGGCTCCTGGGCCAACTTGACATCCCAGAGCAGCCAAAGGGATAAGTGCTTGGAAGGAAGGATGACTTCCCACTCTCTTTAAGTCATTTATGTCTGAATGAAAGAAACAAGATAAGCAAATCCATTAACTGTCGTTGTGGAAACTGGAGCTACCCAGTTTCATCTTCTCTTTGTCAGTGATGGCTACAGACTTAAATGTCGATTATGCAGGCTTATACCTGAGAAATGTAGGAAATGAGTGGATATTTTACTAGGATGTTGTGGAGTATTAAGCTTCTTTCCAAGTAAAGTCCAAAGCAATTGAAGTCATCTGGCAGGCATGGCCTGGTATTGATCATGCGGGTGACTGCAGAGTCCATGAAATGGGAATGACACCATGGGGCTGTGAAAGCTAAGCAGGGATGTAGAGCTAGATTTTGACTTTCAAAGTGCTTAGCATCCATGCACTGTGCTCTCCACTAAAGCACAACTGAGCCTCCCACTTGAGCGATTAGAATCATTATTTACCAGGTAAAAACCTGAGCCAAAATGAGGATGATGGAAAGCAACCCTCAGTGTAGACTTTAATGGATATAACTGAAAATTAGACCTTAATTGTGTCAAATTGAAATCACTCTTGCATTTCCCCCTTTTACTTAAGACCTTATTCTATTCCAAATTGATCTGAACAATTGAATTCTGAGTTCATGTTACCTTCTAAGGAATGCAAATAGAAGAAAATCACAACTTGGTTTCCTATGCCACCTTTACAATTTTGTAAAATCTGTGTACTTCACTGGGATAGGTTCAGCCTCAGGTATAAGGGCCGCCACCTAGCAGAGCTTCCTGGAAGTAAGCACCAAAGATGAAAGCTGGCTTCGTCTAACTATAATTGAAAAGGCAATGACATGTTATTACATCTCCTCCTCCATTTACTATTTCAGAAATGGGTGTGTTGTCAGCATTCTTGAAAGGATTCCATGAAATAGACATAGGATTCTGTGTAATAATCAGAGGATGAAATCTAAGATCTAAACAATTATACATGCAGATGTACACACACATATACACACAAACACACATGTACATAACCAATAGGAGGAGAAATGGTGTTTTCATAGATTTGTTGAAACGCACTTACCATTCATTAGCTGGCACATCAGTCATTAGGGTCATTAGAAAAAATACTGTTCAAAAAAGTTAATTAAAAGTAAAATAACTATTTCACTGTAAGGCACAAGATACCTTTGGTGTTCTGTGATTATCTTTGTTAAAAAGCAGACTGTATTTGGCAAAGAAATAATTTGCTCTGCCAAAGTAAAGCTAATTATTTTCAGCATCTCTCCTTCTCTCTCTCTCTCTCTCTCCCCCCCCTCTATCTGTCTCTGTCCCCCTCCCTACCTCCCCCTTTTTCCTCTCCCTCACCCCCCTCTTGTCAGCCATGGCTATGTATATTGCAGGAATTAAAGTACACCCAAATGAGCTAATGAACAGGCACACAATCCTGATGATCTCCCTTCTGTGATGCAATAAAGGGAGACCATTTACAGAAATGATGCAAAATCATAATTTAGAAAGGAAGACAAGCAGTAGAGCAAGAGTGTCCTATTTATTTTAATTAGTTACTGCTTAGAGGGAAACACTAGGCTTGTTTATTGTATGGTTAAGCTTCTTCCCTGGGCAACTCTGAAATGATGATTTTTGCCTGTGTTTTTCACCTCTCAGAAATCAAAGTCGTCTCTTAGTCAGTGACAGCAGCCTGTATTGGCAGGACTTCTTTAGGGGACATTCAGCAGAAGGTCCTTGGGCATGGCCTGGGTTCTGTTGGGATTCTTCCTCATCCCTTTTTGTGAAAGAAGATCATCAGCTTGTGCTTCTGTCCACGTTTCCTTTAATAACACATCGAGGCTCAGTTGTCTAATAGCTGGCATAGTGCTGATCACACATGTGCTTGGAACAGATAATGATGACCAGGACAGCTGCATCCCTGTGAGGCACCATGGCATCCCCCAGTACTCAGAAGTACACAAGCATTTATTCTACATTCAGAATGGCAGGCACTGTGCTAAGTTCTACAGATACAAAGAAAGACAAAAAACCCAGTTCCACAAGGAATTTATATTCTAATGTGGGAGAAAACAAGGTAAATATATGTGCGTGTATGTATATATGTGTATATATGCATATGTGTATATATATATGCATATGTGTATATATATATATATGCATATGTGTATATATATATATATATATATATATATATATATATATATATATATACATACACACATATATAATACGTATGCATGTGTGTATTCAAGATACAGGGTAAATAGGACAGAACCTCAAAGAGAAAGCAATGAAAGGTGGCGGGGGGTGAGAGGCCTCATAAGACATCAAATTCACATGACTTGCAGGGCAACCCTCATTATCTGAGGCCAGTCTGTAGATTGGCAGAAGGCCCTGAGTTCACTGTACCTAGGATGATTAGTACTCAGGACAGCTGCCAATCAGTGTCAAAGACCATAAAGAGATGAGCATTTGGACCAGGGGTAGGGATGTTGGCATCAAGGTATAGAAGAATTAATGACCTACATCAGGGAAGGGGTTTTTCCCAGTCAGTGTCCCCCACTCTGTGAAATCTCTAGTTCAGACCAAAAAATGTTCAAGGCACTGAGCCTGATGCTGGGGTGAAAACACAAAATAATGTCCTGGAGCAGCTTATTACTTTCTGCTGGACATGATGATATTTCTCCCAAGCCCAGTAACATGGCACTCTCTCTTTCCTGGTGGAGATCAGTCCTCCACACCTGTGGGAGGGGTGGGGCAAGGTTGGGAGGGAAGAGATCTGCTGTTGAGCCTCCCTTTGGGTGCTTCTGCCTTCCATCTTTGAGAGGAGGATGAATGATACCAGCACCACTAGGGATAATGGGAAGAAGCCCACAGGAGAGCAGATGGCAGTCTTCATCATTCTCCAATCCCCAGTTTGCTTCACTTGAGACTTTGAGGAGTTTCCGCTTGGGGAAGACCTTCTCTGATTTCTGCTTTTTCCACCAACTTGGATAAACTGGCTTCTTACTGCTTGCTATGTCTGTTGTGATACTGATGCTTGGTGGGAAGGAAGTTGAGCCTTGAATAGAGATCTTGGGGACTTCCTTTTTCTATTAATAAATAGTGTTCAGAAGCTTAGCTTGAACCTGAAAGGGAGTGTCATTCAGTCACTTCAGTTGTGTCTGATTCCGTGACCACAATGGGGGGTTTCCTGGCAGATACTGGAGTGGCTTGATATTTCCTTCTCCAGCTCATTTTACAGATGAGGAATCTGAGGGAAGTAGAGTTAAGTGACTTGTCCAGGGTCACAAAGTTAGTAAGTATCTGAGGCTGGATTTGAATTCAGGTCTTCCTGACTTCAGGTCTGGTGCCCTATCTACCACTCCACCTAGCTGCCCTAATTAAGGGAGTAGCTTGATTTATTCTAGTCCAGTACCCCTCTCTCTCAGAAGAGCAAAGTGGTTAGCCTGTGCCCTCAACCTCCCGCTTCTTCTCCTAGCAGGAATTAAAGTCTCCCTAGGAGAAAGGTGGGGGGAGAAGAGGCAGGAGGTAGCCACTGGGTCTCCCTTTGAGCCATACACAGCACCCCCATGCTATATGTTGGAGACAGAACTCACCATATGTAAATAAGTAAATACAAAGCAGATAAAATGGTAAAAAGAAAGTTTACAAGCAGTGAGTAACTGGAGGAACCAGAAAGTTCTTAGGCTGGAGGTGGTGCCTGGTCAATACTTGGAAAGAAGCAGATTAAAAGATGCAGAAGTGAGGAAGAAGTGCATTCCAGACATGGAGGATCACTCATTAAAAGCTGTGGAGGTGTAAGATGGGACAGCAAGTGGTGCACTGGATAGAATGCAAGGCCTGGAGACAGGGAGGTCTAAGTTCAAATTCGAGTTCAGATCTGGCCTCAGACACTTACTAGCCGCGTGACCATGAGCACATCGTTTAACCTCTGTCTGCCTCGTTTCCTCAACTGTAAAATGGGGATAGTAACAGCAGCTTCCTCGTCAGCTTATTGTGAGGTTCAAATGAGATCATATTTAGAAAGTGTTTAGCATAGGACTTGGCATATAGGAAGTGTTATATAAATGGTAGTTATTATTATGTGATATATGGGAAACACAGCATTAATATAGAGTTTCAAGGTACTTTGAAATATTTCATTTTATCCTCGCAACAACCCAGGGAGGCATGTATTATTATTATGCCCATTTCACAGTTGAAGAAACTGAGGCAGAAAAAAGTTAAATGAGATTTGCCCAGGGTCACACAGCTAGTAAATGACTGAGGGCTAAGGGACCTATCCACAGCACCATCCAGAAGACAACCTTGAACCAGACAATATAGGAAGGGCAGCAATAGGAAATAAGACAGTCAGCTGAAGCCAGACTGCAGTGGTGGTGATGAAGCTTTTAAAATGCAGGCAAAGGAGTGCTTTTGTCTGAAGATATCCGAGTGGGGACTGACACGGTCAGAGCTGTGATTGGGAAGTGTAAACCCGATGGCTGTGTGGAGGATGGACGGCAGGCAGCAGAGAGACCCAGGAATCGAATCAGGAAGACCGGTTTGGCGGTGATGGGTCATAGAGCCGGCGAGAGGTGAAGAGGGCTTGAACGAGGCTTTGTGCCTGGAGAGGAAGGGCCGGCAGTGAGACATGGTTGACTAGACCAACAAAAATGAGCCCCCACTTCCTGCGGGGAGCATGGACAGAAGAGCAGTGAGGGTGACTGGGGACCTGAACCCCGGGGAACTGAAGGATGGCGGTGCCCTTTGCTGGAGAGGTTTGGCAGCCAGGTGGGTTTAGGTGAATAAACCACCTGCTCCTAGGGTTTGGAGCGAGAAAGTGCATTTAGAGGGCATTCTTTCTAATCTCTATTTTGTAGAGGGGCTCGCCACACCTTGGGATGGGGGTCAGAGCAGCAGTAGCAGCAGCAGCTGGACAGTGCAGCCCAGCAGTCGTCAGCACTCACGGACCGACAATGAGCACGTGGTTTTGGACTGAACATGGACCCTTTGGGGAACTGACTGAATATGGGAGCCGGCTAGGGCAGCTCTGAAGCAGACATCCCAGAGTAGTTAAGAAGGGAAAATCTGAAGCTTCTTCGCACAAAGCAGACCGAGTCCGCTGGCATTTTCACTCCTCGAAGACCCTCAGCCGCCCCAGGATGCAGCTGTAGTTGACTTTAATCGGTAACTGGAGATGGTGGGGTTAACGAAGGCTGGACTTGTCACAGCCTCAGAACAGCCTCGTCTTGGTCTCATAACTGTTTCTGAATGAAGCGTCTCGTCACTTAAACGGCCCTTCTGCTGGACGAGGGGCGCCATATTGCTTGAATGCACATTGCATCTTAGCTGCTGCGCTTCCAGACTCTTCCTCTCCTCCCCACCCTCGTGTTGGCTGAGTAAAGTAGGGCTAGGGGAGGGGTAAGGAAGCTTGCTATCACCATAGGGCAGGGCAGCCTAATGGAGGGAGCCTAGTTAGTGAAATTTCTCATATGCCTCATGCACATACATCTACAGCAGAATTTGATATTCAGAGTTAAATTGCAGATTCGGCTTTTCCAAATTTCTGCAGAGGATGTAAGGTGAAGATGAGGAGAGGAAGGCTGGTGGAACAGGAATGCTCCCCATAAAGACACACATTTCCCCTCTATGGAATATGAGACATGTCCATCAGCCAGTGTCCTCTTTCCCCAGCCACTGCCATCCAACAAGAGACCACCCCCAGAGATCAGAGAAGAAAGAGTCAGATTCAAGTACCGAGAGGAAGAAGACTGAGAAGAAGGTATGTATGTGGGGGGGGGGTCACTACATTTTTAGTGATTTAATCATGTTCTTACTTTAGAGCCAAGCTTCTGTAATATAGTCTCATGAGACAATGCAAAGAATCTTTTGAGTCCTACCTATGACTTTTACCTCTGATCTTAAATATCTGCTTCCAGAGGCACCACCATTCAGTGAACAGGGCTGAATTTGGAGTCTGAGGAGGTGGGTTCAAATCTCGACCACAGCTTATCACCATGATGACTTTGGGCAAATCAGTTAAATTCTCTTGACCTCAGTTTCCTCATCTGTAAAAATAAGGGTTTAGGCTCTATGCTGTCTAAGGTCCATGCCAGCTTGGAGCTGTGCTCCCACAAGGTCACTCACCTTCCCTGCCTTAGCTTTCTTACCTAGGGGGAGCCACACAAATATTCCTTTCCCAAAGCTACCATGAGGCTCAGGGGAAGCAGTCCAGGTGGGAATGTTGTTGAAATGGGCTTGGGGTTATTTGATGGCTCGTTTGGGGTGAGGGAGCCAGCCTGATGTTCTAGGGCCAGGTAGCCTTCTAGGGCTCACTGGTAGCCAAGAATGCATCTACACTGGAGTCATAATGCTCCAGACCTACAGCATTTTAGAACTGTGGTCTCAGCTCCATGGTTATTCAGAGTGAGCCTTTCAAAGAATCATTGATTTGCAGCTGGCAGAGGCCTCTGTGCTCATCTGACCTTAATATCTTCTTGCACATGAGGCATCTAAGACCCCGGCAAGGTAAAGTCACGGCCCAGGGCCACACTGCTTTGATCCTGGTATGAATATAAATGAGTAGAGACCAGTGTCCAGTGGCAAGCCCATCACTGGAGCATCTACACACCCTCCATCCTGTTTCCTACTAATGGCTGTTCATCCTAGTACCTCAGTGCTGTAAACACTCATGAGGCCACAGTGGGGTAGACCAGGAAGAATTGGAGGAGGGGTGAAAAAACTCTTGACAGAGCCCCCTTTTTAGTCAGGCATGGGGAGTCTTCCTTTTGGGGTGGGGGGATTGGGGAGGCTGGTGTGAGAGACTTGAGGAGAGAGAAGAAGCCACTAGATAGTGAATGGCAGAAGAACGAGAGGAGGCTGGGCATGAGTGGAGCCCACCTGAGATGAGGCAACATACATGTGCAGTGGAGCCTTCCTCCCGAACTACCCAGAAACCTTGGAGCGACAGTGGAGGAAGTAAAGCAGTGTATACAATGGGTATGGAAGAAGAGGGGCTTGGCTTCACATCCCACATCAGACACTAGCTCTGGGAGCCTGGCCAGAATCTTTCTCTGAACTTCAGTTTCCTCATCTATATAATGGGGAAAATGATAGTGCCTTCCTTAGCTGGTGTTGGCTACGGAGGATATCTCTGTGGTGATGGTATACTAATAATAATAGCTAGCATTTGTATGGTGCTTTAAGATGTGTGAAGCACTTTACAAATTTTATTCCATCCGATTTTCACAACAACCCTATGTGGTAGGTGCTGTTATTATCCCCATTTTATGGTTGAGGAAAATGAGGCTGTGAATGTTTAAGTGACTTGGCCAGGGTCACACAACTAGTAGCTATCTGAAGTGGGATTTGAACTCAAGACTTCTTGCCTCCAAACCCAACCCTCTATCTAGCAGGCTACTCAGTGAATGTCAACAAGGGTTAGTAACTAGAGAGCTGACCTCTGAGTCAGGGAGATCCAGCTTCCA
Source organism: Phascolarctos cinereus (assembly GCF_003287225.1). Lineage (NCBI taxonomy): Eukaryota > Metazoa > Chordata > Mammalia > Diprotodontia > Phascolarctidae > Phascolarctos > Phascolarctos cinereus. The sequence continues at coordinate 5,146,036 of NW_027555514.1, read as the reverse complement.
GGGCCCTTCTGACATGTGCTGATTGAATGGTCGTGGGCTTTGCAACCCTGCATGGCCTCTTCATGTCCCAGGCAATTTTCTAGGCTATCAATTGCAGAAAAGCCCCGGATTCACGCTCTGAAGGGAGTGTCCTGACTCTGCCTCCCTGTACCCATGAAATACGAGCTCCAGATTCAAATATATGCCTATGTTAGTAGTACTGCTTCTCAGTGAGGAGAAAAGCTGTCTCACACCTTAGCCATCCCCAGAATTCCCATGATTCTGCTCCCAGACTTCCAGCTGAAACTCAGCAGGGACAGAAAGGGCAGAAAAGTCTGTAGAGGAAGCCATGGAGCCCCTGGGTCAGGTCCCTTAGCACAGAGCAGGAGGACAGAGGCTCCACATCCTAAGGGCCCTCTTGCCCCCAGTTTCTTGGCTCCAATCCCTTCAGCATCCTCCTCCTCACTTCCTTTGACCCGATCTCTGAGGACAACATGGTCTTTTCCTTGCCATGGCCAACCCTCAGTCCCATTCTCTCTCACCTGCTCCAGGAGCCAGTCCCTGGCTTCACTTCTTTCTCCCTAATCTTCCATCTCTCCTCATTGACTAGAGCTTTTCTGCTCCTAGAAGTGTCCCATTCAGACCCCTCCTCAGTCTGAAGAATCCACCTCCCTTCGTCTCTGACATCCCCTGCAAGCTTCCTCCCATGGCTCTCAGACCTCTCATAGCCATACTTGTTACATAGGTTGCCTCCTCTTCCACTCCCTTCTTGGTCCCCAGCTATCTGCCTGCCCTCCTCACTGTCTGACAGAACTGCTCCCTCCAAGGTCATGTCCAAGGTCATATCCAAGGTCATCTACATCCTTTCCTCAGGCTTCTCCGAAGCTTGGCTCCTTCTTGCCCTCCTTGCAGCCTTGGATTGATACTGTTGGCTGCCCTTTCCTTCTGGGTGCTCTCCTCTCTTTATTTTTTAAATCTCTCTCTCTCTCTCTCTCTCTCTCTCTCTCTCTCTTCTCTCTCTCTCTCTCCCTCCTCCCTCCCTCCCTTCCTTCCCTCCTGTTTCTTTCTCTCTCCCTTCCTTCCTTCCTTCCTTCCTTCCTTCCTTCCTTCCTTCCTTCCTTCCTCTCTCTGTCTCTCTGTCTCTGTCTCTGTCTCTGTCTCTGTCTCTCTCTCTCTCTCTCTCTCTCTCTCTCTCTCTCTCTCTCTCTCTCTCTCTTTCTCTCTCTTTCTTTCTTTCATAAAGTTATATTGGGGGGGAAGAAATGGAAGATCAAAGATGGGGTGGGATCTTTGATTGGGGTGGATGGAACAGTGATAACTGACAACAGAAAGAAGACTGAACTTCTCAGCTCTTCCTTATTTATCCTGTTTTCTCCCCTAAGAAGAATGTCCTTGACACTGGAAATGTCAGAAGAGAAGTGACTAGCTAATAGGGAGATATTGACGATGTTCTCAACAAATGCAGAGAAGTCAAAGAGAAAAGCTCGGTGCAGAAGGGGGAGGAGGGTGCTCTCTCTTGTCACTTCATAGACAACCTTGTACTTTGCAGTTTGGCAGCATTGATTTTTTTATTATTTTGTGCTGGTTGTTCACGCCATTTACATTGTTGCTGTCTTTGTGTATCTTGTTTTCTTGGCTCTGATTAGTTGAATTTGCATCAGCTCATGTAATTCTTCCCAGGTTTCTCTATATTCATCATATTTGTCATTTCTTATAGTTCACTAATATCCCATTACCTTTGTGCATCACAATTTTTCTAGCCATCTCCCAATCGATGGGCAGCTACTTTCTTTCCAATTCTTTGCTGCCACCAAAAAAGGTGCTGCTATAAACATGTTGGTTTATATGGGGATTTTCTTCTTATCAATGACATCTTTGAGGTATATATTCAGTTGTGTGATCTCTGGCTCAAAGTATATGGTCATTTTTATACATTTATTTGCAAAATTACAAATTCTAGAATGGCTGTGCTAATTCACAGCTCCACCAACAATGTATTAGTGTGCCTGTGTCTTTATAGGGGGAGAAGAGATCATTTTATTTATTTTTTTTTTAATATAAATTTGTTTATTTTTACTTTTCAACATTCATTTCCACAAGTTTTTGAGTTCCAAATTTTCACCCCATCTCACCCTCCCCCCACCCCAAGATGACATGCATTCTGAATATCCCTTCATCTAGTCTGTCCTCTTTTCTATTTCTCCCCCCTTCTCTTATCCCCTTCCTCTTCTATTTCCTGTAGGGCAGGATAGACTTCTGTACCCCATTTCCTGTATTTCTTATTTCCCAGTAGCATGTGAAAACATTTTTTTAAACGTATGTTTTTAAAACTTTAGGATTCAAATTTTCTCTTCCTCCCTCCCCACACACCCTCATTGAAAAGGCAAGCAGCTCAACATAGGTTGTACATGTGCAGTTATGCAAAACACTTCCATAGTAGACATGTTGTGAAAAACTAACTCTATTTCCCTTAACCCTATCCTACTCTCCCATTTATTCTGTTCTTTCTTTTGACCCTGTCCCTCCTCAAAAGTATTTACTTCTGATTACCCCCTTTCCCAATCTGCCCTCCTTTCTATCATCCCCTGCTCTCTTGTCCCCTTCTCCCCCTATTTTCCTGTAGGGTAAGACAGATTTCCGTATCCAATTGAATGTGTATGTTATTCCTCCTTAAGCCAAATCCTATGAGAATAAGATTCACTCATTCCCTCTCACCTTCCCCTGTTTCCTCTCCACTATAAGAGACTTTTCTGTTTTTTGTGTGTGTGTGTGTGAGATAATACCCCATTCTACCTCTCCCTTTCTTCTTCTCCGAATGTAATCCTCTCTCATCCCTTAATTTTATTCTCCAGATATGACCCCTTAATCTTCAACTCACCCTGTGCCCTCTATCTATCTATCTATCTATCTATCTATCTATCTATCTATCTATCTATCTATCTATCACATACATATAATTTTTTTTCCTCAACTACCCTAATACTGACAAAGGTCTCATGAGTTATAAATATCATCTTTCCATACAGGAATGTAAACAGTTCAATTTAATAAGTCTCTTATGATTTCTCTTTCCTGTTTACCTCTTCATGTTCCACTTGAGTCCTGTATTTGAAAGTCAAATTTTCTATTCAGCTCTGGTCTTTTCATCAAGAATGCTTGAAAGTCCTCTATTTCACTGAATGACCATTTTTTCCCCTGAAGGATTATACTCAGTTTTGCTGGGTAGGTGATTCTTGGTTGTAATCCTATCTCCTTTGCCCTCCGGAATATTATATTCCATGCCCTGAGGTCCTTTAATGTAGAAGCTGCTAAATCTTGTGTTATCCTGATTGTGTTTCCACAGTACTTGAATTGTTTCTTTCTGGCAGCTTGTAATATTTTCTCCTTGACCTGGGAACTCTGGAATTTGGCTATAATATTCCTAGGAGTTTTCCTTTGGGGATCTCTTTCAGGAGGAGATCTGTGGATTCTTTCAATTTCTATTTTGCCCTCTGGTTCTACTATATCAGGGCAGTTTTCCTTGATAATTTCTTGAAAGATGATGTCTAGGCTCTTTTTTTGATCATGGCTTTCACATAGTCCAATAATTTTTAAATTCTCTCTCCTGGATCTATTTTTCCAGGTCAGTTGTTTTTCCCATGAAATATTTCACATTGTTTTCTAATTTTTCTTTCTTTTGGATTTGTTTTACAGTGTCTTGATTTCTCATAAAGTCACTAGCTTCCAATTGCTCTATTCTAATTTTTAAGGAAGTATTTACTTCAGTAATCTTTTGGACTTCCTTTTCCATTTGGCCAATTTTTCTTTTTAGGGCATTTTTCTCCTCATTGGCTTTTTGGACCTCTTTTGCCATTTGGGTTAGGCTATTTTTTAAGGCATTATTTTCTTCAGTATTTTTTTGGGTCTCCTTTAGCAAGCTGTTGACTTGTTTTTCATGATTTTCTTGTATCACTCTCATTTTTCTTCCCAGTTTTTCCTCTACTTCCCTTACTTGCTTCTCAAAATTCCTTTTGAGGGGCAGCTAGGTGGCACAGTGAATAGAGCACTGGCCTTGAAGTCAGGAGGACCTGAGTTCAAATCTGTCCTCAGACCAAACACTTGACACTTACTAGCTGTGTGACCCTGGGTAAGTCACTTAACCCCAATTGCCTAAAAAAAAAAAAGGAAAGAAAAAAAATCCCTTTTGAGCTCTTCCATGGCCTGGGACTGATTCATATTTTTCTTGGAGACTTTGGATGTAGGAGCTTTGACTTTGTCTTCTTCTAAGTTGTATATTTTGATCTTCTTTTTTACCAAAGTAAGATAATATAGTCTGACACTTTTTGCAATGCTTGCTCTTGATCCCGGCCAATTACTTGAGTTTTAAACTCTTTGTTAAGGTAAGGGTCTGCTTCCAATGTGGAGAATGTACTGTCCCAAGCTTCAGGGGTTTGTACAGCTGTTTTCAGAGATACTTGTAGGGACCTGTAAATTTTCAGTTCTTCCAAGGTGGTATGATAAGGGGCGAGGTGTTTACTCCTTTCCTGGTCTGTGTCCACAAGTGCTCCTTTCTGTCCTGTAACTGTGAGGAGGGGTTCCTCTCCACAGCCACTACAAGCTCCACCATGCCAGTGCTCCTCCTCACCCCAGCACCGCCGCCCAGAACTGTGACCCAGATCCAAACACCAGCAAAGCAAGAGATTCCTGCCTCAGCACTAGCAAAGAGATCCCTGCAATCCCTCTCTGATCAGCCACTGGATTCCCCCTCAGTCTATTGGCCAGAAGCTCAGGAAGTAGCTGCCCCCCTCCCCCCCCAGGGCTACACTCCTGGGGAATGTACCTGAGATCCTGCCTTCCTGTCTCAGCACCTCAGAAACAGACTTTTCCCACTGACCTTCTAAGTTGTCTTTGGCATGAAGAGTCTGGAAACCTCCACAGCTGACCACAATTCAGTCCTCTGAGGCCTGCTCCAGGTTTGTTGCGGCCTACACACCCATGCCACGCGGGGCTGAGCTCCCAGCCCGGCACGATATGCCTTTCTGATTAACCATCTAGGTTGTCTTGGGCTGGGAATCTGGTTCACTCTGACTTTTTGTGGGTTCTGCTGCTTCAGAATTTGTTTAGAGCCATTTTTTATGAGTATTTGGAGGGGTTTGGGGGAAAGCTCAAGCAAGTCACTGCTTTCACTCTGCCATCTTGGCTCCACCCCCAAGAAGAGATCATTTTAAATGAGTGAAGAGTGGACAGGAATCAGTGACTGCAAGTAATGGAGATGTGACAGACCGCCCCGATGATCATAGGCAGCCAGCATGATCACAGAGCAGCTAAGAAATCAGTCAATATTTAATCAATCAATATTTATTAAGTGCACACTATGTGCCAGGCATTCTGCTAAACATCGGCAAAGACAAGCTAAGGCAGAGACAGTGACCGTTCTAGTTTGAAAGCGTCGTAGAGAATATGTAAGAGAAGCAGATGAAAGGTAGTATTCCAGCATCCATCATGGAAGCAACAATTTAGGGCTGGGAGTGAGCTTAAGAGTCAGCTAGGCCAAGAGCCTGACTTTATAGATGAGGACAAAAAGGCCCATAGGCCAAGCAATTGGAAAAGAACTAAAAAGCCAGGCTAAGGAGTTTTCATTTTGTCCTTTGGACAGACTGCTTTGCTGGATTTTCTTTCTGGTCCTGCCCATAAATTGTTAGTTTCCTCCAAAGCTCTGTCCTGGGCCCGGCTCTTTCCTGCCCTCTTCCCTCCCCTCTCTTTCCTTTCTTCCCCCTCCCCTCCCCTCTTCTCCTTTTTCTTTTTCTCCTCTGTCCTCCCCTCCTCATCTTTTATCTCTTTTCTCCTCCCCTCTCCTTTTCTATCTTCTCCTTCCTTCCCTTCCTCTGCCCTCTCCTCTCCTTCTTTCTTGTCCTCTCTCCCCTGTCCTCCCCTCCTTTCTTCTCTCTCCTCTTTCCCTTACTTTTCCTTCTCCTAGAGAATTACTAGAGGGCAGAAGAAGGACAAAAGCCATCCTGATTTTCACAAAAAACTAAACTAAACTAAACTAAAAGGAAACAATTAAGATATCCAAATGACAAGCTCATGAAGTTAACTTTAATTCTTGGGAAGATTCAGAAGTGGTTCATCAAAGAGATGTTGAGTGACTGTCTAGAAATGGCCAAGGTAATTCCAAAGATGCTGGTTTTCTCAGGAACAGGCCGTGCCTGGCCAGCTTTGGTTCTTTTTTGGCAGGTGATCAAACTACTAGGTCAGAGCAATGGTGTAGATTGCGTTTACCTAGATTTAGAAGAGAATTCGATAAAGCATCTCAAACTGTTCTTGTGGAGAAGATGGAGCCACGTGCACTAGATGAGAGAACAACTACATTGACTTGGAAGTGGCCGGAATCAACGAACGGTTAATAACAGTTCAATGTCAACTTGGAAGGAGGTCTTTAGAGGAGTGTTCTGGGGATCTGGCTTCAGCCTTGTGCTATTTAACATGATTAGAAATCACTCAGATAAAGACGGAAATGACATGCTAATCAAATTTCAGATGATATGAAGTTGGGAGGTGTAGTAAACCTATCATTGACAAGATGTGAAAAGACCTGGATTTGGCTAAATGGAACCAAATGGCATTTATTGGGGTTAAATGTAAAGTCTTACATTTTGGCTAACAAATCAATACCATGAGAACAGGAAAGGAGAGTCATGGTTCAAGAGAACCGTGTTTGAAGAAGATCTGGGGGCATTCATGAACTGTTGGCTCCATATGAGAGCAGACACAGTGACCACACAGACAATACAATCTCAGGCTGCTTAAATTAAGAGGTGCAGGCTTCATGAAAGCAGGTGACAGACAGTCCTGGTCATTTTGTCCTGGTCAGAACACATCTGGAATCCTGTGTATAGTCCTTAGCCCTATAGCAAAAGAACATAGGTGAAGGGCAGCCAGAAGAGGGTGGCCAGAAAAGTAAAGGCTTTCGTGCCCATGACATATGAGGACCAGCTTAAGGACGTGGGCATGGATAGATGGCAGATGGGTAGTCAGGCAAGTCAGTTAATCAGCATTTATTAGATACAGGCAGACAGACAGATAGACAGATGGAGGTTTCTATGTGCCTGGCACTATGCTGTCCCCCAACTTGGACAAGCCTCAGGGTAGACATAGCCATTGTCCAGCATTTGAGTGATTGTCATCGAGAAGAGGAAATTGCTTTATCTCGTATGGCACTAGAAAGCACAGGAAGGAGTTGGGGGGGAAGGGGGGAAGGTGGAGGGAGGTCACCTGAGACCTGATAGTAGGAGCAGCTCACTAACTGCTGTGACTAAGGGCAAGGTACCGCCATGGGTGGCAGCGGCCTTCTGTCCTTCTAGTTTTCCAAGCTGAGGCCAGATGACTGCATGGATGGTTTAGTGGGGATTTCTCCCATTTATGGATTGGATTAGATGGTTACTCAGTCCCCTTCCAACTCTCAAATCTTGTAGTTTTCTAGGGAATGTGCATCTTTACCATCCTACATTTGAAGGACTAATGTTACTTATCGTTGGTTGATTAATTTTTTAAAATCGTTTAATTCAGTAGAGCAGAATCTTGCCTCACACACTCTTCTCCAACGCAGCAAGATCAAAGTTACCTAAGACTTCTTGAGAAGTGGACAGATCTAATCTCTGGTCTTTAACGTCAAGAGAGGTTTGGAGCATGATTACTCAAGAATTTCACCACCACCACCACCAGCTTCAGGGCCTGGGGATGCCTGGGGCCCCTCGGTGCTCCTGTTTTGTGGTTGACACTGCACAGATGGAGTTAGCCCCGGAACCATCCAGTGTCCTGGATGAGATCCATGACTGTTTCACAAAGGGTAGCCTAATGATGCTGGGCAGCTACGTCTCTGTTGTGCAGCTAAGGGACATAAGGCTTTCCTAGGGCAGGTGGTCAGGTCTCCTTACTCCATATTTGGGGGGCTTCCTATTGACCCACACTAGTTCTAGGTCATTCATTGAGTCCCAGTTTAAATGCTGCCTTCTGCAAGGAAGCTTTTTCAGTCCTCTAGGGCCAGGAGGGACCTTTCTATCCTTAGAACTCATGGCACTTTGGGGAGTTTCTTCTGTATTTGCTATGTGCTCATTTGCACTTTGTTTATTTGGTATTTGTCGAGGAAATCTCTAGATTGGGGTGGGAAGGGGCATATAGAAAGCAGTTACAGTCTGGACTGAGAGGTCCACCTGCCCCAGAAGAAAAGACCTTATTTCCCAGGTGGGGGGTTTACATTTGGTCCTGGAGGTAACTCTTTGAGGTTTATTGAGTGTTGGGGGACAGACATGTACTTTCGAAAGGTTCCTTGGGCTGCAGAATGGAGGATTGACTGGAGTGGAGAGAGAATGGAGGCAGGCACATGGTTAGTAGGGTGTCACAATATTGCAGGTGTGAAGAGATGAGGCCTATACCAGGGTGTCGGCAGCCCTGTGGGTGGAGAAAAAGAAATGCTTTGGGTTGACTCTATGAAAGTAAAATGGGAAGATTAGACAATCAATTCAATGCATGGGGGAGTCAGAGTAAGGGGCTGAGGATGATGCTGAGGCTGGGAGCTGTTGGACTGGGAAGAGGGTGGTGCCCTTGACAGAAAGTTAGGATGAAGAATGGCACCTGCCTGACCACAAGAACTCCCTGATGCCCTGAGGGGCTGAGGGACTGGCCTTTTGTCCAAAACAGGACTTGAACCCAGAGCTTTCTAACTCCAAAGCCCACTTTGTATAGTACCATGCAGACTTTTGCATGTATAAAATACTTAGTGAATGTTTCCTGAATGAACATTGAGGTCACTGGATCAGAATAAGAGCTATCCTTCGCCTTCCAAATAAAATCTACCCGTGTGTGATTGCATTCCTCTTTTCAGATGGGCTACAGATTTGGGAGGGTACACCTTCCATGCAGCTAATTACATGGGTCCCCCTGCTCCTTACCACCAAAGGTCACTACATGCATGCCCCAGGCTAGGTTTTGGGACACAGAAGACATGGGGCTTTCAGGTGTTTTGAAGGAGAAAAGAGATTGTAAGTGGACCACAGAACAGGAGGAGAAGCAGAGTCTGCCCGTCTGGTTTTTCTCAAAAAATAAAAAACAAAAAAAGTTATCTGGGGGTAAAGGAAGGAAAAGAAAAAGGGGGGGCGGGGAGGTGGAGGTAGTATAGAATCCAAGAACAAAGACAAGATTCTTACTCCTATGAAAATTGAGAAAAGGGCAGTGCAAATTCACCTGGCCTAAACCCTGGTCAAGCCTGACACCTAGAGGCCACGCCATCCAAGCTCCATGAGGTGGCTTCTGTCCTGAGTCCACAAGCAGTATTCTCTCAGCGTCAGTGAAATGAGGGCTTAGCGTCTGCCTGCGCTGCAGAAATGAGATTCTCCGCTCCTGTCCTCACCGAAGCGTTTCTTCAGGACCACTATCGCCCGGCCGCCCTCTCTCCATTTTTCTATTTGCTTCTTTTTGTGTAAACATCGATGCTATCAGAAGCTCTTCCCTCTTCTGCCAAGAAATTGAATTGGGGATCGTTTGTTTTTCAGGACTAGCGTTCCACATGAGCAGCTTGTGTGCCCGAGGCTCTCTCTTTCACCTTCTCGAGTATTTTGCTGCCAAGTAATGGCAGCAGCCGCTCTCCGAAGTGTCCCTACTCTTCCTTTCCCCTTTGTTGTCGGTCCATTTACAGATGCTTATTGAGGGGAAAGGAAAAACAACACCGAACACAACGCACACTGCGAATTCCCTAGTTTACTTTCATTAGCAAAGTGCGGTAGTAGTGTCTGCTTCAGAGGGACCCTGGACCGATCTGAGAGCTGACCGTGGTGCTCTGTCCATTAGAATAACTAGTGCCATTTCTGCAGGTCTTTGGCTTTTGCCCAGACAGCTCTGGGGTGTAGATATTCTAGCTATGAATCTCCTCATTTTATCAATGAAGGAGGCAGGTTAAAGGCTTGGTTCCTACAAGCGAGCAGACAGCAGAAGTCATTCAAGACTCCAAATCCAGCCTGTCTCCATTACCCCATCCTTTCCACCTTTCCAACTTCATCAGTAATAACTATCATTTACATAGAGTTGTAAGGGTGGCAAAGCTTTTTACATATATTAGCTCATTGATCCTTACAACAACCCATGAGGAAAGCAAAACAGATGTTAGAATTCTAATGAATAAAAATAATAATAAACATTTGCATAATGCTTCATGGTTCACGGAGTTCTTACACATATTGACGTATCTATATCTGTCTATCTATCATCTGTCTATAGCACTTGAACCATCCAGTAACCCTGAAGTAGGCACTGCAGGTGTTAATATCCTCATTTTACAGAAGAGAAAACTGAGGTTCAGAGACATGAAGTCACTGGCCTATAATCACACAATTAAGGATCAGAGGTTGGGTTGGAGCCCAGGTCCCTCAAGACTCCAGCCATTAAGCCATACTGTGTCTCCTGCCAATATGTAAGCTTCTCTGTGTACACATGCCCCTGGCTTTGTCGCACTAGGAGCTCCTGCCTTTAGCAGCTGGGGGGGTTACCAAGTCAGTGTCTGCACCGCTCATCTTTCCAATTATTAAGAAACATGCTCAGCATTTTTCATCTGCCTTGAGTTTCAGATGTTTGATTTCCCAGGCTCATTAATACTTGAAGAGTTCTCTGGGAGAATGACAAAGGCACAGCCTCCTAGTGAGCCATACAGATGGTGGATTCCATTGGCTTCCTTGGGATTTCAGAGGGTGAAATTGTGACATGATGTCATAAGATATTTGTATATTATTTAGACTACTCTTGAGAAAACAAAAGGCCAGCCTCCTTCGAAGACAACTGGTCTGCCTAGTGCATCGAGTTTGTCCAGTGGGTGTGCTAGCTTTCACAAAAGGCCCTGAGTGACCTCCCTTCTCCTCAAAGCCCCCTATACTGGTGTCCTAAAGAGAGGGATGAAATGACAAGGAGACAGGGGAGCTAGGTGTTCCTGACAGAGACGAATGTGTCCCTGCCTTGGTTTCTATAACCTTGTCCAGATGTCTCTGCCTTCCCCAGCTGCCTCAGACAGACACTGGTTTGGGACTGTCTTCCCTTTCTGCAACTGTAATGGTGGACCCAATGACTTCATCTCCTTAAAAATGAACTTATATCCATGTTGACTGAGGCTTGCACTGTAAATGGAAATTGTGTTTTGACTCAGAAACCCTTGGCCATGTGATATTGTACTTGCAACTATGGCCTTGAAAATGTAGACTGCTGGCCAGGGGCATCATGGGTCAATTTGACATGAATGGGAAGATCCCGATCCTAACTGTGCTTTTGAGTCATGGCTTGAGAGCTGCTCTGTGTTAGCCTTTGGCTGGCCTGGCCAGGGTCCTGGGCAACTTCCTTGCCCTCAGTGGACTTCTTAGCTCCCTCCCTCCAGGCTGGCTGTTTTGTTTCATTTTTCCTCCCAGGGAAATGATCTGCCTCCTGTTAAGTGGCAGCCTGCTTGGGCTAGGAGAGTGTTAACAGATCTCATCCACCTCCAAATTCCTTGGTAAAGCTGTCCACCCCAGGCTGAAGGGAAGCCTCAGGGCAGCCCGACGAGGTGGGCAAATGGGGCCAAATGAGGCAAGGTGGCAGCTGGCAAGCAGTCAGTGCAGAGCATACCTTTCTCTGGATTACCCGCCCTCCCCAGAAGAGTCACAGGGATAGTTTGTCATTTTGGACTGAGCCTGAGGGGAGGGGGGCAGCAGCGGGTATGGATGGGGCTTGCTCACTCTTCCACAGCTGTCTCTCATCTGGGGCTTGGTGCCTGGTTTTTGTTTTTGTTTTTGTTTTCCCTTGCCTAAGAAGCAGTAATCCACCATTTGCTTATCTCTGTTAATCACAGCCTCCTGGAGCTGGCCTCTCTGAGCCTTTAATTCTCTCTTACAGGCCTAACGGAGTGGAAAGTAAACAAAGGCCAAATTCGCCACCTCCCCACATTGCTAATTTCCTCTGATGTCAGAATATTTAAATAGGCAGGACCTGGGAATTATTGGCTCCAGGCTGCTTTTAATCTAATGCCAGGGAAGAGCCAGAGCTAGGAGGCTCTGTACAATGACAGGCCTCCCCAGAGAGGTTCCTGAAGGTTTCCAGCCTCTCTGGAAAACAGGAGCCTCCTGGCTTTCAACACCAGAGCTGGGACTGCTGCTGCATGGGGAGAGGGACGCTGTCCACTCCCCTGGCCCCCTCACCGAGCCTGGCCTGCTTCTCTGCTGATGGGGAGGACTCTGCAGGGAAGGGCTTCTGGGCTCTTCTGTTTGCAGCTTCAAAGAAAGGGAAAAGAGGCCAGTCTCTTGATGCTATTTTAAGTTCACTAGAAGCTGAATGAATAATTAATATAAGGCTATTGGGGGAGAAAACTCCCCTCTTCACGCCATCGCTGCAGATACATTCCTCTATAGTTATGGATCTTGGGGCTTGGGGCTACGCAGAGGAAGTGATGAACAAGTGAAATCCATTCACTCCCCCCCCAACACACACACACACACAACACACACACACACACACACACACACACACACACACACATCCCAGAGATGGCAGTTAGCTTTTCATTTTCCAAGAGGTCCGGGACTGACTACAGTATCCAGAGTCTGTGAGTGAAAGGAACAAGTTGAGTGAGGCCCGGAAATTGTCTTAGCAATAATAATAATAATAATAATAATAATAATAATAAAAGCAGCCTGGATTTTGTGTCCTCTGCCCCTGGGTCTTCAGAATTTAGCATATTTTCAGGAGCCCTACAACTCTTGCCTGTTTCTGTCTGGCTAACCTCTAAGGTTATCAGCACTTTGCTTTTTCTCCCAGAATAAACAGCAGAGGATGGTATTTCCAATACTAATCCGCACCGAATGACATACTTTACAGTGTCCAGAAAGACCGAGCTTGTTTCATTTTGTAATAATAGAAAGACCCTATGCTGGCAAAGGAAACGTGATTTCCTTGAATCTAGAAATGGGGGGGCGTTCGATTTGGGGGCTGCCCATGTCTGTCTTTAAGATTCCCGCTCTCCCATCGTGCCGTTCACGTTGGTGTCCTCGGGATTTACTAATTCCCCCTTGAAGTAACTCAAAAGTTTCATATTGAAAGACGAATTGGAAATTGGCCCTGTTCGTGCCTACGCACCCCGCCCCCCTTCCCTCCCCCACACGTAACCCACAGTCGATGCCCCGGAGGAGGCCTCCGGCCTCGATTGGCAGCAGTGCCCATCACGGGGCACTGGGGACCAGCGCTAATAATCGTCGCGGGGGCGGGGGGGGGGCGCTTCTGGGGCGGGGATGGTTCTTCCTGGTATCTCTCGCCTAGCTCTGCAGAGGTATCTGTAGAAGTGGGTCTGGTTACATGTCTACGTCTCCCCCCACCCTTCCCTTTTTGTTCTTGTCCTCCCCTCCCTCCCCCTGCTCCCCCTCCTCCCTCCCTCCCCCTCTCTCTCTCCAGCTGGTGTGCCTGACTGCTGCGTCCTCCCATCCAACGCAGCCCCAGATAACCTGCTCAGTCAGCTGGAGTCTCCTGCGGACAGCTGGCTCCCTCCCGCTCGGGCTCTCACTCTCAGCTGAGCGGAGGCTGCCAGGGAGCGCTGGCTGGGAGCGGGGGCGCAGCGGCGGCGGCGGCGGAGGGAAGGCGGGCGGCCAGAGGTGCAGTACCAGCAGCGGCTGTAGCCCCGGCATCTGCCCCGTCCCCGGCCCTGTCCCTGCCGGCGGACTCTATTGTTCTCGCTGTTTGTTCGGCGCCCTTTCTCCGCTTGCCTTCGGAAGGAAACAATAGCCGGGAGTGGAGCCGGGCGCCTGGCTTTGGAGGCGGCCGAAGCGGCTCTTCGCACTTGCTCGCTCGGGCTGGGCACAGACACTCCCGACGCTCGGGACCCCCTTTCTCCTCCCGCCCCTCCTCTTGCGGCTGCTGCCTTCTCCAAGGCCTCGGACCGTGACCCCAAACCGGACCTTCAGGAGTGCGGGAGCCATGGGGCATCCGGGAGGGAGGGTGGCCCCCTGCTTCTGCAAGCGAGGAGGCGAGGGGCTTTTGCTCTTCGCTCTTCTCCTCGTACTCCTCCTCATCCTCGGGGCCAGTGAGGCTGGGGCGCACGCTGGATCGCAGACTTCTCTCCTCTATTTGTGGAAGACCGGTAAGTCCATCGGGGCTACTTTGGGGGAGAAGGGTGGGAGTGCAGACTTTGGCACCTTGTGGCTATGTGTGTCCTCTGCCGGGGTCCAGACTGTCCCGGGCGCGCTCGAGAATTATTCTGCAAATGGTGCTAGAGGTCTGAGGGACCCGAGAGAGGTGCATTTGTTTATCATTGACCTGGGGAAAGGGAAATGTCCTAAGGAGCCCATCCCCAGAGGAGGTGCGCTGGCTCCTGGGAGTATGGGAGAGCTGTCTCCGGCTCTGCCGCCGGTTAATCGGGGCAGCCCGGTCCCACTCAGATAAGGAAGCACATCTTCGCCGAAGGGCTGTCTTTTTACTTGTGACTCGTGAAAATCAGCGGTGCCCAGGGCAGAGAGGAGTTCAGTTGGTGCCTGCCCCAGCCCTTTAAGGCTGTTGTCTCCTCTGTGCCCAACCAAGCTGTGTGTCGTCTGTTCGCTGAGAGGGAGAGGGGTCTGCTCAGTTCGTATTTGTTAGAAGCAGCCTGTCACATAGGAGTACATAATGGAGGTGAAATAAACCGAGGGGCGGTAGCTGGCCGCTGGAGTGGTCCAGGACTCCCGGCTGTCAGGGGGGCCATGAGGCCACCGCAGGCTCAGCTCCGGAGCTGGCACTGGCCGATCAGTGGGCACACTCCTTGGGGCATTGGCCAGGCTGAATTTCTCCTCAGGAGGAATCCTGCCCTTTCAGACCAGCCCTTAGCACACAACCCAGAGCTTACCCTCCCCGATGGGGGCAGTGTGGGGAGGGGTGAGCTTTGTGCAAAATGAGTAACAATAATGAGGTTCCAACAAACTGAGATTCTCGGGCTCTCAGCCCAGAGCTGTTTTGTTTTGTTTTTCCAAAGGATGAGAATCCTTCTGCCAAGGCGAAACTTTTCATGTATTTTAGGATTAGAATCTGCAGGACATGCTTTTTGTTTGGGATCTAGAGCCAGGAACAGCCTCTTCCATTCTAAAGTCAGACACTGAGGGACGCCTCTTTCTCGGTGGAAGGCTCTAGGAATGAGGGGAAAGAGTATATCCACCCTTAGATTGGAAAACCAAGTCAGGGAAAAGGGGTCCTTCTAGCTTCAGATACGCTGGCACCTTGCCACTGAGACAGATCAATTCACAATCACGTGGAAATCTTGAATATTTAAAGAAGCTTTAGTGCTCCAGAAATGGTGGTGGGGGGGGTTTAAAGGGAAATGTGTTTAAAACTCTGGAGTCCAGCAATCTCAGGATGCTAACAAGACAGGGAAGCCTGAATTGAAGAAAAAAAAAATCTGCCTGTAACCACCTTCTTGCAGTCAGCCCCCAAAGCTTTGCTGATAACTTTGAAGCAGGGCATTGTATTCATTTGCTTAATGAATGTGGTGTGGGTCAACTGGTCACACTTTAATTGACCATCAAGTTGGGGAGCTTCTCTCCTATTCAAACACAGCCAGAGGCTGTCTTTATAAAAGTTGATGGATGCTACAAACCGGCTGCTCAAATCCTCATTGAATCACCATTAGGAAATGCCCTTGAGCATGTGCTCGGCTTGGGAGACAGGTAGAAAGTCAGTTTAAACACCTGTGGTCCCTCCCCTCTTGGTGTTTACATTCTAATGCAGACAGAGGACACCAGCAAGAAAGTCAGATAAAAGGACAGGCTAACAAACTCACCACGGGTCACTGCATGCACCAGAGTCAATGGTGGACCAAAAGTGGGTGGCTTCCTGTTAAAATATATGGTGTATATGTATGGTATATGGTATAAATATATTTATGGCTTAATAAAACCCATGAGACTGTTAACAGGAGTGGGGTGAAAGCTTCATTTTCATCTTAGACAAGGTGAGATTCAAAGTGGGGAGGAGAGAAGCGGAATTGGAAACAGAATATTTGAAGTACAGTGAGCAGGAAATGTACATGTCCCACAGTGACCAAAAATGCTAGAGCTGGGAAGGCTTCTCTACATTCAAACAGAGTGACCTGAAAGGAATGGGGACGGCCCGGGATATCCCACACCCGGAGAGTGGAGCAGAATCTGAGGTTGGTCAACTTGATCCTCAAGCATCAGATTTGAGGAAACCATGGCAGGAAGCTTGGGTCATGTTGGACACTTGGCTTCCCAGAGCATCATCTCCTACCTTCAAGGAGTTTGTGATCTAGTCAGGGAGAGGAAGGATATGCCCCAAAGTTTATAGTTCAAAATAGAACATATTAAGGGCATGAGAGAACAGAGAAGTAAGAGAATTCCTAGGCAGAAGAGATCATTTCCAACTCAGAGAATCAGAGAAGGCTTCATGAGGGGGGGCACACTTTGAACTGGGTATTGTTAGATGTGGTCAGAGTAATGGCGGGGGGGGGGGGGGGGGGGGGCTAAGGCTTAGGAGGCAGCTAGGTGACTCACTGGACATTGGGCCTGAAGTCTGGAAGACCTGAGTTCAAATCTGGCCTCAGACACTTACTAGCTGTGTGACCGTGGGCAAGTCACCTAACCTCTTTTTGCTTTGATCCATGAAGGAAGGAAATGGCAAACCATTTTAGTATCTTTGCCAAGAAAACCCCTGCACAGTAGGGTCCACAGGTCACAAAGAGTTGGACACAGCTGAACAACAGTAGGCTAGGCCTGAAGGTTGCTAGGATGTGGTTTCTAGACATGTGGCCAGGGAAGGGGCCAGAGACACCTTCAAGGCTGCACCAAGGTCCTTGAATGCCACACAAGGCAGTTTGTTCTTCATTCAATGGGTAATGGAGTGCTGAGATCTGGCTTCCCTATGGCCTAGTCTCCTCCCTCCAGCATTGGGACTAGATCATGTGAGTGGAGAGAAGAAGGCAGGTTTGAGACATCTCAGTGAAGGTCTCCCGGCTTGGTCTGCTGACCAGCTGGTGTTTGGGGAGGGGAAGTAGGAAGGAATGTGAGGGGAGGGGGGTCTTTAGGAGGAGGTAAAGGAGCTGAGGCAGAAGAGCAGGTTGGAGGGCAAAGATTCTGATTTGTGAAGGGTTCAGTGTGAAGCAACAGTGTAACATCTAGGTCTAAAGCCACTCCTAGCCTCAGTTCTTCATCTGTAAAATAGGTGGGGACATTTAGACCAGATGATCATGAAGATCTGAGAGCCCAAGAAAAAATGAAAATTTTAAAAAATTTAAAAAAATTAAAAACCAAAAAGGTCTGAGAGCCCAGATAACATTGCCGTAGCCCTGATGCTGTCTTCCAAAGCTTGCTGGAGCATGTTAGTTACCTGCTCAAGAAACTTTACTAGGTCCCTGCTGCCTCTAGGTAAGATGCAAACTTCTCTGTTTGGCGGCTCTAGCCCTGGCCTGCCAGGCTCTCCTCATTCCCTCTCATGTGTTCTACATCTCAGTCAGACTAGGCTCCTTGCGATTTCTATTCTATGGCGTTCTGTCTCATGGCTGTCCCCTATGCCTGACTATAAGGGAGTGAGCCCCAGAAGCTTTCTCTAGAAACCCCCTCCCCCAAGCTGGGCTTTGACAAAAGATCAAAGATTTTTAGAGATGGTGTTGAGAAGGGAGACAGTGCCAGGCCTGGGAGACAAAGGCCCAGAGGCAGGCAGTGGAATCCTGACTTCTGGGAATAGCAGGTCTGTCTGGTTTGTGTAGCCCATCTCAAACACTTGCATATTCAGCAGAATTAGGACTTAGGTTGTTATTTGACTCCATAACTGATTATTCTAAAATAATTTCCAATTATGTATTGTCTCCAACTAAATTATAATCTTTTGCAGAGAAGAGGGACATCCTATAGCCCTACTCCCTCACTTTTATAAACACACCCACATACACACTTACACATATAAATGCATACATACAGTACACACATGGATACACATGCATGCATGCACATACACACAACACACACACACATGCATACACATGTTACCTCCCTTCATGTTGGACTTTCAGTGTGATGTGGGCCAGGGAAGGTCAGAATGATACAACAGCTGATGCTAAGCCCATAGATGTTCCCTGACAAGCTGGAGACAAACCCACATCAACAGACTTTGCCAGGGATGTTGTTTGGGGATTGAAGGGCGCTGTTCTCAAGTCAGTTCAGAAATTACAGATGCCTGACAGCAAGAATATGTGTATGTATGTATGCATGTATGTACAAGTGCATGTGTGTACACATGTGTTTATGTGTGTGTATTCCTTATAGAGTATGGGGTCACACTTTCTGGTGCTCTGGCCAGGGTGCTGAAGCAGAGAAATGAGAAAGTTGAGTCCCACGATTCCAAAAGAGCCGGGGGCATACCCCGCAGGTAGTGGGGGATTGACGGGATTCCCTGCCCACACCTGCTACCTAAAAAGGGCCCGATGTCTAGTGATTATAAGTCAGTGGGTGGTGCACCCTCTGCAGCTTCAGTATTTCCTAAAAAGCTTCCTACTGAAAGCTTACTGCAGACACTATCTGAACATGTAAGAAATACTTTTTAAATTGATAGAGGATGGGTAGAAGGATATTTTAAAAAGGGAACTTTTTTCTTTAAAATGCTGTGGCTTGCTTGGGTCAATGACTTGCCCTGCATGAGCAGTTCGTGTCTTGGGGCAGAGGCCCACATCCCCTTCAGTAGTGCGGTTGACATTTGGAGGTTTTCTCTTGTCTAGCACGCTTCCTGTTGCTGGCCCTGAAGAACTGCAGCAATGCCCTCTAAACTTGAAGGCCTACTCAGAGTTCAGTGTGATGAGCAAATCCCCTCTGCCAGTACTGTCCTCACAGCTCAGGGCAGAAGCACTTTGCATACAGAAAGCAGCTGCTTGAGGCCTCCCAAGCTGAAACAGTATTGATTTCCAAACTGGGAGCCATGGGACAGAGGAGTGTGGCTTCACTGATAGTGCAGGGACAGATTCATGATGGATTGAGTAGTGACAGGTGAGTAAACTGAGTCACAGTGAGGTTAAAGAGGTTTTGTCCAAAACCATCCAGCTCATTAATATCAGAGCCAGGGCTAGACTCCACTCAGACATGCAGCTTGAAATACCCCAAGAACATGTTCCGTTCCCCAGCACACTGTCATCTGCCAGCCAGAGACCTCTTCCAGTGACCCCTCCTTGGCAGTGCAGATGCTAACTACGGTCCTGGTGGGCAAAGCTGGCAGCCTTCCCAGGATACGGGCTGCAAACCTGCGGGGCAGAGGTGCCCTGTTTATCCTTAGGCTGCTTGAGGAGTCTGGGGGCGTGTGAGGCTGGGGGCTGGGCAGGTAGCGAACCAATGGGTGCATATTTACTCACATGAAATTCTTCCCTAACATTGCTGTGAAGAGCACCTGGGAGCCTCTTCCTTGGGCCTGGAGACAAGGAACCTTCAGCAGATCTGACATCTCAAGGCAAGGGGTAAGACTGTCCTGTCTCCAGGGATGGTGCTGGGGCCAAGTCTCCCTCACCTGTCCTGGGGACTGCTGATTTTTCTTAAATCTGATCCGTCTGCCTGAGCCAGGCCTTCTGGCCATCCCATAGAGCACCCCTTAGGCATAAAGCATACTCTCTGGAGGGGGTCCCCCAGCCATTGAGTCCAACTAGGGATGGCACAGCGGCCTGTCTGCCATCCCCAGCAGATGCTCATCCCGTCTCCTTTGAAGGCCTTGAATGAGGAAAAGCCCACCATCACCTGAGGCAGCCTAGTCCACTCTGGGACAGAGTAAGAGAATTGTCCCTTGTAGCTAACCTACAGCTGCCCTTTTTGCAGCTTCCCCCCTTGTTTATGATTCTGCTACTGGGGCAGAACAGGTCAGCCCTTCAGACACTTGAAAAAAGCTGTCCTGCTCCCTTCAGGGCCATCTGTTCTTCAGGTGAAAATCCCCAGGGCCCTTAGTCAGTCCCTACAGTCTCAAGGCCCTCGGCCATGCTGATCACGCTCTTCTGCTGAGCTTCCTAAAATGTGGACTAGAAAGGAACACCAAGTTCCAGATGTCCAGTGTAATGATGTCCAGCGGCTCCTAGGAGCTCCAGAATCCAACAGAAAATCTTCCACTGGGCACTCTTCCCTGCTGACCTTTCTCATCTCCTTGTGCCTGATTCCTTTCCACACAGCCTAAGATCCAGGGACACAGCCTTGCTGCTGGTCCTCACACAAGGCGCTGTATCTCCTGTTTCCATCCACTCCTTTCCACCACTCCTGCATGCTCTTCCTCCTCACCTGCACCTTCTCATCATCCTGGCTTCCTTCAGACTCAGCTTGAGACTCACTTTCTGCAGGAGACTTGGCCCAGTTTTCCCACCGTGAGACTCCTCCCATTCATGATGCCTCTGCCTTGTATGGATGTCTTGTTTGCATGTTGTTTTCCCCATTAAATGTGAGCTCCTTGAGGGCAGGGCCTGGGTTTTTTAATTTTTTTTTGTTTATACCTTTCTTTATATCATGCCTCCAACTGTATTTTGCTAGCTGTGCTCCATCTGCAAATTAAATAAGGCCACCATGCATGCCTTCTTCATCCAGGGCATTGAGAAAAATGTTCAGGAGCTCCGGGCCAAGCCTAGATCCCTGAGGCACTCCTCTTGAGACCCCCTACCTTGATGACATCAAACCATTAAGTGGTGAGAGTTTACATACTCTCTAAATAGCTCAGAACCACATAGTAATTTCACCCCAGGGAATATCTGGAAGACTCACCCCATTTGTAAGGCCTTATATATCATGTGTATAGCAAACATTTACATTTGGGGTAATTACTATATATTATGTTATGTGAACATTTATGATCATACCTCAAACAATCCTTAATTTCATCAGTATAGTTATAAAAAACAATAAACTAGAATGAGCTGCCTGGAATGAGAATGAGTTGTCTGCTCCCTAGCAGTCTTAAAACAGAGACTGGCTGCCCACTTGTTGGCCTTGTCATAGAGGGGATCCCAGCTGAGGGAGGGATGGGGCTAGATCACCCCTGGGGTGCCTTCCATTCCTGAGGATCTGTGAGTAGATTGCCACCCATCTATACCTTCCCCTGTTGTATGTTGGCACCCATCCACACCTCCCCCTGAGTAGATTGCCCCCTCTCCACACCTTTCCCCACAGTATGTTGGCATCCACGCCTTCACCCTGTAGGATAATGGTTTTTCTTATGGGCAGACTCTTCCCTGATAGACAGCAGCGGGTGTGGGTCTGGCCACTTCCCTCTAAGAATATGGTGGTTTGACTTGTATCTCCAGGGTTTAGCAAGTTCCTGGCACACAGGAAGGGCTTGGCAACTCTTTTTTTCATCTATTCCTTCATCTAGAGTCAGCAAGACTTGGGTTCAGAGCCTGCCCTAAATACATACTAGCTGTGTGATCCTGGACAAGTCACTAACCCTCTCTGAAGCTCATTTCTTCATCTTTACACTAGGGATATATAATGCCTACATGAAAAGTAGTGTGACAAATATAACAAAACAAAAATAATTATTACAATTATCACAATTATTTTGTGATATTTAGCATTATCCTGCTATAATCTGTCTCCTATACTGACATTATATAAACTTGAAAATCTTAAGTCACAGGGACTTTTAAAATGACCCGCCTCGAATCTCATTGGCACCACCAGTGGTAAATCAATCTATTGTTTCACTACCTGGATAGCTATGGAACTTTCTGAGTTTCTGAGGAACTTCCTAAGACTTAGCACAAATTTCCATCCTTAGCCCAGCTGAAACCTATGTTTTGTTTCCATTTTTAGTCCAAATAAATGAGTTTTGATCTGCCCCAGGTCAGAAGGGCCCTTGGTGAAGAGATGGCCAAGCCCTCCATATAAGGGTAGAGAAAGTTCTTGGCATCTCTTGGAGGCTAGGACACACAGTGCCTCCTAAGGCCAGTGTTTATCGCTTTAGGCTGAAGTCTAAATATCAATAAAAATCTTCTCATTCCAATCCCAAATTGTGTGTGTGTGTGTGTGTGTGTGTGTGTGTGCATGTGCTTTTTCCATCTTACACTGAGCTAAGGAATCTAGGGGTCCTCTAAGGGGTCTAGAGTTGCCTTGACTGCTCGGGTTAGGGAAGCTGAGGCATGATGGGGTATGGAACCAGGCTGGAGCTGGGGAGTGTTGGGGCAGGGGAAGGGTGGTGCCTCACAGCAGCCATAAGCCTGGGGTTAGTTCTCAAAGCTGCTTCAAGGCTGGCAAAGGTCTAAGGACGTAGTGGGGTGGAGGGTCCATCATTGTTGGCACCCACAACTTTCACTGCAGCCATTTGGTCTAGCAGTGGGACCTAAAACACTAGGCTGTTCCTAAGTGAAGACAGCCCTTTACTTGGCAACACTCAAAGGGAGACTTGACATTTTGTTGTGGTGATAAAATATTCGGTGATTTAAAAGCAAGCCTTCTGCTTCTACCTGTCAAGCTGCTTTTAAATGATTTCTGGAATCTGAGGTTATATACAGCTTTGAGAATGAACATCTTGGCCTAGGACCCGCCTGTTGTAAATCTAGCAGGGGATTGGCTCAGAGATTTGTCAGGGATAGCACAGTGGGTGTGTGGGCATGTTCTCATCGGTTGGCCTGACCCTCTCTGAGCATGAGGAATGGGGGCAGGGAAGGCCAACCTTGGACACTTTGAGGAGATCAGATATGACTGACTCTCACTCCCACTCACTGGCCTTGTTTGGGAACTGGGCAGAACAGCATTAGTCCTAGAAAGGCTGGTGACTGTGAACATTGCCAAGTATCTCAGGGAGGTCACATGACAATTCTGGACCATAGCTTCTAGCTTTGACCTCTGCCTCTCCCCAACAAAAGTCACCACATCTACAGTCTCTCACAAAATTCTCTCCCCATCCAGTTGAATGCAAGAAACATGGTGGCCCCTTCTCATTATCTATTTCCACTGAGTCCTCTGGAAGCCCCATTGGCTCAGACCTCCTACCTTTGCTTCTGATGTATCTCATGACCCTGGCCTTGTGGAGAGCTCCTCCAGGACCAACTTCCGAATGTCCACGCTTTTCTCCGAGAAATTCCTTCCTCTTACTGCTCTTCTGAGGGCGCCTCTCCTGCAAGCACACACATTCAGACTTTTGGCTGAGCACTATTAAAGTGAAGCTTATCTTAGCACATATTGTCTCCACAAAATAGGTATCTGGGGGCACCTTGTCATGATTTAGGAATGCTGATCAAAAACCTTCAGAATAATGGAAAAGAAAACAGAAACAGCTGTAAAAGGGGGGGGATTTTTAAGACCATAAGGGATTCAGATACTAGGAGTCAGTGACCCTGACTTTAGTGGGACTCAGATGCTGAGTTGATAGGACTGAGTTAATCTTAGGGGTAGACACATCAATTGGAGAATGGCTGAAAAGGTTGTGGTACATGATTGTAATGGAATGCTGTTATGCTACAAGAGATGAAAAGCAGGATGGTTTCAGAAAAACCTGGAAAACTTAAATAAACTGATACAAAATGAAGTGAGCAGAACCAGGAGACCATTGTATATAGTAGCAACAGTAGTGAATGACTTAGCTATTCTCAGCAATATAATGTTCCAAGACAATTCCAAAGGACTCATGGTGGAAAATGCTAACCACTTCCAGAGAAAGAAGTGATGGAGTCTGAATGCAGACCACAACATGCTATTTTTCATTTCATTTATTCATTTATTTTGATTCGAGTTTTCTTCAGAAAATGACGAACATGGAAATATGTTTTATATAATTGCACATGTATAACCTATAACAGATTGCTTACAGTCTCAGGAAAGAGAGAGAAGAAGGAGAGAGGGACAAAATTTGGAAGTAAAAATTAAAAAAAAATATTAAAAATTGTTTTTATATTGGATTGGGGGAAATGAAATATATATATATATATATTAAATCCTAGGAGTAGAACCACCATGAAGAGAAACAGTCAGGAAGTTTGGGTGGCTATTGCTAGGAACAACCTGGAGTGGATCTGGGATGGAATGGGAAACAGGAAGGTGCTGGTGATTAGACTGAAGAATGCAGGGATCTCAGGATTGAAGGTCACAGGCTGGAAATGTGAACCTGAGGGAGAAGAATACCTCAGGGCTTCAAATATCTGATTATATCTGGTAGAGTTCTGGCCTTCCCCTGGGTGCCCAAAGTCCTGGTCCTGCTGGGGGCCTGGCATTCCTTGATCGATCCAGTATATCACTAATGTATATACATATATAGTATATATGCATTGGTGCAGATTGCCCTTCCTGCGGGCATTCTCTTCCTATGGCCTTCATGCCCAAGTCCTTTCATTAAGCTTCCATAGAGAATCTGTGTCATTGGTCTGGAGGCCTCCTCGGAGGCTTTGAACATCTCCTGGACACCAGGAAGCACCCAGCCATTCCCTTTCTTAGCTCTCAGGTCATTGATAACCCTTTTAGATCACTTTGGACACAGTATCTTGTCATTGTTATAGCATGCTTATGCCTAATTGGAATCTTTTCAGTTGCTTTTGGGGTCCTTGCACTTCTGATTCTTTGATGATTATGGTGGGCCAGGATCCATAGCCATCAAAGTTTTGATAACCCTACCTATCCTTTGTCTTTCATGTATTTTAGCAATTTATTTGATATGCAATAGTATCATATTTTGAGGGTGCCTTCATTTGGGAAATAATCTGTAATTCCACCAATCCCTCATGCATTTTCCCTCTTCAAAGAAGGAGTCTAGCTTACAGGTTTTCTTGCCTAACCTGGTGTTAGACAACTAGGCTGGACACCATATTGGTCCCTCAGCGTCCGCTGGAATGCTGATCCAAAATGTGGTCACTTTCTTCTCATTTCAATTCTTTCAAGTCAGACTTTCCAAAAGCTCTAGCACCTGATTAATATAAATCTCACATTCATTTAGATTCTTCAGAGATTCTGACAAATACTAAACATGTGAGTAACTGTGGTTATGGGCTGATCACCAAGAGGAAGCTAGAACCAGTAAAAGGTTATCATTCTACAAAAATTTGTCCATTTGTGCCAGATAAAAATCACAACCACCAACAATTTAGACTGACATTTAAATATGATATTTGTAAAATCCTAGTAGGTTTTTATTATATTTGATCTTATTGCCTTTGACTCTGTGTATGTTGAGTTGGGAGCAGAGGAGACAGAGGAGGTAGCAGATGCACAGAGCTATCTGTAGAGAATTTTATCAAGTGGGAAAAGAGCTAGAAAAATTTTGTTTGGTCCCAGAAGACAAAACCAGGAGCAATGGGTAGAAGTCCTAAAGAAGCAAATTTAGGCTTGATTTCAAGAAAAAGAACTCTTCAATAAATAGAAGAGTCCAGGACTAGAAGATGACTGGATTCCTCCCAGGCTTCAGGTAGAGGCCAGATGACCATTCATTGGGGATGTTGGAGAGAGCATCCTGGGTCTGGGATGGGTTGGACAGGAGGACTGATGCTCCCCCACCCCCACCCTGGGACTAAGATTCTGGGAGTCTATGAAATACAAATGCTACCTCTTCCTAAGGCTCAGTGGTAGAGTGATTCCATACTGAAATTGTTGACATTTGACCACTGAGTGAATAAGACCTGGGATTATGGTTGGTAGCACATTCAATTTTAGCTAAAACACTTTGGTAAGTGGTTCAGGGGCCCCCATTCCAGTCTTATTTTGGAGAGAAATAGGTACTCAAGGAAGGGATGGAGTTGAAATGGGAAAACTGTAGGTTTTTAATTGTTTTCAAAATAAATTTCTTAATTACTTGATATGAAATCTGCAGTTCATCCATGAGTTTAACTGGATTGTGTTCATTCACATTCTGGAGGAGAAAAGTATAAATTAGTCAGCTGATCATGTGGCATTGCACAGATCTCTTCACACTTAAAGAAATTAAACATGTTTTATATATCATAGTGACAACCTAAAATGATAAATGTTATGGTAACAGAAAGCAATTTTTCAATTTTAAATGCAGACTAGATTAATATTGAATGCATGATTGAAGATTTTGTCAATATAATTGTGCAAAGGTCTGAATATATTCTAGTTGGAAGAGAGGAATTCTGGCCAAGGACCTCACCACTACTCCTTCCATAGAGCATTTGTATTAATAGCTTGGATCAAGGGATAAATGGTATGTAAATGTCATGAATTTATGAAGAGGGAGCTCATTGATAGAGAAAAGAATTAGGATATGAAAAAACCTCTAGGGCATAATGATAAGTTAACTTTGTTACGATTCAATTTAATAGATACAAATGTAAAGAACTATACTTGGGTTAAAAAATAATGAACTGCACTTGCATTATGTGAAAGAGACATATCCAGTGGTGTCAGTGGACAGTAAAATGTATGTAAATGAACAATGTGGCAGAACCCATTTCTCCCTCCCAACAAAAGCCTATATAACTTTAGATGGTATTGATAGAAACATAGTGTTCAGAGGAAGGAAAGTAAGTCTTATTATTACTCTACTTTGGCCAGACCATATTGAGGTATTGTGTTCAATTTCTGGCACCACGTTTTAGGAAATACATGGACAAAATTGACAGTGTCCAGAGGAGGTTGATCAGGACCAGTTATGGAACAGCTGAGAGTACCTTCAACAATCCCTTAATGGAACTGAGAATACTTAGCCTGGAGAAGAGAAGACTTGGATGGCTGTGTGGCTAGGGGCATGGTAAATGTCTTCAAGTTTTCAAAGAGCTGCTATATCTAAAAGCAATTACACCTGTTTAGCATGGAACTGGAAGTCAGGACTGGGAGGCAGAAGTAAAAGGCTTGGATTGACTTTGGGGAATTGCAAAATTACTTTAATGACCTCTCTTGAGAACAAAGGACTCATCTGTTTACTACCAGTCTTCTTCCAGTGATGTTGTGTGGCTGAGAGCCACAGAACATCAGTCCCCAAAGAACCAGAGGATCAGCCAAAGGGCAGTGAAGCAGTGCATGATGGGCACGGGCAAGCTACTGTATGTTATAATAGAGGAATTCTGTAGAAGAAGTATTAGGAAGCAATGTCAAAGCAATGTATCGATCAAAAAAGGTGGACCGCTTCCATGGTGAGGGTGAAGGATAAGATGGCTGGATGGCTCACATACTCCCAGCATCAGTGCAATGACAAGGGAATTTTAGGAAGGCTTTCAACATGTTGGGTGAACCCAATGTGGCAGATCTGTGGGTAGTCATGAAAGAGTCGTGTGGGATGATCACACATGAACTCGATGTGAGCCACATCATTGGAAGGGACGCCCACACTGAGGAAATCACAGATCCACTGGAGTATTAGGGTGGGGGGTGGTAAGGAAAAGCTTTTCATTACTTAGAACTATCCCAAAAGAGAATTGGGGAGGTGATGTCACTGGCACTGGAGGTTTCCATAGAGAAGCTGGACAACTAATTAAAGGAAATTTGTTTCCAACACAGTTCTAACACGATGACCCCCATGCTACTTTTCAACTCTGAAAGTCTGAATTCTCTTTCCCCTAAGAAATTACCTAAGAGTTTTTGGTCACAGCAGTGAATGCCACTTTATATGCTTGTGAACTGTTTTTGTAGTGATAAATAAAAGGTGGTGAGCTCAGTCATGAGAATGGATTATTTCAGAAACAAAATCATGGTGGGTGTTTTTTTTCTATTTCCAAGTTGTTGCTAATTGTATATGATTCTGAATGTAAAGCACAACAGAAAACACAATGAAAATTCCCTTATTTTTTCCTAGGTAATTGCCCGATAGTTCAAAGTAATAGTTCCCCAAGATCTGCCTTGTGTGTAAGGATTCTATGACGGGGTTTTATATCTCTGATATGTCTCATGAAGCCCTTTTACTATTTCAGGCTTATGGCTTTGGAAGGGGGCTTTTATCTTGCTTAGGTTTTATTTGGCTCAAGATCTTGAGTTATGAGGATAAAGGTCTTCTTGTAGAAAATCCAAGATAATTATTTGTTAAGCACCTACTATGTAATAGGCATTAGTGAGAGAATATTGCTGACTATGACCTGCTCGTAAAGAATGGGTATTATAACTAAAGGCATGTAGGTAAATATGACATGTATAGAAGAACAATACCATGGAGAGTGTAGCCCCAGCACCTAGAAGACCACAAATAATTAACAGTGCCTTAAAATGCATAATAATAAGCACTTAATAAATGCTTGTTAACACATGTGCACACGCACACACACGTTAACACTTATTCTACTCTTCTAAAGGACCAAAACAGGAACAATGAATAGAAGTTGCAGAGAGGTGATTTGGGCATGATGACTAGAAAATCTTCCCAATAATTAGAGCTGCCCAAGGTGAGAAGGACGTCCTTGAGAAGAGGAGGTTTCTATGGAGGTGCTCAATGGAGGTCTTCAGGAAAAGACTGAAAGGATGTCTTGTTGGCTATTTCATAGCAGGATTGGAGGGCTCACTATGGGTTGGACCAAACAGTCACTGAACTTCCAACTTTAAAATTTCATGTTACTGGGAATTGTGATCTTGTATGACTTAAACCAGGTGACTTCCTCCTAGAGGTGGGCTGTCTAATCCTTTACATTTTCAGTGAATATAAAGGAAGGACAGACACAATGTTCCAAGTGTGGTCGGCCTCATGACCCCCATTGACCCTGATTCTGCAGGTCAAAGGATGCCACACTTAATGGCTCTGCTCCAGGCTCTTTGTGTGAAGCATTGAAGGTTACCACCATCTGGCCACTGGATTTCATCAGCTGTGAGTAATCTATTTTCAATGTAATCAATATCAATAACAATGCTTCACACTTAGCAGCTTTCCGCTATACTCCACGCTGTTTCTAGCAGCATTGTATTCAATTTATTCCTGGACTTTGCTTCAGAAGCCTCAATTTGGCTTCCTTTAGAATTCACTCCTATGGATAGAGGTGACCATCTAGAATTGGTTGGCAATGGCCCAGTATCTCCCCCTCCCCAAGCCAGGAAAAGCAGAGGTGGGAGACTTGGGAAAGAGGAAGGAAGTGTAGGCTGGGTTTGAGAGGGATTCATTTCTTAACAACAGTTGAAGAAAGAAATCTGGGTGCAAATTATTATGGTTGTTATAATCTCATCTTTTTGATGGATTCCAATAGAAGTGGTCCTGAGGTACGTCCTTTTTCCCACTAGGATTCTTCTGTGGTCAGTATTTTATGGACTCTCACCCAGTTGGCTCAAGTAACTTTCTAGTCTAGTGGAATCATGGCATCAGGGGGCAGCTACCTCCTTCGTAGGCCACCTAAAAGCATCTGCAGCAATCCTCTAGAATCTGGCAGGACAGCAGGGACCACGTGTGGCCCGTTCTATTCACTTGGACCTCCTTAGTCAGGTCTCTTCCCTTTGGAAGCTTTTGTTCCATGTACCTTGGAGATGAGTATTTGGGAGGGTGACGTTCATTTAAAAAGTTGTTCTTTATGAATCATTTTTGAGTCTGGGTGATTATGAGCAAGAGTTCCATCTGTGATCATGGGCTGTTTCAAGGTTAGCTTCTTGGCTGAATTTTCCAAGATATTTGTAGTGTGAGGATTTATCCTCTTGGTTCGTGAAAGACGGCCAGCTCCAGTCCATAATTCTAGCTGTCAGATCCTGCCTTCCTGGGACAGCGGTAGGGCTGAGTATAAACACTGCCATCATGTGTTGTACATTCTCCATCATTTTCTTGCATAAGCTGTGTCAATTTCTAAATATTGACTTCTTAGAAAAAGCCCTTCTATAATTTCTAGTAGCTATGACCAGGTTCTAAATTGCCATTATAAACTAGAATTTTTATTCTTATGCTTATTCATCATAACATCAGCAGCAACATCCGTAGCTCCTCTTTTTCCATGGTGTGTTAGTTTTTCAACAAACTGTAGACATGATCTCATTTGGTCCTCACAAGCCTGCGCAGGAAATGCTGTAGTGATTGCCATTTTGGAGTTATGGAAACTGAGGCACAGAATGGTCAAGGGTTTTGTTTTTTCCCCAGGTTTTTTTTTTTGTTGTTGTTATTTGGTCATTTCAGTCACATCCAACTCTTCATGACCCCCTTTAGTGTTTTCTTGGCAGAGATACTGGAATGGTTTGCCATTTCCTTCTCCAGTTCATTTTACAGATGAGGACACAGGCAAACAAAGTGAAGTGACTTTCCCAGGGTCACACAGCTAGGAAATATCTGAGGCTGGATTTGAACTCAGAGGGATGGGTTCCTGACTCCAGGCTCAGGGCTCTATTCACTGTGCCACCTAGCTGCTCCTTTCCCAGGTTACACAGCTAGTAAATGTGTGAGGCCATATTCAAACTCCGATTTTACTGACTAGCTAGTTCAGCACCTGAGCCTCAGTTTTTTTTTCAATCTGTGAAATGGAGACAATAGCACAGGTAATGCTAACCACCCAAGGCTGCTCTGAGGCGCAACTGAGATCATGTTTGTAAAATAATTTGCAAACTGGGAAGTGCTCTGCATTGGTAGAGATTCTTGCGACTCTTATTTATTATTCTTATTGTTCTCTGCCACAGTCTCCTCTTAACATCTTTCTCCTACCCCAAGGACACCTTATTTCTCACATGTTGATACCACAGGAAAAGGATGGGAAAGGGAAAACCCACAGCTCCTACCTTCTAGCCCAGGGGTGGGGAACCTTTGGCCTCGAAGCCATATGTGCCCCTCTAGGTCCTCAAGTGCATGGCCCTTTGACTGAATTCAAACTTCACAGAACAAATCCCCTTCGGGTTTGTTTGGATTCAGTCAAAAAGGCCACATTCTTGAGGACATAGAGGGCCACATATGGCCTCGAAGCCAAAGGTTCCCCCGTCCCCACCCCCATAGCCTCTTCTGCCCATTTGAAAAGGGGGAATAATCCCAGAACAGCACTACGCTGATCCGGTGGACTCAGTGTGTCTGAAGTGCTAAGTAAGTCTGGCCAAAGGAAGGATGGACCTTCATCACTGGGTTTTATGCTCAGGACAAACAAACCAATGATCTGGACACTGAACCCTCCCCATCTGTCACATGATGATAGATAAATAGACAGATGGACAGACAGATAGGGATAGGTGGATAGAATGCTTGTTAAGTACTAACTGTGGAATGGGCACTATGAGATGAGGCGTGAGATGTGCCCACTTGGCCCAGAAGGCAGAATAAGGAGGGAGAAATGGAATGGGGCAGAATAGAGCTAATGTGAAACTTTCCATTTCCTTCAGCTTTCCTAGGCTTTCAGGAGTGTGAGGAAGACCAGAAGTTGGGGAGGAAGAGAAGGATTGAAGGTGGGAGAATCAGAATGTGAGGAGAAGGGCCCGATGGTGGCGGCAGGTTTTAAAATGCCAATGATTTAGGCGCCTTAGGCCTAGAGGTAGACAAGACCAGGTTCTAAATCTCACCTGTCTTCTCCCTTGCTTTATGAGGCCAGGAGTGGGAAAGGAAAGGCGGGCAGTCTGGCTGGATCAGGGAGGGGGAGATCTTTCAAATCTGCACCAAATGCAGACTTTTCCGCATAACCACCAGGGATAACTAACTGGGTTTGTGAACCCTGTGGATCCACGTCCACAGGAGGTGCTGAGAAATATTTGTGAGGTTGAGTTGAGATGCTGGTCCCAGCTTCTTAACCCTTGAATTCTATTGCTTGACGGGGATGAGCCAGTGTTGGTGACATCCACGGACTCCAGTCTCCATACTGGGTTCAGGCAAGGATGGCAGGATCCCCTGTTCTGTTCTCCACTCCCTTTGGTGCCGAGTGCATTGTTCCAGTGCAGCGGCACATTTTACCATGAGAGCCATTGCCTGTGACATTTTCCAACAGCTCCTCATGGCTGGAGATTTGGGGAAGTCCATTTCCAGGCTTAACTTTTCAGAATAAGAGGGTCCTAACTTCAGAACAGAAGGGGACTCAAGGTGGGACCCAAGCCCAGCCTTCATTTTACAACGGGGAACTGGAATTCAGAGAAGTTCAGCATCATAGATAGTCATGGAACTGAAACCAGGAGGGGGCTCAGGGGCAAGCTAGTCTAAGCCCTGCATTTTACAGAAAAGGAGACTGAGGCCCAGAGAAGTCAATGCCCTCCCCTAACATCACACAGTACGAAATGGCTGAAGCAGTGTTAACACCCATGTCCTCTGACTCTGAAGCTCGGGTTCTTTCCCCTGCCCAGAGGTTTGCTAGCAGAGTAGGCTGTTCATAGGCCATGGGCCTGTGTACTTATTAACCAGGATTGATGAGGTCTAAGAGCCCCAAAGAAATGTCTGCATTTTCTCACAAAACACGTTATCTGTTTCCATGCAAAATGCAATCACTTTATTATCTGAGCATGATTTCCATCCTGCAGGCTGATGGAGTGACTTGATTTTGCATATGATGGAGGGAAAAGCCACTGCAAACAAACAGGATAAATCATGCCCCATCATCTGCATAAAAAGGAAGGAAGGCCTTCAGCCATTCTCCCCCAGAAGCAAAAGTACCTCTCAGGACAGTTCAGGGCTACTGGGTTTTCTGAGGATCATACATGTAGACATCTCCTGGAAGCGCCAAGTTCCTTTAAAACTCACTTCAAGTTCCACCTTCTGTGTGAGGGGCCATTCTTAACCCTTCCTGCAGCCATTAGTACTCCCTCCCCCAATCATAAATCACTCATGTTGATTTTATATCCAGGTAGGGAGTATGTGGTGACTGTGTATTTCCCCATGGGTGGATTTAATAGGGTTTGTAGGAGACATTGGCAGAGATCTATGGAATCTCACCCATCCCTCTCCAAGAGGGCTCCTGCCTTTGGAGGAGCCAGAGATGTTCTCCTCCAAGATGTGGATCCCAGACTAGAATTCTATCTCTCTGCTCTCCAAAAGTGTTGCTAGGATAGGGGTACAGAGGTTTAGAATAAAGCTGATTTCCTGATTGCTTTCCTTAAAAGGGGGAGCACTTCCTCAAGCTTTATACTCTCCACTTTACCTCCTTCCCACCAAAAGCCCAGCACAAATAGTAAATAGTAGGTAAACCCACTTCCCCAAGAAAAATGGAAAATGGTCATTGGAAAAGTTATGGAGATTAGCATATAAACAAGACTGAATGAGATCTTTGGAGCTGAGTGAGAGATCTCAGCTTAACCAGGAAAGAAACCCTAATCTCACCCTAAGGGAAATTCCCTGATATCCCTAGTGAGGCAAGTGGGAAATAAGAAATGTGGTAAGGAGAGTAGGGCCCCATAAGTGTTCTCTCTCAAAGAATGGCTCTCTTCTCCAAAACTCTCCCAGCCAACCTGCCCCTTACAGATCACATCACAGTCACCATTCAATCAATCCATCTAGAGTCTCCTGTGTCCAGCAGGCAGAAGCCTGAGGCTTGGCTTCAGTCTCACTTATGTGTGCCTGCCTTGTTTGCCCCAGTAGAGTGGAAGCTCCTTGGGGTTGAGGTGGTTTTATTTAGTCTTTGTATCCCCAGCACTTAGCACAGTGCCTGGCACATCAGAAATGCTTCACAGACATTTAGTGATTGCTTTATTTCATCCAATCCCCTCATTTTACAGAGACTGGGGCACAGAAAGGAGAGTAAATCGCCCCCAAGTCACCCAGTGAGGAAATAAGAGTTCTACACCGAGACCCTTTGCCTCCACGTACAATGTTCCTTCTCCTGCAACACACTGCCTTCCTCGCGGAACTCCAAAGCATGTGGATTGTAATGAGATTGTAAAGTTTCAAAGCAGAGCTTCGAGTAGAGATGCAGACTTGTCAGGTGAAAGGCAGTAGGATCAAATGCACACATGTTCTTTCAAGGTTTAGGGGATGGTCCTGCTGTCGTAGTTTCACCCAGAACTGTTTTCCCAAAAGAAAATGAGCAGGAACAAAAGCTTGGGGAGAAGGAGGTGTTTCGATTTCTTTTTTTTTTTTTTTGTCTTAAAGAAAAGAACAAAGTAATTGAAACAAACCTGGTGTGATGTCAGTGTCAGACAGGGATTTCACAAATCCAAGCAGTTTCTCTCAGCTTGGAAACACTGCTCTTCAGTGCTTCTGCCCGAATCATCCAAGACTAGCTAGGCCAGGGCCCAGCCAGCTCCAGAAGGCACCACAGTGCTCTGAGGAGGAGGGGAGAGCAGGGCCCTATCCCCTCACCTCAGTACCAGGACCCAGAGCACTGGACAGATTTGTAGCACAGCCCAGGGACTGGTTTTTCACCATTAGCCAAGATGCCTCTAGAACGAGATCCTCTAGAACTTGTAGATGTCTGGGGTGGGGACATTCCATTTTTTTTCCATTTTAAACAAATAAACCATTCACAGTGATGATAATTGTGCTTACAAGACGCTTTGCATACACATCTAGAAAATATGCTCATTTATCAAATGACACCAGAAACCAACTGTGTAGCTTAAAGGATCGTAGACAGAGGGCAGACAGGGTTTGGGAGACCACCCAGCCCATCCCCCTTGTTTACACAGCAGGAAACTGAGCCACAGTGAGGTTGGCTGATTTTTCCCAAGATCAGAAGGAGTCAAACTGTCCTCCATATCTCCAGGAAGGTGGGGGGATGGGCACCTGGGAGTGGATTACCCTCTGACCCACTGGAATCCCACCTCATGAAGTGGCCTTTCCTGTCGGCAGCTAGCTCCTGCCCTTTCATCTGACCTTCCCCTGCTCCTTGTATATCTGGCAGAGTACCTGGATACTTAACTGTTTTCTCTCTAATTAGAATGCAAACTCCTTGAGGCCAAGGATTTTTTTTTAATTTTATTTGTGTTCCCAGTGCTCAGTATATTGCCTGGCATGAGGTTACACTTAATAAAGAGATTAAATGTTTGTTCACTGACTGGAATGTAAGCTTCTTGAAGGCAAGAACTCTTTTTTCTTTGTTCTTCCATCCCCAGCACTTCACACCACACCTGGCCCTTACTAAGTGCTTGTACATTGATTGGTTGCCATTCAGGAGAAGCAGGATGTTGCTGATTCAAATGAGGAGACACATGGGTTGATTGGAAATCAATGCTGCCCTGTTTCTCCTGCCTCTTAGGCAGCCCAGCCAATGTGGACATGGCTTAGGTGGTAAAGAAGCAGGGACTCGCTCGGAGGACTCTGCCCTCCCCCTGGGTGGAAGGATTCAAACAGCCTGGGTCCTCACCCTATCTCTCCCTGCAGCCTGGTGCCTCCTTTTGTGAGTCACCTGACATCTCTAATCCCCAGCTTTCACTTTAAAGAAGCAAAATGAGGATATTAAACTAATGATCTCAGTGGTCTGTGCCAAACCTACCAGTCTGTGGCTTTTATAAGGCTACATAATCTCACAGACTCTGCAGGTAGGAAGCGTGGATCCATCTCTGTGCTGAAACAGCCTTCATCCACATACCGCCTCCAGATACATCACAGTCGACTTCAAGAAATCATTGGCAAGTTAATATTTTCTAGCATTTGTGGAAACCAGGGTCTCAATGCTCCCAAACACAATTAAAATAAGTGTGTGAACATTAAAAACCCCCTACTTGATGCTTAACTTTTTCTTATAAGAAAAAAAAACTTAATGAAAAACAGCTGTGCAGTGAGCAAGCCCGTCTGGTGATGGATGCCCATCTTGGCCCTCTTTCCTCCCCTCCCCTCTTTGACAAGAGTGAAGAGGGATGTTTCACTGCCTAATCTCTGGGACCAAGCATAATTATTCAGTGTCATTCCCGTGTTGTGTGTGTGTGTGTGTGTGTGTGTGTGTGTCCATGCGTGTCCTCATTATAGCCCTTTAAAAGTGAGAGGCAGAAAAAAATTAAAAAAAATTAAAAAGTGAGAGGCAGAATCATATCTATGTAAAGGCTGTGATGGGAAGGGGTCAGGAAATCCTCAGTTAACTCCTGCCTGACACACACTGCTTGGATGACCTTGGTTAAGCCTGTTAGCCTCTAAGAGTATTAATTACTGAGATGCTGATCTGCATCTGCCACACTGGAAATTCCCTTTAGAGACTTTTAAAAAAGCATTCTGGATATTAATTTTTTTTCTGATTCTGATAATGTCACTCTGCATCAGTTCGTTCAAGTCTTTAAATGTATCTATGAATTACGAGGATGTATTTTAGTAAAAATCTTTCCTGGCAAAAGTTGCCCTTATTTACAAACCAAAACAGAAAATTCTCAACCTTCAGGGAAAATGCACAGTGCCTAACACATAGTAGGTACTTAATAAATGCTTATTAACTGATTGGCATGCTTAAAATGGTCTTCATA
Organism: Phascolarctos cinereus; assembly: GCF_003287225.1. Taxonomy (NCBI): domain Eukaryota; kingdom Metazoa; phylum Chordata; class Mammalia; order Diprotodontia; family Phascolarctidae; genus Phascolarctos; species Phascolarctos cinereus. Next base: position 5,109,920 of record NW_027555514.1, on the reverse strand, counting down.
GAAGACGAGACCCACTCTAACCACAGTCTCTTCACTACCCTTGTCTGGACTGCCCCATAGGCAGGATATAATTTATTCCATTGTTTTGTGGACTTAAAATAGGGTAACCCCCCTCATCTGTTCTATTTCTGTTTTGCCATGCCCAAATATAGCACAGTGTAGAAGGGAACATTCATAACACTAACCCTGTGACATCAAAGGTCTTTCTTTTCTTTGCTTACCTTTCCAAAGATGATATATGTGTCTGCTTCCATGAGTTAATATGGGTGGGGGTGGGGGGCTGGGGAGGGATGGAAGGGTTTGAAAAGTATCTGATTTCTGTTTCCACTTCATTTATTGAAATTAACACCTCACTATTGATTCTTGGGTTTTAGACACTGATACTGAAACAGACTAAAAAAATTAAATCCGATTAAACACAGATCCAGACCCTTTAGTAATGATGCCTTGAGCTCATACTGTGGATTAGTAGGGGATTGACCTGAATTAAATCTTTATGTCTCATGCCGTGATGTCAAAGAAGGAGGCAGAGGAGGAAGGCAAATTTGCTTAACCCTGAGTCTGGTTTCAGGAGCCTCTCCAGTGAGCATTAATTATCTGTCAATATAAATATCCTTCCAGGTCTAGAAACTATTTCCCAATTTTAGTAAGACATAGAGAATGAACTACTAGGGAGGAAATGCCAACCCATTGGGCTGTTATTTCTTATGATCTGATGAACACATCTGGAGAAAATCATAAAATCATGCTGACTGTGCCCACTACAATCTCTACTGAGCCCTCACTATAGCAAGCCAATCCTCTTACTTATTCTCCCTAATAAAACCACTATCCTCCTCACCATGGCAGCTCTGATAAACCCTTTCAGCTCTCCTCATCACTACCTTGGCATCTCCTCCCCCCAGCCTCTCAGCTGGGACCTTTGCCTCATATTTCCCTGAAAAAATACAACATTCACTGAGACTCCCTTGTCCTCATCATCTCACATCACTCAGATGTCTGAGCTCACTATCTCCTCTACTTCTCTACCACCTGAAGAAGTGACCCTTCTTCCCAAGGCAGACCCCTCTCAGTGCACTCTTGAACCCAACCCATTCTTTCTTTTCCAGTAAGTTTGTCACTCTGTCACCCCTGATCTGTCACTTATCTTCATTGTCTTTTTACCTACTGACTGCATCCTTGCCACAGACAGGATGCCCATGTTTCCACTTCCCTTAAAAGCCCTCACTTGATCCAGCCATCCCCAGTAGCTATCACTCTCCTTCCTTTCAGAGCTAAACACTTTGAGGGAGCCATCTATACTCAGGGTCTTCACTTCTCCTTTCACTTTCTTCTTGACTCTCTACGGTCTGGCTTCCTGATGGTTCATTCAAATGAAGCAAAATTACTGAAGATCTTTTAATTGCCAAATCAAATGACCTGTGCTCAATAATTAATGAATGTTTATTAACTGATTGGCATGGTTAAAATGGTCTTCATAGAAGACAAGATCCATGCCAATCACAGTCTCTTCATTACCTTTATCTGGGCTGCCCCACAGGCAGGATATAAATTATTCCATTGTTTTGTGGATTTAAAACAGGGCGATCCCCCTCATCTTCGTCATCAACCTGCTTGAGCTCTGTGCTACCTTAGACACTGTCAATTATCGTCTCTCCTCTTGGACAATATTTTTTCTCATCATTTCATGGTAGCATTCTCTCCTGGTTTTCCTTGTCTTATATGACTCTCCTTTGTCAATCTTCTTAGCTAATTCTTTATCCAGTCATGTCCACTAAGCATGGGTGTCCTGCAAGACTCTGTCCAAGCCTTCTTTTCTCCCTCTGTACTATCTTGCTTGGTCATCTCACCAATTCCTACAAGTTCCACAATTTCCTCTATACACGATTCCCAAATCAATATATAGCCTAATCTCTCTCTTGAGCTATACACATGAGTTACTGACTGACTTTTGGACATCTTGAACTGGAAGTCCCATAGGCTTCTCCACCTCAACATTTCCAATAGAGAACTTAGGCTCTTTCTCCCCAAAACCTTCTTTCTTCCTCACTTCCCTATTCCTGTGAAGGTCACTACCATCTTCCCAGTCACCTAGGCTAAGATCTTCAATGTTCTCTTCGTTTCCTCATTTATACTCACTCCACATGTCCAATCTGTTGTCAAGTATCATTTCTGCTTTCACAACTTTTCTTATATATGACCCCTTCTCTCTACTTCAGATAGCCACCAGTAAAGGGCAGGCCCTAATAGCCCTTTGCCTGGATTATTTCAATAGCCTGGTGGCTGGATTCTCTGCCTCAAGCCTCCTCTCATTCCAACCACTGTTCTATTCAACTGTCAAAGCAGTTTTTCTAATGTGAAGGTCACCTCCCCAACCCTCACTCCATATTACCTTTAAGATCTAAACTAAAGTTCTTTGTTTAGCATCTAAAGCTCTTTCCAACTCCTCCCTTCCTATCTTTGCAGGCTCTCTTATACTTTATTTCCCTCCATGCCTACTACAGTCCAGCTGCTATAGGCTACTTGCAAATCTTTGAACAAACTACTCCATCTTCTGACCTCTTGGCTTTTCATTGGCAGTGCTTCATGCCTGGAATGCTCTTCTTCCTAGTGTCTGTCTCCTTTCTTCCCAGATTTTCCTTTAAGACTCAACTCATGTCCCATCTTCTGCAGTTGATCTTCTCCAGTCTCCCTCTCTCTTCACACTGATAGAACCTTCCTGTTAAGATTACATTCCACCTATTCTATATGTAGCTTGTATTTATCTAGTTATTTTCATGTTGTCTTTCTCATTTAAATGTGAACTCCTTGAAGGAAGAGGTTTTTTTTCTTTCATTGGATCCCCAGTGCTTAGCATAGTACCTGACGCAATAAGTGCTTAATGAATGCATTTTGAGTGAGTGACTGACAGTGATAGTGATCTAAATTTCTTAAAGTATCTCAATGAGAAATCTTAAGGCTGGATGTCAAGAACAATTTCCTGTGAACAAGAGCTGTCTGAAAGTGTAATGGGGTGCCTAGGAGGTAGTGAACGTATTCTCTTTGGATGTCTTAGCCATAGGCTGGAGGAACCCTTTTGGTAGATGCAGAGGGGAGTCTCAGGCAATTGAAGCTGGGCTTAGTAGCCTCGAAGTCCACTCCTCGGCCTCTGTGATTCTGTATCACATTCTGTATCAATGAGCAGACTTCCTTATAAAGGGGACACTTTATACGTTACTTTCTAATGTCTTCTCTGGCCACCACAAACATGCACCATGAACGAGTGATTTGCTTCATGTTTCAACTCTTGCTCCAAAGTCATTTTTCTATAAAAATCCAACAAATGAAGTGACTCAGCGGCATAAGATCATAGACCAAGAGCTTGAAGGCACTAAGGAGGTCAAATCAGAACCCATCATTAGAGGTGAGAGGCTGTCCAGGGTCCTGAATGTTTGAGGTGACTTGTATAATGGCAAAACTAGGAAAGAGAAGAGAAAAAGAGTGTCTTCGGACTCCCAAATCTGGCACTCTTCCCCCTTGCTTGTCCAATTCAGCCAGCATTTGTAATGAGATGAGGATACAAAACCACAGATGAAATAATCCCTGCCCTTAAGGAACTTGAATTCGGTTTCTCTGCATCTTTTTCTCCAAAGGATCTATAGATTTAGCTGCTCATTTAAGTAGAAAGCAGGAATTATATGTACTTCTGGGTCATGCTAATTTTTGTGTAGTGGTGATTGGGTGTCTGGTAGTGTGGTTGAGAAGAAAGAGTTCTGGACTCGAGGTCAGAAGATTTGGGTTTAAATTCTAGACTCACCTTTTACCAATGTGATTCTTGGCAAGTCCCTTTTCCCCCCTGGGCCTCAGTTTTCCCATTTGTAAGTGGAGGTTAGCACTAGCACTGCATACTTCACAAGGTTGTCATGAGGGTAGGGCTTCTCAGGCTGCTCCATCCTCTCTGAAGGCAAATTCATATTAGTTCCATAAATTTCTTCTAACAAATCAAGGCACAGTCAAAGGCCACTGATGTCATAAAGTTGATATTCAACAGAAAATGTCTATTTTTTAAAGTCTGGACAGAAAATTATCTTTACAAATGCATCTGACTCTTTGAATCAATACTGCTGCCTAATGAATTCCTAAGTAAATGTGAAATGGCTCTTTCTCAAGCCCAAACACTGGGGCTGGGCTGTGGTTGTCCTTTCTGGTTCCTCCTCTGAAGGCATTAGTGAAAGCTCCAAGCAGCAGCTTTGTCCCTGCTGTCAGAAGAATTGTCTCTAGGGCTTCCATGGCTCAGGAGATGGAGACACAATTGAATCACTCACGCGTCCTTGTCATTCTGCAGGGCTGTCTGTCTCTGTCAGCAGCACCAGGATTCATTGTATCTGCTAAGATAAAGGCCCAAGTAAGGACCAACACAGCCTAAATACATTGCATTTCTTCTCCCCTTAACATTCTTGGCCTCAGTTTTCTCATGGGCTTAGCAGTCTAGATCTAGAAGGGAGCCCAGGGGCTGCCTTGTCCAACCCTCACATCTGATAGATGAGGAAAATGAAGTCCATATACATTAGTTGGCTTGCCCCGGACTACATGGAGTTAGTAAGCATCAGAAGCAGTATTTGAAGCCAGGTCCTCAGACAATGGAGCCTGTGCTCATGGGGGTGATAATGCCCATGGGACCTACCTCACAAGCTTATTGAGGATCAAATGAGAACATGCCTGGGAAGTGCTTTGAAACTGTCAAATTTCAGCAACACTTTGATAGATATGAATATCTGACAGTTCTATGTTCAAGTAATCAAGTGGACAGCCATGACCTACTCCATGGAAAGCTCCTTGCTGGACTGGTAGTCAGAGGCCTTGGGTTCATTCCTGCCTCTGCTCCTTCCTCTCTACATGACTGACCCTCAGCAAGCCTCTTAACTTTTCTGGGCCTCAATTTCCCTACCTGAACAAGAGATGACCACTATGCTCCAAACCTTCTAGTTCTAAATCTGTGATCAAGGGACTGATCACAGTCACGTAGTGGAGGAGAAATGTGAATTCTCGTCTGATCATACTGTCCCTCAAATAAGAGTTATTGAAGTATTGTAAAATCATTAAGGACATGATGGAAGCCAGCACAGCTAAGTGGTAGACTTGGAATAAAGAAAACCTAGACTGAAATACCGCCTAATGTTGTGACTGTGAGCAAGTCTCCTACCCTATCTGAGGCTTGCTCAGGTAACCCTGCCATATTTGTGAAATTATGGATGTTTTATCAGGGCAATTTCCACACCAAGGAAATCACAGATACTTGCCACATTAAGATATTCTCTTCTGAAGACCATAGGGATTTCCCCTTGGAATGGGATACTTTCAGTCAGTCCTTGGAGCTCCTAGTACTTCTGAGCTCTGGTAGGTACTTCTTCTTTCAGTATGAGCCCAGTGGTCATCAAACACTATTTTTATCCCAGTGGGATAACTAGAGCTGGCTCTCCAACAGTATTTGGCAGATTAGGTTTCCAAGTTTCTAAGACACTGTTGGCCTTCTCTCCAATCCCTGGGGGCTCTTAGAAATTGGGATCACTGCTGTGCTGTGGTCTTCCAAAGGGAGTCAAGACTTCCTCAGGCTTTAGCTCTGTTCCAGGAAGCCAGCCGAGTGTTGAACAGAGCAAGGTCCCTGCTCTCAAGGAGTTTACAATCTAATAAGGGAAACATTTGCATAATTCAAACAGTTTATTTTAAGTATGTGCTGTATGCATTGGGGAGCTGGAACTTCTGAGCAGAATTCAGGATATTTTATATTTTTGACAATTATCTAATTTGTTTAAGATTCATATCCTGCTGACTTCCCAAAAAAAAATTTGCAATGATTCACAGGAAAAAATCATTTTTAAAGGACAATTAGAAATAAAAGCAAATGAAAATCTATTTGAAATGCAGAAAGAAGTAGCTGTCCCTGGCACCTGGAATGACTTAGTTAAGGCCATTAAGCTCTGGCTGTGGGTCCGAGCTTCCCAGAAGTGCTAACAGATAGGATCTGGCAACTCTGTCATCCCCTTTCTGCTTTCTGTCTGGGGAAAAGGAGCAGCCAAAGCCACATGGAGACATGAAGTTTTTCCTGGCACAGAATTCAAGGCTAAATTGATTATACAGCTCCTCTAGCAGGTGTAACATAATGGATTACAGTAAACACTGCAATTCTGCTGCTGTGACTTTGAAAGAGAGACAAGCTCCTTCTTCCAGTGGACCCTGCTCCTGGGACCCTCCCTTTAGAAAACTAGCCAGGAGGAATCAAGCCTGAACCACCTAAAGGTGTTTCTAGGATTCTCTCTCTCATGACAAGACTTCCAGGATGGTGGAAGAAGGCTCTTCATTTGTCTGCAGGACCAGGGATCTATTTTCCCATTTCTTATTCAGAACGTTTCCAACAAGACATTTACTAAAATAAAATAGAATTGAGGTTGAAATGATGGCACCCAGAAGTTGACTGCTGAGTCATTAATTTTGAAAGTCGTTGATTCTGAAAGCCTGTCTAGAAATAATCATAACTTACATTTCTGTTTTGTTTTAAGATTTACAAAGCACTGTACACACTTCGGAACCTCACACACACTTGTGAAATAGGTGCTGTATTATTCCTACTTTAAAGATGGGGAAACTGAGGCTCTGGTTAAATTGTTTGCTCAGAGTTACACAGTAAATGTCAGAGGTGGGATATGAACCCCAGTTGAGTCTAGGTCCATTGTACTACCAGGTGGGCTCTACTGCTTCTCATCTTGGGGCAGCTCCCTTGTAGCCTCCCAATCCAGAGACAGATAAATGGTCTGAAACTTCTTGAGCTCCATGAAGGGAGCTTCACTATGGGCCAGTGATGTCCCTTGCTCAGGAAATATCCCCATATTGTTTAACTTGCTAATTTTTTGCACAGTGCTGTGGTAGCAGCAGGAGCCAAGGCCCTTTGCTAATTTGATTTTCATTATCCAATCATTCAATATGTTTTCCCTTCATTATGACCCACTCAGCATCTTCATTTCCCATAACACGTGTTTATTTTAAGTCCTGAATTAGAGGTTAAAAAGGTTTCATTTGCAGTGGTTGGGTCCCTGAAATGAATGACTTCACACCAGTCATCCTAGGAATACTGCACTCAAAAGATAGACCTTCCACAACCATATGAAATATGATTTCAATTTGATTAAAAAAAAGAATAATGGGTTTCATTTCTTTCAGTTCTATAGCTATTCCGGTGAGGTTCTGAGGTGCTTCCTTCCACTGTAAGGCCTGATTAAGTGACTCCTTATTCTATTTTCTAAATGAAACCTGACTGGGTATGAATGTTCTGACTATATTTGGGTTCTCTCTTAAAAACAGTTTTAACAAAGTTTTCAAGTTTTAAAAAATATGATTTTATTGGTATCTTTTGTTTTTATACTATTTAAATTTTCCCCAAACCTCTCTCATTCCCCCTCCCAGAAAGCTATCCCAAATAACAAAATATGTTAGTCACCTCTTAAGTTTTATTCTTGAAATAGGGAAGTAAGCAATATTCTGGCTCAAGGCCTAAAAGATTGTAATCCAAATGAAGTGACCAGCCTTCCTTTCTCTTTCTGAACTGTTTCTTTTTCTGGATAGAAACTAACAAAGGGTTACTATGAATTCTGTTGTTTTCATAAATAACATTCCAAGGAAAGAGCAGGAGAGGGAGGGACAGATTGACCTGCCAGGAAATGGGCACAATAGTCAGCATTCCTAACAGTTAGAATGGCCAATTGTCTCAGGTCTATGGGGAAGTTGTCACAATGGACAGCATTCTTTCTTGAAAGTTTGAGCTCAGCAATGCCATGGATCTGCAAAAATCTGCCCACATTTGTTGCAGTCCCAACAATGGCACGTTACATGGAAGAACGAGCCAGCAGTCTGGACAAGGAGAGGGTCACCTACAGGTTCCCATTCTCATTTCAATTATTATCAAACATTTCTCCAGACTTATGACCCCTAGCCTCAAGTTAGCATGAGTGGCTATCACGTCACAGATTTGAAAGTACCGGCCCAAGCCTGAGTAGAAAACTCTCAGCACAATAACTAAGCTAATTCCTGCCATCTCTCATGGTTTAAAGATGGTCCCTTGGTTTCTTTAGATGTGAAGAGGCTGACCTGCATGAGGAGAGAGGGATTTCTCCTCTGGGAGTCCCCTATACCCATGACATCACAGGCACTGTCCTGCTCTCCAAGCCATCTCCTGATTTCCTAAATGAAAACAGCCCAAATCTCTACCCCAACTCCTCCTCAGGACACACCATGGCTTGCTGTAAATCAAGCAGCTCCACAGTTTTCAAAAACTCAAAAGTTCAGGTCACCCCATGGTTAGAAGAGAGATCTAAGTTTGGCAGGTGAACAAGGAGGTTTTTGCCCATACCCAGAGAAGGCTTGTGCACAAGAAGTGATAGCAAGGCTGCTGATTAGGATATGAAAGGCTGGAATGTGTGGGAGATAGGTCAGTCATGCCTTAAGCCTAAGGGATAACAGCCAGCCTGAGGACCAATATCATCAGGATATTAATCAAACCAAGGGAAGGTCTTATGCATTGGAAGAGTATACTGAAAACCATGGGCAAGAATCTCCCAATATAAGAAGATATGAATGGGTTGAAATCTGTGCTAATGGAAGGTCTACCCCCATTGGTGACATTAGAGATTCCACTACAATGCCATGAACTGTGAACTTCATAGCTCATTTGCGTGAATTTGTTTTTTAATTTAAAAAGGCGTTCTAAAGGAGATAGGCTAGACTTCGAGTAAAGAGACCTGAGTTTGAACCCCACCTCAGACACTTACTGGTTGTGTGACCCAGGGGCAAGTTATTTAAACTCTTTAAACCTCAGTTTCCTCATCTGTAAAAAGAGGCTCATCAGACATGTATTTGATGTCTCATGGGTTTGCTTATATGGCAAGAGTTTAGCAGACTTTAAAGCCCTTTCCAATGTGAGCTGGTGGTGCTGTTATTCCTAGACCCATTTATACGCTGTCTTCAGAATAACTGCCCCAAGGTCGCTCCTGCTCACTGCGCAGTCTTTCTAACAGGGCACAGAATTTGCTGATGTGGTACCATAATTGCTTCTCTAGGTATAAGGACTAAACCATGAATATAAGCAGAGAGACTTCTCCATCTTTTCAATAACCTCATTCTTCATACTGAAATTTCTAAAGGAAACATTCGGCTCTCTGTCCTTATTAATTCCCAGTTTCCATTTTGACTAATAGTCCTCAAGCTACATTAGCCCTATAGATCATGGATCGGCTCACCCAGTTTTGTTTGTACTTAGCAGCAGTAACCAAATACAATTCTGAAAAATGAGATCATGAATATTAATAAGTGCATATTTGTTCTCCCCCCTACCCCCTGCACTTAGTCACTTGGGATTAATGGATCCACTGGTGAGCAGGAATGAGTCAGTCACCTTATTGCAAATGCATACATCTTTGAGGCAGCCTGGCACAGTGAAAATCACGTGGATTTGAAGGCAGAGAATTTGAGTTGGAATCCTGGCTTTGCCCTTTGTGACCTGTATGTTTTCAGGTGAGTCACTTCCTTTTTCTGGGCCATCTACAAAATGAGGAAGTTGAAAGACTGTTATTTGAGGTCTCTTCCAGCTCTAAATCTATGGTCCAAAGAATGTGAAGATGTTTTTCTGCCTTGGAAAGTACAATGATCTCATTAAATATTTTAACTACAGATTGAAAAAAACTCATTAAATTCATTTAAAGCTAAGAGCAGTTACTGCTGGTGACTTCAGAAGTCTAGACCACAGTTGATTGGGATAAAAGGTATTGGTAATTTGATGTTCCAAATTAGAGGTGACTCTAAAAAGCTTTGTGTTTTCAAAACTTCCTTTAAAATTGCCCTTTGTCTCCCTCTGTGGGTTCTCACCATCCTCCTAGGATGGGTTGGGTAGTGATACTTTGAAGAAGACTTTTAAAAGTCCACTTGTGCTGATGGGAATGCCTGGCTTCTAGAATCTAATATATATTTAATTACTGAATCATGAATGAATCGCAGAAGGAGGATGTGGGTTCAATAGATTGGATGACAGTTGACGAACATTAAAATGGAACCAATAGAAGGACTCAAATCTGCTCTAGTTCCCTTATTCACTGTAGTCTGTATTTAAAGGCAAGTCACAGTAAACAATGTTTACTTATTGTGATACCTTTTCTACTAGCCATAGTGATGGCTACTCTAGTTGATAGTGATTTCCTAAGTGTGTCCAGTCCCTCTACTTAGGAAGATCACACACCCCATCCTGGCCTTTTGATTATCCCCTTCTATTCATTCTCCCTAAAGCATCTGACCATTGTGCTGGGAGCCCTCCTCTAGACTCTTTCCTATTCTCCATGTGCCAGCACACCCTTTGGACTGACCACTTGCTTTACTTTAATTTCACTGACTTCATAGCCTACTCCATCTGCCAATCACTGATGTCCTCACTAACATCTCTGACACACTTATTGGACATAACTCACCAAGGTGAGGTGCTTACACTTACTGTGGGCCTTCTAAATTCCCCTTTAGCTTACTCACCATCTTCAGTGGAGATTATTGTGTGAAAAATTATTAATGTAATGGATATTTCTCCCAAAAAAGATTTGGAAGACTTGCACCTTTTTCTGGGTATTCTCATTCAATGACTGGGCCAGACCCATGTGTTCAGCAGCTGCACAGACTTTTTTATATGTATATTCAGTCCCAGGGTCATATTGCCAAATGAGGTTAAAGCAACTCCTGCTTGGGGCAGAGCATGAAGCCTCTGCCTTGAGTTGGATGTGTTTTCTTTCTTTGTTGACCTAGAAAAAAGTGTCCTCACAGTAGAAGAAACCCAAAGAATTATTTATGTTTGGTCTGAATGAAAATGGAAGTCTCTTGTGTTGAGTGAGCCCTTTGGATTGCCTATTTTCCCAAGGATTCTGGACCGATGTCCTCATGCCCTTCAGCAGAGAATGGGTCATAGTTGCCTTTCACTTCTTCAGTGAAGCTTCACTAGATAGATAGGCCTAACCAAGAGTCAGGGTTGGAGATAGTTTGGGAATCTCATTATGCTTTTAAAAAGAACTGGGATGGGGTAGGGTTGGTGTTGGGTGTTTTAATACCTGATGCTCATTTGGCCAAATTCTTTCAATTAAATTAATAACTCATAAGAATTTCAGTGTGATGTAATGAAAAGAACAACAAACTTAGAATCAGGAGCACACCAGGTCCAAGTCTGGCCTGAGACACTCCTGGCTCTCACACGGCACAAGGCATTCACCTCGATAGGTCTGTTTCCTCCTCTGGGGACGACAGCTTGTGACAAGGGTCAGACAAGGAAATGGACATGAAGCTTTGTGCATCTGCTGTATAAATAGAGCTATTTTAGCATTACTAGTAGGCTTTCTTTTAAGTTTTGTCTGTAAATTTTCTTTTTAAGTCATTAGTATCTTGGGGCACACTAACAGTCACAAAGATCTCCGACAGATGTGTTTTGAATTTTGATCTGACTAAGGATGAAGTTGGAGGGGACGCTTGATGAAAGTTTCCCTCTCAGGGTAAACCTTGTAAACCTTTTAGCCCTGGGAAGGTCATCAGGACGTGTGAACCTCTACATCATACAGAGCAGTACAGATCATGGAAATATTGGAGTATTCAGTGGCTAGATTGTGATGGTCTCCTCTCACCTTAGATGAAAGCTCTGTTCTCCCTTCTCATTCAGAGGGTACTTCTGAGTTGGAGAAAATCGGTTGAGTGTCATCGAATGTCTATAACTAGTCATTTTCTGTCTAAGACGCATTCTGTTATAATCATCTCTTTTTCTTCCCTTTTCTCTCTCTCCACCTGAAAGAAATGTTCATAACATATTTACATAAAGGTTTCAAAAAGACTTATCTTTGGTCTCTTTCATTGCTTATTCCTAAATCGTATTTTTTAGCCTGGTTTTATTTAGTAATTTCTCCTTCATTATTTTTATACTTGTGTACTGTTATCTTGTAACTAGTAGCTTCTAATTATATCTCCCTTCTCCTTTGCCAATATGTCTTCCTTTGTAACAACAGCAATAATTAAATAAAATCAATAGGATAAAGCATGCAACATTCCCCACCCATAGTCCCCCACCTCTCCAAAATAAGGAGGGTGGTTGCAAGCAGGCAAGAAACAAATATTTTTTGAGGAATGTTTGTCAGGTACTATGCTATGTACTGAAGATAAAAATAAAAACAAAAATTAAAATAATCTCAGCCTTCAAGAAGCTTTTGTTGAAGACAACAGATGGAAGGAGCTGAAAAGGCAGAATGAGATACTATGTGGAGTGATGGTGTCAGAAGCAGCCGAAATGGGAGGGGAATGAAGCCTGGCCAGCCTGGACCCATCCCCCAAATCAAGGCCAAGGAGCTCACCAATGGGTGAAGGAGGCCAGCAAAGAGAGGAAGGCTGCAGGGAGGGTAGGGCCCTGTTCCAGCTTGATTTTTGCCATCTTTCCTCATGCCCACTTTCCAGTTGAAGTCACAGAGCATCAAGGTATACACTGATTTAATTGAGAGCATAGTTTTCAGTTTTGATTCTCCCCAGTTCTTCATATTATTGTACAGAAAGGCATTCCACAGAATAGGACTTGACTAGTGTCAAGAAATGTGTGTGTCAAACCTAAGAAATCCCAACATTTTCCAGTGTCAATCTGAATAACTGGGAAATGATAGAGAGAGAGCATTTATTAAGTATTCACTATATCCCAGGTGCTATGCTGAGCCCTGGGGACATAAATATAAGCAAAGAAAGACAGCCCTTGGCCTTAAGAAGCCTATGTTCTAATAGGGCAAGATGGTGCATAAAGGGGAATTAGGAAGCAGAATGGGAGAGGAAAAGTCCCTATGTTCCAGAAGGTGGTGGAATTGCTCGGGCTTACTGCTATGCCATACATGATTCTACCTAATGTGACTGGTCAATGACAGAGAAAGGACAAGAATTTTGCAAGGCAGTGACTCCATCATCTTGGAGTTTTTAATAGGCAAGAAGGAGCTTGTCATTCATAGTCTGACTTTGAAAAGGGGATTTCACTCAAAAAATTCAGAACAAGGATAAATCAGATAAATTCTATGACCTGAGACTCAGAAAAATGGTGATCCAGTCACCATAGATTCAGATGAGAAATAAAGAGGGAAAGGTATCTAAAGAAATTCCTGTGGCTGAATAGGGCTGTTTGAACTCCAGTTTTCAAAGAGTAAGAATGATGGATGAAAGAAAGGATGGTAAGCAAGGGTGGATAGAAAAAGTGTCAGGATCTCATCAGATTGGTATCAGGAAGGATGAAGCTTAGCATAAGCCAGGAGAGCTGATCAAAGGCACTTACAGACAAGAACATCACAAAGATTGAAGGCCAATGTGGGCCTACAGGTGGTGATAAGGGCCAAGGAGAACTACATTCTGTTTGTATCTTGCCTCTGTCTTCTTGATCAAGGAGAGTAGTCTTCAGACTGAGAAATGGGCAGCAAAGATGTTTAACAGAATGATGAAAGTCAAGAAAAGTGAGAAGAGGGTAAGAGAGACTTTGTACACATAGGGGAATCCTAGGACACTGACAAGAATGGGAAGATGGGTTTGTGGAGGTGGTCCTAGTGACCTTTGAACACTACAGAGCATGGGAAGGTCTACGGGGCTGGGTGTTGGTGAGTGTCCTGATTTTCATCTACAGGGATGAAACAAGCTAGCTACTTCAAACTGTAGGCCAGTGGGGGATGGAGTGAAACAATTCATTGTGGGACCTGATTCCTGGTGATAGTCCAACATGGATTACTAAAGGTATAATCTATGGAGACTTAGGAAGAGATCAAGGGACCATTCTCAGGCAACATGGGGCTTTTCAAAGGCAGTAGGTGAAATGGCAACAACCAACACAGGGATGGCAGTATCAAGGATGGCAGAGGCAGGCACAATAGCAATGACAATGTGGCCGGGATTGAAATGACAACAGCTCCAGTGGCAGTGGTGGTCACATCAACCATGACAGCAGTGGCAGCACTGGCACCAACGGCGATGCTGAAAATGCCGGTGATGGCACCAAGGGCAATGCTGCCAGCAACAACGGCAGCACCACCGACCCCAACGCCATTCCTCCTGGCTTTAGCGATGGTCGCACCAATGGGGATTCTGCTTGCAGCAACAATAAGGGCACTGTTAGCAATGTTGCAGGAAACGAGACGGCACAAGTGGTGATAGCCACGGCAGTCCTGAAAGTGCTAGTAGTGACTGTTATGGTAACGATGCCAGCAGCAACAACAGCAAACACAGCGACAATGGCAACAATGGCAGTGGTGCCTGGCAGAAATGTAGACGCGGAGCTACAGTGACACTACTGACCGTGCTGTCTGCAGCAGTGGTGACTACAAAAACATCACTTCTTCCAGAAGCAACATGGACGGCACCAGTGGTGCCCATAATACTGCTGAGAGCAGACATGCCAGTCTCAGTGTGCCACCAACAGTGCTTCCAGCAAGGGCAGTCCTTAGAGAAACGATGGCGGCGGCGGCACTGGCAGTAATAGCAATGCCGATGGTATTACTTCCTCTACCTGCAGTGACAGCAGCAACCTCTGTGTTGCCTGCAGCAGCACCAGTGGCAGCATTGCCAGCAGCAGCGCTACTAACAGTGGCAGCAGATGTGGTGAAGCTAAAGGCACCGTCCATGGTCATTCTGCCTCTGATGTTCACAAGGACTCCAACCATAATGGTAAGAGCAGCAACTCAGAAGATGATGGCAGCAATAATGATAGTGATGACAACGAGGCCAGCAGCAGCAACGATGGTAGGAAAGGCAATGGCGCCGGCAACGACAGGAGTGGCGATAACAGCAATGCTGGCATTAGCCAGAGTGGTGACAACAATGGCAGTGGCACCGGCAGCGACAGGGATGACAACAGTGGCCATTATGCCAATAGAAGCGTGTTACGAGTTCCCCCAGCAGCAAGGAGAGCAGTAGCATTAATGTTGCCAGCAAAAATCCTGCTGGCAGAAGCAAAGCTGGTAGAATTGGTGCGACTGATGCCCACGGCAGCCACCATCACAGTAAGGCTGCCAGCTGGGGCAATCCTGACAGCCAAGATAATGATCAAAGTTACTTATGCGACAGCAGCAAGCTGGGCAGCGTTGGCAAATGGTGCCAAAAATGTCATGGTAGTGATGCCAGCAATTTTCCTTTACATAACATAAATGACAAAAGCGATGGTCATTCTGCCAGAAACAATCGTGTCAACAGTGGCACTGCCACTGTTGTAGATGGCATTGAGGTCAGCAGCAGCAGGAATCCTGCTAGTGGGAATGAGGCTGGCATCAGCAGTGATGGCAGCCGAAGCAGTGATGCCAACAGTGGCTCCTACAGGACCAGTGGCAACAGCAATGAGAGCCCTTGTGGCAATGCCAATGCCAAAAGCAATGCCAGTGGCAGCAATTTAATGCTGCTTGCAGCAGATGCAGTGACTCCAAGGTCAGGGCTGCGCACCACGTGGACAATTCGAAAGGCAACGGAGCCAGCAGCAGCAACAGTGGCACCCATGTCTGTGCTCCCAGCAATAGTGATAAGGTCAATGGTGCCAACGAGAGCAAAGGCAGCAATGATGGCAGTCGTTGGCAGCGATATTGACACTGATGGCAATGCCATTTGCAACAGCAGTGTGGCATCAATAGCAATGGTGACAACAAGAACCAAGTCAGTGATAATGCCAATTGTTGGCAGCAATATTGACACCAGTGTCAATGCCATCTGCAATAGCACAGTGGCATCAAAAGCAATGGTGCAAAGAGGAGACACATTGATGGTACCACCAGCAACACCAATGGTGGAATCTATGACAATGCTGACAGCAACCATACTGTCTCCGAGTACTCTGGTGGTAGGAATGCCAGAATCAATGACGTGTCCAATGACCGTCGTGCCAGTATCAGCAAAGGTATCCACATTGGTGCTGATGGCAGCAAGAACAATTCGTGCCAGCAAAAGCAATGTTGGCAGCAGCAGCAGTAATGCTCCCACCTGTGAGCTTGGCAGCAGTGGCAACACCAATAGCAATGCTGCTATGTTCAACAACAAAAATGGTGCCAATGGTTATGCTCTTACCAACAGGACGAGCAGCAATGGCGGCACCACTGGAGAGGATGGCAGCGACAGAAAGGCAGACCGCAGCGGCGGCAATGACGCCTTAAACATTGGTGCCGCCAGCAGCACCTGAACGAGTAACAGCACTGAGCCCAACAAGAGCGTTCCCTACAATAACAGGGAGGGATCTCAGCTAGACACCCATGTTTATACAGTGCTCTAAGGTTTAAAGCCTTTCTGCGCACATTATCTTATTTGATTCTCGCGACAAACCTGAGGTATGTCATATGAGTTCAGGCTGGGAAGTGAAAGTTTAGACGGTCAGCATTTTTTCCATGATCACACAATTACTTGATGTCTATGGAGTGATTTGAACTGTCATAAATGAAATTCCAAAAGAAAGAGTTCCAGATATGACTGATCAATTCATTAGAAAGGCCAGCAAATCACCAGTAATTGAGGGCAATAATTGCTTGCAATGATCAAAGACCCCAAGCAAATGTCCCAGGCCCCCTTTAAATCCAGGCTTCTTCCTTCTGACAGTACATCATTGGGACCTTCCTTGACAAGAGAAAGGCAGCCCTGATTTAATGAGGAGATGAGCTAAGAGTTCTCCACCTTTCCCTATTGCTTCATGGTGGTGAGGAGGCAACTGAGGAAATTGGACTGGTCGTGAGATTCAGCTGCCTCTAGCATCTGGGTAAGGAAAACCACCCCAATCAGGATCTCCTTGGCTTAGTTTCCTTTTTGTAGACCAGGTCATCTCCAACTCTGATGAGAAAGAAGGGACATAAGGGTCACCTCTTGGTAGTGTGTGTAAGTGCAGGCTGGCTTTTGTGCTTACGGGTAAGGAGAGGTCCAACCCAGGCCTTGGGGAGGGGCTGAAATGGGATCACATTCCTTAGCTGGAATGGGAGAGGTCTCTCTAAAAGCTAGACTGAATGGTGGGGGTTTTGAAAAGAGAATATCACATTTTAATATTAATAATCAAATGATATAGCATTAAAATTAATTTTCCTCAGAAGACTTCCTAGAAGGTATTCAGTTATAGCATTTACTTAATGTGAGGTATGCCTATATCCAACGCTGACCTATTTTAATAGACTTCTAGGCTACATGATGACAAAGCATTAATATAATAATAAAATTGTCTTAAAGAGAATTAATTATTCCTGTCAGACTGAATTCTTTAATCTTTGAATGATTACCACCCTCACAATGCCATTGACATCGTCTGATTGGATTACAGCAAGGTATTTGATAAAGTTCATGTGGCATAGACGGTTAACTGTGCATTTGGGGGTGGTGGGGGGGGGTTGAGTGTTGGAACTAGATGACTGAATGATCCCAACTAGGGGGTTAATGGATTGATGTCATCCTGAGGAAAGGTTTCTAGCAAAGTGACTCAGGGCTCTATCTTTGCCCTGTGCTGTATAACACTTTTATCAATGACACGGATTAATACATAGTTGACATACCTATTAAATTTGTAGGTGTCATGAAATAAAGGAAGAAACAAATCCCCTGCATAACAGAATTGGGATCCAAAATAGATACGAGGAGGTTGCTATGGGGGCCTGAAGCAAATTTGGTTCCAGTTATTCAGCATCAACATGAACGTTAAAGTCTTGAACTTAGGTTGAAAAGGAAAACGGTTACACAAATAGAGAGTGGAAGAGACATCCTTGGAAAGCAATCATCAAGAGACTTGACTGCTCCAGTAAGCTGACAATGTAAGTCAGTGATGTGATGGAGCCACTAGCAAAGTTAATGGGATCTTGGACTAGACTCAGATGGTTTCTAGTTTTAGTCCATGCATCCAGTCTAGAGATCAGGAGCGATAGTCATCCTTGACACTCCTCAGTTAGACACCATCTAGAGTAGTGAGCCCAATTCTGGGCATCAGTGGAGCAGGACGTTAATGGGCTGGGAATGCATCCCAAGGCTCAGGCTACTGAGCTATGTCATTTGAGTATCAGGTGAAGGAAATGAAGATACTGAGCTTGACAAAGATAAGACATAGGAACACGTAGCTATTTCCAAGTTTTTGAGGGGAATCATGTGGAATGATAATAACTGAGGTTCACATAGCACTTTCATATATATACACATATAAATGTATACACATATATACACACACACACATGTAAATGTGTGTATACGCCCACACACCCACACATACACACACATATAAATGCCATCTGATCCTCATAACTCTATGAAGTGTGCAAGGTGACCTTTTTGCTTTTCTTCATACAAGATTCTCTATCTCCTATGTCTCTGCCTTTGCATTAGCCATCCCTTATGCACACCTGGAAATCTCTCCTTTCCCTCTGCCTCTTAGAGTCCTACCTGTCACTATTCACCTCAAAGGTCACCTTCTCCATGAAACCTTTCCTGATTCCCCAACTAATAGTTTGCTTCCTCCCTGATTACCTTGTAATTAAGCTGTTTGGCAGTCATTCTGAATGTATTCTGCATGTATGTCCATATGCTGCTTCCTCAAAAGAATGTAAGCTCCTTAAGAGAAGGAGGGACATTTTGTTTTTAGCTTTGCATGCCCAGTGCATAGCATACAACAGAAAATAAATGTACCTTGATTGATAGATCAATCAACACATATTTATTAATATTTATTGAGCACTTACTATGCACTAAACACAGGGGATACAAGTGCAAAGAATGAAGAAATGAAACAATCCCACTCAAAGTGAATTTACCTTCTGAAGAGGGAGATAGCAAATCCATATCAAAAAATTTAAAAATAATAAATACAAGTATATGCAAAATAGTTAAATACAAATTACCTTGGGAGAGAGGGGTTGGGATCAGGAGAAGCTTCATGCAAAAGATGGCACTTGTGCTGCATCTTCAAGGAAGGGAGGAATCTCATGAGGTCAGGAGAATGAGGGAAGGTATTCCAGGCATGTGGGATGGTCAGTGTAATGGTATAGACATGGGAGATGCACTGTGTAAATCAGGACCTGAAAGGATAGTTTGGCTGGATTGTAGAGTGTCAGGGGGAGAGTAATGTCCAATTAGGCTGGAAAGACAGGTTAGGTGAGGACTGAAAAACTAAACAGGAGAGTTTATATTTGATCCTAGGGAGCAAGAGGAGGCTGCTGGAGTTGGTTAGTGATGTTTCTGTAGTGTTTTCTTCAGCTTCCGTGGCAAAGGAGCCTCTTGGAGCAGTGGAAATTGGTGTTGGGCTTTGCCAGAGTAGTGGGGAGCCAGGTGCTCCTTCACGAGTTTGTTTCTTCTTCATGATTGGTGGGGGCTTTCTAGGATGTGTGCTGTTCCCCTTAGCTGGGTTATTGATGGAACTCCTGGTCAACCCTGATGACAATTTAATACAGAGCATGGAAGATGCAAGTGACCTTTGCTGGGAATGATGTCGACCTTTTCTCCTGTTAAGGAACTGTTTCATTTATCTAACTTATAGGAAATATTGTGATTGCTAAATGAACTGTCCAAGGCAAAGATCGCCCCTGTTCATTTTGAAACAGTTGAGTAGATAGTAGTCATAGGAGGAGGTCAAAGAGCATGTCTTCATAGAAGCCTTTGGAAATTCATGGTCTCTGCTCAAGCCTGTGGTGTCATGGTAACCTTTAGCTGCTTGGTGTTGGCCAAGAGCTCCCATTTTCTTAATAGGCTCTGAATGGACCCCAGGAGCAAAATCCATGCCTAGCCTGAAATGCTCTGGAGCTCTTCAGAACCCACCTGGCTGGGTTTCTACCTGGGAGGCAGCATTTCAGACCAATTGGCAATAATGGCCAGCTCTCCCTCTGACCATCCTTCCTATGCTGCCAGGAAATGGAATTTTTTTTTTTAATTTTTAGGCAGTTGGAGTTAAGTGACTTGCTCAGGGTCATACAATTAGTAATTGTCAAGTGTTTGGTCTGAGGCCGGATTTGAACTCAGGTCCTCCTGACTTCAGGTCCAGTGCTCTATCCATTGCACCACCTAGCTGCCCCCTGAAACTGAATCTTACTCCCAGTTCTAGCAGTCATGGAGCCCAGGGATTGAACAGGAGCAGAAAGTTAAGATGTCCAGCAGTCTGGGGTTAATAACTGATGGTACTTTGTGCTTTGTGGGTGCTTACTGAATGTGCAGGGCAGAAGAGAGTTGTCAGCTCTCCTATTCTATGCACTGGTCAGACCCCACGTGGTAGATGGGCTCCAGTTCTGGGAACCCTGTTTTAGGAACAAAGATGAGATGAAGAATCTAGAGATGGATATCTGGACCAGTTAGGGTCCTCCTGATATATGAGAGCTCATTAAAGGAAATGTGGATGTTTAGCCAGGAGTAGAGAAGACTCAGGAGAAACACAGATGCTTCATTCAAGTATTTGAAGGGTTGTCACTTGGAGGAAGAAGGCTAGGCCTTTTCTGTTTTCTATATTCTATTTTCAATTCTTTTTGCCTTATAGAGCAGAATTGGGAGCAAAGGGTAGGGGAGAAAGTGTTTGAGACATTGATTTAGGCTTGATGTCAAGAAAAAAGATAACAATGGCAGACATAGGTAGGTGGCAAAGCATGAATGTGTCTGAGATGCTTCCTGGCTGTGTGACCCACAGCAAGTTACTCAACCTCTTTCTGCCTCAATTTCCTCATCTAAAATGAGGATAATAATAGTACCTACCTCATAGGGTTGTTATGAAGATCTAATGAGATAATATGTGTGAAGTGCTTTGCGAACCTTAAGGAGCTGTAGAAATCATCATCATCATCATCATCATCATCGTCATTGTCAGCAGCAGCAGCATTGATCAGAGCTATCCTAAAGGGGAGAAGGCAGCCTTGGGAGGAGGAGTGACCCCCTCACTGGATGTCTTTCTATTAGGAGCTGAGTGACTAATTGTCCTGAACAATGTGGAGAGGATGTAGACAGTTGACCCTACAGCTAGTGTGAGCCACTTGTCACAAAGCCTTGGACAGTTACATTCCTTATATAATTAATGCCCTTGGCATCCCTTCCATCCACTCTTAGGTCATTAAGATGATAAACCATACTTGGGCCCAGATAGAAATGGGTGTCAAGCACCATCCCCGGGTTACCCTGTTCCAACATGTTATGATGAAAGGATGGGGGAAATGCATGGATTAAAAGAATTCTCTCCAATGGCTTCATATGACTCGGGGCTGAGCTTCTACTTGAGGAGCCCTGCTTTCTGCTTATCACAGAATCTCTGTACCCCTTTACCAAACAAAAGTACTGCACCTCCTCATTCAGCCATCCCCATAGAATTAGGGATGTTCCACAAAAGTGACCTTTCCATGTAACTGAAGCTCATTCCTTAACATGTCTAAGCAACTCTGGATGGGTTCAATTAAAAATACTCCTGATGAAAGCATTTCAAACCAAATCCTGAGCTTCCCAAGGTGGCAGCATCCTCTGAGCCAGCCCTTGGCCTTGGAGGGTGGTTCCATTTGAAGAATTCGAGTTCTGGATGGGGCCCTTCTCCTTAGGCAGCAGGGCGGTCCTTGTCCTAGTCCCATCTCCCAAAAGGACAAAGTGCCAAACGGAGTCAAGATCCCGGGGATTCATTAGGAGAATGGCTTATCTTCATGAAAAGCCTGGAAGGGTTTGAGGTTTAGGATCTTACAGTTGGTCGGCTTCCTCCATGGGAAGAAAAGGGAACGACCATTTATTTAGTGCCTACTGCATGCCAGACACTGTGCTAAATGCTTCACAAATACCATCTCATTTTATCTTCACAACAGCTCTGTGGCTGTAATTATCCCCATTTTACAGCTAAGGAAACAGAAGCAAGCATAGGTTCAGTGACGCAGCCAGGGTCTCTAGCTAGTGAAGTGTCAGAATCTGAATTTGAACTCAGGGCTTCCTGACTCTAGGTCTAGAGCTCTATCCGTTGCTCTGCCCAGCTGCCTCATCACTGGCCTCTTCCCTAATACTTCACTTTGTCCAATGAGCTGAAACTTTTGAAAAGAGAAACTGTCAGGCTGTTCTAAGATTGCCTTGAACCTCACCCAGACATCTAGCATCCCTTTAGAGCTCAAACCCTTGGTTATGGCTCCTCACTGTGTTCCCTCTGAAATTTCTATTAAAAAATAAGGTTCATGATGGAAGGGACACATCTATGTTATTGAGTTTAAAGGAATGGATAGATTTTATTATTAATTAATGAACTGGCCATTAAGTGCTTACTATATTCCAGGGACAGCTAAATGGTGCAGTGGCTAAAGTGCTGGGCCTGGAATCAGAAACTGAGTTCAAATCTGGCCTCAGACTCTTGCTAGCTCTGTGACCCTAGGCAAGTCACTTAATACTTTTTGCCTTAGTTTCCTCATCTGTAAAATGAAGAAGGAAATGGCAGACTTCTCCAATATCATTGCCAGGAAAACACCAAATGGGGTCACGGAGAGTCAGACATGACTGAAACAACTGAACAACAGAGTATTCCAGGGACTGTGTTGGGTACTGGGCACAGAAGGACAGGAATGAATCAGTCCCTGTCCTCAAGGTGCTTCTCTTCTAGAGGAGTGAAAAAGGGGATACAACATCTCTAATTATGAGTAAATGCAGTCATAGAATGTGATTTTAAGAGGGAGAGTACTAATAACCTTGGGCTCAGGCAATCATTTCTTGGAGCAGCTGAGCTAAGCCTTGAAGGGTCAGAGGCGAGGAGAGAGTGCACATACACCTTTGGCCTCGAACATGGAGAATCTTGAGTGAATCCAAGTTTTAACTAAGTGAACATGAACATATGGGGATGCTCCTTACAGTTGGTAAAGACAGTTTCCTTAGACAGGACAGTATGGGCTTACTGTCTCCGGGTGCCTGGGGCCCTTTGGGAGAGCCCTTGACCTAGAGGAGCAGGATCTAGAGCACGCCATGAGCACATGCTGATGAGACTCACCAAGAAGAATCCCTGGGAAGGTGAAGCTCATGTGAGCCTGGAGTGTGCATCCTTCAGCCTGATAGTAAGCCAGCCTTTGGGTTTATCCTGAGAGCTTCAGTGAGAAGAAAGGCCATTGGGGTCATGACCATAAATGCCAAGGCAAGCAGGCCTCTATGCTTGGCGTGGCTGGCTACATGAGCCACACTTCCCTGGAAGCCCAGTGCCTTGAGTGCCATCTTTGTCATGGAGAGGCCCTGACGAGACGGGGCTCCCAGTGATGTTTGTGGGAAGGGCCCTTCTCCACCTTTCCCAGGGGGCGAGCAGTCTGGGGCCTCATCTGCAGAATCATCTCCTTTAAGGAGATGCACCTAAAAATGATAACCATGTGCCTGCAAAATGTTTTAGGAAAGTGTGCTGTAAGAGCAGGAGCTGTTCCCACTGAGGTCACCTAGCTCTCCAGGCTCCAGACCAGCTTCCTCTGGCCCCTCCAAGCTCACCTGCACACCTCCTCCCTGCTGCCGGATCAGGCTTCTGGAGGAGAAGACGGATCTCATTGCTTCCTTCGTCTGCTCAGACGTTGGCAGCCACTCCCCAGTGTCTGCCAGACTTTGGCCTTTGGCTTCCGAGGTCCATTCTAACCTTGTCCAAACCACTTGCTCACTATTTTCAACCATTATGACTCAACCCAAAGTTGGTGCCAATCTTCTTATAGCCCCCTCATCACCACCACTACACACACACACACACACACACACACACACACACACACACACACACACATATCCCATGGCCATGCACTTTCCATCTGCAGCGTTCTTCCTCTTCCTTTTTGACCGTTCATTGGAGACCCGCCATGTTGCCTTTAAGGACCAATAAAGCACTGCATCCTCCCTCTTGTCTCCTCCAGCTATGGCTAAACTCCTTCCTTCGTCATTTCTCTCCCTTGGAGAACTCAGAATCTAATGGGAGAGACGGTGAGCAAACCCATGTGTACAAACCAGCTATCACAGGACAGATAGGACTTGAGGAAAAGAGGGTTGGGAGGGCTTCCTGGAGGAGACAAGATTTTAGCAGAAAATGGGCATTTTGTTGTTCCTGAAAGTGATCAGCCCTGGGAACCGCTGGGGTTTGTTGAGTTCGGGGTGGGGGAGTGACTGCAGGCCTGCATTTTAGGGAAATCCCTTTAATGGCTGGATGGGGGATGGACTGGAAGCAAGCAACCCCACCCCCACCCGGGAAGCAATTGCCATGTATGAGGTGATGAGGGTCTGCACCAGTGTCAGAGGAGAGGATGTACTAGAAACGAGAGACCACAGAGCCCCACGAGTGAGTGTCTCAGACAGGATTTGAACTCAGATCTTCTCAACTCCCAGTGCAGCACTCTATCCCCTGGGACACCTAGCCGCCTCTGCACAGTCACCTTCTGTTCATTCATGCAGTGTTAGAAATCTGATTCTGCCCTCTTTGAAAAGGTAATCAGAGGCCCAAGAGCTGATGCTCTTTCTCTGGCCCCTTTTTATTTCTCCGCCTCACCAGGCACTTCTAAGTGCTGAGGGATTTCTGATGTGACCAGGAAGTCGCATCTGAGGGCTCATTAATAACAGGCTAAGGAACACCTTCAGAATAGAACAGAATGTTTTTAAAATCATCAAAAAATGCCCTCTTTGACTTGCTGTTTATTTGCTCTGATTGAAAAGAAGCTAGTCTAGTGACAAGCTCTTGGACCCTCATTTGGAGTCCTGAGTTCAAAACCCACCTCCAACACTTAACCAGCTGTGCAATTATAGTCATCATTGTGGTGACATGTCACCCATCAGTGCCTTCACAAATCTGAACCTCAGGCTCATTGTCTGGAAAATGGGGATGACAACGCTGGCCCTACCTACATTCCAGGTGCATCGTTAGGAGCTTGTGATGGAGTGTGGGCAGAGTGCTTGGTCAGCCTCGAAACCTTCTCTAAACGTCAGCTACGACTGTTAGGACCCCCGAAGCCCCGTGCTGCTGTGGGTAAAGCTAATGAAACGGCGAAAAGGAATGCATTGGGGGGGGGGGCCTAGGGGCTCCTGAATTATGCAGTCCAGATGTTAACACTATAAGTGTTTTCTAATATTAAATCTCTCGAAATAGTATCCTCTTCTGACACTAAATGTGCACTTTGAGAAGTGAGAAACAAAGAATGTTCAGCAAAATCACCCTCCAAAACACCTTTGTAAACTAACCCCTAGAATGGGAGGTAGAGTCCTCTTGGCCAGGGCTACCCCAGCAAATGAAAGACTTCTCAGTACTTGGGGGTGAGGACAACATAACTCTCCTCGTTGGACTTCAGATCATTTAATTGGTTTGGCACAGGGCCTTCCCTGACAGACTTGCCCTGGAAGTTATCAACATTAAACAACAGCATTAAAATAATGTCAGGTTGGTTCTGGGCTAGATAGAGGAAAATGTGGCCTGTTCCTTTGTGTTTTAGCCTAGTTCTGGATCTCATGGTAATGAAATATATTCTCTCCCTCTCTCTCTCCCTCTCTCTCTCTCTCTCTCTCTCTCTCTCTCTCTCTCTCTCTCTCTCTCTCACACACACACACACACACACACACACACACACACAAACACACACGCACACACACTCCCCTCTAGTTCTGGATCTCATGGTAATGAAATATATTCTCTCCCTCTCTCTCTCCCTCTCTCTCTCTCTCTCTCTCTCTCTCTCTCTCTCTCTCTCTCTCTCACACACACACACACACACACACACCACACACACAAAACACACACGCACACACACTCCCCTCTAATTAAACTACTGGCTTCATCAGCATCACAAAAACCATTTGTGTATGGCATTCTCACTCACGCCAAAATGATGCCAAGAGATACATGCTTTTGCCACACCCGTACCTTTGGGTGTGAGGCTTAGCCTGCTTTTAGGAGATGATGCTGGGTACAATGCCACAACCCAGGAAAGTGGATCTATCCAGAATCTAGACCGATTGTGATGATGCAGAAATATTAAGGCTTGTGAGGTTTTACACTGAGATAGACAAGCTTGTGCTAGAGTCTTTTGCAGATAAATCAGTTTCTGGTAAGCAGAGCCTGGCCACCTTTGAATACCTCAGTCGGAAGTAGGTCAGGAGTGAGTGAACCTGGGGTTTGGTAGAGTTGCTTGTGTATCAGGAGTTTCATCCATTGTGGCATTTATCATTCTAAATGGGAATATTGGCACGTTCATCCTCCTCTGAGTGGAGAAAGGGGCTCTGTATATCCAACCTAAGTCATGTTGGTTATAGACTAAAAATAGACTTCAATTGATATGGATGTAATTAACACACACACACACACGTGTATGTGTGCATGTATGTATATACTATACATATAATATATATAAATATATATAACATCCAAAGAGAAATTTGATTGGTGAAATCAAATCTTGAAATGCTCTCACGGCCACTCACTTACTGACAGGAAGGAAGAAATGTGATTCATTGTAAGGAGTCTTACTCTTGTCTAGACTTAGGCTCCATAATGTGGTGTGTTGTTTCATCCAGTGAGATGAATCACTTTTTTACCATCACTCGGATACAAAGTTGAGTGGTGATCAAGTGGGGCCCTCCGCCAGTGCAAAGCTCACAGGAATATTTCCTGATCAATGGCTGGCTTCTTGTTATAAAACCTCAGTGTTCAAAGTTCACTTCAATGCTATCCAGTCTAACCCACATCTCACTAAGACTTGCAGCCCCCCACCACAATATCCCTGATGAATGATCACCCAGGTTCCACTTAAAGACTTCAGGAAAGCGATACCACTAACTCAGCCCACTTCGCCTTTGAATAATTGTTGGGAAATTCCTCCAGGCCCCACTAATATTGAGCCTAGGTTGTCCTAAAGCTTTCTCTCATTTTCCATATTTTTCCATCTCTTTGATCTTCTGAGGTGAAGCAGAATGAGGCTAACTATTTGACTTTGAAGCACTTCTTCATATGAATGAATAAATGAATGAATGAATGCATGAATGAATGACTACTCTTTCACTAAGTACTTAACTACGTGTGAAGCAATGTACTCTACATAGTGAGGATACCTAGAAAGATAAGACAGTTGCGGCTCTCAAGTTGCTCGCATTCTAATGGGAAAACAGCACAAACAGGAGATTTGGGTCCGAGTCAGATGGGAAGGCTCCGTGATGTGGAGGGTCAGTGGCAAAGCAGATGACTTTTGTTGTCTTTAATGTCATTACCACTCATAAAACTGTCTCTGTCGCTCATGTTGAACCATGTGGCAGAGTCATGGACTTCGGTGGTGAGGACTTTCCTCCCCAAGTATTCAGTAGCTGGGGAACGCTGCACCTGGGACAAAGATGCCAGGTCACCTCTCCATACAGGTTGTTTCCCAAGTGACCTTGGGAAAGTGTTACGGGGAGTAGAGACACTGAGTTACCTCCAGACAGTGACTTATCTAGCAAAGTGTGTGGTTGCAGAAACAAATCTGGTCTATGGCTCTTGGTCAGTGCAAGGACCTGGAGCCCTGTGCCTCTTTGGCTTTTATATGATTTTTACATAGTACGAGAGGGGAACAAAAATGGTCAGCCAAGCTGTAATTAGATCAGCGCATATGCTGGTGTGTCATGACTGGGGCAGCGGGGGAAGCTACGGAAGACTTTTCAAGGGTTGACAGGTGAAACAGTCACAAAATAGAGTCACTTTGGCCTAACAGAAGTCACCTAAATGATCTCTGCCTCAGTTTCCTTACCTGTAAAACAGGGATAGCAAGCTCAAAGTCAAGACAGTGATTGTGGGGGGAGAATGTTTAGCCCCAGGGCTCTTTGGCTTGGGGTCTTGAGCTGTCTCCACAGGGAGAGGTACATTAAATTGCCTGGTACATGCAGCTTCCTAGCTCTCCCTCAGGGTGCCTTGATACCTTAGTTTGAAAACAGGGATTATGTCCCTCCCAATTCATCCACAACAGTGCCAATGACAGTTGCTCTTTTCACCCAAAATCTTCTATTCTCCATTTCATCTCTATCTCAGTTGTATTTGATATCAAGTCCTCCATGCCCCAGTTCTAAGACAGATTTATCCTGGAATCACTGCTAGGCCTGGAGGATTTATCAAACCCTCCCCTAGAAGAAGAGCTTTCTACATAGTCTCTTCTGTTTCTGGGTGTGGGTCCTCATGCTAAGCCTATGAGGATAATAATACCTGTATTGCTAAACTCAAAGGATTGTTGTGATACTCACATGAGATGGTTGGATGGATGGACAGATGGACTGATGGATGGATGGAGCATTTGTTAGGTGCATACTCAGTGTCAGGCACTGTACTTGATCAATACAAATATGCACAAAAAGATAGTCCTTGCCCTCAGAGAGCTTGCATTCTGTTGGAGGAAGAAAGTACACAAAAGGGAGATAGAACTGTTTGGGAGAGAGAAGTATTTGTGGGAGAGAGGCTTCTAGTGCACAGTTGGGAAAGTCTGGAAAATGGTAAGTAGAACACAGAGTGACAGGTGCATGGCCTGGATACCTCATGGGAGCACAGTCTGAGACAGGGACTCAGCCACCAGAAGAGAGGCCCTAGGGAAGAGGCATCTCCAGGGTTAGAAGATGATGTCCAGAGAGGAAGGGGAGAACCCATGAAGTCCTTAGAAAGTTTGAAAGGGCTGCTAACCATATATTTTATAAGCATCTATTAACAGGCTCCCATGTGCCAGGCACCATAGTAAGAGCTAGAAATGCAATCATAGAAATAAAAC
Source organism: Phascolarctos cinereus (assembly GCF_003287225.1). NCBI lineage: Eukaryota > Metazoa > Chordata > Mammalia > Diprotodontia > Phascolarctidae > Phascolarctos > Phascolarctos cinereus. The sequence goes on along the minus strand of NW_027555514.1, from coordinate 5,081,232 downwards.
AGTCCCTGCTCTCAAGGAGCTTACATTCTAGAGGAAGAAAACAACTTGAATATATCTAAGTATATATAAAACAAAGACAAAAATAAGGTAATTTGGGGGGCTACTGGGGGGGGTAGGGAGTATGGATCTCCTGTATCAGCTCTCCTGTATCGGTCAGTGCTTGAGCTGGGCTTTGGAGGAAGGTAGGAATCTAAGAGGTGGGGGTGGAAGGGGGAAGAAGCATTCTAGGCAATGGTGGGCAGCCAAACACCCAGCCTGAACTGGCTTGAGAGCTTCTCTTCCAATTTCGTGGTGACAACCAATCTAAGACAGGTAAATTACTAGTCATAGAAAGTCTCATGAAATACATCAAGGCTGAGAGGTTTAGTAGATGGACAGGGACCCACCCACAGGCTATGCTCTGGTAAAGGTATTTCTCTGTTATAATGAATAGAGCTTATTTTTATCATTTAAGCACAATGCTAGCATACAGTAAGCACTTAATAAATGCTTTATATATCTGTCTGTATCCAAATGTCCAAAATTTAGGGGAAAAATTAAAGCCTTCCATGCCCCAGCTATGCCCCAGCAAGATGAGCCCCCAGTAGTGTAGCTACAGAAAACATCCAAGTAATCAGTGATCTGACGAAAGCTTGCTTCCAGAAGAGGGTGAACAACAGCTCATCTTTGTAGAGTGCTTTAAGGTCTGCAAAACCCTTTCTTCATCTGTGAGGTATGTGTGGTAAATATTGTCATTCCCATTTCACAGAGCACAAAACTAAAGCAGAGAGGGATTAAGTGGCTTGCCCCAAGAGCACACAGTAGAAAGTATCTGAGAGGGGATTTGGAAACGCAGGCCATCTGCCTCCAAGGCCATCTCTTCATCCACTACACTGCACTGCAGTAAATACCAATGCTCCACTTCCAGGGCTCATGGCATTTGCCTGCTGTCTCAGTCTTAGGAAGTTGGGCTTGAAGAGATCACCATAGAGCATAGATACTGAGCACCATCTAATTACAAATGGATCTCCTGGCCCCAGTGTGGCTTGGAGTGTTGCATGTTCGTTTGAGGCCAGGTTCCATCTTCTCAATGATAGGGATGCAGCCAGAATCCTTCAATCAGAGGTGCCTCGTGGCATGAGGAAAGCCAGTTAGGCACAGGAACAGACTAGACTGAAGCCCTTTTGGAATGGTTCCAGGAATTCTCTTTTTACAATTTCTGCTCAACCTGAAGCCTGTCCAAGCAAAGGAAGGAATGACTCCATCCTTCCCCATTCACATCTTATCCCTGGCGGCTCCCTACCTGCAGACCTGGTGTGTGGGGCTTTCCGTCTGTGTCTCTGAGTCCTCAGGGACTTTCTATAAAGGCGGATATGAGTGCATGTTTGGGGGGTTTCTTCAATAAACATCTTTCTATAAGAGAAAAATAGTTGATTCTGTTAAAGAAAAGTGTCCTATATTCTAAGACCAAGATAGTTACATTAATGGCCCCATCTGGGGGTGGGGGTGGGGATCCAGTGCACCTTACCTGACAACCTGGTCTTTTTTTATGTGTTTTTACCATTTAGGGTTGTTGATAAAATGTACTTGATACCTTATCTATCACAATTTCCCCGTCCCACTTCCCAAACTAGAGTGTGAATTCACACTTTACACCCCCTCCATCTTCTCTCTCTCTCTCTCTCTCTCTCTCTCTCTCTCTCTCTCTCTCTCTCTCTCTCTCTCTCTCTCTCTCTCTCTCTCCCCCTCTTCTTCAATCCTTCTGTCCTTCATTCTCTATATCTATCTCTTTCTCATCCCTCCCCCTCCCCCATTTTCAAGATGAACAGAACATCACTTTTCTTAGTCTTTTTTTTCAACCTTTTTTTTTTCATTCTGAATTGTCCCAGTTTGAAGTTCCTGAGAATAGGTTACATGGTGGCCTATAAATAAGAGAACAGATGTAAGTTTCTTAAATCAATGGCTTTTGTACATAAAGTGATTTTAAATTATGAGAAGAGTTTTTCCTCCGGGTTCCACATCAGAAAACCCTCCTCCACTGGTCATATTCAGGCCTTTTCAATAATCTGTTTTCCCCTTTGTTCCATGAACAGTAAGATATTTTTCAGATCTTTACTTGGCTAAAGGTCATCTTCAAGAAATTAAGTTTCAATGGTCTTCATTCTAAAACTGACTTTCCTCTTTGTTGGGCCCTGTGGATTTTGGCAAAAACAACAAATTGGGGGAGGGTGCCAGGAAACTCTTATTTACACCCCATAGAACCCTGTATTCTTATCTTAAAAGGGAAGAATCCCCCTCAAGCTGCCCCGCCAAGTGCCCCAAATGCTGGACATGAAAATTCTTGTTCACAAGTAACATTGTTGACAAATGAAGATAAATATTAACTAAATAGGAAAGTGTAGCTTTAAAACGATAGGAACTGTTTTCAGAATGGTTGATTTTGAAAGTCAATTATTTAATTTTTTTGCAGCAATTAAGACAACTCTCTGCCTAAGTTCTTTGTTAAACATATGTGTGTGTGAAATTGACAAACATTTATACACACATATACATCTATGCACACATGTACATAAAATTTTCTGCGTGCAATCTCTCCTTCTGCCATCAAGTTTCTACATCTGACGTTATTAGTATGGCTATAGTGGAGAGTCAACCTTAAAGCCAGGAAGCCCTGAGTTCAAGTTTCACTTCTGACACTTCCTGTCTGCATGACTTTGAGTAAGTTACTTGATCTGCCAAGCTCTGGGCAACTCAAGGTACCATTCTGTGGTGGCCGAGGAAGCTTTCTGTAATGAGAACATCTCCGGGGGACACCCTACCACATCTGGAGCATCGTTCCACTTCTGGGCGCTACCACCTTCTCAGTAGAGGCCAAGCCACTGGAGGGCAGGTCCTGGGCTGGCCTTCATTGTCTTGTTTTCCAGCAAGAGGGGGTGATGGGTCAGTCAGCAACATTAACAAAGGGAGACAGCGGCATTCATCACTCTTCTGAGACATCCATCTTATCACACAGTCTCAGTTCTCCAGAACTTATTTGAAAATCCCAAAGGCAGCAAGACAGAGGGCTCAAGGGCCACCAAAGGGGAGCCACTTCTCTGAGAGCCACTCCCCATGGGCCTTCTCTCAGGCCTGTCCAGTGTGATAACGTGTAATATCCTTGAGATGGTCTAGTATCTGGTGTTACAGTCCAGTGGTAGAGGAGAAAGGGCCTTGGACTGAGAGACAGAAGACCTGCCTCATGGCCAGTCTCAGCTGTACTCATGGCTGATGTATCTTCAACAAGTCTGCCACCCTCTCTGAACCTCCGTTTCCTCATCTGTAAGATGGGGTTGGAACATATCAGCCCAGCCTCTCTGAAGAGTCCTTTATGAGACTGAGGAGCTAGCAGGTGGGCAGGGGTCCGAATGCCAGGTCTTAAGCAGAATGAGGACGGGCAAAGGTGTTCACACTGGCCAAGAAGATGGTAACGAGTTAGCAATCTAACAAGGACAGATGATTATAAAAAGAACTTCAAGAAGCAGACAGAAGAATTCAGACATATCACACCTGGGCCCTTTGGGTGTAGCATTCAAGAGTCCTGAAGGGTCTACATGGGCTGCCCCCATGTCAGAGCCATGTCAAAACTTTGGGCAGTAATTGTGAAGCTGTGAGGAGGGCTGGGGACATCTGTCAGATTCTGAAAGAAACAGAGAAGTATGGGAAATACTGGGCATTTTACAGAAGGGGGAGGGAGGGAGGCTCTTGGTTTTCAGAAGGAGAAACAGTTACAGAAGCATCTTAGCATCTTGGAGACAGAGGAACCCGAGTTCAGGTGCCCTCTCTGCTACGTATTTGCTGAACGTGGCTACAAATAGTTCCATGAGATTGATTGTGTGTTTGATAGAAGAAGCTTTTGGCTTAAGATAGGACAGCTGCACATTCCTTACTGCTTTCATGAGTGTTCAGCTCAGTAGCTGGAGCCTAGCAGGGTCAAATCGTGGTATCTCATTGCATAAAACACCAAAAGCATTTGCCTTCTAGTACAAACATGGTGAGGATAGGACAATGGGGTTTTTGTCCCATGGCAAAGTTAAAAACAACAGGAGCTTAGTAATATGTGATCAAAAACCATTGGTTAAAGTTGGGTGGGGCGAAAGAGGGAGAGCTTCTGCCCTCTTCTCTCTTGTACCTTCATCATGTCATGGAGGCCTCAATGCCAGTAAACATTAGGGTCTGTGTAGCCTACTTAGTGGCAGTCCCCTCCCTCAAATAAAGGTGTAATGATACTTGCTTTGAGCATGATTCCACACTATACCTTGCTATCATATGTTGTAATTGGAGTGAATTCATGTTCCCTTAGATGACAAATGTGTGATGGCCAGAGTGAGGATAATTATTTGAATAGACTGAGACTGTGTATTACAATAGTCATTTCTGGGACCAGCCCCTCTCCCTTCAAATGGAAAAGGTTCCCTCCTTTAGGACACAGATCAGAGGACACAGAAAAAGCCACCTCGCTGCCACTGTAGGTGATCTTAGAGCACACCACAGGGACTCTTGAGTAATGGAGCTGCCAGTGGTCAGCAGGAGTGGAGACAAAAGAGAGAACCTCAGAGCCAAGCCCAAAACAGAGGATGTGCCTTGGTGGGGGCTCTTGCATGGCCAGAAGACAATAGGGAGGTTTGGAGGGAAGACATGTGCAGCCCGTGATTTAGGAAGCTAGAGAGAGCAGAGCCCGGCCACAGCTGCTGGGAGCGATGAGGCCAGAACACCCGGCCATCCCCCACGGGAGCCTTTGGGGGCTTTGGAGGAAGAAGACGGTGCCAACGTGCGGGAGACTGGGGAATGTTCAGGACCCACCTACCCACGAGCTCCATGCTTCCGAAGAGCTGTGTTAATTCACACTCGCTTGGCAGGCACTAAGTCTATGGGAATTGACAGAGGTTTGGAAATGAAAACCAGCCTTTTGTAAAAGAATGAATCTCTTTGGTTCAAGTAGAAAAGGAAGACAAGCTGATAGCAAAGACTTCCTTCAGGTTTCTTTTGTCCCCGAGCAGATAAAGAGCAAATGTTCCCAGTCAGAATGGCAAGGGTGGGTAGGGGGAGGCAGGGGCACCAGAGTGTCCTGGGAATGGACTTGGGGAATGAGGATGAAATCCAGGTAGCAAAGTGGCATGGTGGATAGAGTTGTGAGCCCAGAATCAGGAAGCCCTGAGTTCGTATCTGGCCTCACATATTTCCTCTTAACTTCTATCTGCTTCAATCTTCTCGACTGTAAAATGGGGTTAACAATAGCACCTACCCCACAGATAATATTTGTAAAGTGTGTGGCGTGTACCAGGTGTTGAAAAACTGCTTGTTCTCTTCCTGCCCCCTTTTTGTTATTTGACAAAAAAAACAGCCCTACAGAGCAGACATGCCTTCGATGTTCCCCGTAAAACATGAGCTCTCCAAGTGTAGGTCCCAGCCATGGCAAACTTGGGACAGCTAAGCAGTGCAGTGAACAGACCACAGGACCTGGAGTCAAGACCTGAGTTCAAGTTTTATTTCACACAGTAGCTGTGTGACCCTGGACAAGTCACTTAAGTCCTACTTGCCTCAGTGTCCACATCTGTAAAATAAGAATAACGATAGCCCCAAACTGCCAGAGTTGTGGTAAGAAAATGAGATCATATGTGTAAAGTACTTTGAGTAATAATAATTATTGTTATTGTTATCATATGTCTGGCCAGTGGATCATCTGGTCCAGTGTTTCAGCAGCAAAGATCAGAAGGGATAGCTTGTGGGCCAATGTGGAAGCTGCTTCCAAAGATTAGACACACAGCAAACTTATTCACACCACAAGCTTTGGCACCTCTCGCTGCTTGGCATCAGGGATACTATTTTGGGGCTTCCCCAGGCTTTCCTCCTTCCTCATCTCTGCCTTTCCAAAGCCCGTTCCTCATTTAAGGCTCAAGTCAGGTGCCTCCTCTTTTAAGCTTCATGTCCTCCTCTTCCATGAAGCCTGCCATGAACACTACCCCAAATGAAAACATCTCTTCCTTTCCCAACATTCCTAGAGTATCTTGTGCAGATGTCTCCTTTGCTTCTCTCACAATACCTCGTACCCATGTTCCTGCTCTCCACGACTCAGGGCAGTTCTGTTAAGCTCATGTTGCTCTAGGAGGACTTGCTGAGATTACAAGCTGCAGAGGAAGTGCTGACATGAAATGGGAGAGGGAATTCCCCCACCTGAGATTCCCTTTACCAACAAAACAGCAGGTCTAGTTTTTGTCCCTACACATATGCTAAATAATAGCTAATGCTTATAGAACAGTCTCTATGTGCCAGGCACTGTGCTAAGGGCTTTACAATTATGATCCTTTCAACACTGGCGTGGTTATTACCCCCATTTTACAGTTGAGGAAACTGAGGCAAACAGAAGTTAAATAGCATGCTTAGGGTCACACATCCTGAGGCCAGATGGAGGGCATGGATCATGTAATTTAAAACAAAGAAAATTCTTTCCCTTGAAAAATGTCATCTAGCTCAAATCTTTGCATGTAGCAGGTAATTCATAGAGGTGAGTTGAATTGAATAACTCTACACATGGCATATATCGACTTTAGGTCATAGGACCATGAGCTGTCAGGCTGAAAGGGACTGTAGAGGTCATTTGATTCAAAGTGAGATTCAGAGAGGTTAAATCACTTGCTGAAGGTCACCAAAATAGGAACCCAGTTCCTCAGGTGCTAAGTGCAGGGTTCTTTCTACTATGTCAAGATAGTCAGGGCCCCACTCAGGGTGGGTGCTGTCTGCAGCACCCCATGAGCCTGGCATCTGTGCAGATTCGGTCAGCAGACGACCACCATGTTTTGATTTAATCATCTGTACTTTCAGTGTGGCTTTGAAGCAGCATGAGAAAGGTTTGAAGACATAAGAGACATTTGGGCAAATGTTGGACTCCATCACAAAGAGTGTAACAAAGTCTAGCAACTGCGAAGACAAAACAGACCACCCTTCTCTTCTTCCTCCATGACTGGCAAAGACACCCAAGTGAACAGGCATCAAAATGTGCTTCTTCCTAATTCTTCCATGTCCTCTGGGAAACCTTGCTCTTGGCCAGCTCCCCACCCCAGACTGATGGCACAGGTTAGGAGGGGAAGACGATGATGATGAATAGATCTCTCATAGAAAACTGTCTCTTTCTCTCTTTATGATGGATCCATTATTTCCCTTTATCATTCATTTCAGATCTGAAAGATTAGGGAACACAGTCCTGGTACAAACATACTTTGGCATGGCTTGGCGAACATCTCAATTATTCATGCTGAGCTGCCTTGTAAAGATCTCATGAATTAATAACACATGGCTAAGTATCCCATCCATCAGCACTATAAAAATATTTGTAAGCCTCCATAAATGTTAATGGGAGAGGCAGGTAAACAATTGCTCCCCACTGGTTCTAAATCAGGGACCCAAATCGGAGTAACCTGCATCCTTGAAGCTTTTCAAGTGATCAGATTCTGTAATCCCACACTGGGACCTGAGAGTTAACGAAGGGGGAGCTTTGGGGTGGGGGAGGGTCAGTGCAGAGAAAGAAGGAGGAGGAGAATCATGACTCCTAATTGCAGAGGTGTGTTGCTAGTCTTAAGAACTGTGCCACTGGATACTGATATCGGTGGGCAGCAGTTTGCATTGTGAACCTGAGTGCACGGATCCAAATGCCACAATAGACAGGCATTAATTAAGTAGGAATTACTCTTTTTAAAGTGGCTGGCTGGGGAAGGAGAATTGCCACCTTGGAATGGCTGGCGTCCTCCCCCCCTTCTCTGGCCCCCTCCCGCTGCATGAGAAGGTGATAAATCGCTGGCTGCAGAAACAGCAGGGAGGCTTATTAATAGACGCCTGCAGCTCCCCTGGCAATCACTCCGAGTGCAAATGACACGACACAAAGGTTTTCCCTCTTCCACACAGGAGACGTGCATTTCCGATGAGCGTTTCTTGGAAATTGATGTAGAATTTCTGGGTCTGGATGGTGAAAGCCTGGGCTGCTTTGACATTGGGAAGGTTTTTATAAATGTGCCGTCACCTACGCAGTCATTACTGTGTTCTCCTCCTGATAGATTTTTAATGTCATTCTCAGTGCTGCTGTCTTGAAACAAAAGAACATCAAGATCCACTTTATTTTCAGCTAAATGGAGGAATTAACAGGCAGGCGAGGGTAAACAGCTATTTGTTTTAGTGCTGATTTCATCGCTGAAAACCCAACCAAACTTAAAATACAAAGCTGTGGAGCCAGAAGAACAGAGCTGACTGATTTTCCCTCCCCCAGCGTCTTCAGGGAGCAGTTTCTTGCCGAGGGGCCCTCGGACCCATTTCATGTTCATTCAGGTCCCTGGCTGCTTCTCTCCCTTCTACCAAGTGGCTGCTGCTCTCTAGAAATTCAGGCAGTTGCTTAGGAAGGGCAGCAAGAAGACGGGGCACCCAGAGCAGGCTGACCATCTTGCTGTTGTGTATTTGAGCAGATGTAGAGGTTAGTGGCTGAGATTTAGCTGGGAATTAAATGGAAAATGCCCTTTACTGTACTTTCAAGACCCTGATCAACACAGTGGCACAAAACTGACCTTAAGGGGATCTCTAGCTCACTGTGGGTGTCAGCTTTTTAAGTAAATGCAGATTATTGACCAGTCAACACATTTTTTTTTCCAATGGTGTGGCTTTCCTGGGTCATAAACTCTTTGAATCCTGTGTTTCCTGCTATCAATTAAACAGACCCAGGAGCCTTGGGCAGCTGACTTCCCCCCCTGCTCCTCAGTTTACTCCTCTGAAAAATTCAGGGCAAAGATGTTGGACTTAGAGGACAGTGAACTAGATGTAGAGCTGGAAAGAACCTTAGGCAGCATCTGGTCCAGCCCCCTATTTCACTGTGGGGGAAAAGGGATGGGGAATCATCAGCTCCGGATCACTAGGCTAGCAAGAGCCAGAGTTAGGATGAACATCGGCTCCTGATACTCCTGTACACTGTGTGCTCCTGGTTCTGTTCACTTCACCCTCCATCATTTCTTGCAAGCCTATCCATATGTTTTCTAAGATCATTGAACTCATCATTTCTTAGAGCACAGTAGTATTCCATCACAACAATATTCCATAACTTGTTCAGCCATTCCCCAATGGATGGGCATTGAGCAAATAAGTCATTTTGACTGTTATAAATACCCAAATTAACTACAAAGGACATATGAAGAAAGACACTATCTGCATCCAGAGAAAGAACTGATAAATAGAAGTATGTGTAGAATAATTTTCTATATATGTAGCTATTTGTCTGTAATGGTGGCCATCTCTAGGGTTGGGGGAGAGGGAAGAAAAAAAAGTTTAAAATAATTTAAAAGAAATTTGCAGCATAACTTTGTTGTATATTTAAAAGGAATAGCAAGTTACACATAGCAGATTTGCAGTTTCATGTGCAAACACCTTTTTTTATTATACTCTGTTATGGAAATTCGTGTTTTATTCCATAAATTAAAAATAAAACAAATTTTTAAAAATAAATAAAACTAAGATCTTGTGATATTCTTCTTCTTGGGCTTTGTTCTTATGGACAATGCTATTGTGGGACAAAATGGTGGATGAAATGAAACCAAGAGCTCTGTGTGATGTAAACTCATCCCTTGTCTCTCTACTGCCATCACTGGAGCCTCATTACATGATACCTCAGTTAGAGCAATGACCTCTTGCCAGATCTTACTGCACATAACCTCTCTGCCCCCTTAATACATCTGAGGAGACTCTGGAGGATAGATTAACTTCTAATCTGAGCTAATGCCATAGCCTCCTAATTCATTTCCATACTTCCCATCCTCTTTGCTCCCCAGTCCACCCACCCAGCCCCACCCACTGCCAGATTGGTTTCCCAAAGTTCAGTTATCCATGTCATCCCCTGTAATGCCCCTCAATGCCTCCCTTTGCTTTTAGGGTTAAATGCTGTCACTCCACCCTGGGGACTCTCTGGCTTCCTTGAAAGCTCAGCTCAGACACCACCTCCTGCCTCAGCTGTGGAGCTTTCTCCCCTCTGAGGGATTAATTTATGCCTATAGAATCATAGCATCTCTGAGCTAGAAGAAACCAACCTCAGCATCTGTCCTGATGACGGAGGACCACACCAGCCCTCCAGCATCCCTGCAAGTGGTCTGTGCTTGGACACCTCCAGAGAGGGGGGTGCCCACAGCCTCTTGAGGCAGCCCACTGCATGTTGGGATCACTCCAATTGGGAGGAAGTCTTCCCTTGCATCAAGCCTAAATCTGCCTCTCCAAATTTAACACATGCTTGATTGTGCAGACCCTGTAGCAGAAGGTAAGCTCCTTGAGGGCAGGACCTTTCATTCTTGTCTTTCCGTCCCCAGCACCTGGTACAGCACCTCCAATGTCAGAAGTGCTTAATAAATGCGTGCTGAGTTAAACTGCCTTGTAACTCTCCACGTGCCACCTAGCTCTGGCTCCCTGGGGCCAAGGACAGTAGGAACAGACCTGCTTCTTCTCCTGTGCCTTCAGATCCCTGAAGACGGCTCTCACGGCCCCTTGTGCTCTCTTCTTCAACCTGAGCAGCCCCGATTCCTCCATGGCAAATTCAAGACCCCATCCCCCCCCAGTGGGCTTCAGCTCCTCCGAGCCTTCCTGGATGCGATTCCCCTCCCCCGTCTCAGGAGATCAGAAGGCTTTTGGAGCTGGGTGATGTTACAGTCTTAGTTTTGCATCACGAGTGCCTTGAAGAGGGCCAGGCACACAGTAGGTGCTCTGTAAGTTCTGTCTGATTGATTGTGGAATAGAACACCTCCTTCACCCTGCCGGTGCTCTGGTCAGACACAGTCCGCAGCTCCCTGTTTCCTAGTGTGGGTCTGCACTGTCTGCGGGGGTGCCCAGGCCCTGTGTAGCCTATTCCAGCTCCTTGGCCCAGAGTCCTTCTCCTGTCTCGGGACCACGCCTTGCTCATTCTCACCTCTGTGACCTCATTCTTACTGACCCCTTGGTGTGGAATGCCCTCTGTCCCTGCAGCTCAATTTGGTCTGTCCTTTCCAGCCCAGATAACAAGTGTCTCTGTACGAAGGCACCTTCCTGAAAATTAAAGCTGCCCGGCATAAGGCTCCCGCTTGTGTCATGCTCAGGCCTTCTGCTTCCTCACTCTCATTTCCTGCTCTTTAAACATCGTGTCTGTGTCTTATGACTCTTCAGCACTCCCCACAGTGCCCAGCACGTGCCAGACACTGGGGAGATGAATGGGGCTTGTCTCCTTTGCTATTTGCCCACGTGTGTGTGAGGGCTGGCCTTCCTCCATCCTAGTCTGTCCCAAAGGCGCCTTGTTTTCCAGAGATTGCGAACTGAAGTCAGCCATGGTGAGGAACGGGAGTCCCAGCGGCATCGAATAGAAGAATGGCAGACCTTCCCTAAGGAATCATTCTGTCCTGCCTTCGAAGAATAAGAATGTGTCCTCTGTCCTGGGAAGTAGAGACTTAGATCGGGGGCCCTCTGACATCCATTCCTTTCGCAAAAAGTGAGGCGTTTTCCACCCGGTGCCCACAATTTACCTGTCGGAATGTGTGTGGGAGGTGTGCTTGCACTCCAGAGACATCCTCCGTGCCAGGCCACAATGCCACTTGTCCATCAACCTTGTTTCTCACATTTGCAGCTGTAGCCCCCCACCCCACCCCTGCTACTCCTGCCTCTTTTCTGCCTTCCTTCCCTCAGTTTGATTCAAAATATTCCCGAAGCCCATTCCTTTTGGAGAATGTCTGTTTGGATTTCACCTGCTCGGCCTTTCCCTGTGACCTTCCATCGATGTTAAAAGGAGCTAGCAGAGTGAAAAAAATGTAAAAATTAAAAGAAAAAAAAACAGTAGACTTTAGATCAGAGAACTAGCAGGGGTGTCATCCCAGCTTGTCTGATAACGACCTCATTGGCTTCCAGATGTTGGGACAAATCACTACCCTGAACCCCACTTTCCTTCAGCCATGTGGTGCAGTGCATGGAGCACCAGCCCTGGAGTGAGAAGGACCCGAGTTCAAATCCAGCCTCAGATACATGAAACTTACTCGCTGTGTGACCCTGGGCAAGTCACTTAACCCCATTGCTTAGCCAAAAAAAAAAAACCCAACAACAAAAAAGAAAACAAACAAATGGTTTAGCTTAAGTGAAAGCTGAGGCTCTGTCACTGAAATCCCGTAGTTCCTTTCTCCCCATGGCTCTGCTAGCATTGTTCTCCTCTTCTGTAAAAGCAGCTCCATGCCCCCTGAGGGTAAGACCAAACCCTCACCTGTGTGTTTCTTGGCTCTCTGCGAGTTCAGCCATTCCCTCTCTAGGTCACAGATTTCAGCTTTTCTCTACCCACCCCTTTATTTATCCATTCCTTCTTCTCATTCTTTCAGCCTCTAAGTCTCTGGGAAACAAAATGAACATGGGCATTTGGCTGTTTGGATAACAGGCTGAGTGATATGACTGTGTGGTCTTCTTTTAAAGTTCACTGATTTAGACACAATGCATAATGGAGTCAGAGCTGCCTTGGACTGTGGTCACTGCCCAATAGCCTTGGGGAAGCGGCCATATCCATTTGAGAATGGGCTGGGCTCCCTCATCCTTTCTTCTGGATGCTTGGCAGCTTAAATATCACAGTGTGGTAGGTAACTAAAGAACCCTAGGAGGATGGAAGTGAAGCCTCTGGGGTCTGGGATCTCAATGTCCTTTGTTGGGTCTAGCCCAGCCATGGCACTAAGTGAAATCATGTCTGAGTCTGTAATTCACAGTATAGTCTTCTACTGGCATGTTTATTTGAACTTGTCAATTAGGGAGAATGCCCAATTAGACACTGACATCTTGGGCGCTTAGTTTATTTACCAAAGGTTCTTTTTGTTGCTTGGATTGGGGCCCATTTCATTTGCAAGCCTAATGTTTCCATAGGACTTCCTAATTGGACCAATTTCCATGTCTCTCCTGCTCTCTCTTTTTGAAATTCCCCATTTCTTGAAGAAAATTATCCTCTGAACAAAGGACTGTGGGTGACAGAGATAGGAACTGCTTTGCCTTCAGAAGTTAATGCTCACCCAAGGGTCACAAGTAGCAGCGTCCATGGATGATGCTACTTACTGTCGGGTCATGCTCCAGGCCCCCTCATGTAGCATCAAAGGCACATGCATTATTAAAGGACTCTTGGGGCCCGGGAATGGAATCAGTCTCGAAGCAGCAGTTCAAAGGTGCGTTGGCTACAAGGAAACAATGTGCAGGCCCTCATTACATGAGCAAAAACAGATAAAAATATTGCACCAACCATGGGAAAAATATGGTGCCAGCTCTGCAGGGCAGGGCATCTTTGATGTTCAGATGTCCTGGAAACATTCCCAAAGTGGCAAGCGTGCTAACACACCAGCTTTTGAACTCTAATCCCTTCAGATTTAAGATCCCGAGAAAGAATTAATATTCTGCTTAACACAAATTTCAGTCACCCAGAGTCATCGAATCCTGCATTGAACGAGACCTCGGCAGCCCTCTAGCCTGCCTCTTTTCTGAACGTCCATCCCCATGACACCCATGGGAAGTGGTCAGCGGCCCTTGGGCGAGGGCACACCCCTTAGCCAGAGGCCACTTTGGGGCCCCTCTAACATCGGAGGCTAGCTTGGCTTAGCTTGCTTTGGTTCTTGGCCTCCAGACGTCCATCCTTGTCTTTGTAACTTCTATCCATCACCCCTGCTTCTGTCCTCCGGCACCAAGCTGAACAACGTTCTCCCTCTTCCACATGGCGGTCTCGATATAATGGTAGACAGCTCTCACGTCTCCTCGAGGGCTTCGTTTTCTCTTGGCTAAGCAGGCCCAGTTCTTTCCACCCATCCCAGCAGAACGTGATTGTAAGGCTTTTCACTATCCTGATTGTCTTCTCAGAATATTCTCCATTTTAGCAACGTCCTTCCTAAAATGAGTCATCTAGAACTCAGAACAGCACTCCAGGGATGCTTGGATGTGGGTAGAGGACACTAGGCATTTATTTGTGTATGTCGGGGGGGGGTGCATCTCTATATTATACCATTGACTCAAAGTAAGCTCCAGGTCCACTAAGACCCTCATATCCTAAGGGTTAAGTGGCATTTTCAGGGTCACACAGTCAAAATTAAGGATTAAGGATATAGACAACACTGAAAAAAGAAATGGAATTGTAGTGAGAGAAGTGAGTCTCAGTGGAAATAACATTCAATTTAGAGTCAGAGGATCTAAGTGCAAATCCTGGCTTGCCACTTGCTAGGCAAATCACTTATCCTCTCTGGGCCTCTGTCAACAGACAGACAGTTAATAAGTATTTATTAAGTACCTACTGTGTGCCTAGCACTAGGCTAAGCACTAGAGACACAAAGAAAGGCCCAAAAAATTCCCTGCCATCACATAACTCAAAATCTAATGGGGTAAACAACTGTGTCCTTCCAAGCTCTTGACAGGGTCAATTGGAGTTCCTCACAGACGGAGGCTTTAGCACTAGGGGAAATCAGAAGAGGCTCTTGCAGGTGAGATTGGAGCTGAGTCTTACAAGTAAATAAAGCAATTGGACCAGATGGCCCAGGGTCCTATGCTCAAGATCTGTGACATGTGGCGGCGGTACTGATGATGGGGATATTTCTGGTGCACAAAGTTATAGATTATTTTTCATAGATATCTGATTTATTAATAGGAGCCAGTCTTCCTCTGATGCAGACTGCAGCCCCACCATGATTTGATAGATATTCTTCCAAAGTTACTGTGCCTGAGGGGGAAAAAACAGTGAATGCCTTATGGCCATCCTAGTGGGAAGTGTCTCTGAAAGTAGGTGGGTTGGATCTTGGAGAGTAGATGGTCATCCAGATTTGACAGCTTTTCAGTGTGGTGTGTAGACTGAGAAAGCCCTTTCCAATCCAAACAACAATGAGGAATTAGTGTAGGACACCAGTGGAAATCTATAAAAATCCAGTAACTCTATGACTGCTTGGGAGTGAGCAGTCTAAACACGAGGCAGTGATTCAGGGTACCTGGTGCCATTTCTCTACCGTTTGTGCAGAATGGAGGACCGTCCCATAGCCAGGGAATGCACGTCCTGTCAAACAAAGACCGTCTAGCCAGCTTGAGAGGGGAGGACGCTTTCTTTCTGTCTTTCCATTCTAGTCATGAGAGTGCTCTGCTAAAGTCAGCACAAATCAGATTTCCTTCACCAAGGTTGTTTCTGAATTATGCCAGTGTTTGATTTGCTTTATTACTTTAGTATCACCAAAATTGTGTTGAAGATGTGCTCTGACCCAAAGGGCAGTGGGGAGACATGCGTGAGTCACAAGCAGTTGCAGCATGATGACTCTTGTGTGGAAGAAGTGGAATGAAAGGTCTCATCCAGGAAATGAATGATCAGGAAATGGCACAGCCTGTCTAGATGCTTTTTTTCAGATACATCTAGACTTGTAGATATCAGAATGCTGAACCTTCTGGAGACAGGGTGCCAAGATCCTCTAAGGAAGGCCCGTGGAAGGGTACAGAGAAGAGGTGCACAGGATGTATTGACCGGTATCTGCATCGGCAAAGTGAGGGCCCACATCCATGCTGCTCATAGATCTTCCATTAGGCATGGAAGCTGCCAAAAATGGGCAAGTTGATAACAATCATTTTCTAGATCAAGGCCATTAAAATTCAAGGTCAAAGCTTAGCCTTAGAGAAGATTTGATGAAATGCACTTCACTCTCTCCATTGCAGAAGGGAGGGGTAACTATGGTTTCAGAATAGGATATACACTGTCAGATGCCACTGATGGTTGGTTTTGCTGAATTGTTTTTTCCCTCCTTTTTAAATGTTTGTGAAAGAGAAGGTTCTTTGGGTAAGAGAATGATAAAGATAGATAGGTAGAGACAGAGAGTGAGAGAGAGATTTAGAAATGAATATGACATAAAGACAAATGCACCAATTTAAAATTTATGGGTCAAAATTGCCTTCCTCCTGTGCCCAGACATCCTCCTTCACGTTCTCTGAGGCCCAAGCGGAGCAACACTAATTCCTATAACTGAGCACACACAGAAAAAACCCACCCCAGATACTAACCACATCTCTCTTTGAGGTCCTGTGCTCTGTTAGGTGCTTCTGGGGAAACACAGGAGCAAAAGACACAGCCTCTGTTCCCCAAAACCCTGCCTGGAGAGAGAAGAAATACACATCTAAAAAGCTGAGCAAAAATGCGAGAGTTAAACAAAGTATAAGCTAACCCATTTGATGGATTAGTGCATTTAATAGACTTACAGACAGTTTATGATAGGAAAGGATACTTTTAAGGCTGTGGTGGTCAGGGTGGGCTCTGTGATGATGGTGAGAATGTTGGGCTGGGTCCAGGGGATGGTGGGAGTGGGGATTCCGTGGGACTGGAAGGCCAGGAACCCAGAGCACAGCACCCAAAATTGGTAAGGCAACCAGTGTGTGTGGAGGAGAGGCTCGTAGCAGGGAAAGCAGGAGAAAAGGCTTCAAGAATAATCACAAAAATAGCAGAATTGGGGATTGGAAGGAACCTTGGTGGACAACTAGTCTGGTGCATACCTGGAAGGAATCCCTTCTAACGCCCCCCCCCAATCAGTGGCCATCCACCCGTCCTTGAAGATTCAATTAGGGGGCACTCCCCGCTTCCCAAGGCAGCACGTTCTACCATTAGACAATGATGGTTGTTCAATAGTTTCAGTCATGTCTGAAGCTCTATGGCCCTTTGGTGATTTTCTTGGCAGAGATACTGGAGTGGTCTGCCATTTCTTTTGCCAGCTCATTTTACAGATGAGGAAATGGAGGCAAACAAGATGAAATGACTTGCCCAGGGTCACACAGCTAGGAAGTGTCTGAGGCCAGATTCGAACTCAGGAAGATGAATCTTCCTAACTCCAGGCTCAGCACTCTATCTGCTATGCCACATAGCTGCCCCTTTGGGCAGTACTAATTTTAAATCTATCATTCCACATCTATTAAATGCCTACTATGTGCCAGGCACTATTAAGCACTGGGGATATAAAAAGAGGCAAAAGATAGTCCCTGCCCTCAAGGAGCTCACGATCTAATGTGGGAAACCGCATGCAAAAACATATATACAAAGCAAGCTGTATACAGGGCAAATAGGAAATAATTAACAAAAAGAAGGCACTAGAAGGGGTTGGGAAAGGTTTCCCCTCAAAGGTAAAATATTTAGTTAGGACTTAAAGGAAGCTAGGGAGGTCAGTAGTCAGAGCAAAGGAGAGAGAGCGTTCCAGGCCTGGGAGACAGCTAGAGACAATGGCCAGGGCTGAAAAATGGACACAGCCAGGAGGCCAGGGTCACTGGACCGAAGAGTGTGTGTGTGGAGAGTGAGGTGTGAGAAGCCTGGAAAGGAAGGAGGGGGCTAGGAGAGGTAGGGCTTGGAATGCCAAAGTGAGCTGCCTCTGTGTAGCTTCCATGGAACACGTTTAATCTCTCTGTCTTAAGATAATCCCTCATCTACTCAAAGAAAGTGATCATGTCCCTCATCTGTCTCCTTAAGCCTTCTCTTCTCCAAGGTGAATGTCCCCAGTCCCTTCCAATGGCTCTCCCAGGCCTGGACTCCTCACTGTCTCAGCTTCCCTCCTCAGGCTCAACATGTCCAGGACAGAACTCATCATCTTCCTCCAGATCAATTCCTCTTCATAAATTCTCTTTTTCTGTCCAGGGCACCACCTTCCTTGCAGTCGTTTACCTTGTATTTCTCACCCATAAGTCTCATCCCTTGCCAACTCTTTCATCTTGACTCCAGAACTCATCTCCCAGCCACCCTCTTTCCTCCAATCATGAAGCCTCTACATCAGTTCAAGCCTTCATCTCCCCTTCCCTGGACAATTGCAATGACCTCTTACCTGGTCTTCTGGCCACCATTTCTTCCTCCTCCCCAATCCATCTTCCACACTCCTGCCAAAGTGATCTTCAAGAAGCACCCACCTGACAATGTCACTTCCCTCGGCTCCCTAAGGCATCTGGGATCACTTACAAATGGTTCTGTTTGGTTCCTAAAGACGTTCTCACCCTGAGTAGCCTACATTTCCCACCTGTGAGTCCTCAAGCAAGGCCTAGCTCTAGCTTCCTTAAAATTTCAGCTTATAAACCTCTTCCTGCACCCCCCATCAGTTCATTTCTTCTACCCTCAATTATCTTATATTTTATTTATATTCCCTCCATATACTTTTTTTATCTACTCATATACATAGGTATTCTTTCCTATGATTGAATGTAAGCCCCTTGAGGGCAGGGATTGTTTCAACTTTGTCTTTGTATCCCTAGTGTAATTTACTAGCTGTGGAACCCTGGGCAATTCATATAACCTCTCAGCCTCAGTTTCCTCATCGGGAAAAGGGGGATAATAATAGCACCTACCTCACAGGGCTCAGTTATAAAGGTTTATTGTGATCTGGGGATGAAGTGCATGGGGCTCAGGATAGGATGCTGACACTAATAGAAAAGAAGGGGCTGAATCTGAAAGTAGAAGCTCCTGTGTGCAGCAGACAGCAAGCTACAGTTATAGGAATCCTTTAGGGCTTGTCATCCAGAGCCTTCTCATCTGATCCAGGTCATGCAGGAAGAAAGCACACCTCCTTTTTGTTTGTTTTCACTGGACACAGCTGTAGCACTTCTCTATTCCTCATCTTCTTCAAGATACTAGTTTAAGTCTTCAACAAGATTCAGTGTTAAAAGAAAACTCCATCAAGGACTTGGGGGACAGACACCATGAATTAAGCCATACACCAAGCAAGGTGTTGAAGTGGAAGTAATAGAGGGAGGCCACTGCCAAGCTGCAGAGCTCCAGAGCAGGGTGGCTAGGAGGGGAAAGGGCCATATGAGAATTGATTGGAGAAACTGGGGAGCTCTGAGGAAGAGAAGACTTGGGGGGGGGGGAGCAGGCATGAAGCCTGTCTTAACATATTTGAAAAGTTTGTAGGTAGAAGGAACATACAGAATTGTTTCGCTTGGCCCAAGAGGCCAAATCCAGGAGCAATGGAAGAAAGTGGAAAGAGGCAAATTTAGGCTCCTTGTCAGGAAAACTAACAAACAAGACTTTCCAACAGTCAGAGCTGTCCAACAGAGAAACTGGCTGCTTTAGGACGTGGGGAAGCCAAGCTTACCGAGGACTTTCAGGCAGGGGCTGGATGATCACTTGGCAGTTTTGCTGAAGAAAGGACTTCTATTCAGGCAGGGGTTGAACTGGATGGACAAGGTTCCTTCTGACACCAAGAGTCTGTGATTCTAGGAATATCTATTGATCCTTCCCCTTGGTCCTCAGATCTCCTCCCCCTAATCCTAAGAGCTGATGTTTTCAGATTTTTGTTCTTTTGGTGGGCATAAGGGAATGGAAAGGAAGGGGTGAGCTCAGGGAATGGAACAATAGAGTGATGGCTTTGTGCAGGTTCATCATTTTATTGGCACAAATTATCCTATCAGTTATGCAGATTCAAGCCCTCAAGTTCTTACCGGTCCCCTGCACACCTCGTCCATGCTGTTTTACCATGTCCACATAGGGAGCCCACCCAAGAGGCAGGAGTTCTCCTCAGCTGCTCCTGACATGAAAGGGGTACACCTGGACCGCTCTGGCTGTCCCCCGGCTGTCCTGGCCACGTGGCCAGACCACTTCCCTGCTGAAGTCTTTGATTCCTGCACTTCTTTGTAGTACTTCACTGGTTATATGCTGCAGTCTTTTTCCAGACACCATATACCTCTCCGCTGCCCTCTAGGTGTTATTCATTTTTTATTCTTTGGGGACTCAAAGGGCAAAATGCTGTAGCCTTGTGGGGCTCCATAATGATTTCATTGCTGTGTGGTGTGAGACACATTGTAGGAAATGAGCTCTTTAAGCAGCATTTTGCTTACGATGAGTTTGCTCTATTAAATTAAACTCACTTGTAGTCAATGCCCAATAAGCACAATGAGATCTTCTATTCTCTACATGTTTCATTCAGTTGTGAGGTGGTGTACAAGTGGGCCATTGCTGAAGGTCACTTGTGAAAGGTTGGTTGTGCTCCACTGACATTCTCATCAAGGATGCCCTCCATTTGTGTGAGATGAATGACTGGAAGCATGATTTTGTTTAAGTGGAACAGTGAGCAGATACTCAGTGGGCATTGCAGTTTTCTCATTTGTCTTTTTTTTTTTGTATTATTATGGTTGGTTTTTTCTGTGCCTTTCCATCAGATACTTTACATATTGATTTCTCGGTACACCACAATTGTCTCCACCAACACTGATCTCCTTTATATAAGTTTGGTGGAACCTTGCTACTTGTCACACCTTTGGTCTCTTTAATGCTATTTCCATCTTTCTTACAATCATATCTAGCACTGAAACATTAAAGAACAATAATAAACCTAAAAGCAGGTAGAATTTATCTAGCCCTTTAAAGTTTCCCAAAGTGCTTTGCATATACCTCATTTGATCCTGGCAACACCTTTCTAAGGTAAGGGCTATAATTAACCCCATTTGACAGTTGAGAAAACTGAGGCAGACAGCTTCAGGGATTTCTCAGCATCACACAGCTAGTTGGTGTCTGAGATAGGCTTGGACCTTCAGCATCCTAGCTCTGGTCACAAAACCCCATGGCAGCCCCAGATCAAGCAGGCCAGCTGGAAAGAAACCCCAGCCCAACTGACACTTTCCCTCCATTCCCAGACTGCCATGGGGGATGTATCATCCATTTAGAACATGAGCACAATCATTGTCCACCACCATCAATTTAAAGCAAAGCGGGGAAGAGGCATCATCAATGCACAAAGAATCAATTCTAAGCATCCGCCTGCCAGTGGACCTCAGGCCAAAACAGATTGAGTATCAAAAAGTAGTCAAAAGGGAAATCCTGTGTTTCATTATGAAATTCTTTATTGCCATGTCTATTATGTGACTAATGAACCTTTCATTTTGAATGAATGCATTTTCCCACTGCACCTGAATCATTGTTTCAAGGCCTAAAACCATCCCATGTGGCTTCATGCTTATTGTTGGCATTGTTGGAGATGGATTGTCATCGTCAAATTATTAATAGAAGTGTTCATTTTCTGTCAAATGTAAAATATGCTATTTTGTCCACAATTCTTGCCTGAACTCTACTTAGTTCCAGCTGCCAGAATGTACTGTTTTATCCAAGGCCAGGGGTCACTGCCAGAGGTGGGGGCAGGGGACGTTTGGCAGGGAGTGTTTGGGTTCATTTCCTATACCGATTCTTAGTGGAAATGACTTTGCTCTGTTGAGTTTCCCCACTGATTATTCACCAGAATATTCATGTGTGTGTGCTAGCATCTGTTGAGAAGGATGAACACGGAGCAAGTCTGTGGATTGTATTTCTGTTCTGCCTTTGGTTTCCCAGATTCATTATTTAAGACATGTCTCGATTGTAGTGAACTGACAGGAAAGCCATCAATTGGTATGTATGTGCATATGTGTGCATGCATGTGCATGTGTATATGTGCATATGTGTGAATGCATGTGTGTGCATGAGAGTGTATGTGTGTGTGTGCATGTGTGTGTGTGAATGTGCCTTCAAATATCACTGTGGCTCTCCAACAGCAGAAACCGTGCCCCATTCACTCAGACATAATTTCTGAAAGACTCTGTCTTCATTAGAGATCCAGATGTCCCCATGACAGCAGAGGCCAAAGTTCTTGCGTCTTTTGTCCGATGGCACCGGAGCCTCCTGGCAGCCATCTGGCTGGCTTTCATCATGAATTTTGCCCCATGCAGCAGGACTGTCTCTGGCCAGCTCGGCTCACCAGAGAAGACACTTTCTTTTCTTTGCAAGTGGCAGCATTCAGTGTGTCTTTCTTTTTCTCCTCCTACTGCTGTGAGAAGGCTGCTGGCATCACTATTGCATGGTTTAATCAGCAGATGACAAACAGATGATGTTTCCCTTCAGAAGTTCCTTGGAGAATTAATCTCCCACTCTGAAAACAGTGTGTTTTCAGGGCCATGTCTAATGGAGCACCACTGTCATCACAGGGGGCTCCCACCATACAAGAGGAAATAATCTCCATATCCCACGCTGCTTTGAATTTACATAATGCCAGTATAATTATCCAGTTCTTTCACAGATAGCTTTTCATCAAATAAAAACATCAAAAATCAAATTTAGTCTTCACTCACGTCTGTGGAAATTTATGAGCTGGGGAAAGTCATTTTGCTCAGTTCTTATTCTTTCTCAGTCCAGCCCACGTGTGGGCTCTGAGGACATGTTGGCTGTTTTTGTGTGATTTATGGTAAAGAAGGGGGCATAAGACCTCCCCCCACCCATCCTGACGGCCACACTTCCTGCCTTGTTCCTCAGCAGCCTCAGTACCGAGAGGTCCCCGTGCGGCTACACACACTTGCCTGGAAGAGCCTGATCCATTGCATCCCAGACAGATGTTCTCCAGCCTGAGAACCGTGTCATCCCAGTCAGCAAACTTTCATGAAGTCCTTCCTATATGTACTTGTAGAATGTTGCTGGATACAAAGACAAGGATGAAGAAGCTCCTGTCCTTGAATGACCTTCATTCTACTGTGCGTTTCAACTTGCACATGGATAGGCAAGTGTCAGAACATACAAGTGATACAAGTGAGAGCACCAGCCCCAGAGCAGGCGAGACGCCCCGCAGAAAGCCCAGCTGCCTTCCTGAGGGTCACAAGGCCTCTTTGTGGGTCTCCCTGCCTCCGCACTCCCCTGTGTCACCATCTCACTTGGTCAGGAAGCGCACCTTACACACAGCCTTCCCAGGACTTCCACTGCTGCTTTCAATGAAAGCCTTTCTGTGTGTATTTACATATGCATATAGCAAGGGTCCTTGCTTTCTTCTGATAGAATGTAAATTCCTTTAGGGCAGCGATTGTCTCACTTTTGTGGTTGTATACCCATTGCCTAGTAACACTCCTGGCACACAGTAGGCACTTAATTAATGCTTGTTGATAACTGTTTTCTCCTAAAACTTACCTGACCACGTTACACCCCTACTCAAAAATCTTCAATGGCTTCTTAGCTGCCTCTCAGACCAAATACAAAGCCACAGCCTGCCAGGTAGAGCCCTCCACAATCTGACTTCCCCTTCCTTTCCTCTACAACTTCCTGTTACTCACCTTTATGGGTTCTCCATCCCCATCATGCTGACCTTACACACAAGCTACACCTCCTTCCTCATGCCTTTGCCCAAGCTGGGCCTCCCGCCTAGAGTGTCCTCCCCTCCCATTTGCCTTTTGGAAGCATGGCCCAAGTGATTCCACATTTGTTGTTACTTGGGACATGTTTTCTGTTCACGTGCTCGTGTTTACACTTTATCTTGCCAGTAGCAGAGAAACTTCTGGAGGGCAAAGGACTTTTCCGTCTTTATCTTGGTCTCTCCCATTACCTAGCACAGTTCATGGTACACAGAGGCGTCTAATTAATGTGTGCTTGGCTCAGTTGAAGGGGGAGGAGAGCATTTCAGATGCAAGGGACCATGAAGGCCCAGAGGCTGGAGATGGAATATCATCTATGGGGAACAGACTGCAGGTCACTTTGCCTGGAACGGTGAGTGAAGGAAGCAATCAGGAATGAGCCCAGAGATGGTGCCAGAGGGAGAGGTCTTTGTGCTTCCTCCTGAGGCCGTGGGGAGCCAGTGTCCAGCACAACGTGGCCTCATCTCAGGGTGACTGTGGTAGGCTGGCTGCATGGGAAGAAGCCGAGACAGCAAATAGGGAGACCCACTGGCAGATTATTGTCATGATGAAGGGGGAGGCAGCGAGGTCCAAATTCAGGGGGAAAATGTCAAAATGGAAAAAAGGGGACCCAGGGTATAAGAAAGACTAGAACATATGTGTGTGTGTAGAGAGAGAATATATATGTGTATATACATACGTGTATACATATAGAGGATATGTGTATATATATACACATACGTGCATACACACATACATATGTAACAAATATACATAACACACATACACAGTCATGGAGAGAAAAATATTATATCTACATGCAGGTATACATACATATAGATGATATATGTGTACATAGACATGCGTGCATGCATAGGCATATATACATATGTAAAAATATATAACATATCTATATAGAGGGAAATTATACACATACATGTATACATTCATATAGAGGATATATATGCACATACACATACATGCATGCATACACATGTATATATGTATATAACAAATATACATAACATGTGCATATATACAAATCTATACATATTCATGTATAGATGTATACACACACATATATATATAAACACACACATATATGTATATAATCTCCAAGGCATGGGAATTGAGTAGATATGTAAATCCAGGGGTAGGGAGGAGCCCGGGCTAAGAGACCCCAAGGTTTAGGGACTGGAACTGAGGGCTGAGAAAGTGAGGAAGGCATCTGGACCATGAGGGAAGGGCACACTGGGACATTCTCTCTGCAGGATGAGGCAATGTTCCAATAATTCTGTAAAGTGATATCTCCATCTGTACAATCTGAAGTGTGTTTTTTGTTTGTTTGTTTGTTTTTCCCAATCAGCTGTGGGGAGAAGGAGGGAGAAAGGGCCAGGGAGAGTTATGAAAGCACAGAATGTTCTGTTCAATAAATACTTACATTCTCCCTTCAATGCTGTCCCTTTTGCTTCCCTGTAGGGGAAGTCAGGTTCTCATTCATTCCACAGGTCATTGTTATCTAGTCTCTGTGGTGCAGGCATCTCTGAATGCTCCAAGAGACAGACGTGTGGGAGATGGCCCCTGCCCTCTGGAGAGGCACACAGGCCCTGAGGGGGAATGCCGCCAGCCACGGAGTCCATCCTCAGTGTTGGTGGTCTGTGCCTTGGCAGGAGGCGGCCTGGTACTCCAGGGGAAAAGTCACTAAATTTGGACCCAGTGGAGAGAAGCATTCCCCTTTTCCGGACCAAGTCCCCAGCCCTCCCTGAGCTTTAGCTTCCTCCTTTCTGAAACAAGGCTGACAATAAGACTTACTACACTTCAGAGAGCAGCTATGAGAAAAGCGCTCTGTTTAAAGCCATGATCAGGAAGGGCTGGGCAGCCTTTCAGAAACTGGACTTGGGTCAGAGAAGGATGTCTTGGAATAAATACGCCCTGTGGGTAGAGGGGCACCCAGGGCCGAGTGCTGTCCCATACCAGGGCTGGCGGCCAGGAGCACCTTGAGGAGTCAGCAGGCAAGGCCTTGGGGCAGGTGGGGGGGGGGCTGAGGAAGAGGTTTTCAGCTCAGAGTCTGAATAGTATTTCTTTCTTTGTTTGCTGGACTGTGAGCTGCCCTTTTCCTCAATGATGATTTCCTTCAGAGGAAATGAAAGTAAGTACAACTGTTTGAACATCCTCTCAAATTGGACTCGTGAAATGTCTTATTAGCACCAAGCTGGGCGAGCACTGCAGCAGCAGAGACCAGGAACTTCATAGAAACTGAACTGTGGCAACGGCTCCAGAGGTAAATTGTTAGCAGTCGGAGCTGACCCCTGGGAATGCGACCTCCACACAACCTTGTAGTCTGCAACCTCCAGAGGAAAGGGGGACTGTGCAGGAGGAGCGCCCTCCCCTCCCCTCCTCTCCCTCCTCTTCTCTCTCCTCTCTCTCTCCTCCCTCTCCCCTCTCCTCTCTCTCTTTCTCTCTCTCTTCCTCCTTCCCTCCCTCCCTCTTCCTCTTTCTCTTCTTTTCCTTCTCCTTCTCTCTGGCTCTCTCTCTCCTTCTCTCTCCTTCTCCCTTTCTTTTTTCTTTTTTACTTTCTTAATCTACTTTCATTCTCTCTTTTTTCTCTTCCTTCCTTTCCTAATTTACTCTTCTTCCTTCATTTCCCTTCCTTCTTTTTCTATTCTTCATCTCTTTTCATCTCACTCTCTCCCTTTTCCCTTTCTTCATCTCTTTTTAATATATACTTATGACTTGCATATCCATGCCAGAAACCAGTAATAACAAATACACTCTCATGGCCATGCTCAGCTGTGGAATGTACTGTTAACACTTACTATACAGAAGCAGCCACCACACCAAGGATGCAGGGTGGACTTGTCAGGTGCCATGATGCTGTCATCATTCTTTTGGGTATGTGCCCTGTCCACTGTATACACACAAACCAAAGTCTTTCCTCCCACTTGGCCTCTGCAGTTAAGACAGGCTTGAAACCCTTTCTGGGCATGACCAAGGAACTTCTTCTGGAAGAAGGAAAGGAGTGACTTCAATTTTTCTAATTTACTCTGTGTGAATGAGATGTTTCTGCAAATGGAAGATTTCTGGTGAAGGAAAGTGACTGAAGTAAAAAACAAAACCTCTGCTCTGTGGCATGTGGGTGTTAACTGGCCCTTTGAAGTGGTTGGTCGAGTACTTGGCACACCTGAAAGGATGGTGGAGCCAACTGGCT
Organism: Phascolarctos cinereus; assembly: GCF_003287225.1. Taxonomy (NCBI): domain Eukaryota; kingdom Metazoa; phylum Chordata; class Mammalia; order Diprotodontia; family Phascolarctidae; genus Phascolarctos; species Phascolarctos cinereus. The sequence goes on along the minus strand of NW_027555514.1, from coordinate 5,054,918 downwards.
GGGGAGAGTGAAACAGTTCCAAGAAAGGCGTTAGTGATTCTGCTATCAACAAGGTAATCTAGACTTGGGGTGAGTAACACGTAGTCCGTGGAGAAACTTTAAGCAATCTATGACCTTGAATAGAAAATAAAGTTATATGCTTAATTCAATCTAATTGTTTTCTTTTGTTATCTTGTATATTTTATTTTATGCATCTAAAAACTGACTCTGAGGAGTCCCCAGTCTTCCCCAGAAGCCTATTAGCCAGAGTGTTCTGTGACAGAGAAAAGACAGAAAAGTCCTGATCTGAGACATTAGAGGATTTTTAATTCTATAGATTGAAAGCAAGAAGGGACCTTAAATGTCATGTAGTTAAATCCCTTCATTTTACACGGGAGAGAACTGAGGCCTGAAAAATTCAATGGCCTGCCCAAACCCCCACAGGCGGGAGTGGCGGGGGCAGGATTTGAACCCTGGGCCTCTTATTCACAAGTCACCATTCTTTTTACCACATCCCACTACTCCGGCAGGCAGGAGGGATCATCTAGGAATGACTTCATTTCTGGAGCCTGGAAGTTGGGATAGGGGAGACTCGTTAGGTAACATGTGGTAGAGCTCAGACTTGGCCAGCGAGTTCACCTATGTAAAGTGCCTTGTAAGTCTTACATACTAGATAGTATTGTTAATTAGACCGTAATTATCTATATAATCAACCAAATGCTCAGGCAGAACTTATTGGATTAAATACTGTACTGGGTGTCCCCAAAACCTAGTACAGTTTTAAGCATCAGAAAAGACTTTGGGGATTCCCAGTGTTTACTCAACTTTCCACAAACGAGGATTTACTTTTTTTAGCTGTCTCTGAAGGCTATGTAGGATAGCGTCAGTCAGTTGATAAGTTTTTATGAAGGGTCTACTTACTTTGAGCCAGGGACAGCATGAATTGTAAGGATACAAAAAACAAAGTGAAAACATGGAGGCTTTCAAGGGGCTCACAGTCTAAAGAGCAAACAAGATGAAAGTAATTATGACCAAGATATAAACAATACAAATGGAAAGTCATCTGATGGGGGAGATATGGGCAGTGGGTGAAACTAGGAAAGGCCTCTTGCAGAAGGTGGGATTGGAGCTGGGTCTTGAAGAGAGAGCCAGGGAAACCAGGAGGCAGAGGTGAGGAGAGAGAAAGAGCATTCCAGGCATGGGAATGCTGAGCCTTGGAGTGGGCAAATGAGGGCCATGAACAAGGAACAGCAAAGACTGGAGAGGAGGAAAGTACAAGACTGGAAAGGTAGAAAGGGGCTGGGTCATGAACCATTTTAAGGCCTTTGTTTTTAGTGGACAGACTTTCAAATCTCTGAAGAGGGGTCACGTGGAAGAAAGATTAGCCTTGTCTGCTTGGCCTTTGGCAGAAGTTAAGCAACGGTCCCAGTTTTGGAGAGGTAGCCTCATTATCTGAGCTGTTCCAAAGTGGAATGGGCCGTGTTAGGAAGTCTCCTCTGTCAAAGGCTGGACTTGGGGCTCTGACCAAGTTGAACCACAAGCCTTAAAAAACCAAACCCCATTTTCTTGGAGATATTGAAGAAGATGTTTCGAGTTGGAGCCTGAGCCTCCCTGCAATCCTGCCCCAGCTTCTGAACCCATTCCTTCCTATGTCTTCTGTGACTCTGGCTGAGGTGCTCAATGGAAGGCATTATACATAATGATGTATGACAGAATTTGTTGGTATTTCCAGAAATTCTGTTTAATTATTTTGCTACTAAAATCATTTGACATTTTTCCTCCTCCAAGCAGCAAATGCTAATCAACACTGGCATTCTGGGAAGTAGGTCAGTCAGAAGCTTCGGTGAGCATTTGGGCATGAGAAAGGGTGTGTCTTTCTTCATGCCAACTTTGGACATGAGTGCTTCATCTGGAGCTGCCAGGGGTGTCGCTCCCTTGGGATGGGTGTGACAGTCTGAGCTGTGTGGAGTGTCTTGAACTCCCACAGTCCATGAGGCAGACTTTGTATAAAGTCACATGTAAGAAATTCCCCAGCTGAGACACTGGGCAATGTTCTAGAGGCAGATGGAGGAATGAGTAGGTGGTCTCTGCTTTGCAGCTGGAGATCTGGCAGTTTCATCAGCTCTTCCAGGATTCCATTCAGCTCCCCAAGGGGTATGTGTCCACTACAGAAGTGATTACCAGGCACCTCCAACCTGGGTGAGTAACAGGACTTCTGCTATTTTCATTGAAAGCCAAAGCAGACCCTTTCCGTTTCCTGAATAATGGCACCTTGAGGAGTTTATTCATTCAAAAGATGGATCCTCTAATTCTGTCCCTTCTAGAAAGGGATGGGAAATGGTCCAGGAAAAGCACCCAAGTAACTGACACAGAAGAAAAGTCCATAGGAAAGGTCTGGGAACTAGACAAACTGGCTCCCACATCTGGGATGTTCTCCTCTCCTCATCCCCAGCCTTCAAGACTTAGCTCACGTGTCATTTCTTCCCAGAAGCTTTCCCTGGTTTCTCCCAATTGTTAATACTCTCTTCCTTATTAAAGTATTTTTAACTTAGATCACAGATTTAGGGCTAGAAGAGACCTTTGGAGATCATGTAGCCCAACTCTTTCATTTTACGAATGATGGAATTAACTGGTGATTTAACCAAGGGCATAGAGCTAGTAAAGTGGCAGAGCTAAGTTGGCAAAGCTGAGTTTTTAAACCAAAGTCCTCTGATTCTAAGGCCAGAACTTCTTCCTCTTCATCAGAGGAGTGCAGCCTCTCTGAGGGCAAGGACTATTTCATAGGTTTGGTTGGCATCCCTAGTTCTTTGGGACTGTAATCATTTTTAAGTACATTAAATTGAATAGAATTGAACTTTCCCCTGGAGTAGGGAAGGTCCTTTTTCATGGAAGTGGTGGCCTCTGAGTTAGAATATGAAGGAGGGAAATTCCTTCAACAATTGGCTGTGGGGAATCCCATTCTGGGCATGCTTTGTAAGTGAGCTCTCAAAGTTGGAGGCTTCAGAAAGATGTTAGAATCACAGCTAGACCTTAGGTTGCCAATTATCTTCTTTACAAGGACAGTGAGGTGGCACAGGGGATACAGCCACAGGCCTGGAGTCAGGAAGACTCATCTCCCTGAGTTCAGATCCAGTGAGATACCTGTTAGCTCTTTGACCCTGGGCAAGTCACTTAACCTTGTTTGCCTCAGTTTCCTTATATGTAAAATGACCTGGAGGAGGAAATGGCAAACCACTCTAATATCTTTGCCAAAGAATATCCCAAATGGGGTCACAAAGAGTCAGACATAATTGAAAAACAACTGAATAACAACTATTATTTTCTTTATACCAGCTAACCTCGTGAGGAGACCAAACACGACAGTCCATGAGGTAGAATGGAATTCTCCTCTTCCTTTTTAAAGTGTTCCAAGAATTCTAGTTTCTTAGAATTGAAAGGGACCTCGGCAGCCATATAGCCAAATAGCCCCTTTATAATACACCCATCAGGTGATCACTCAGCCCTATGTTTGAAGGCCTTCCAATGGGGGAGAACCAAGGATTTCCTGAGACTATTATGGCATAGTCCAAATTGGCAGAATAATTGTTTTTCTCCAACATTGAACAGAAATTCCATTGTGTATGGACTAGATGTGTGTAGTAAGATTGGACTAGCTGGCTGCTTTCCAGTTCTGTGGTTCTGAGCCTCTTTGCTACATGCACCCGTTTCTCTTGGTTCTTCCCCCCGCGGTCAAACAATGCAAGTCTGATGGAATTTCCCTGGTTTAAGAGTTTGAAGAGGATTAGAGCCCATTGAAATTGGAAGAGCATTTAGCAAGGGAGAAGATGAACCTGACAGGCCTAATCAAGCTGTCTGTACTATTTGGGGGAAAATCACTTCAAAAACCTTGAAAAAACAAGTGCTAACATTTCTGTAGAGCTTCAAGGGTTGTGAAGTACTTTGGTTATCTCATTTTACTTTATCCTCACAACTCTTGCAGGGAGATACTCTAATATTTTCCCTTCCTATTTCATGAATGAGGAAACTGAGACCATGAGAGATTAAGTGGCTTGCCCAGAGTCACACATAGTGAGAGTCTGAGACAAGATTGAAATTTAGGTCTTCCTAACCTTGGTCCAGTAATCTGTCCACTGCGCCACCTAGCTACTTTGAAAATTATTTCTATGAGTAAAATCTAAAGAAGAAAAGGTTCAAGAAGTCTAAAAGTGTATTGAAGATTGTTGTATGAAGGACAAGGAGTAATAATTTTCTAACCTCAGTCTTCATTAGAGATGGAAGAGAAATGGGTGTAAGTTAGGGATTGGAGGATGATAAGAGCTTCCTCACAGTAAGAAATAAACAGAACAGAGAGTCATCTCAAGAGGCTGGAAAGTATCAATCAGAGTGGAGAAGGTGGTTATATTCTCCTGTGGAGAGCTTTGAGAGCTAAAATCATGAGTTCATGCATTTCCCCGTAGGCACTGGCAGCCACCAGTGCAGGCTGATTGTCTTTCTAACATGTTGATGATTTGTTCAGAAGAGAGCATTAGGAAGATCCTTGGGCAGTGGTCAAATGGCTAGATTAGGAACGTGATTGAGAATAGAAGCACCAAGAGTGGTAGGAGGCTATTACAATATTCCTCATGAAAAGGTTGTGAAAACAATACTACTAATAATAAATAAAAAAAATAATAATAGCTAGTATTCCTATAGCACTTCACAATTTGTGAAATAATTTACATATTATCTCATTTAATCCTCACAACAATCCTATGAGGCAGGTGATTATTATCCCCACTTTACAGATGAGGAAACTGAGACTGAAAGATTAAATGATTTGCCCAAGCCATCCAGCTGTTAGATATCTGACTCAAGATTTGAAATTGGGTCTTTTTGACTCTGGGTCAGGTACTCTATCCACTGTGTCACTTAGTTGCAGGGGATGTTTCCAGGGTTGAGAAAACTTTGCAATGAATCATATAAGACATTTCCCAGAATGCTGAGTGAAGTAGGGAATAGCAAGAAAGAAGGAACTTTAGAACCCAGCACAATGCCCGGCACATTGAAGCCCCTTCAGAGCTACTTGCCTTATAATTCTGTGACTCCAGATGGGCTTGGGATCCGATGCGTGGGTACTAATATGGGTAGAACATCTTTGTTCTTTTTTGAACCTTTGAGCATTCCTTTCCTACTTAAAAATTGACAAGGTAGCCATGGAAGCCCATTAGAGAAGCGTGTAGGAAGACGGAGGCTGGGCCAGCCTTGGTGGCAGGGGGAGGAGGACTATCTATGGGTCCTTGTCAGTTTCCAGCTGTTCATGAACTAGAGGGGGAAATAGTGAAGTTATATTGAGCCCTGATTGAATTATTTTTATTCGTAATTCAATTATCTCTCTTTCAAAAGTACTCTAATTCAAGCCAAATGAGATTCAAAGAGATGTAAAGAGTGCTGGGCTGCGCTAAAATGGAAGTACCAGGATGCTGCCGGCCGCTAAGAGGCTTTAGAGACAAATCCTCAGGGTCTTCCAGGCTCTGCTCTGGATGGTCATTCTATATTAATTAAAAATAAAAAAAGGATTTTGCCTGTGTCTGGAGAGGAGCATAGGCCCTCCAATGGGTTAGCCTGCCAGGCGCCAGGCACATGTATCCGAGGTTTTGCAGAGATAGCAACAATAGAACGTATTGATTTTCTCTTACCAATGCCAAAGCATAAATCAGTTGAAGCCCCTTAATAATACATGCCCAGGGTTTCTTCAGCCTCTCTAAGCCCAACAGTACCACAGATGCTGGCTCCACAGCAGCCGATACCCCTGGCCTCCAAGGCACAGCCCCAGATCAGCGGCTCCTGACCAAAACCAAGAGGCAAAGAGCTCAGGAGAAGACCAGCACAGCCGTGCTTTCTGGTGGTGGCCCTGCCCCACTTTCCCACCACCGGAGAGCAAGTTCCAGGGTGCGCACAAGTTGGGGCTTGGGTACGTGGCTGGTGTCATGGCCCAGGAATGGCACTGGGAGCTGCCAGAGGGTGGTGAGCTCCAGGCCCCACGCTGTCCAAGGTCGGGGGTGGGGAGGGAAGCAGCCCGATCTCCTCCCACGGCTGTAACATCCTGAAGATTCAGTCCCTGGTTCTTTGTTCATTTTTGTGGGGGAGCCCCCCCTCTGGTGAGGGCTTTTGTCACTGTCTGAAGGGAGTTCCCTCCTGTCCACTTCTTCTGGAGGAAAATCCTGAATCTGGAGGCAGCGTTCATCAGATGCCTTGGAACAGTGATGAGGAGAAGACGGTTAATGTTTCCTTAAAGACATCCCCAGTGAGCACTGTGGTGTAGTGGGCCGAGAGTCAGGCTTGAATCCTGCCTTGTACGTTTTCTATCTCTCAGTCTCGGTTTTCTCATCTGTAAAATGACAGGGTTATTGCACATCCCTTCCGAGTTTGTTTATGAGACTCTTGGCTGTTGCCCTGTGATAAGTGGGGGAGCTATGACTAAGACCCCTGCCCAGCCCTACCTCACCCTCACCACTTGAAATCTGTCCTAGGAATGCCCTGCTAGGGGCAGTAGCTTAACTCCTAAGAAGCTGCTGGTAAATCACACTTTTCATGTGCAGCTCTGTCCTAGGGAAGCTTGCTGGTTGAAGAAGTGCTCTGACTACGTGGTGACCTCACTGTCATTCAGTGCTCCATTACTCACATTAACGTTTATTGGGGGCCCACTGTGTACTCAGCACCCTTCTCCTCACTGAGGGTGCCCCTGATGTGCTGCGTGTGGCATTCTGGGCAGTCCCTGAACCCCTAAGATTCCGGGCCACTCTGCAGAAGTGAAAGGGCCAGCAGACGGAGTTGCCAGCAGAGGTGTCTGCTGTCTGGCTGAAACCCTGAGCCGGGACCTAGTCCCCTAATCCCAGCTGATGTGTGCTGGCCCCCTCAGCTCTCAGCAGAGCTCCTGCAGGCTCTGCCAGGAAGGCTCAGTCATGCCCCCATCCCACACCTCGAGGCAGTGCAGGCTCTAGTCGTCCACACCGAGGAGGTGAAGGCGCTGCTTTATCCAACCTCTGAGGTCCCCAGACCCTACAGTACCCACCTGCTGTGGTGAGCCAGACACCGCATTGGATGCGTAACTGAAGCAAGGAGCAAAAGCAGTCGGGGGGGGGGAGTAGCCCAAGGAAGGGAGATGGCCGCAGAGTCAAGGAGACCCAGGTTCAAAGCCTGCCTCTGGTCTGCAGTGGCCACAGGATTCCCTGCAGCTCGCTGATGCTCCCAGTGTGCCAGGAAACGCTCTGATACTCCAAGTAGGAGAGCAGGTGATGAATGCGGAATAGAAGCTCCCGGAGGGCAGGGCGTGACCACTTTCTACTTGTTTGTGTCTTCGCAGCACTTAGCACAGTGCCTGCATATAGTTAGTGCTTAATAAATGCTTGTTAATTGGGCTTGGCTTCACTCCATCTGTACAAATGGAGAGACTTTACTTACCTTGGCTTTCTAATGCAAATGAAATTGTAAGTCCAGTCAAAAAAGGAAACCAAGGCACCAACATTCGGGTCCAAGTATTTTTGGTGGGGGGAGGGGAACATCCCTTCCCCCAAGCCGATCTGCGGCCTTTGTGTGACAGAATCGCCATCCAGAGGTGCCGGGGGCTTTAAAAAGTGCTTTCTTGATGCTTCCCGAACTCTAGGTGTGGAATCTCAGTCCTTCCAAAAGGGAGAAATCCGATGTTCCATGCATGTAAATAGGTTGGGTGGGGGAAGGTGAAAATCTATTCTTGGATGTCGCACCAGCAAGAAGCTTATTTCTTCCTTTTTATTAATACTGTATACCTTTTATGTGTTTATCTGATAAGAAACTATACTAAGTGATGCAAGTGGAAAAATGGATATGATAAAATACCCGCTTTAATATGTTTAGAAAGTAAAAAGTGCTTTTGGTCAGCTAGAGTGGCCATAGATAGGAGTGCTGGGCTTGGAGCTGGAAGATTTGAGTTCAAATCCTCACTCAGGCACTAACGTGCTCTGTGTCCCTGGGGAATTACAACCTCCCAGCCTCAGTTTCTTCCTCTGTCTACTCGGAAGAAGTGGTAATGCTTCCCTCATGGGGGTGGGCAGGCTTCAGATGAGATGACAGAAGCCCAACACTTGGCAAACTTTAAAGCACTTTATAAATGCTGGTTGCTATTCAAATCTGGAGAGCCCCGGGCTCCCAACAACTTGTACAGGAAGATACTCCACGTGTCATTCCCCAGGGAAGGAAGCTGATGTTAGACTCCTGCAGTCCCGTAGCTGGACAGCGTGCAGGCCAGGAGCCGGGGCCCCTCATTTCAGAAGTCGCCTCTTCTACCACCACACTCTCTAGTGTTATTCCTGAATACAGCTGACAATGCCGTGTAGAGCACAGCGTCTGGGAAAGACTCAGAGGACCTGGATTTGAATCTTGCTGACTCTGCATTTAGCTGTATGCCCTTGGGCAGGTCATTTCCCATGTCTGAGACTCAGTTTCTTCCTCTGCAGGATGGGGTGGGGCTAGACAAGCTGATCTCTAGTGTCCCTTTCTCCACCTACTTGGCGGGGTTTGCAGGTGGCTCTGGGCTCTGCAGGGCATGTCAGTGGAGGGCCAGGTGTGGCAGCCACAATCCACTGGGGGAGTATTCTAAGTCACTGTGGGCCTGTGGTCCAGATTGGGGGAAGGAGAGAGGATGCCCCACCCCCCAAGAAGTGGCTTCTGAAAGGGCTGGGCTATGCATTCACTCCTACAAGGTCTGCTCCTTGGTCACCTGGCATCTCTGGTTGATTCACATATCATGTTGGAAGGTCCCAAGAAGTCTCCATTCGGTCAGTGTAGTGGAGGTGGAGCAGGGCAGAGGGCTTCAGAGTCTTTATCCGGAGGTATCCTGGTGTCTGCATGAATAGTCTCACAAAAGCCTTATGGTTAAATTTTCAGGGTGAACATTTACAATACATCAGTTTACACACTGGAAATCAGCAAATGCTCCTATTCAGGCCTGGATTTATTTCTCCCTTGATTGTCTATACTTAAGAAGCTGATGGAGAATACTGCAGATTCAACGTAAAAGTGTGTTGTGTGTAATTTCTCTCTTTTCTGGAAAGCCAGCTGTTAAATGTTTACCAACACGCCCCTGCTTGTAACCTCAGTCCAACAGGGGATGCCAAGATTTTCAAAGGCATAACTGACAAGAATGGATGGTGTTTACACCTGTTCTTACCAGCCCCTGGGAGGTTTGGATGCCCCTTTCTCAAATGTAAGTGTTTGGACCGCATCTGCAAGGAGGCTAATGATTGGTTTGTGGTTCAAGGAGATTACCAATTAAGTGATCATCTAATGACTCTGGAGCTGGCTCTTTTGACATGGCAGTTGTGTTTCTTGTCAATTCATTCCCCTTTGGCTGTTAGAAAGTTTCTTTCTGTCTTTGTGTGACTAACAGGGATGTTTGGAGGAAAGCAAGTAAAACGTGCAAACTATGAATGGATACGCCTATATGTGTATATACACACATAAATGTATGAAGTGCAACGTGGGCAATTCTGCCCACAGTGAATCTATACATACCTATCATACACACATACACACACAGTTTCTTATATTATGTGTAGAATCCTAGAATTTAAAAAAAAAAGACTTTGAGATGTAAGGGACTTCGGAGGTCATCCATGGCTTCACTTTACAGATGAGGAAACTGAGTCTCTAAGAGGTTAAGTGATTTCCCCAAGGCCACAAAGGGAGTAAGTGAGAGAGATAGGATGGCACTTACACACCTTCTAACTCCAGAACCAAAGCCCTTGTTACTACACCACAAGTTTTATGTTTATATTGAACATGGAAATCAATCAGTCAGCATTTATTAAGCCCCTGCTATGTTTCAGATACTGGGGATACAAAAAGAGGCAAAAGAGAATCTCGGCCCTCAGGGAGCTCAGTCTAGCAGGGGAGACAAGTGAATAAATACATAAAAAGTGAGTGGTCTGCAGGATGAATAGGCGATAATTAACAGAAGGAAGGCCCCAGAATTGAGGTGATGGGAAAAGCTTCCTGCAAAAAATGGGGTTTGAATTGGGACTTAAAAGAAGCCAGAGAGGTCAGGAGTCAAGAAAGGAGGAGAGAGAGTGTTCCAGGCATGGGGGAGAGCCTGAGAGAATGCCCAGAGCCACGAGAGGGAGGGTCTTGGTGGTGGAACCGGCAGGACGCCAGTGTCACTAGATCAGACGGCACATGTCAGAGAGTTTGGTGTGAGAAGCATGGAAAGGCAGGAGAGGGCTAGATTTGAAGGGCTTTGGACGCCAAGCAGAGCATCACTGTCATTACTAAGGACGCAACCAACCTGGCCATTTATAGAGATCTCCACATGGGTGTGGGGGAAGTGTGAGGACTCTGCCTGCTCAGTCATCCTTGGCAGTATCGTTGCCACCAGCTGACACCTAGTTACCTCCCAGCTCTTTGGAAGAGGGATATGGAGGGAGGAGGTGTTATTCCCCCCCCCCCCGACTTACCTTCCTTCACCTGAATAATATCAGACTCCAGTGGGTTGAAGAGGCCGTTTTTTCAGTTGTGAGCAGGGGAGGTTCAGTTGTGAGCAAGGGTTCCAACTGACAACCCTTGGGAAAGGCTGTAACTTCTGCTTCTCCAAACCCAGAGTCAGGACAGGATGCTGGCAAGAAATCGCAGGCAACCTGGCTGGACTAGATGTTTGAATCTTAGCTTAGCGACAAAGATCTCTGCTCTTTACTTTCTTTTCCTGGTGAGAGGAGATGAGAAGCTTCTTGGCTCACAGCCTGTCTTTCCTTCCTGTTGGGTAAAGGAACGCCCGCCTCTTTACTCTTCATCTGTGTGGACGATGGAGCCCGATTCCTAGCTCTCCAGCCTCTGTCTGTGGCTGCACCGTGGCCCCACTGGGCCAATGGTTTGTCCGTGTCCATCTTTCTGGAAGGTTTATGTGCCTTGTGTCTTTGGGATCACTGTTAAGCATTATCTTCAAGTATTTATGGGTCATTCTGGTAGGTTTTCTCTTTTTGCTGGAGCAGAAGTCTCCCAGAACATTCGTGTGCTTGGCTAGCTGTTGAAGCCCTCTCCCTTTCAAGCGGGTGTATGTGGGGTTCAGCCCCCAGAAGGTGACTAGGCCATGTGGAGGGAGAGCTCCCTGGGATGCTGGGGCCTTTTTCACAGACGGGGAGACTGGCTCGAAGGTACTGCCCTACAGGCATTGTATGTGGTTTGTTTTACCTTGATGAGTGCCATTTGTTGTCAGGATCTTTTTCAGTGGTTTAATTTGTCTCCTGATTATCACACGTGCACCCAGAGTCCCTGGCAATTCCCCTACGTCTTCCCAACCCCAAACAGTGACACTGGACTCGGGCGCTAAGCCTTGGGGTGCTTCCCTGGGCTAATCTCCAAGGAAGTCAGGCTGCACTTGTCTAATCACTGGCTGGAACAGGCCAAGCAGTCTGCTCTCTGCTCTCTTACAAAGAAAGATGGTTAGCATTTGATGGCCCTGAAGAGCAGATCCAATTCAAGCGATATTTATGTACCTACCATGGGCCTGGCAAGGGGAACATGTCTGCTCCACCCATGGCCCAGAAGGGCACCATCTGTGAGACACACGCACGCCTCCACGCAGTGATGAGACGAGGAGCAAGAGTGAACAGAGGGAACAGGACTTTTGAGTGCTGATTACATGCCAGTCACTAACAGCAACAACTGATGAAAATCACAACAGCAGACACAGCAGGCGGTCCCAGAAGGCGCCAAGGTTTGCCCCGTCCTTCCTGGGGCTTTACTTGATCTTCATAACGACCTCAGTGCTGTTATTATCTGCATTTTATAGATAAGCAAACTCAGACAGATGGTTAAATGACTTGCCTAGGGTCTTATAGCTAGTAAATGTCTGAGATGGGATTTGAACTCAGATCTTACCAACCTATGGGCCAGCATCCTATCCACTCTGGCACCCCCTTAGCTGCCTCACCTCTGCTGAGTGCTAGGACGAGGGCTATTTGAAATAGAGGGAGGATGAAACCCCTTTTAACGAGGGGAGGGCAGGGATGATCAGAGAACATCTTTCATTTTAAATTTAATTAATTTTCATACTACCTTTTTCCGTAGACAAACAAAACCCAAGATAAGTTTCCTTGACTTCCGTGCCAGGCGCGGATGTGGCCAAACCAGGAGACAGCAAAGATCCAGGAGGGCTGGGGGATGATTGGTCCTCGTCCTCCGGCTAGAAGCAGTCTGTTCCAGAAGGGTGAGAACCCTCCTTTTCTCAAAAGGCCCTGACAAAGCAGTTCCCGGCCTCCCTCCAGAGGGTTGCTGGCCTCTCTGTGTGGCCCGAAGCCTGCAGCAGAAGCGAGCCATTCTTGTCTCAGACACATTTGAGGCTGGGTGTCACCTCTTGGTGCCTTCTCGTTCTAAATCCAGTGACCTTCTGACCCTGGAGTAGAAGGACAGGGAGAGCAAATATTGGCCCAGAGAGCTGTAGGAGCTTCCATGTACAGCTGGAAGGGGCTCTGGAGGCCGTCCGGTCCGACCCCTTCCTTTTACGGTTGGGGACGCTGAGGCTCAGAGGGGTCGAGGGCCTTGCCTGGGGTCACACGGGTGGCAGAAGCAGGGAGGTGGGTGGGATTTGAACCCAGGCCTTCCTGCCCTTTGCCCTCTCCACTGCACTAGGTTTCCTGCCTCCTTTATTCGCTGCTCTTCTCAGACAGTATCCCCCCAGCCTCAGCTCTGTCAGCCCTTTTCATGCTGCTCCTTAGCTTGAACTGTGAGGAGTAAAGAGAAAGTCTCTGGAATTTTCCCCAAGGTGACCGGCCATTCCCTCTGAAGCACAGCCGATCTGCGCTTGAACTGCGCTGCCTGGCTTCGTCTTCTCCCCGGATGTCCCCCGTGAGGCCAGCCTCGGCTCCTGCCTACGTGGGGTCAGAGGCTTGCTCAGGAGGCGCCGGTCACACGGCAAAGGGCTCTCAGCCAGGCTGCATAGCCACATCAGCCCCCGGAGCCCAGGAGCCGGATCTGTGCCCTGCTCACTGCACAGTGATTGCTTAATAAATGTGACTTAATGTTAAAATAAAACCTCTTTAGTCCAAATGCGTGAAAATATAAATCTGCCTCTTTGTAAAATGGACAATAAAAACAACCCCAAATCATTGTTAAAGCGTGTCTTCTGCAATGCCTTGACACACTGCTTCAACACCTCTCCCCACTAAATCATCCAAGGGATTCTCCTCTCTAGTCAGAGCCCAGGAATGTGTCAGTCTGAAGGAAAACATAAGATTGCTGCAGCCCCCACTGCCATCAGCATGCGTGCTGGGCCCCTGCCACGCTGCTCACTGCTACTTCTTGGTACTTGTCCACACTCGGTCCTTAGGCAAGAGGCGACTCATTACACAGACTGTTCAACATAGCTGTCCAGAGGGACAGTGCATCTGCCAGGGTGATGAGGAGGGTCTACACCTCGAGAAAACATCAGATGTGTGGAGGTCTCCAGGTGAGAGAGCCCTAGCATGTATTGAATTAATCATTGCAGAGGGCCATTGGACCTCCTGGCCAGGAGGGACAGGTCAACTCGTCGTGGCAGATGCCACCTTCCTGATAACTCATTCTGGGACAGCATCAGTCTCCCACCTATTTTGACTCATAGCCCATTTTCAAAGCCCTCAGAGAAAAGAGACGAGGCAGCTAAGTAGCCCAATGGATGGAGCTCTGGACTGGATGTCAGAAGGACATTAGTTCAAACCCAGCCTCAAATATTTAGCAGCTGTGTGACCTTGGGCCAATCATCAAAGCTCTCTTTGCCTCAGTTTCCTAATCTGTAAAATAAGAGTAATTACAGCATCTACCTCTCAGGATTGCTGTGAGGGTCAAATGAGGCAACACGCGTGAAGTGCTGCGTCAATGCTGCTTACTGCTGTTGTTAAGAGACTGCGCTGGGCTTGCCCTGGTGGGTGGCACGCGTGAGTGGGTTTGTTTGCTTGTGATGGAGACGTGTATAATTCTCCCTTTGTTTCTTTGTACCCCTCACTCTCCTCAGTTGTTTCATTTGTTGAGCTCTGGGCAAACCCCATTCATTCCCTTATGGTTATTCACATGCACATATAAGGAAATGCATACATATATGCATGTATGACCACATGTATGTTATATATCCCACGTATGTATATACATATAGAGCTACTGTATATGATATATGTACCATGTGTAGTTAGCTGTGTGTGTATACATGGGAATGTGTGTATGTATATATATTTGTGTGTGTGTGTGTGTGTGTGTGTATGAATATAAATACATATACATGTGTGGGATTTCCTTTTCCTATTAGAATGTAAGCTCTCTGAGGGCAAGGACCAGCCATCTTGCTTGTGTTTGCCTCCTCAGTGCTCACCATGGTACCTGGTATGTGACAAGTGCTTAATAAGTACTCTTCCATTCAGTTGCCAGACTTTCTTCCTCCATGCCAGTCTCCAAAATCAGCCATTCTCCTCCTGCCTGTGTGCTCTCCCCTTGAGATGAGCCATGAGGGCAGAATCAGGCCAATAACTGTCATTGTTCTCAGAGATGAAAACATCTTTGGGGTGTGGACTAGGCCACCTACTCTCTTGTTGCCTTTTAACCTGAAAGTGGGTGAATTTATCATCTTTCCCAGGTGCAGCCATTGGGGGACTTCTGTGGCCCCCTAGCATCTTTGCTATGCCTGTCAGCTGGAGCTGTAGAGAAAACATAGGAGTTGGTAGAGGGCCTTTTCTCCCTGTAGCAAAGAATGAGCCATGTGGAGGCTGAAAGGGAGCATGAGGTCCTGCCCTTGGGTTCTCCCAAAATCTGAAGTGGTGGAAGTGGGGGTGGGGGGAGATAGGCCTTTTCCTCCACCTTCCAGCTCTTCAAAGGGTCAGCAGCCAGGGTGACAAATATGCAGTTAGAGATGAAAAGTATTCCCGAGGGTCAAGTGTCTCAGACCACTGAAGGTTAATTAAAGACGATTCCAATGAGTGTTTATCAAGTGTGCCCTCTGTGTGTGTACAGAATGCCATTTGGGGCCTGGGGAACTGCCATGTTACCTCCTTCCCTCTCAAAGCTTATGGCCTCAGACACAAGGGATGTGCAAGCCTGGCTCTACATCTTTTCTTGTCCTCTTATTAGCTGAGTGACCTAGGGCAAGTCTTTGCTCTTTCTAGGAGTTGGTTTCCTCATCTCTAAAATGAGGATGGATTTGTTGAGCTCTGAGGTCACCTTAGACCTCCAATATTCTCTGCCCCAGTTAAATGTCAGCTCCCCAAGGACAGTGACTCTCTCCTTTTGTCTTTGAACCCATGCCTGGCCCAGGTACTTAAGACTGAATTGGCCTCATAGCCCCTCTGGAAGAGGTAGAGGTGGTAGGCCTTTTAGACTGTAACCTTCCCCAAAGGCATAGATCTAAAGCTGCGTGGTATCTCAGGTACCATTAACTTAATAATTAATTAATAATCAGGTACCTCATTTACTGAAATGTTAATTGGCTCCCCCAAAGTCACATAGAATGTGAGAATGATAAAGGGAACGTTAGAACCCAGGTCTTCTAACACCAAACCCGGACCTCCTCCTACTGGTTTGCTCTTTGTAGCCACACTGCCTGCCATACAGTAAGTGCTTAATAAATGTTTATTGGTTATTGGTTGTACCACCCTGCTCCTCATAACTACAGGGGACTAGTTTTCCTAGGGCAAGTGGTCAGTTTTCTTGCCACAGAACCAACATGAAAGCCCTGAAAGCCTCTCTTTCCCTGAAAGATGCTAGCCATGCCCCAGGTTGGTGGTCTTTCTGAATTAATCAATGGGGAAATTGAGTGACTCTGACAAGAGTCCAGCTTATCCCAGCCAGGAAATAAAAAATCAGGCAGTGAATTTCCGGAGCAAAAAGGAGTCAGAACCACAGATCAAGATACAGCTGTTTAGAGAGCAAGGGAGGGAGAAAGAGGAGAGATGTGAGCAATCTTTCGCTAAATGTGAACACATCATGTAACTGTCTTGCCAGAAATGTACAATTTCTTGGTAAGATCCTTGCCCCTAGACACAGTTTGTTTTGAGAAAAAGGCAAGAGCCTTTCTAGATTTGTAACCAGCTTCCGGGCTGGGAGCCAGCTGGAGCACCTGCCCTCATTGAGTATATATCTTTGGGAAAGAGAGATGCCTCTTGTGCCCAGAATTACAGGTGGAGACACCATGACTGTTCTGTCGACACAATATTCAACTCCACCCACCAGGGATTTGTTTGTTGGCCCTGGGCCATGAATCAGGCCCCGAGCAAGATGATGGGGATGCAAAGAGCAAATGAAAGCAGCTTCCATGAGAAAAGAGGCAATGGGGCTCGGGAGCAGAGGGAAGTGACCAGCGCGAGCCCCCAAATGCAGTTTTGTGTTAGTCCGAGGAGATTCGTGGGAGTTCATGGTGAGCTGGTCTGGCACCTTCCCTCTGTTGATTATTCCCAAGGTATCCTATAGATATCTTGCTCATGGACAGTTGTTTTCATTTTGTGAGCTCCTTGGACTCACAGGACTGTTACCTTCCTTTGTATCCCCAGGGCTTAGTATGTGCTTGGCACTTAGTAGGGGCTTGACAAATGTTTATTGACTGACTGACTGGGGAATACACAGTCTATATGCTTTTATCTAATATGAGGGAAATTGTGGTTCTTATAGGAAATAAGAGACAGACATAGAAACAGAAACAGAGTGAGATACAGAGAAACAGAAACAGTGAGAGAGAGAGAGAGAGAGAGAGAGAGAGAGAGAGGAGAGAGAGAGACAGAGAGAGACAGAGAGACAGGGTGAGACAGAGAGACATAGAGAGAGACAGAGACAGAGACAGAGAGACAGAGAGAGAGAGGAAGAGGGAGGGAGATCTTTATGAATTATATTCTCCTGGACAGAAAGTAAACTTTGTGAGTTAGGATTTTCTGAGTTAAGTGCAAAGGCATTCAGGGAAATGAGATGTGAGAAGCATCTGAGCAGACACCCAGCCCTCCTTTGTCCTCTGCTATCATCCCCTCTCTTCATTCACTCCAAGCAGTGAGCTTGACTTAATTTAACCAGTGTCCATATAAAAGCCATCTTCAGTCCTATCTGCTATTGATTTCTGAGTGTTTGACCTCTCAGAGCTTTGTGAGGTATGAGTTCACCTTATTGACTGGATCAGAATTGCACCCAGGCCTGACACTCCATTTTCTAAAGTAATGTGGTCAAAGAAAGAGGACCAGAGCAGCCTCCTGACATCAGCCTTTGTCTCTTAGGAGGATAACATCATCTGTTGGGCTTGATAAGGAAAAAGGGGGAAAAAAGAGAAAGAAACCTTGTTTATTTCCAGTTGACAAATGGAATGAGGCCCATTTTTGGCTGGGAGCTGACAGCCCCTCTAAACCCTTCTGATAAGGGAGACAGTGGTGCCAAGGTCACTCTGTCCACACACTGCCCACTGGGCTTCCTGAGTCCATCAGATGTTCCAAGCCAGCACTTCAGCCCGGTCAAGTTAGGGACAATGAGAAATGAGAAATTATGTCCTTATTAGAAAGTGATTTATAGGGCATTCCTTGACTCAACAGCAAGTGGCTTGACCCGCCATGAGAGTTTACATTTTAACAGCTTTCATCAGTGGGTTAGAAGGTCCCATCAGCCCTTCTGCTGAGATCCCAGCTATTCGTGTGTGAGAGAATGCAGAAGGGCATCAGGGCATGCCTGCCACGTGCTGGGCGGTCCCTGGTACTAAGTGGTACTTCCTGGGCCGGCCTTCTAAGTGGTGTTTTGTTTGTTTGTACTTTTTCCTATATTTCTCTTGAAAAGAAGGAAGCTGTAGAGAACGAGGCCAAACTGAGAGGGAGAGGAAGCCCATCAGATATCCTGGCACATGCCTTACGAGTTCCATTCCGTCCTCTTCATTTTCTGTATTGAACCTTTTTTGTGCATCCTCGGTCTCATTTGGCTTTCTTAGTTTTCACACAAGTACCAAAATGATGGAGTTGGCATTGAGCCCTCCTGTGCAAATGGTATCAGAGAGAAAGGGTGATGCCTCCAAGCCAGCCAAGCCTGCACTCTCCGGGGTAAGAGCAGGGCTGCTGCCCACTGGTCGTGTCCCCCTGTCATGCGGCTCCTCCCCCCGCTGTCAGACCAGCTGCTTTGGCTGGTCCTGCTCACTGAGCTACATCTCCCTGGCTGTTTGTTAGGAGGGTAACAATAGCCCATACCTACCCCCACCATACCCTCAGAAGTTCAAAGACGGAGCATTTGGTTTGGATTGGATCAATAAGTGACAAGCATTTATGAAATTCTTCCATGTGCCAAGAACACAGGGACGCCTAGCACAAAGACAAAAAGGACAGAAACGATGCCTGCCCTCAGGGAGCTTATAGTATATCAAGGCAGATATCATGTGGACACACGTACATATTCAAATCTAGAGGGTGGAATCCAAGGCAAACTCATATTCTAGGGCTTTCTGGTTGGGAATGTACTCAAGAACACATCTTTCTGTAATTCCCCAAACCATTCCCATGTCCCTAGAACAATTCACTCTGTCATGTGAACACTTACTTTGTGCCTGGGGGAAAATAAGTGAAGCCATGATCTCTTCCCAGAGGCGCCCATGGCCAGCTCAAAGACAAGATCTGAGCACGAGGATCTAATTCAGCTCAACCTGCATTTATTAAGCACTCACCAAACGTGAGGTGTTGTACTAAGCACTAGAGTTACAAATGCAAAGGTGAAGCAGTGCTGGCTGGCCCTCAGAAAACTTACGTTCTCCCTAGGGAGATGGCATGGCCGTGTAGGAGTATGTACATACAAAACGAATACAGAGTAGTGGGGGGAGGGACTACTCTACCATGCCCCCACTGCTGTCTTAGCCCTGCATGAGCTCTATCTGGGGGGACTCAGAGGGCCAGGGGGTATTTGGTGATACCTGAATCACAAAGCTGAAACAATTCACATTAGAGGACGAGGAATGAGAGGTTCTGGGCAAACAGCAGGTCGTACAAATGAATGGGCCTGTAAAAGGTGAAGGCAGAGCTGTGAGCGTCGGGGCAAGGGGCTCTTGAGTCCTTGTAGACCCTTCAAAGGGCCTTCACCAGCTACCGACTGTCGCTGCAGCTCCTCCCACATCCCTGGCTCCCCAAGGTTCCATATTCATGGTCATTCCCTGGGGTCCAGGATCTCACCTGCCCCAGCTCACAAAGCCCTTTGTGATAGAAACAGAGGCCTCTGGGACCGGCAGCAAGGGCCAGTCTGGGCTTGACCCCACAGAGTCTGGGGCTATGTTCTATAGAAGGAGCCCAATGCTTCCCAAAGTTATCCATTACAATAAAGTGACCATGACTAGGAGAAGGGCATCTGGGGCTTTCTACAGCAGGGTGTGGGCAGAGCTCAGTCCTCCATCAGACCCCAGGCACATCAGCAACCCAGCAGGAGTGCTGCCGGGAGGGCCCAGGCTCCCCCAGCCCCGGAGCCCTGAGCCGGCTACTCTGAGCAGGTTGATTCCTCTCTGGCCTACACTTCTCCTCTCTGTCCAGTCACAACAGTGGGCAAACAGACTGCAGGCAAAACCAGGCTATTTACCTCCCTGTGCTCATCCATGAATTCATGTGATCAAGCAAAGGTCACCACCTAGTCACCCTGCCTCGGTGTCTCTGAGCTGAAACAGGAGTGGCAGTGGCAGGGCTCTGGCTCTCAAGGGTAGCTGTCTGGCTGGCAGCCAAGATCCCTCCAATAACAGTAACCACAGTAACAAGAATAATGGCTAACTTTCATGTGGCACCTTAAGGTTGACAAAGCATTTTACACATGTTCTGTCACCTGGGAGGGAGTGGCTCCTATTGGGCATCTGACCAGTTTGTATTTGAGGGTTGGCACTTCGTCTATGAGGGAGAAGAAGATCGTGCCATGATCGCTTGGTAACAGAGGACCCAGGACGGCAGGAGACCCTCTGAAATGTGGGAAAGCCCAACCAGAGCACAGCATCAACCAGGATGGCCAGGCTGCCGTGGCCGGGCTCAACCCCTGGGGGCCCCTGGTCAGAAAGATCACATCGCTGAGTGACTATTCTCAGAGCATTGCAATGTCGCGTAATGCAGCGAACATTTTATTACAAGACATAATTTATAATCCTATCATTGGGCCCCATTTCACTCCCACTCGCTCATATGTGATATCAGACACACAGAGAGACAATCCACAGCAGGCCCATCAACATGGTATAAAATAAGAAAAAGTGACATTTATGTAACACTTGGTAGTTTTGTGGAGGCTTTACATACGTTCTCTTATTGGAGCCTTGGTGTCATCTCCATTTTCCATCTGATGCCATCTTGTCCCTCCCTTCACAGCATCTCTCAAACACTCCTCCGTCTCTTTGGCACCACCCCGTCCTGGTGCAGGCCCTTATCCCCTCACGCTTAGACTATTGCCATAGCTGCCTCAGTCTCCACCCCGCCCCCCCCGCTCCAGTTCATCCTGCATTCAGCCCCCAGTAAGGTTTTCCTTCAGCCCAGCTCTGACTGTGTCACCCCCTACTCAGGCCACCCCAATGGCTCCCTGTTGTCTCTAGCATCAAAAGTAAAGTCTTCCGTTTGGTTCTTAAAGCCCTTTGTGACCCTTCCTTCATTTCCAGTCTTCTAAAGCTTATTCTCCTCCACATACTCTGGGGTCCAGTGATCCTGGCCTCTTTGCTGTTCCTCAGATACAGCACTCCTCTCACCTTTGTGCATTTTCCTTGGCTTTCCCTCATGCCCAGAATGCTGTTCCTCCTCCCCTCCATCTTCTGGCTCCCTAGCTCCCTTCAAGACTCAGCTGAAATCTTTCCTTCAGCAGGAAGCTGTTCCTGGTCCCTCTTAATGCTGCTGCCTTCCCTCCAAGAATATCTCTCATTTTAGACTAGAAATGTCATAGAGAGATAGAGATATACTCATATTTTATATATATATATATATATATATGTGTGTGTGTGTGTGTGTGTGTGTGTATATACATATATATATATATATATATATATATATATATGTATATATATATGTAGATAGATACCAAAAATACCACCACTGCCATTGTTAGATAGGCTGCCTCTGGGTTTGGGATACCCTTACTCAGAATCTCCATGGGGTCCCACACCACAAGCTCTGCTAGAGCTATGATAACTAACATGATCCCAGATGCAGACCTTGTGGATGGGTGCAGATTGGCTCCTAGCAGAAAACAGACACAGTAAACATTTCCATCTTGCCCTGCATCTCATTCTCTTAAGAATGATGTGGTCCAAAGAAGATAGAGAGAGCATTACAAAATGTGAACTAGATCATTTTGATGATATGAAATTAAAAATGTTTTGCACAAACAAAACCAATGCAACCAAAATTGTAAGGAAGTCAGGAAACTTGGAAAAGTTTATATTTGATAAAGGCCTCATTTCTCAAGTATATAGAGAACTTAGTAAAGTATATAAAAAATATAAGTCATTCTCTAATTGATAAATTGTCGAAGGATATGAACAGTCAGTTTTTAGACAAAGAAATCAAAGCTACCTGTAGTCATATGAAAAAATGCTCCAAATCACTATTGATGAGAGAAAAGCAAATTAAAATAACTCTGAGATACCACCTCACACCTATCAGAGTAGCTGACATGACAAAAAAAGATAAAAAGATTGGATGTTGGAAGGGATGTGGGAAACTGGGACGCTTATGCATTGTTGGTGGAGTTGTGAACTGATCCAACCATTCTGGAGAGCAATTTGGAACTATTCCCAAGGGGCTATAAAACTGTGCATACCCTTTGATCCAGCAACACTACTGCTAGGTCTGTATCCCAAATACATTCAAAAAAATGGGAAAAGGACCTATTTGTACAAAAAACTATTTATAGCAGCTCTTTTTGTGGTGGCTAAGAATTGGAAGTCAAAAGGATGCCTATCAATTGAGGAATGAATAAACAAGCTATGGTATATGATTGTAGTGGAGCATTATCATGCTATGAGAAATAGTGAGCAGGATGATTTCAGAAAAACCTGGAAACACTTACATGAACTGATGCAAAGTGAAGTGAACAGAACCAGGAGAACGTTGTACAGAGTAACAGCAATGTTGTTCAATGAAGAATTGTAGATGACTTCCTATTCTCAGCCATACAGTGAACCAAGCCAATCCCGAAGGACTCATGATGAAGCGTAGCATCCGCCTCCAGAGAAAGAACTGACATTGATTGAATACAGACTGGATCAGGCTGTTTTTCACTTTCTTTCTCTCGATTTTCCCTTTTTTTAAGTCTCCTTGTACAAAATGACTAATATGTAAATTTTTTACATAATTGCACATGTATAATCTATATCTGATTGTTTACTATCTCAGGGAGTGGAGAGGGAAGGGATAGAATTTGGAACTCAAAACTTTAATTTTTTTTTCAAAAGACCAATGTGGTCCCCAAGAGTGCACTCAATCTCTTGGACAAAACTATTAAAATAGATGCCAAGATTTGGCTATGCTTCTTCCAAAGAACTAATTTTGAGCCCCTGTAGCTTCCTTATAAAGTGGGGCAGTAGGGGAATGAACCTTCTACCATTAGTTATAGCAGCAGACATTGGACTAGGGATCACGGGATGAGGCTTTTGGTATCAATTGATCTGAGTTGGCTATCCCACTATTTTCTCTGTGACATGGTGAGGAACAGAATTAAGCCTGACCCTCAGCCAGAAGACCTTGCTGCTTATTTAAATGGCTCTGTGGAAAGAGAATTTGGAAACAAGACTGCAGTAGCATCCAGCATCTGGTCCCTACTATGAAAGGCTTCTCTACAATTATTGGTTAAAAAAAAATCCCAATTGAATAGAGAGCAAATGACAGTGTCTAGTGTGTATGGCTGAATAATAATCCCTTGGCTCTAGAAGGAGTGGGGAAGAATTTAAAACAAGCACTGAGACATTATTTTAAAGAGCAGCTAGTCTGCAAACCTGACTGGGGTAAAGTGTATTCTAACACCTCAATGCCTTCAGCAGGGGGGGCTTCTTTACCTGGTTCACAGATTAGAGTTTTATGCATAGAGCCAGGTTGAACTGCATCCCATTGAATGAGACAAGAAAATTTGGTTCTGGAAATAAGCACTGTCATTGATGTGAGGCATCTAATGAAACACTCCTACACATCCCCTGCCATTGAGGTTCTCAACTGAGGGAGACCATTACTTGATGGCATGATGCTATTTTAAGTAGACTGGTCAAAGTCATCTGAGGTACAGGTCAACTTGACAGTTCTGGGAATGGAAGAAGTCTTAAGGCTGGATCTAGTAATTTTGAACAATAAAAATCATACTGCTATTATAGTGGATATGAGCATACAGTTTGAAGGTAAATACTCAGCCTTTCAATCAGCCAAAGCTGGGAAAATTAGAAATATCGTCTAGTCTGTCAGCACCTGGCTCAGGAAGGCTATAGGGTATGTGTGACCCTGGCCACATGCTTGTGTGGCTGTAAATCACTCTCAGCTCAAATACAATCACCAAATACTTCGCTATATATACAATGAACTGATCTTGCTAGCTAAACAAAAGCCCAATTTTAGTCCCCTTAAAAGAAGATGCCTCCTTCCTTGTGAAGAATGGAACGAATACTGGCCTGGAAACTTTCCCTCTACTACTGCTCAAGCCTCAGTTTTCTCTTCTAGAGACAGCTGATTTCAAAAGAGAGTGGAAACATTCTGAGAGTCTGGGAATTGTATAGCTATCATGGGCAGTATGCAGCGTTTATCTAAGGTGGAGAATTCTGTTTCCATCCCTCAGAGAATGGCACTGAAACATTTCCAGAATGCCTGTTTGTGTGTTCAGAGGCAGCACTGCAACCATCTCTGAGCCTCACACTGGCTCCTGTAGATGCCTGGCCCCTTGATAACTTCTCAGGTCATAGATGTGAGCCAGACAGGAAGTCTCGATCTGTTGTGAACCCAGGCTTCAGCCACCATGCAAAGTACAGCTTGTAGCTTACAAAGACTATATGGCAGCCCTCTGATCAGCGATGTCTGCCATAAGATTGCTCACATCTTTGTAAAAGCCTAGTGAGGAGCATGCCTCATCTTTTCCCCTTTGCTCCCTCCTGCCCTCCTTCCCTGAGCTCATTGAGTAAGTATTCATTACAGCTGTCCCTGTGGCCTCCCCACTGTTGTTGAGGAAAATGGTGGATAGAGTGGGGAAAACAGAGCTGGGAGAAAAGAGATTTGAAGGGACAGTGCATTAAATTCTTCCATCCCATTTGTATGGGATCCAAGTCAAGTTTGAGCTCTCTGAGCAGGGCTGGTAGGGGAAGATGTGAGGAAAGGGACTTTTAACTATAAATTGTTGTCCAAGACCTGTGGAAGCTGCTGTGGCAGAAACCAAACTCTTCACTCGAATCTCCTACTTCCTCTTAGATGCTGTGGTGGAATGTAAGCTCCTTAAAGGTAGAGACTGTCTTTGGTTTTGTATCTCCAGCACCTAGCACATAGTAGGTGCTTAATGAGTATATCTTCCCTAGAAAAATTCTAAGCAGAATGCAGAATGTTGGCTGAATCTGAGGTCGGAGGACTCGGGTTCAAATCTACACTCAGCTAAACATTCTGTAACAAATAGGATATATGTGAGTTTGAACAACTCCCTCCCCTTTGTAAAGTGAAGGGGGTCAGACTGAATATCCTTTACATCTCCACCAGCTCTAAATAGGTGGTCCTGTTATTACAGGCTGACTGATGAGCACATAACTAGCATTTAGCAAACATTTATTTGTAACATTTATATGTAAGGCACTTAGCACAGTGTCTGGCACATAGCAGGCACTTAATAAATACGTATTCCCTTCCCTTATTCCCCCATTTTTAGGTTTGTAAAACTCTTTGCATGTGTCATATCCTTTGATTCTCACCAGAACTCTGTAGGTAGGTGCTATTATCCCCTTTCTACAGATGAAGAAACTCAGGCAGGGTGAGGTTAAATGACTTGCCTTGAGATACACAGCCAGCAAATGTCTGAGACAGGATTGAAACTCAGTTCTCCCTGCCTCTGAGGCCAGCACTCTTTCCCTGGACAACCGAGCTATCTGAAGTATATATGTGGTATGTTATATACATAGTGTGTATTCTAATAGCATATTATATTTCATTAACATAATTCAACTGAAATTATCATGTAAAGGTTAAGACATTTATTGATGTATCAAATTGGACTGGAATGAGACTATCTGTCACCACTATCTCCTTTTTAATTTAGCTTTGACATATTTTATATGTGCATGTAAGGTTTTATATGTGTATGTGTATGTATACATATACATATTATACACACACACACACACACACACACACACATATATATACATACATGTATATGTCTTTGATTCCTGCAATGACACTGTGAGGGTGATGCTATTATTATCACCATTTTATAGGTAAGAAAACTGAGGCTGAGCAGGGGGTCACCCAGAGTCCTACAGCTAGGAAAGATCTGTGAGGAGAGTCAAGCCTTCCTGCCTCGGGTCCATTGTTTCATCTATTACACTCTGCTGCCTCCCCTCAATAGACATGTGGAGAGCAATGTATTGGCGAGAGCATAAGTTGACCTATTGTAAATGCGAGCTTTTCTCAAGTTCTCAAACATTTCTGAAGCTAGCATCTAGGTACTTCTGGAGAATGAAGTGTAGGTTTGGGAAATCCACCCATAGAAGACAAGATGCATTCATGGGTGGGGCTGATATTTATTTTTAGTTTTAGCTTTTTTCTATTTATTTTGACACTCATAGTTACACTATGACACTAATCCCTAATTCTTCATGTATTTTACAAAAAACCCCCAGGAATATTAATTGGCCCTCTTTTTGAGGTTGTTTTTAATTGTTTCCTTTGTCTTTTAAGAGCCAAATAAATTCAATCTCTTCCTTGCCTCCCGCCACCCCTGGCAATGTGCTAAAACAGACCAGGTGGGAGTGAGATGGGAGCAGCCAGCTGGTTGGGGGCTGAGGTCTTGTCGCCCTTGTGCCCTGTGACATACATGGTGAGTGAGCAGCAAATAAGGAAGTTGGCAAAAACTCTGGCTCAGGCTGCCTTACGTCTCCTCTGCTGTTTCTAATCTCAGCCTCAGTGCTAATTACTACCATTCCTGGCAGAACTATGGAATGCATGTGCCTGTAAAACCTGTTCTGCAGCCGCAAAATCAGAGGAGACTACAAGAACCTTCGGGGTCACTCTGTGATGGCCAGAGGCCACACTGGCTTGAGTCACATGCTCTGCTTAGGAAAACACGTTTTGTGTTCTTCTTTCCTACTGAGAATGCATCACAAGTTTCCTTCTTTTATTTCATTTGCACTGCCAGCATTCAGTAAGCCCTCAAGAGGCAGAATGGCATAAGGGATTCCTCCTGCATTCTTTGAGAGGCTTCCATTCCACCTGTGTGTCTTCTAGGTTTTTCCTTGAGCTTGTGAACCATCGAGAAGGCTGTTGTATTTGCTCTATCTTCTCTTGGGGTTGTATAGCTATTAATTAATATCATTCCTTCCCCTACCAATTCCTTCTCCCACTTTCACTTCATGGTATTTATTTTGCCATGACCTCTTTTCTCCTCCTCATTTTTTCAGTATATACTGAATTTTTCCCTATTTGTTTTTTCTTTCCCTCTTTCCCCATATGTTTGTGCGTACACGTGCACATTTGGTCACTCTTTAACTTTATTCAATGCATTGATTGCCACTTTGAAGTTCTGAGTGGTGATGATGGTGATGGGATGGGGGAGATTTGAGCTTAAATACATTAGTCATCTCTTCAGATATCTTCTCCCTACCCCATTTCAACCTCACCTACCAGGACCCTAAAGCCGATTACTGGTGACCCAGAATTAGGGCTTTCTGTTGCTCAACTTACCAGGAAAAGTGGGTTCTATACTCAAAACCTTGGTTAGTTTCTTCTTCTAATAAAAACTTACATGCCCTGTGTTCCAGTCTCCCAAAGTTCTATTCTCTTTTTTAATAACAATGGGACAATGCATACTAACTAGTGAATCAGATAAACTGATCTCTGCTAATGTGCCAGTAAGTTGTGTTGCCCCGCACATGGAAACTAATGCCTTTGATTCAGTTTGAAAACCTGTATCTCCAGAAGGGAGTGATTCTAGAGGAAGGTATTCCCAAAACACTCAGATCACCAATGGAAATATTTGGAGGCAGATGGCCTTATCAGGGCAACTCAAATGGAAACAGCAGATTCACAGGTCAAAATGATCGGTGTAGCTTCAAGAGAATCTTAAATCAGACTTTCTCTCTTCTCTCTGTTTCTGTCTCTGCCTGTCTCTGTTTCTGTCTCTCTTTCTCTGTCTCCCTCTCTCTGTCTCTTTCTGTCTGTCTGTCTTTTATAGTAGCTATTTTCCAATAGCGGTTAGCATTTTCATAAGCTCAATTATATATCCACTCATTTAATTTTTCTGCTATTTTAATGTCAGTGCCTTGGCACAAAATTGCAGTTTCTTGAACCTAGATACATGTATGGAAATGGTCAAAGAAAGCTCTAGAACCGTGCCATCAAGGATAGTTGGAGGATTGATGAAAAGGGGTCAGTGCCTGTGACAATCCTCCATCCAAATGGGTAACCACTGAACACCAAATATGCTCATGCCTAAACACAAGGAGGCTAGGAAGACTAGAGAAAGGACAGGAGAAGTGAAGGCAATAATGAGACAAAGGAATTTATCTTTTATTTTAACTTATCTGAAATGGGCTCATGCAAAAGTCCAGAATTCACTTTTAAGAGTAATTTCTCAAAAAATGAACTTTCAGCCCACAAAAAGTCTCCATTTGAGTGACTGCTTTTTGAGCCTTTTTCCCTCTTCCATTCAGAGATGCTCTGTGTCTCAGCTGGGCTAAGCACATAATTTTATAGTATTCTCTTAAGCTTCTTACATGGATTCTTGTTCTTTTCAAAAGGAGTAAAATTATCTTGCCGTGGAGCATATCCATCTGTGTTGGATGACAGTCAGACAGTCCCCAGTCAAAAACCTCTGCTTCTGTCAAAAGAATTATTTCGAATCTAGAAAAGTCTATTAGCATGAAACTGACTTTTTTTAATGGGACATGTAAGTTTTAGGAACAAAAACTGGCTAATATAAGGATGAGGAAAACCAGGCCCTGGCAAAGGGAGTCAAGATCCCCATGAAGAACCAAGGCTTCCTTATATGGACTTCTCCTCTGCGGCCTTAGGGCAATGTTTTCCTCATGGGGAAATAAAGGGAATCCTGGCAGACAGCAATTAGGTAAACACAACACACAATCCCAGTAACAGTTGTCACCCTGAAGAAAACAGAAAGAAATGACACAAGAATACCGAGGCTTTCAGGAATGACAGCAGAGGGATGAGAGGGGCCACTGGGTTGGAACATTATATGAATTCATTTCCATCACGCGATGGTTATTGTACATATTTATATATGATATACTAGCCTGAAATGAAATGGAAAAGAAAAATATGCCTCCTCTCTTTGTGATAACTTTGGAGAAAGGAGAATAGCCTGAGAGTTGGGGAAGAGGAGAACAGAAAACATTCTCAAAGTTAAATCTTTATTTTCAACTCCATTTCATAAGCATTAGAGAAATAGTTCACATGTGTATTTCATATTGCCTCAGGCAGCTTCCCTATGTCTTGTTTTCTCCTGCATTAAGAATTCCCTTTAGTTGCCTGGTCCCTGACTCTTTGGATCCTCTACTAGGCTATGATACATGTATTACCCCAAACCAAACTGTAGCACATAGATATTGTATTGAACTCTGCACCAATGACACTGGTGCTGTCCGTGGGGCCATCAGTGCTTCATGGTTCTCATCCCTCATGGTGTCTGAAGAGACCCTCAACATCACTGTATTAGGGTCAAGGTACAATGTGTCCTGCTGGGGCTGATCTACCACAGGTCAGGCACAAATAGTCCATGTGCATCTTTGGAGTAGAGATGGCTCTAAATTTGTGCATCTCACATTTCTTTTGAGCTACTTCAATTCTGCTTTGCTCATAGAGCACAGCACCTTCTTTGATGAGGGCACACCATGCTGGGTGGTCCTGTGGCAGTGTCTCCCATGTCTCATAATTGATTGCAATGTTCTTCAGAGTCACCTCAAAAGTGTTCTTATATCATTTCTTCTGCTTTCCATGTCAACATTTGCTTCTGTGAATTCTCTGTAAAATAGTCTTTTTAGACAAACATACATATGTTCGGCATTCAAACAACATGGCCAGCCCATTGGAGTTGCACTCTCTGTGGTAGAGTTTGAATGCTTGGCAGTTCAGCTAGAGAAAGGACCTCAGTCAGGTGATCTTCAGAATCTTCCTAAGACAATTCAAATGAGAATGATTTAATTTCCTGGCACGGTGCTGGTAGACTGTCTAGGTTTCACAGCTATACAACAATGAGGTCAGCACAATGGCTCTGTAGACCTTCAGTTTGGTAGACAGTCTGATACCTCTTCTCTTCCACACTTTCCTTTGGAACCTTCCAACCACTGAGCTGGCTGTGGCAATGTGTGCATCTACCTCATCATCTATGTGGATATCCCTGGAAAGCACACTGCCAGGGTAAGTGAACACATATAGGAGTGAGAACTAAATGACTACTCTCTGTCTCTCTCTGTCTCTCTCTCTATATATACATATATATGTATATATGTATATGTATGTATATATATACTAACATATACTAATGAATGAATGAAAAATGGTAAGCAAAAATTGAACAGAGGACAGAAGAGTCTTCATATTATAATAGCATTATTTCCTTTCCGGTACATTTCTGGAACATCTTCATATCATTGGATTCTCTGGCATATACTCCCCTCTCATGGCCTCATAGTTCTTGTCAACAAGCATTAGTTTAGGGGCAGCTAGCTGGCAAAGTGGACAGAGCATCGGCCCTGAAGTCAAGAGGACCTGAGTTCAAATCCAGCTTCAGACCAGACACTTGACACTTACTAGCTGTGTGACCCTGGGCACGTCACTTAACCCCGATTGCCATAAACAAAAACAAAAACAAAAAAACAGAAACAAAAAACCAAGCCCTTGTTTAGTGTCTCCTATGTAGAGGTGCTGTGCTAGGGCCTGACAAAATAGAAGTACAAAATATAGGAGCCTACCTACTGGTTGAGGAAACAAGTCACGTACATCAAGAGATCACCAACAACAAATATGACATGAAAGTGAGTGATAAAGTTCATTAGCATCGCACGTGTTCAAAGGAAGGAAGAAATGCCTTGGGTTTCTGCAGGGGCCAAATTTTATTGACCTGGGCATTAAAGGGATGGTCAGACTTTGGCAGGTGAGTTGGAGGTGATGGCAGGAGCAGTGGTGGCAACTCCCATTTTTCAAGCACTTTATGGTTTGTAAAGGACTTTGCCTACAACTCTCTCATTTGACAGAGGTGGGGAAGGACTTTTATGTAATAGGGAAGGGTATGAGCAAAGACACACAATGAATAAGATTAACAGAATCTCACATTCTCACAACTGGGAACTACTTCAGGGGTCATCTCATATCTTTGCTTTCTGAACAAGAATCCCCTCTAAAATGTATGTTAGCATGCTTCTTTCCACAGGCAGGGATAAATCAACTGGTGCACAGAAGCCCTATGTCATTAACTATTGTGGAGACTAGGTTGGAACGTAGGGTGCGGAGATGAGGTAGGCAGAGTCCCAATTGTGGTAAACATTTAATTCCAGTAAAAGTAGTTTCTACATCATCCTATTTGAAGTGGAGAGCCATTGAAGGTTTGGGAGTAGGATTTCATATGGATAAAGGTGATGCTTTAAATAATAATCTGGAAGTAGAAAGTCAGCTGATATAGAAGAGGTGGGAATATAAAGACAAGAAAACTAAGTAGAAGACAGTTATGATTGTCCCAGAATTGTGGCAATGAGTGTCTGGACAAATTAGATTAACATAGGAATGAAAATAGGGCCATGAATGGGAAGATGTGCCATGGTTTGGTAACTGCTTGGGTATTAGGGAAGGTGGCTGAGAGACTGAAAGGAAGGGCAACAGGGAGACAATATGATGCATGGAAAGGACCTTGGCTTTGGAATCTGAAGACTCGGGTTCCAATCCTGCCTGTGAAGCTCACTGTGCCCTTTGGATGCCCTTCTGCTTCTTCAGCTGGAAAGTATAGAAAGTTGGGCTAGATGTTCTCTGATGGACCTTCCCACTGGCATCCTCTGCCTCCACTGCAAACTGTATCTGAGGCTCAGCTCCCAATGGCAGAGTGGATTTTTGATTACGCAGGCATTTACTCTTCATTACAGTGAGTGCTTTAGAGCTGGCTGTCCAGGAAGTCAGTGATATGAGTAAACCATTCCCAGATGCCAGGAGTCCATAACTCACTTAGTCCTCCTGAGATAGATGGAGGATCCACAAAGCTCCCTCTCCCAGGATGGAGATTAGCATAATGAAGTTAGCTCTGAAAAACAGGAAGTAGGAAGGGCTTGGTGCTTCAGAGGCCCTGGGTCCTTCTAGGTTGGGCACCAATCGGGTGTTTCTGCTTCAGGCTTGTTGCACACAAGACCATTCTTGTTGCACTGCCATGCCCTGGGTTAGCACTTCTGGGACCTGTCCACATCTGAATGCCCAACGTCAGGCTTCTCAACTGGGGAATTACCATCGAGAGGGAAGCATCTTCTCTGATGAAAGAAAAGGTTTGTCAGGAAAGGCTCATTTCTTTGTTCTTTGTATCTTTAGAAGAATTGTTATTGTTCCCTGCTGGGGTAACATGAATTTGCAGTCTTATTTATTTGGCTGCTTGTTAATTATCCATTCCAAAACTTCCATTTGCAATATTCAGATCTGAACACTTCCTGGGATAACAAGATAAAAATAACCTGAGGGGGAAGGGAAGAAACATTTATATAGTACCTACTATGTGTCAGGCACTGTGCTGAGTGCTTTACAAATATCATCTTATTTGATCCTCACAACACCACTGTGAGGTAGATGCTGTTATGATTTCCACTTTGCAGTTGGGGAACCTGAGGCAAGCAGAGATCAAATCACTTGCTCAGGGTCGCACAGCTAGTAAGTGTCTGAGGCAGGATTTGAACTCAAGTCTTCCTGATTCCAGGCCCAGCCCTAGCTACTTCAAAGAGAACCACAAAGAATTTTGCGAGTAGTTAACATGAGTTGAATGAATCATTGCACTTTAAAGTCACACTCCTCCCTTTGCATGATTCTGTAGGCTGGTCATTGATTTGTACAAGTGAAAAATGTAATTTCCTTGAGAACAGGATCGTCTCATTTTTTTCTCCATATTCACAAAGCCAGAGGTGGTACCTGGCATCTAGTAGATGCCCAATAATTGTTTGCCAAATTCAATTGCATGTGCCAGAGTTGGGATTTGGACCTAGCTCTTCCTGACTGGAAGTTGGCTTTCTAGTTACCGGCCCAGGCTGCCCTCTGTGTTCCATTATGAAGGAAGATGTCTAGGGTTCTGTTGTCTATGACTGAGGTGTGGACCCAGGATTATAGAGTAGTCCTTTTTTTCTGGTGGTGGTCCCACTGATTATTGACCTATGTTGGCATTTTCTTCCTTAGCACATCTTCCACAACCAAACTGAATGGAAAACAATAGACTGAGCACTGAAATGCGTGATAATGCAATGAATAGAATTCCTGTGCCAATGATATGCCAAAGATTATTTCAGTGGGAAAATTAAAATGAAATATCCAATTCAACAAAGACTAATTTTTTTATCTCCTATGTCTTTGCAAGGCCTTGTGCTAGAGGTCATCTGACTGCTTTCACTACTGCTAATAATAGTTATACTACTATCAATAATAACATAAGTCTATCAGTCAATAAACATTTACTAAGTGTCTGTGATGGGCCAGGCATTGTGCTAAGTACTAGGGATACAAAGAAAAGCAAAATATCTCAGTTTAATGGGGCAGAAACATGCAAATAACTGTATGAAACAAGATCCATTCAGGATAAATTAGAAGTGATAAGAATCAATATTTCTTCAGTGATTTAATTTTTACAAAGTGATATACACACGTATGTTAGCCCATCTGATCTGCACATCAGCCCTATGAAATGGTGATTAGTGAAGTCACTTGCCCTAAGAAACAGCTAAGAAATACATTTCGAAATGGAATTCCAGCCCAGGACTTCCTGAGTTTGTAAAGCCTTCGGTCCCCACCTGTCCTTCCATCCTGATGAGAAGATCATGACCCAGTGCACTCTACTGTAGATAAAAGTCAATGAGATGGAGTGATGAGGTTGCCATCCTCACAGGCAGACTCAGCTGCAGGGTGGAGCTGTCCAGCCTCCAGTTCATCCTGTCAAAGATGCTGTCTTTGATAAGGTGAATGAGTGATAGCTCCTCCATAGCCTCCAGGTCGGTCCAGCACCTCCTCAAGCCCATCTTTAGGGCTGAGGGCCATCCTCACACGCCAGGTGCTGGTGATGGTCAACCTGCTGCAGCAGCAATTTGCTGTCCAAGTGGGCTCTCAGTGTCTGAATGGATGGGAATGGGAAACTTCGTGGCCTTTGCATCTTTGGTGCTGATTCATGCTCTTGTCATGAGCAGACTCACTTACAAACACACCACTTTGTGTTGAGATCTCCAGTGGGAGACAGGCAGGAAGCAGACGTGGCCTGGCTCATCACTCCTGTGGTCTAGTTAGGAGGCGTTTGAATTTGGTGCTGGTTTATATAAGGTTTTGTAAGGGAATTAAAGATCAAGTCAGGCTTCCCAGCTCAGAGGCCCATGGGGAAGGGACAAGCGAGTGTCCCCCATGTTATATTTATGCTTCCTTCAGAGTGGGGTTGCTACGAGACCAGAGGTTTGTGTGCATCTGTGGGTGTGCATGTGCATGTGTGTGCATGGACAAATCCCATGGAATCTGAGTATTTTATGAATACTGCTAATTGGTCATTGACACAGCTGCTCCCAACTCCCCTTTCTAAGGACAGCCTCTCTGCCCTTCAGGCTCAGGGGCCTTCTCTCAGGACATTCATCCATCATCCAATACAGTAAAAGGAAAAAAGCAAACACAGTGACACCAAGCCTGAGCAGAAGGCCTGGACAATGTCAGGACCAAGTGCCCCATAGCGAGCTCCCACTGAATGAGGAGGGTTTGTCCATTTAGGGAAAGTAAGAAAACCTCATAATCAGCAGCAGCTGCTTGGAGAGAGGCCCTTCCTCAGCCCTTCCCTTCCTGGTATCTGGAGGCAATAGGAGGCTGGCTCCAACAGATGCACAGACAGGCACAAAGACACACACACACACACACACACACACACACACACACACACACACACACACAGAAACAGTACTGGGAAAAGGAGGTTCTACCTTGGTTACAACCAGTGTGTTATGAGTCCCAGAAATAACCAAGCCCAGACTCTATAAAAGAACACAGCCTGGAGGAGAGGACAATGAGCACCCTTGTCTGTCAGAAGGCCTAGGTTCAAGTTCTGCCTCTGGCACACACTGGCCATATGACTCCAGACAAGTCATCTAGAACATCAGAAGCAGAAGGACAGGAGGTGGGTTGGAGATAACATGGTTTCCCCAGAGCACTGACATTTCATTTAAGAAGCATGCAATGGCCTACTTTGGATGTCACTGTGGATACGTGTTCCAAATCTCCAGTGATTTATGGATGTATATTTTAGCTTGCACGTTAAGCTTAATTGAAAATTATTTTCCAGTGAATCAAAACCAATAGGAACATTTGTTTGGGAATGTTCCAAATTCCAAAAGAGCTATTTTGCAGCACTCAGGGAAGAGTTTATATTACAAAGGTTTGTGTAGCATATGGCTAGGAATCAGTAAAACATGTCATTGGGCAAAATAGTCCAGCTCTCTGGTGTTCCATCTGGAAAATGATATGATAACAAGGGTTACTTTGGGGGTGGGGGGAGTAATGAAAATAAGGCATTCCATCACATCAGCTTTTATGATAAAGCATTTGCTAGGTGCAGGGAAGCCAGGTGGCATAGTGGATAAAGCATTAGCTGTGGAATCAGGAGGACCTGAATTCAAATCTGGCCTCAGACACTTACTAGCTGTATGATCCTAGGCAAGTCACTTAACTTTGTTTGAGTCAGTTCCTCATCTGCATATTGAGCCGGAGAAGGAAATGGCAAAACCACTCCAGTATCTTTGCCAAAAAGACCCCAAATAGAGTCATGGAAAGTCAGACATGACTGAAACTATTGAACAATGACATTTGCTAAATGCAAGGCCCTTTGCTAAGAACCATACAGATATGACCAATGCCATTGCTCCTGTCCTCCAAGTTACTACTCACGTGGAGCTGAAAGTATGATGGCCCAGTACATGAATTGTCACAAGATATGAACAAACAGTCCCCAGAAGAAGAATTCAAAACAATTATCAACCACATGAAACTGTTCCAAATTGCTACTAGTACAAGAATTGCAAATCAAAACAACCCTGAGCATATCCAGAAAACTGCAAAGGTGACAAAAGATGGGAATGTCGATGGGGAATTAGAAAGATGGGCACACTAGTACATTATTGGTGAATTTGTAGATTGATCCAACCATTCTAGAGAACAATATGCAATTAGGAGAATAGAGTGACTAATATGTCCATGCTCTTCCACTGCTCAACATGAGCCCCAAGGAAGTTAATCACAAAGAAGAAGGACCTCACATAAAACCAAATATTGATAGAGGCCCTTTCTTTATAATGAAGAACTCCAAACAAAGTAGATGCTTATCAATTAGAGAATGGCAAAGTGTGGTACGTGAATATGATGGCATGTTACTGTGTTTCCTTGGTGTTGGGAATCCCAGTGTGGGAATTCAGTCCACTGGCAAAGATAGCCTTTCAATCAATAAGTAGAACCTGAGACTCCAGGAGTTGGTGAGACTTGCCCAGAGTCGTGCTAAGTATCAGAGACGGGATTTGAATTCAAGTCTTCCTGACTCCAAATCTAGCTTCCTGTTACTCATGTCATACTACTTTTGGGTTGGATAGAACATATTGGTAAACAACAGCAACAGAAAGAACCCCCAGAAGGATGTCATTATGTGCCCACTCTCAAAAGAATCTAAGGTATACTGAGGCATGTGCTTGATTTATATGATGAATCAGTTATGGCTTACATCATTGTAGGAATACTCCAGAAAGCAAAGAGTGTAGCAGGGCATGGAGCTGTTGGGCAGAGCCCACCACAGTAAAGCTTCAAATTTTCATATGCCAGAGAATAGAGAAGCCTTTCTTTTAACAACTTCAATGTCTTGAAAGATTATTTCAGTGGTCTTTTCCAGTACAAGAATAAAAAGCCAATTTATTCTCCCCCTCCATAATTGCCTGCAATAAACTCAGTCCCCTGTCTCAGAATGTTCAGAACATGGCCCTTTGGCTTCTCTTCTGTGCCCTATTAATCTTGGTGTGACTTCAGGGAAGGTATTTTTTCTAGTTTTGGTTTAGAAGAACAGGTTATATCGTACCAGAAGGGAACATTAAAACTGAATACTTTGCCTGGAAAGCCATTGGGTAAAAAGGGAATAGAAGGGTATAGATGGCTCGGCCACAGGACAGGTAATAAAATGCCTTTGACTTCATTTCAAGGAGGCATTTACAAAAAGAAAGCCAGGGAAGGCAAACAAATGAGCAGTTTGGTTTTCCTGTTCCTAACACTTCTTATGAGCCTTGTGAGGTAAGTGACAGTTGCATTGTGGTCTTGGTGTGATTACTGCCTCTGTTCTTGGGCTTTCCCACTGCAAAGAACACAGCTCCTGTTTTACAACATAGCTCTCAAGCCACATTTTGAAGTTTCTGAGATGTAATGTGGACCACTTAATAGAATGTTTAAAGGATCTGTGGTTCAGCTGTGAAGGCTGATATAGGACAGTCATCAAGGACTTGGAGAAATACGCAACTAGAAGGCACATCACATTTGTATCTGACATACCAGATTGGTGACAGTTTGGGGACTGGAATGACACACAGATGTGGAGCTGGGAGGGGCCACAGAAATCATCTGGCCAAACCCCCTCATTTTACAGAGGAGGAAACTGAGACCCAAAAAGATTAACACATAAGTGGTAAATAACAGATCTGGGATAGAGGCCCAAGTCTTCTGATTCCTCCCCTTGCTGCTCTGCTTGTGAAGGTTAGGGACTGATACCGTGGCTTTAATGGTAGAGCAAACTCCCTCTTATCAACGCAGGCAAGCACCTTCTCTCAGTGTTTGGGTGTTGAGGTGATTGCAGTGTGGGAGGGTGGCTCTACTGCTGATCAGAAGGATGGAAAATGAAGGAGAGGCACTGAGAACTGGGAAGTGGGAGTGACGAGGAAGCCCTGCCTGGTGCTCATAGATTGGATTTCACTTCATCTCATTTATCCAGAACAGAATGACCCGGGAGAATGGAAAGTGTACAGGAGAACCAGGAGGCACTGTCTCCACAGCTGGATGGGGTGAGACTTTAAAGGGAGCTCTGGTGGTCCTTGGAAAAGGGCTGTAGATGACTGCATTGTGTGTATATAATCACATCAGAGTACCCATGGTACAAAGGGAAGCCAGGGATCATTAGGATATAGCTCATGAGCATTTAGGGGTGAGGCCACGCATCAGATAGCCTATGTGCATCATCATGACTACATAACCAAGATGATTGTGAGAGTGAGGCCTCATTTGTCTGAGCTCCCTTCTTCTCTGGGGGAGCCAGAATAGCTCCCAGATCATCCTTATGCAGCTCTGCCAACAGGGGTCTCCTAGAGATGGCAGTGGGTAGGCCTCCATTGGCCCTGGCAGAAAAGGTAGAGGAAGATATTGTCTAGAGGAATTCTTAGCAGTGGGACTAATGCTGAAAAGCACCTTCCAGACTGTGTAGTCCAAATACCTCATTTTGTGGAGACTGGGACCCAGAGAAAGAAAGGGACTCACCCAAGGTCACAGAGTTAGCTGGTGGCAGAGCCACAAAATGAAGTCACCAGGTTAGATATGTAATGTTCCCTCCCTGCTGTGGGCTGCTCAATAACTGCTCAGATGCCCACTACGAGAAAAACGCATCCTGCTCCCTCATTGTACCAGCCCATCACCAGGGTGTGATGCCAATTTGTAAAGTGCATTTAGCCCATCCACTTGGGAATGGCTGAACAAGCTCAGTGTATGCTTGTGATGGAATACTACCGTGCTAAAAGAAATCACTGAGCAGGATGGCTTCAGAAAAAAAATCCAGGGAAGATGTTAATGAACTGATACAAAGGGAAGTGAACAGAACTAGGAAAACACTGTGCACAGTAATGGCAATATTGTACAGTGATCAACTGTGAATGACTTTGCTGCTCTGATCAATACCGCAATCCATGACAACTCCAAAGGCCTCGTGATGAAAAACGCTGTCCACTCCCAAAGAGAGAACTGGTGAATTCTGAGTGTAGAAAGAAGCTGATTGTTTCATCTTTCTGTATTTTTCTTGCTTTGCTTTTTTGGCAACATGGCTAATATGGAAATATATATTTGCATAGCTTCACATGTATAATGAGCATCATATTGTTTTCCTTTTCAATGGGTGGGGGAGGTGTGGGAGGGAGGGAGAGATCTTAGAATTCAAAATTTTAAAATGAATGTTAAAAATAAATACACATAATTTTAAAAAATAAAGTGCATTTAGATGGCAGTATTCTAAGTCTTTGGACTGTTATGTATTGCTTTGGTCACACCCAGGGCCTTCTGCCAAATCCTGCTGTTGCCTATATTATTGGGAGGCCATGTGCCCCCATGATACTGTCCTCTTGCTTGTCAGTGAGAGATGATACTGTGGAGTGGGCATGTTGAGTAAGCTGGGCCAAATCATTGCCAATGAATTTCCATGTTTCATACATACATATGGCACACATGCTGAAGTCCTCGAGAGTGATTGGTTGGGTATTTGGAGTTTTTTAGGGGTTTTTGTTCCCAGGATACCGGGGAGAACAGGGATCCATGAACTTGAGCGGTCAGTAACTCAGCAGGATGCCTTCCCAGAAGAAGGTATTGTCTCCTTCCTCTTGGCCTCAGCCTCCCTTGGAAAGCTGAAAGGTCTTCAGTGACCCAAGATCAAGCCTGGATCTGGAGGCTTCCATGCATCAGGACCACCGCTACCTGTTGAGGAGAGAACATTGAAGGACCATTTGCTTACACCCCCATGTTTCATAAGAGCCAAATTGGTGAGGAGGCAAAACACAGTTGCCTGGATTTTGATAAGTGGAAGCTCTCCAGGTGCAGGAAATCAAGAAGCCTCTTTTTCTAAAGAAACGCTGTATTTAGGAAGCGTCTCCAAGTGGGAAATCAGTGGGAGCTCCACAATGTAGCTTAGGGACCTGGAAGATGCAGGTGTTGATACTACCCAGGGTGCCACCCCTGCTACCATCCCTTGTTTCGGTGAGGCAAACAGGGAAGAGCAGGGACCCTTTCTGGATCCAAAGACCCTGCATTCTGGTCCCACAACTTGGCCAAGTCACTTCATTTCTGTTTCTGTTTTTCATCTGTAAAATGGGAATAGTAATGTATGCTCTACCTGCCATAAAAGACTATGGTGACAATTCAGTTCAGTCATGCCACAGACATTTGACAGGCTGCTCTAGGCCTTCATATGTCAGAGTGGACAGATTGCTGGACTTAGAGTGTGAAGGCTTGAGTTCTAATCCTGCCTCAGACCTTACTGGCTCCATGATCCTGAGTAAGCCAGTCTCTCTCAGTCTCAGTTTACTCATCTGTAAAATGAAGAAATTAAACTCAATGACCTCTAAGAAACTTTCTAGCTCTAAATCTGTTATCCATGGAATGCCTAATTAGGGTGCAGATCCATACGTCAGGCTCTAATGGAGATAGAACTTCTGACAAGACTTAGGTCCCTACCCTCAGGGACATGTAGACAGCAATACCCAAACCAAGAAGGGATGAGCCCAAAAAGTCTCAAGGAAGACCCAGAAGGACAGAAGGTAGAGGGAACTTATCACCAGTGGGGAAATCAGAGTAGGTTTCATGGGGGAGGTAGTGTTCTGAGTGAGTATAAGGGACAAGTAGAACTTCAATGACCCACAGGATAAAATGACAATCTGTTGAGACAATGCATGTAACATTCTTTATGAACTGGGAAGCATTATCAAAGTAAAATGTACCACTATAACATATGAGGACTCCAGCATGCCCCAGTTAGTGGTTGAACCTGGAGTCATGAAGACCTGGACTTTTACTCTATCATGGACATTTGTCCTTAGCCATTCTTGGGGCCACTTTGAACCTCAATGTCCTAATATGTCAAATGGGGAGAATAAGACCTCTATTAACTACCCCATAGAGTTGTGCAATTGAAATAGTATATTATATATCTATATATCTATAAATATATAATATACATATATTATATATATATAAAACTTCAGCAAAATATTAAATTCACCAAAATGCTAATTTTATTATTTTAGACCAAGTTAATATGGTCTATGGTAGATTGTGCCATGATGTCCCACATTGCCAGCTAGCAAGTGGAAGAGAAATGGGAAAAAATGATGTTATGTGGTAATGTACTAGCTATTATTGTTATTGTTTGGGACCAAGGAATATGTGTGGGACGTGTCCCAGAGTTAGTCCTGGATAATTAATAGCTTGTATTCCTAGACTTCCTCAGGCACTTACCTAGTCCTTTAGAGTGACATGTT
Organism: Phascolarctos cinereus; assembly: GCF_003287225.1. Lineage (NCBI taxonomy): Eukaryota > Metazoa > Chordata > Mammalia > Diprotodontia > Phascolarctidae > Phascolarctos > Phascolarctos cinereus. Next base: position 5,014,318 of record NW_027555514.1, on the reverse strand, counting down.
GTGGCTGGTGTTTGTCTGAAAGCCACTGGAGCACAGAGAATAAATTAGAGTATAGAATTATAGGTGGGGTGGGGGATTTTTAAAATAAAGTCTTGGTGTCATCACTAAAGGAAAACCAGGGGCTCTACAAATAGCAGTCAACAATATATTGGCTGAAAAATCAGACCACGGAGTATGGAAGGGACTGCCAGTCATGGGCCAGTCTCTCCCCTCATGCAGAGAACATGTCATTTTGTGCTGTCCTTTATAGGTACAAGAATAGGAGTGTAGATATCAATGTATTTCTGTGGACATACATGCCACATTACAGAATAAACCACGAAAGGCCCAATACTGTAGTCTGTCCAGATCATTTGGGATCCAGAGTGTTAGCTATTACTCCCAGCTTGGTATAACCTAAAATTGGATAAGCCTGCAAAGCAGTGCAGGGCATATATTAAGTGCTTAACAAGCATGTTGTCTATCTATCCACACCTTTAAGCCCTTAATAAAAATGTTAAAGAGCACAGGGCCCAGCACAGACCCCAGTGGCCTTCCACCAGAAACACTAACTCATGCCTCCTCTTTGGATCTGTCCATTCAACTAGTTTGGAATCTTCCTTAATTATTCCCTTCTCTTGTCCTCATCTGTTTTCCCCACAAGAATTATAGGAGATTCTTTTCCAATGCTTTGCCAGGATTTCTTTCAACTCTATCTACAGCATTCCTCTGACCTGCAAGCCAAAGTGAAAAGCTGTTAGGGTGACACAGCAGCCATCGTGCCTCTCCAACATCACAGTCTCCTGGCCTCACTCCCCAGCCATCCGTTTTTAAAAATGCACTTGAATTTTTCAAAGAATCAAAGTTGAGCAAATTGGTCCAGAAGCTCCAGAATCCTTTTTCTCAGCTTTGGAAAAATCAGGGCATTTTCCCTTTGCCTATTTGGCAGTACTTCTGTTCTCCTTGTCCTTTTAAAGATTCCTGAGTGGCTCAGCATTCCCATCTGCCTCTTCATGGAGTGCCCTAGGATGGAGTTTGTCCTAATTTACCTTTGATTACTTACAGACCTACATGGAAATACAATTCCGATGTGTTACATTAGTCATCCTTTGCTAAATTTCCCATTTTCCTGCCATTGACTAGATATTTCTGCTTATTCTTTCAGCATTGTCTTGTCACGTTAATTGTGTTTGCTTCCATCCTTAAACTCATTTGTTCCCTAGGTAGTTTGCATCAATATTTCATTCTAACTCCTCTCCAGTTAATTTAAAACATTTGAGCACAATTAGCAAAATCCACAGCACTTGGGAGGCAGTAAAGGCTTCAATAAATTCCCTCTCAAAGGTTCTGTATCTGGAGGGATTCATCAACACTGGATCAATCCCAGCAACAGTGAGAGAAGTCTCCCTCTGGCCCTACAGCTGATTTCTCGTGGACTTCATGCGTGAAACCTAACAACGTCAATTCCTTTGTTTGGGAGCTGATTGATATTGCTTTTTTTTTTAGTTTAATAAGAACAAGCCATCACTCTGATGTTTTCTTGCCACCAGATTTCCCACTAATTTAGGTGAATAACAGAAAAATATTATCTGAGTGTGAGAAGGGACCTCACTGGCCACCTTGTCAGCCCAGACTCATACAAAGGAATCCCACTACCCTATAACTGACCACAATTACACCATAACTGAGAGACATCCTGCAGACATTGCTTGAAGACTTCTAATAAAGGGACCCCCCACCTGCCAATGGCCTGTTTCCATTTTCTGGAGCTCTAGGTGTGAGGAAGTTGTCTGTTTGTTTCCCCAACATCAGACGCCAAATGAGCCTCTTACCAGCTTCCCCCCACTGCCCTTGGTTCTCCCTTCAGGGACCAAGCAGAACAGAGCTCGCATGAAATGCCTCAGTCTTCTCTTCTCCAGGCAAAATGTTCCCAGTTCCTTCCAACAATCCTCACATGGAATGGACACAAGGTCCTTCCCTATCGTGGCTTCGCTGCTTTTTGCAATGTCCAGCTTATTGTTGTCCTTCGATTCTCACGTGCCCAGAATTGAACACAACACTCCAGATGTGGTCCGACTGGGGCAGACTACAGTCAGGCTCTGAGCTCATTCTCCCTCTGAGGTCTGCCCCTCTTCATGGAACCCATGATGCCATTAGCTTTTCAGACTGCCATGTCAAACTCAGGCTCCTATATGTCTGGCAATCCACTAGCACTGCCCAGGTCTTTTTCAGAGCAACTACTGTCTGATCATGCCTACCACATGTACTTGTAAAAGAAACTCTGGGAGCCCAATTTTTATGCTTTAAATTTATCCCTTTTAAATGTCATCCAATTGGACATAGGAAGCAGCTCTGCAGAGTGGAGAGAGAGCACTGGATTAAGAGTCAGGGATATGGGGGGGTATCCTGCCTCAGACACTTATTTTCTGTGTGAACCCTGCAATTCCACTTACTCTCTCAGCCTCAGTCTCCTCATCTGTAAAATGGAAATAACAATAGAACCTACCACTCAGAGTTATTGTGAGTATCAAATGGGATAACATAGGTGGCCCAATAGTCCAAAAGCCATTAAAGTTTATGACAGCACCAAGATCTTTGGGGCAGAAGCTCTGTCCATGCAATGTGCTTGGCCAGCTCCTGAAGAATGCAAGAGTTCTTGGCTCTAATGATGCCCAGCATTCTAGCCTTTCCAATTCTCATTGGGTCTTCCTTCTACTATTTACTGTGTCTACCATCCCTAGGAACTTTGCAGAAAGCTCTGGTTGGTTAATCATGCCAGGAACATGGGAGCTAATGAGCAGGTCCTCAGGCCTGAGCACCTTTAGCTCTATCAACCAAAATAAGGATGAGGCTGCCCCCACTGAGCGGGATGAGAAATAGGGGCAGATAACACATCCCTAGGGGCTCATACAAATCTCAGCACATTTCAAGGAACTTGATTTGATTCTAATCATATAATTTGATGTGCTTATATTCATTCAGGTAATGAAAGATATCATCCAAAACATAGATGATTCCAAGGGACATGGCCAGTCATGTACAGAAATGAGGATAGCAGAGGATGGCCCAAGTGCCATATTAGTAGCCACAGAGAGCCTAAATGAAGACCATGAGCACCCAAGGGGTGTCCTCCTGTGAGCTTAAAGGAAGGAGGTGGCACGGTTGGGTGAAACCTGCATGAATGGAGAAGTTATCCATACTGAAGGTAGAAAGGATCTATTGAGGTTACCTTAGTATTCTTGTCTTATTTTATTATGACAGCTTAGTGGGACTGCCATGGTCAAAGAATTCACCATCCGGTGGCCATCTTTATCATGAGGAGCCTTTCAGCTAGCCTGCCCTTCAGACAGCAGACACGATCTGTCACTAGTACTATAGCTGCAGCCCTTCCTGTCTGGTAGGAGGTCCAGAGATCTTGTCAGCTGCTGGGAGAGCCTTCAAGAGCAGATAATCTTCTCCATGCCACCATGAGACATAGGAGGAGGATGTTATTGGGGAAAGGCATAATTGCCCATTGAAGACAAAAAGTAAATTTAGCCTCCACAGCAACCTGTTTCTTATCCACCAAATTCACATGTTTGAGAGCTGAGCAACGTGATTTATTTTGAAACACTGACTGGTCAATGAGGCAAAACAAAGTTATGGCCCATGAGACAGAAGCCCTGAGAAGAAAACTGAAAGGCCGGTATCAATTCTGTTCCCACACTTAGCCTAGAACATAGTAAATGCTTGACAAATGTTTATTGACTTGACTTCTTTAATGCCTCCACATGAGCACTTATCAAAGTTGAATCTCCTGACCTGATCACATAGGTCTGACTAGTGGGATGTTCTGCAGGAATCTGCACAACATGTGACCAGCTGTGGAAGCAGATCCCCCAGTTCCGCTGTAGGTCTGTGAGCCTAATGATTCCTCTGACAAGGAACTTGCTGAGTGAGTGCTACAAGCCATTCTTGTACAGCACAAACAAATTAGCTCATCTGAAAGACACACACACATTTTATCGAGCAAGAAACTAGCTCATTGGCAGATTTTATGGCAAGCAAGAGCACAACGTGGTTTGCCTAATTCTATCAGGCTTCCTTTTTATTGCACATCTTTTATAAGACACTTTAGAACAGTTCTTGGCCACCTGTCAATAGGGAAGCCTTTTCAGGCTCAAACTTTTATTGTTCTACTGTCCTTGACTTAAAGAGGGTGGTCTCAGAAAGTCTAAGTGTGATGTGAAAACAACCGACATTAATGTTAAATCGGATTTTGTTAGAGGGAAGTAAAGGAAGAACATTAAATAATATGGCCAGGATATGCTTTTATAGAAATACTGAGTGGAAATGACAATGGGTCTATAGTTTTACCAGCCACATGTTAAAAAATTAGCAATTGGCTTGATAGATGAACCATAATTAGAATGCCATACTGTGCAAAACTAATTCCCTGAGAACAGTGAAATCTTCCTGGAAATTTTTTCCAGTTGGATTTTCATTGACTGAAACTTCCTAGGCCACATAGGCTATACACCATCAGAAGCACTACTTTTTCCCTCAATGGAAAAACACATCTCTTCCTTTCTGAGCTGGAAGAGCTCTCAGCATCAGAATTTAAAACCTGGTCCTCAGACCAAAGAGCTAGTCTTCATTTCATTGTCCTTCATTGTGTACTTCATGAACTTTCATTGTGCCTTTTGGATTTCACGAAATCTCTTGAGCAGTATGTTACATCCATATTTGAGGCTATCTCTTCCTAATACCTAGAGTTCTGTTTTCAGTTTTTTTGTGCCAGATTTTAGGAAGGATGTTGGCAAGTAGAGAAGCATTCAGAAGAGGGCAGCTCTCTGATCCCTATCACTTGCATGAGCTTTGGCAAAATTGCGTAAGCTCCCTGAGCCTCAGTTTCCTCATCTGTAAAATGAGGGGCTCAGGCTACATGCCCCAGAGGCCCCGTCCACTCTAGATCTGGGATATGGTAAGGCATCAAGAACAAGTGAAAGTCTGGGGTCAGGGCGAGGGAGGTCAGTGGTCAGATCATAGATGTCTCCAAGAAGGCCACAGAAAAAGACCAAAAACAGTGGTGAGAGACGTTACAAAGAGAAAGATTTTGATTCATGAAAGGAAACTTGCACATGGCAAGCCCTTCATTACTGTTCAGTGAATTGAAATCCTCACAATTAAGAACCCAAAGGGAGATGCGCTGCCTCCCAGCCTCATGCTTGTCCTCTCAATAATGGTCTGTGAGTGAAGATGCTGGAGATACAGGATTCTCAGCCACCAAAGACCCAGATGCCTCCAAGGTCCCTTCCAACATGGAGATCCTACTTACCATATTGAATAGAACCCAACCCCTCCCCCTACCCCATAACTCTAGACAAGGTCATTGAGTTCCATCTTTATGGGACCATTCTCAAAGATGTCACAAGTGCAGAAAGCTCAGCAGCACTTGTGCTGAGCAAGCTCCTAATCTGGTTAGAATATGCTTGTGTGACTTCAGTCCAGTCCATTTCAACCAATGGAGAATTGTAAAGTCATTCTTTAATGAGCAAGAAACAAACTTTGGGTGTGATATTTGATATGACCTGAAATGCTGTTGGCATATTTGAAAGTTTCAAATGAGAACTTCTGAATTTATCTGGTTCATCCACATAGGGGGCTGTTTCACATTTCCATTCATAGCTTGCAATTTCAGCTTCCCTATGACACTTGGTAGCATTTGCCTTTGTTAGAACCTGGGAGCTAATTGGGATGACAGCTTTCAGCTGTCAGGACACTGTGGCCTCTCTGTTCAGTGTGTGATTATGTCAGGCTCCTAGGGGATCAGGGGGGAGCAGCCCTTCATCCAGGGTCTGGGCAAAGATCTGATACTGTTAATTGGACACACATGGTAGGTGCCAGGTGCACTGAGGAGATAAGACAGGAGTTATGGGCTGGGGGATGAAGGAGCTGGTTTTATTCTCCTCCATGCTTTTATTGGCCCCATGCACCCATGGCTTTCTTTGGTGGTTTCATGATTTCATTCTTCCCCCTTAAACTCACTTAGCTGGTGTTCTTAACTAGCTTTCCAGGCACCTTCTTGGGACTGGACCCTCTCTTGGGATATGGTGTAAATATGCTCGGGATCAAAGATACCTAAATGTGATCATGGCATGCAGGGAAGGAAGATTGGTTATAGGACACCAGAGTAATCCTATGGAAATAGAAATGCATCTGTATTTGGAGGAGGTATCCTTTCAGGGTTCTGCTTCAGCCCTCCTAATTCAAATCTGGTCTATGAAAAAAAAATCACGTCAGTTTGCCTCACTTGAATCTAGGTCTGACAGTGGATGTTGGCAGCAAGTGTGTAATACCTAGGATATGAATGATGCCCCGAAATGAGCCAGCCACAGAACTCTTGGAATAACATCATTAAGGGAATGCATTGAAGTGAGGCAGGGAAAGCCATAGGGACTGAAGGATGTTACTAGACCCCACATTCACATCTAATTCTTCAGTTCAAATTACCAGGAATATTTGGTGTGGATCATAGCGCCCTCCTGATGAGACCAACGTTTGAAGTAGCTTATTCTTGTTCATTTTTTCCTGGGAGGTCACAGGGTATCTGCTTTTGTAATATAACTTATGGGGAAGTCATCGAGGTTGGCTTTCCAATTTACAGTTGGGGTCCGGTGTGGCTCCACCTGGTGGAGAAGAGCTGTCAAAAGCTTAGGGAGTGTTTCAGTTCCCCATGAACAAGAGGGAGAACATGGCCTCCTCACTTCAACAGGTGTACCTCATTGAAAAATTGTGCATTGGCATGCACTTGGTATAGCTGTTGGACAATGGACCTTCAATCAAATCAAAGAGAAAAGGGTATACAGTCCAGACATCTTTATTATTGAATATCAGAGAGATACTTTCCTATGCTGGTGTCTGAATAAATGAACGAATGATCCTTTATCTACTGTAGCTTTCTCAAGCTGTAATAAGTGTCCTCTTAATAATTCATTGGGTGAATCACATTGGGAAATCAAATTATTTTAAATGTGGTCATTTCTGTTCAATTCAATTCAATGCCTACTATGCCTCTGATACTGTGCTAGGTAATAGAGACACAGAATTGGAAGGGATCTCTACAGACATCTAGTCCATATATAGCTAACACACCAGTGACACAAAGACAAAAGTAAAACTGCCATTGCCTCCAAGGGGCTTGCATTTTACTGAAGGCAGGGGACAACGTGCACACTGCCAAGGAAATGTGGAAAATCTAATAATAAGTACAAATAAATTCCTATAGGTATGGGGAAACGTGAAATAACTGGAGAGAGAAAAAGGGCTTCATAGGGACGATGACCCTGCGTCTGATGTCGTGTTGAGAGAAACTGGAGATTCCAGAGGTGGACATGAAGAAGAAGAGCACTGAAGGCCTGGGGCGCAGCTGTGTGTGCAAAGGCTGGAGTTGTTCTGTGTATGAAACAGCACCGTTGACTTGTCTGAAACTAGACTGTGAAGGAGAAGTCAAGAGCCACCATCTAGAAGAGGCTGGAGTCGAACTGTGGGGGCCTTAAAGTGCCAGATAGAAGTTTGTATTTGATGATAGGCACAACAGGGAAATGCAGAATGGGGAGGGATATAGTCAGACCTGTGCCTCTGGGCTACTGGCAAGGCTCTCTTTGGTCAATCAATGTCCTTGAATTATGGCGCTCATGGTCATATTTGTCCATACCGCATTTTCTACAGACAAGATACACTTGTTAAACCAACCAGGAGGCCAAGGGCACCAGCAGGTTGCCAAGTGGGGCCATGGCAGGTAAAATAAAGCCTAAGTTGAGAATTAACTAATGTCAAGCAGAAGCAGGGGGAGAGGGGGAAGAAAAGATCTAAGCCAGGGCTGCATCTTGGTTCCTTCTTACAAACCATAGCAGGTCTTCAATTAAAATGAAGTAAGCAGTTCAGCCCCTCCCCAGGCCTTTGTGAAGAGGCTGCTGTGTTCAGAATGTTGTGCCATACTTAGTGCAGAGATGAAGGAGGAATGGGCTACTCCCTTACAGGGCCATGGGCTATTAACAAAGACAAAGCAAAAACACCAATCAGGGGCACCTTGGCAGTTTTAGAAAGACCCAAGGTTCTCTGGGCATGCTCAGAAACAGCAGCCGAGGAGAGGATCTGGCCCACAGCAATCACTTAAGAACTACTTGTTGACTGAGTAAAGACCCGGGTTCAAATCTCAGCTCTGCTGTTTTTCAGCTATGTCACCCTGACCCAATCACATCCCTTCTCTCCTTGTTGGTGAAATGAAGTGACTTGACGAGATCATCTCTAAGACCCTCCTAATCAGCTCATAAATGTCTGAGTCCAGTTATCGGAGTCTGCCCAGCCTTTGCATGGTAGAATGAAGTGGAAGGCTAGAATTCCCTCCAGTAGAATGAGCTCTTGTCCAAGTGGTACCTGGCCTTGGTCTTCGGCCTCCCTCTGCGTTGTCCGCTCTCTCTTGAATGTGCTCAGTGGGTTTCCCATTCTGTTGTTTTCTTCTGTTTCTTCTATTTTGACTGGATGAGTGACTGATCCACTGAGGACAGATTGCCTGTGTCAAGTTTCTGACCACAAATGGGAAATGCCAAAATATGGAAATATCTCACACATGTATGTACATATATGTGTGTGGGTTCCTGCATGTGCACGTGTGTGCATGTGTGTGCACAGGTGTATATCTGGGTTAGTGAATACCTGCACATGGGTCTTACGGGAGCACCTGAGTCTCTGTGTGTATCTCTTCTCATGATCAATGTACAGCTTTGAACCATCTTGATTTCTCCCTTTTTTAAACTGAACTATTGCCATCTGCTAATGAAAGTAGAGTAACGTTCCTCCTGTGGGGCAATTCAGCTTTTTTATCTGTAGGCTCAGAAAAAGCTTCAGACACTTCAGGTAAAAGCACAGAGTGAGTTGTAAAAACAATCAATGCACAGACTGGGTAATTTGCAAGGTTGTTGAATAAATTCAAGTTTCTTTTGAAGTTGCTGAGGGCTAGGGCATTAATCGAATAGAAGAAGCATTCATTAAGAGCTGACTACATGCAAAGGACTGCTCTAGAGATATGAAGACACAAATGAAACAGTCTCCACTCTCAAGTAGGTGCAGGGACGGCCAATAAATCTGAAGTGTGGGTGAAGAAACCTAAAGCGTTGCAAGAGGTAGGCAGAGATAACCAGTGTGGTGTGGGGTGGGGGCTGGGGTCAGAAATTAAGAAGCAGCAGCCTCCTGCAGAAGGAGGTACCTTTCCTGGGGCACGTTCTGAAGGTAGTGTGGGATTCTGTGAAGCAGAGATGAGGACAAACATTCTGGGGACCCTGGGCAGAGTTACCCATGTGGTCAAGGGCACGCCAAGACCAGGGTATGTTCAACAGTCCAATTAAGCCTGGAAAAGTAGGCAGGAACAGACTATGAACAGCTTTCCGGGGCAGGCTGGGGTTTGGCATGTCCTCAAGGCACCAGGGAGCCATGGGACAGTTTCATTTAGGGGAGAACATAATCAGACAACACAGTCAGACCTGTCATGGATATTTTTTAATCCATCAGTGGGCCAAGCTTTGACTCAGGCACTTTTCATGGCTCAGGCCTGGAATCTTCTCTGATGAATGAAGGAAAAACGGGCCAGTGTTTCTGAACCCAAAACCAGGACTTTATACCAGAAGTGTCTGCTTAAGATTCAAGGCATCTTAAGACATCAGGTCGTCCCACTGGATAGTTACCCATGTGCCCAAATACAAAGATCCTCCCACAGGAGGCTGCTTCTTCATTGCTTTACATGTCTGTCTTTGGCCTATGGAGACCAGGGTCAGGGGCTGGGGGACTCATCTGGCACCAATTCCTCTCATTTCCTGTGACAAACTCAACACTTCCTTATGGACAGGAGAGCCCAACTGAATCTGCCCCAGAATCCATGTTATGAGTTCTCAAAGGGCAGTTAGGGAGTGGAGTTTTTGATAGATTTTTTAAGAATTTTCTTTAAAGATCTTTATCCCATCCAAGGACCAGTAGATGTCTGAGGGTAGAAGGGACTTTGTGGCACTTATCAGAGAAAAAGGACGCTGCCATGTGTATTCTACTCTATGGCTAGCTAACTAGCTGTCGAGCCTTTGGCCAGTCTTCCTAGGCCTCATCTGTACTTGTCTTAAATTACTTAAGGATAGAAACTGTGCCCCTCATCTCGGTACCCCCCGTAGCATCCAGCACATATGGGGTCATGGAAACAGTCTTGAACCTGGGGTCAGGAGAGGTGTACATCGTGGATCTTGAGCTGGAAGAGACCTTGAAAGTCACCACATCCAGGCCCTTGGTTTATAGAGGAGGAAACTGAGGCCCAGGTTGCTGATGTGACTTGGACATATTCATTCAAATCTTAGGGGGCCAAGACAGAGCCTCTATCATCCCAGCCAGTGTAGGCTGATGGGCAGGCTGGTGGGCATCCTCTCTCCAACCCTTACTGGCTGTTAGACCAAGGGCAATCAATCAGTGAATCATATTTGTTCAGATCCAGCTGCATGCTTGGGCAAGAAAGATCTACTGGCCTCGAGGAGCTTCCTATGTTGATGCATGGCACTGTATGCAACATGTATATGCAGTGTAAATATGAGGTAATTTCATGGCTTGAGGGGAACAAATGCACTGCCAGCTGGAAGGATCAGAAAGAGCCTCAGGAAAAAGAGGGCATGTTCAGAGCTGAACTCTGAGGGAAGTGAGGGATTCTGGGATAGCTTAGGTATGGCAGAGAGCCTGTGGAAAGGCAGGGAGATGGCAAGTGGAATCTTGTGTGGGAAGAACAGCTCAAAGGATGATCTCACTGGCCATGGAGTGCATGAAAGGGAGTGATAGGTAATAGTTCATGAAGGGCTTCAGATGCCAAATAGAGATGTTTGCATTTGATCTTAGGGGTAATAGGGGGCTACTGAGCTTCCTAAGCATAAAAGTGACATTGTCAGGTAACTGAGCCTCAGTCTCCATAACTGTGCAATGGGGGCAATAATGCATCAGGCACTCAGCGCACCAGGTACTTGTGAGGAACACATGGCATGATGTATGAAGAATATTCTGTGCCATGGTCTTCACAAAACACCTCTAGACCTCAATGTTGCCTCTTCTTGTTACATGTTATTAGTAACTCAGTAATTTGTTGTCCAATTGAAGCGAACGGGAACAAAGCTGCTCCCCAGAAAAATTCCATCCATCCTTTAGTTAAATGTTCCCATTCCTGCATACCCTGCACTTCATTAGTGGCCGATCCACAGAGAGGGTTTGGGGAGGATTGTTAGGTAATTTTGCATGCAGAATGTGCAGAATTATGTGAGCCATTATCAAGCCCTGGTTAATACCGGGTAAACACTTTAATTTTTGGCAGCATCCACAGGACATGACTGTTCTTCCCCAAAGTCTTAATTGCATAAAAAAATAAATGAATAAATAAAAGTGATGTGCTAAAAGAAATTAACTGCCCAGAAGAGGAACATGCCTGAAGGAGCTGAGGGGCTCACCAGGGGCCATTATCTCTGCCAATGCCTGAAATGGACTTGGTGGGTGGAAGCCAGAAGTGATAGATTTTCAATGTGACTAATCTCTAATGCCCTTTATGAGCAAAGATCTTGTAATTACCCCACATAAAAATACAAGAATAAAGGCAAATGCATTTATAATCACAAAAGGACAAGAGAAAATGTAGCATCTTCACTGCACATGCCATCTCCCTAATGCCCTAATCTATGAATAATAGATAGCCATGCAGACTGTCCCATCCCAGGGTGTCCCATACAGGAGAAGACGTACTCTCTGGCCACTTGGCAATAACTCTCTGAATGTTGTCAGGGCCCAGTGAAAAGAGAGCATTTCTGCTAACCTGTATCCTGTTTTACAGGTCCCTGGGGCCGATGCATGGGAGACGAATGTGGTCCAGGTGGCATTCAGACCAGAGCAGTCTGGTGCGCTCATGTGGAAGGCTGGACAACACTGCACACAAACTGCAAGCAGGCTGAGAAGCCAGACACCCAGCAGGATTGTTTCAAAGTCTGTGACTGGCACAAGGAGCTATATGACTGGCACCTGGGCAGCTGGAACCAGTGCCAGCCTGTCATGTCCAAGAGTCTGGTGAAGCCAGCAGAGTGCACCAAGGGTGAGGAGGGCATCCAGACCAGAGAGATCGCCTGTGTCCAGAAAGCCAACAGAATCAGTGCTGATGACAGCATCTGTGAGTACTTTGAGCCCAAGCCCCTCTTGGAGCAAGCCTGCCTCATCCCTTGCCCACAGGACTGCATTGTGTCTGACTTCTCACCTTGGTCTGAGTGCTCCAAGACATGTGGGAGTGGGCTGCAGCACCGGACACGGCACGTAGTGGCCCCCCCACAGTATGGCGGCTCTGCCTGCCCCAACCTGACAGAGTTCCAGATCTGCCAGTCCAGTCCTTGTGAGGCAGAGGAGAGCCTTTACAGCTTGAATGTGGGGCCCTGGAGCACCTGCTCCATGCCTCACACCAGGCAGATAAGGCAGGCGAGGAAGCGAGGGAAGAACAAAGACCGAGAGAAGGACCGAGAGAAAGGAGTGAAGGATCCCGAAGCCCGGGAACTCATCAAGAAAAAGAGGAACCGAAATAGGCAGAACAGACAGGAGAACAAGCACTGGGACATCCAGATTGGCTATCAGACCCGGGACGTCATGTGCACACACAGGAACAGCACAACTGTGGCTTTCAGGTAATGTCTTTGTTAATCTACCCGCCATATCAGCTTGATGGGCAGGCCAGTCAGAGTCTAGGTCTGAACTACAGGGAACGGCTACATGAGAAAGACTTCTTGTGACCAGGCCAACTGGTCGGGTGAAATGAGCAGTCAGTCCTGAGTTAGGTCCAGAGCCTCTGTATCAGTCAGCAGGGTTAGCCCCAAGCCTCAGATTCCAATACTGTGGGGTGTGCTGTGGGCCCCACTGATCTCAATTGTGTGGAAGACCTAACCAGCTACTGGTCCATGCCAAGCTGTCCTTCTCCTCTGTATTCTCTGTCTCCCTCATTGTCCCAGTAGAGCATCAGCCTGTCAGGTCCCTGCTGACCAGGGCTGTGGGTCAGTCTCCTATGACCCCAGCCTAAGTCTAGCACTTCTTCTGCTCTCTTCGTACTAAGTCCATGTCCAGCACAGATAGTAATTCCTAAGTCAATAAGTAAAATTGGATTTCTCCCCCTCCGTTCTGGAGAGATAGGAGGAGACTTCAATAAACAAATTTTGCTTTGACTAAATAACAGGACATGAGGCCCATGTAGGGAAGCAAAACCGTGTATGTCCTACCTTCCATCATCCCAAGCAGGAGCTGGCCTGGTGTGGGTGCCAATAAGCCTTTCCCCATTTTAAGTGTGTGATAGATCTCTCCCAAGGTGGCCTCATGCAGAATCTCTTCAGGGAGGAAGAGGGGGCTGAACAAGTAACCTTATGTCTAGGAGAGGGGAAAACTAGAAAGTCACTTCCTGAGGAGCGAGGATTTTGGTGAAAGAAAAAAAATCAGATGCAAAGTTATGAGCATGTAACTATCCCACAGATATTCAGTGGCCTGCACCACAAACATTGGTCCCTACTACCCACAGCTTACTGCCTATACCACAATTATGGACCTTCCAAGTATATGGTGCTGGGCACCCAGAGTGAGCAGACTCTTGTCATCAAATGATCAAGGGTTGAGTTTGCCTTCTCTAGTGAGAGTCTTAAGAGACATGCTGGGACAATGGAGAGAGTAGTGAATTTGAAGTAAGAGGACCTGAGTTCAAATCCTGATTTTGGCACTTCCAATCTGGGTGCCCTTGGACAAGCCCTTGGCAACAATAGCCAGCATTTATATAGTGTTTTGTTGTTCAGTTGCATCCAGCTCTTTGTGACCCCTTTCGGGGTTTTCTTGGCAGAGATGCTGGAATGGTTTGCCATTTTCTTCTCCAGCTCATTTTACAGATGAGGAAACTGAGGCCAACATGGTTAAGTGACTTTCCCAGGGTCATACAGTTAATAAATACTTGAAGCCATATTTGGGCACAGGTCTTCCTGAATCCAGGTCCAATGCTCTATCCACAGCACCACTAGCTGCTTCTCACATAACCTCTTTATGCCTCGGTTTCCTTGTCTTTAAAGTGAAGTGTCTGGACCAGAAGATCTATAAGGATTTTTCTGGTCCCTGGCTGATGATGTTATAAATACGAGTGCTTTACGTGTTCAGTGACACTCATTTGGGTATGCCTAGGGTAACTACTAGACAGCTGAATTTGCTTAAGCCTCTCCTTCCCCAGTCTGAGGTGCTGGGGAGTTCTGAAGAAAGGAGCCCCACAGGTTGATGGCTTGGGCCCCTTCAGGGGAGGGAAGTGTTCTTGGGAGCTGCTGAAACCCCTTTAGTGTTCGAACATAAGACAAAAAGCTCATCTCGTGGAGTTAACGTACCAAGGCCCATAAGTGAGCTGTGCAAGGGGCTCGTGCTTTCCAAATTACCCTATAAACAGAGTTTGCTCTAAATTCAAGCCGAGGGAGATATCAAAGGAGAGATTTCTTACTGATTTTATTGAATGGAATAACCAGCTCTGAAGGAGGAAAGGGGAGCTGCAGGAATACCCATTAACCCTTTCCAGCCCAGCTCCCACCGACCTTTCCCAACTTCAGGACGTGTCACTTGCCTTCACACATTCCATATTGCAGCCCAGGTGGCCCTTTGCTGTTCCTTGTAGGCAGCCTTGCCTCATCTCTCAACTCCATGCCATTGCACAGGCTGTCTGCCATGCCTGTGAAGCCCCTCTTTGGGCACTCAGGGAGAGATTTAATACAGCCTCCCAGGTAGGTCCAGAGCAATTGTTCTCAGGTTCCCTGGTGACCTTTCCTCTCTTGCACACTCCACTTCTGCTCAAGCAGAATGTAACACAAACTGGCTTGTCTTTATCTGGAGACAGAATCCCTTATGGAAGTGCCGACAGCAAATAAACAAGGCTTGAATAGAGTGGGAAACTCCCAAACTGTGCATTTCCAGTTATCTAGACAGTGATGAGGATGGGGAGGAAAAGAGGAAAGGGTCTGACTTCCCCACATCCCCCAGTGCAGCGCAAGGTTCTGGGAAGTCAGATCACTCCTCGCCAAGGAGCTGGCCAAGGAGCCAGCAAGGCTGCAGCTGCTCATGACTGTGTTTGTTGGCCATCGGGGCCTTACCAGTGCACCTCTCTCTGGCCACCTTCTGCTCTGGGTAGAGAGCAACAATCCCAGAGCTCCTCAGATCCTATGAGGCTGCTGTCTCCTATGATCATTCAGTGCCTCTGTCCAGCCTGGAAAACCCCACCTCCCATCAGCCCCTTTCCCAAGAGGAGGCTACATCTGAAATGTAATCTTTCCTATGAAAATTATATTCTTCCTTTAAAATACAGGTTAAGGGTTATCTCCTATGGGAAGCCTTCCCTAAACTCTCTAGTTGTTACTGATTTCTCTCTGTCTCAAAAAATCTCATGTTTACTCCTCATATCTATTTACATGATAGGAAGTGTGATGGAATGGATAGAAAGCCAACATCAGAGTCAGGAACTTAGAATATTTCCTAGGGTCATACAAGTCAATTAGCCTGGGTTCAAGGCTTACTTCCGATCCTCACTAGCTCTGTGACCCTGGGCAAGTCACTTAACTTAGTTCTCTAAGCAACATTCTGAGATTTATACAAACTGCATAGAAGAGGCTGATCTGTATTGTAAAAGGAGTTTCCTCCCCCTGGGGTTTCCTAGACCAGTGACATCACAGGGCACGTCCCTGTCCCAGTCAGGGCTCAGGCTGCACTCATCAGTAGGATGTAAGCTCATGGGGGATGGGGAAAGAGGCAAGGACTCAGTTTCCCTTTTGAGCTTATCTCTGTATTGTTTAACAAGGCGCCTGGCACATGAGGTGTGGGAGGGGTGCTGAATAAATACTTGGTGAATCTAGGAGACTACTTTAGTATAGGTCACAGACTCAGAAACTTAGGATGAATAAATGAGATTTTCTGAGTCTTGGTCATTGGGTCACACTCTTCCTATTACATACATAGTAAGCCCACTTTCTGTCCCAATGTTTTTAGCTGTCCCCTTTCAGTGGCTGAGGAAGCAATGCTCCTCGTCAAAACCGGCTCCCCACTATTTGTGTCCTTGATTCCTTTCTACCTCAGAGAGTCACTAGCTGTGTGACCCTGTGCAAATCACTTAATATCACTGTGCCTCAGTTTCCTTATCTGTAAAATGAGGGAGCTGAACTCGCTGGCCTTTAAGGTCCCTTCCAGCTCTGATCTGTGAAGGATTCCTTCATCACCACTTCATGCTTAAGAAAACAAACCTCCCTTGCCCCCGTCACCATCCAACATCTCTCCTTCGTTTGCTGGCAGAGAGATTCCTACTGGCTAACTTGCTAACCCTTCAGGCCCTTATTGTCAGGCCTCCGACTCCCACACTCTGTAGAAATCTCTTGCTCGGAGCTCAGCAAGGCCCCTTGGTTACTACATTGCTTCATTTTGCCCTTTCCGATGCCAGTCACGTAGTGCTTTCTTGCCCAGTTTCTGTGGCATTGCCAACTCATCATTGTTCTTCCCTGGTTATTCCTTCACTGGCAGATCACGATCTGCCCACCTGCTCAAGCACAGCTTCCTCAAGGCTCTGTCCTTGGGACTCTGCTCTCAGTTGGTGATGCATCCACTTCCACGGCTCCAGTGATGAGCTCTGGGCGATGCAAAGCCATCTCTTCAGCCCTGCTCTCCCTACAGAGCTCCAGGTGTCTGTGCCAGTCGCCTGTCAGACATCTTGATCTGGTCACCCCATTGGTGCCTCAGGAACAGGAGATGAGTTAGTCTGTTGGGTGTAGTACATGGAGTGCTTAGATACTGCCTGAAATAGTTACTAGCTGTATTACCCTGGGCAAGTCACTTAATTCTCTGGCTTCAGTTTCCTCATTGGTTACCAACAGGGAGGTCAGATGCAATGGCTTCTAATGCACCTTCCTGCTCTAAATCTGTGATCCTTTGTCTGTTATCTCCCACCTGTCATCCCAATTGCCCTGTTTCTGTGTATGGCACCCCCATCTTCACCAACACAGAGGTGTGAAACCTGAGTGTCACTGAAGATTTGTCCCTCTCCTTCAGCTTTCACATCCAATCAATTTTGAAGTCTAGTTGATTCTGCCCCCACAGCCATCCTCATCCTACCTCTCAGAATCCTTCTCTGCCTTCGTGGATCTGCTTTGATGCCAGCTCCTCCAAGAAGCCTCCCCTGATGGCCTCCTCTGAAAGTGGTCTCTCTCTCCTCAAATGTTCTCAGACCACTTGGTCTGCATCTCTTTGCCTTAGCCCCCATCACACATGTACTGCTTGGAATGCGTTTATTTGGGCCTAACTTGTGTCCCCCAGAGCAAGGGGGCTCTTTGATGGATATGCCATTTTTCATCTTTGTTTCCCCAGCCCCAGGACAGGGCCTGACACATGGTGGTCACTAAAAACATGGCTTTTCTCCTAGTCATCTCTTGTCCCATGAATAATCTCCTTCACACCATGGCTCTGTTCTAGAGAATGGTTCTGAAAGCATTTGCAGTGTGAGATTTTTTTCTTTCTGATTTTCTTTTTTTCTTCTTTCATTTCTTTTTTCTCTCTCTTTCCTTCCCTCTTCCCCCCTCCCATCTTTATTTTTCTTTCCTTCTTTTCTTTCTCCCTTTCTCTTTCTTTCTTTCCTTCCTTTGCTTCCTTTCTTCCCTTCCTTCTTTTCTTTCTTTCCATTCTTTCTCTCTTTCCTTCCTTCTTACCTATCCTTTCTTCTTCCCTCATTCCTCCCTTTCTATCCTTTCTTTCCTCCCTTCCTTTCTTTCTCCATTTCTCCCTTTTTTCTCTTTCCTTGCCCCACACCTCTCTCCCTCCTTTCCTCCTTTCCTTCCTTCCTTCTCTCTTTTCCTCTCCTCCTTATTTTCTCTTTCCTTCTTGCTTTTTAAAGATTTAGCCACTATGCTGTGTTCCTTCCCAGTTCTCACATGACACAATTTCTCCTCTCTGCTTTGCCTCTCTGCTCCATAGCTGCTCCATTTCTTGCCATCTTCATCCTGCTTCCTGCAGAGCTGAGAGGATTTCTGGGCTATCTTCATAGGAAGTCTGTCTCCCTCTCTCTCCCTAACTGTCCTCATTCCCAGGACAATCTCCCAGGGACCTCCTCCCCACTCAGCACAACAGGTGATTGCACATTATGCCAGCCTTTGCTTCTGTCAGGACAGTCTACCACCCCCTGCTGCTGCCTGTGGGTGAGCACACTGCAGCCACCAGCCTTGGCTTGGCCCATTTCATGGAACTTTTACTGTTCAATTAAAATGTGTAATTAGAAGAGTTTAGTCATCCTAAGCTAACTGATGTATTAAATATCCCACAGGTAATTTGGCACAGGCACCTACCGACCCCCAGGAGCTGTGATCCTGTTGTGACAGGAGCCTTGTTTCTTCATCCTTGTGACACACGTACTCACACACATACACATGTATGTACACAGATGTGTTTCCCATAATGCCTTTATCTATTTAAGAGCACATTTCAAAAGGCAGGTCTTTCTTTGTCCATGAGTGAAAAACAGACCTGCTTGTGGACTTTAGAAGCACAAGGGAATATTGGCCCAATTTTAATGCAGGAAAATGATGATTATTAGGTTTTTTTCACTTAATATATTGAAAGTCTCCTTCATGAAGTCAAAGGGTTGGAGGTAGATGCAGGCCAGAAGGGGGAGAGCGGCCCCTAATAAGGGATCTCTCTCAATCAATGGCACTTTACTTATATTAATTCTTACTCCAATGAAGTGATGTATAAAATAGAGAAATAAGAAAGAGAGAAAGAAAGAAAGAAAGAAAGAAAGAAAGAAAGAAAGAAAGAAAAAAGAAAGAAAAAAGGAAGGAAGGAAGGAAGGAAGGAAGGAAGGAAGGAAGGAAGGAAGGAAGGAAGGAAGGAAGGAAGGAAGGAAGGAAGGAAGGAAGAAAAAGAAAGAAGGAAGGAAAGAAGATTGATTGATTAAGCACTTACCATGTACCAGTCACTGCATTAAATGATCGAGATGCAGAGGGGAAGCATCAGCCACATGCAGGCATCCGGGTAAAGCACACAGCCTAGATCCAGGGGCCTGGGTATGACCTTCCAAATCTAACACCTTCCCCCAAGCTGTAACATTACCTTGTCCTTAATATGGAACCAATCAGCTGAGATCCTTATTCCACCGAGAGTCTGCCAAGTATTTTCCTCCCTACAGCTTTGTGCAGTAGATAATGCAAGTTTTGTTATCACCAGCTCATAGACAAGGGAAAAGATGCTCAGAGACATTCAGTTACTTGTCTCTGGCTGCCCAGCCAGTAAGTTTTTGGAGCTGGATTCCAGCCCAGGTTTCCCAACCCCATGTACATCCCTCTCTCTATATACTCTACAGAAATATAGAAGATTATTTTAATCAAAATAAAATTTCCACCAAAATGATGTGATTATTTCAGCCTAACTAACCTGTAAGTCTATGCAAATAAAGCCCAGGATAATATACTAAGCATTAAGTAAAATCAAATTTAAAGTGAACAGAGACATCTGGAAGGTTTGGTTTCACCACTCCTAGTAACAACTGATACTCAAATGATAAAAACTGTGCAAAGGGAAAGTGAAATCATGGCCCAAAGACTTAATTCCATCTTGGACCACACAAAGAGGGACGTGGTTTCCAAGACTCAGGCATCAATCACCCCCAAATTCCCCACCCAGGTCTAGATCGCATCTAAAGTATTGTGTTTGAGTATTGTGTCTAGAGTATGTGTGTCTGGAGGTCACATTTTAGAAAGGATATTGATACACTGGAGCCTCCAGAGGAAGGCAGTCAGGATAAGGGAGGACCTCAAGGTCTTGCTTAATGAGCATTGAGCCACAGAACTGAGAATGGTTTACTTGGAGAAGAAAAGCCTGAGAGGACATGCTGACTGGCTTGGAGTGTCAGACAGTCTGTGATGTAACAAAGGGTTGTGATTTGTTCTACCTGGCCACAGAAACCAGTGCGAGGGTCAGTGGATGGAATTGTAAGGAAACAAAGTTTGTTTTGCTAGGACAATCTTCCTACCAATTAGAAGTGCCCCAAAGTAGGGGCTGCTGCCTTGGGATGTAGTGAACTCCCCTCCTCTGGAAGTTTCCAGATGGAGCTTGTCCTCCAGGAAGTTGTTGAAATCACACTAGTTCTTGACCAGGCTGGAGCCCCGTTCCATCTCAGGGGCTGTGTCATACCCGTCTGTCATCCTGACAGAGCCATTCTCTCTATGAATAAATGAATGTTTTCTCAGCACCTTTAAAACTAATATTCTCTGCCTCCCCCAGCTCAATATGCAGCAGAATTTGCTAAAAATAAGTGTGATGATGATGATGATGATGATATTTCCACAAAGTGTCTCCCTCACATGTTCATGATGTGGAAAGAATATGAAAGAAGCCCATTAGGAACCTTCTTGGCATAGGAAGCACCTCTTGGCTTGGACAGGCCCTGCTTGATTTCAAAGATAATCCATCATAACTGAACAACCAGTGAACCCAGGGACAGGGCGATGTGAGCACCTTGGCCGTCTCAGTGTCCTCAGGGGCAATGAGGAATATTTCAAAAGTAGGGTTAGCAAAGGAAACAGGACTGAGCAGTTCCCATTGAAAACTGCCATAGACCCAGTCATGTGGCAGGGTGAGAAGGACAAGGTCAACCACATAGATCAGAAATCCCTGGGGGCCCTTCCTATAAATGGCGATTGCCTATTTCAGACTGTTCTGTAGTCTTTTTATCTATTTGTTGTTGTTATTATTATTATTATTATTAGCAACAGCAGCAGCAGCAGCAGCAGTAGTAGTACTAGTAGTAGTAGTAGTAGTAGTAGTAGTAGTAGTAGTAGTAGTAGTAGTAATAGTAGTAAAACAAGGATTGATGTCATTTTTTTTCTATGTCCCTTCACTTCCCCATACATACATACACACACACACACACACACACACACACACACACACACATACACATACACACACACACACTCATGGAGAGTGCCCTGGTTTACTGATTCTGGAGTCAGAAGACCCAAGTTCAAATCTGGCTTCAGACATTTATTAGCTCTGTGACCCTGGGTAAGTTACCTAATCTCTGTCTGCCTCAGTTTTCTCAACTGCAAAATGGGGTTAATAATAAAATCTACCTCCCAGGATTGTCGTGAGGATCAAATATTTGTAAAGTACTGAGCACAGGGCCTACCTAGCACACAGTAGGCACTTAATAAATGCTTTATCCCTTCTTCCCTCCCTCATTCTCTCTTTGCTTCTGCAGATGAAATCATAAATGTGGACCAGTAATACATAGCAGGCATAGAGTGATGTAAGACTTACAGACTGTTGCTCTGCTGGTGGTATTGCATAACTTTCATTATTATAATTCCTTCTCCTCCTGTGTAGTTGGTCTTCATGCTCCATGTACTCCTTACACCATGTACTGGAGGTCTTGGGCTCCCATATTTCATAGATCCTGGTGTGTCATGCAGCCTACCCATGTGTGACCCACAAAGAAAGTAAAATGGACCCAGACTCTGGCTGACAACCAAGGACTAGCCCTAGTAGGTACAGAGTTTCATCACCTCAGGAAGACCACAAGTGGTGAACTCTTTGACCAGTTCCCTCCATGGAACATACAAGGGTGGTAGAAATATGGTAATGATAGATTGATCCTCACTAAACCACTGGGCATAGCCTATACTGTAGTCTTACCGTGAATAAAGTAAAATCGAATTATATAGCAGAAATATTTAACATAGTACATTAGGACATTTTGTGTGTGTGTGTGTGTGTGTGTGTGTGTGTGTGTGTGTATGTGTGTGTGTTTTCCATTGCTTCACACTCCCTTCATTTTTTTTTTACTTGCAGAATTTGGTGTAGAGGGGAGAAACTGCTCTGGTGGAGTTAGAGGCTCCCCGTCTTCCCAAGTCTCCTCTTTTATTTTTTTCCCACATCTACACACACACACACACACACACACACACACACACACACACACACACACAGTCTTCATCTCTACCTTGATCCCTTCTTTGCCCCCTTGATGAGTTGAAGCAGCCCAGGACTCCCCACCCAATTAGCCCTTCCTTCTCAGAATACTTCCTCCTCCCCATCCCCCCCTCTTTTCTTACTTCCTAATTCTCTTTGTGGGATCGTGGAATCATTGCTTAAGAGTTAGAAGGGACCTCAGAGGTCATCTAACATGTACCTGGCACATAGTGAAGGCTTAATAAATGTTTGTTGGTTGACTGAAAAACTTCATTTTCCTTGTGGAAACTGAGGTTTAGAGAGGTAAAATGATTGACCCAAGGTCTATGTACAAGGAGGCAAACCTGGGATTCAAACTCAATGCCTCTGACTAACCCCAGAGCTCTCCCCACTGCACCACACTTCTGCTCAGCTTCTTTCAAATGACTCTACCATAGGAAGGGATCCCCTGAACCCCTACCCAATATCCTCATCTGCCCCCCATGGCAAGTTTGTATGGCACATCTTAGCTGGGGCTGTATAGCCATGGGTAATAGAGATTCCTCCTCCAGAGTATGGCGTGTGAGATGAGTTTTCGAGGAAGCCTGGCAGTGTAGGGGAGGAAGAACATTCCAGGAAGGAGGCACCATGACTGAAGAGGGACAGTCATTGAAAAGACACAGAGTTAGGAGATGGAGGGTTGTGTGTGAGCAACAGCAACGAGGTTGGTGGTGCTGAATTGTAGAGTATGTAGAGGGAAGTGAAATGTCAGAAAACTGGAAATGTGGGAAGAGACAAGGCTTTGGAGAGATTAGAAGTCACACCTAGGACTGTGTATTTCATCATGGAGGTCCCTTCCAATAGAGAACCAATGATGTTTATTGAGTGGGAGGGCATGAAGAAGGAAGAAGAGGGACGCAATTAGACCTAACTTGAAAAAAACTCATTTTGGCAGCTGAGTGGAGAATGGACTGGAGCAGAAAGAGTCCTAAGGCAGAAAGACCAACCAGAGGATATCACAATAACTTAGGTGTGATGGTAGCAGGGTCTGTGCCAGGACAGAGTCTGGCTAAAAGAGAAGAGGATGTTCCTAGAGAAGTTGGGAAGACAGACTTGACAGTAGATTGGATATGGAGAGTGCATGAGAGACAGATGTTAAGGATGATGTGGAAACTGTAAGGCTGGGCACCTTGAAAGATAGTGGAATCCTTAACAGGAATAGGGAAGTTTAGGATGGGGAAGGATTTGAATGTGTCGGGCTAGGGGGAGGAAAAACAATGAGTTATATTTTGGACATGTTGATTTTGAGATGTCTATGGGACATCCAAGTGGAGATCTCTGAAAGGCAGCTGGTGATCTGAAATGGAGCTCAGGAGAGAGACTAGGGATGGATAGGTAGATCTGGGAATTGTCTGCATAGAGATGATAACTGAACACAGGGAAGCTAATGAGGTGGCCAGGTGTGATAGTACAGAGCAAAAGTTCTTCGCCTGCCAAGCCATTCCCCAATTGGTAAATGGTCAAAAGATATGAACAGACAATTCTCAGATGAAGAAATTAAAGCCATCTATAGTCATATGAAAAAATGCTCTCAGTCATTATTGATTAGAGAAATACAAATCAAAACAACTCTGAGGTACCGCATCACACCTATCAGATTGGCCAACATGACAAAATAGGAAAATGATAAATGTTGGAGAAGATGTGGGAAAATTGGAACACTAATGCATTGTTGGTGGAGTTGTGAAATGACCCAACCATTTTGGAGAGCAATTTGGAACTATGCCCAAAGGGCTATAAAAATGTGCATACCCTTTCACCCAGCAATAGCACTTCTAGGGCTATCCCAAAGAGATCATACAAATGGGAAAAGGATCCACATGTACAAAAATATTCATAGCAGCTCTTTATGTGGTGGCAAAGAATTGAAAATTGAGAGGATGTTCATCAATTGGGGAATGGCTGAACAAGTTGTGGTATATGAATGTAATGGAATACTATTGTGCTATAAGAAATGATGAACAGGCTGACTTCAGAAAAACCTGGAAAGACTTGTATGGTCTGATGCTGAGTGAAGTGAGCAGAACCAAGAGAACATTGTACACAGTAACAGCCACATTGTGCAATGACTAATATTGATAAACTTAATCCTTCTCAGCAATACAAGGATCTAAGACATCTCCAGAGGCCCTGTGATGGAAAATGCTGTCCACATCCAAGAAAGAACTATGGAAGCTGAATCACTATCTTTTTTTTCTCTTCTGTTGAGTTTTGTGTCCTCTTTCTGATGGTTCCTCCTAATGGTTTTAATTTTTTACTTACAACTTCACTAATGTGAAAATATGTTTAATAGGAATGTAAATGTATGGCCTGTATCAGATTGTGCACTGTCTTGGGGAGGGTGCTGAGGAGGAAGGGGGGAGAAAAATTTTAAATTCAAAAGCATATGGAAGTGATTGTTCATAAATCAAAGTAAACTAATAAAATTAATTTTAAAAAAAAGTTCTTCACCTGCAGTCGATAGACCATGAAGGGGTCCATGGAGAGACTTCAGGGGGGCCAAGGACTTAGATGGGAAAAAGTCCATATTGATTTTACTATAACTGATGTCCTTTGTAATCCTAAATATGGATATCATTTGTTCTTAGATAAAAAAAAAAGCTGCTGCCTAGTTTCAAGCAGATGTAGTCACAGATAGGATTTCAAGCAGCCCTTCCTAGTAAAGCCGTGGGCTTGGAAATGAACAAGGAGGCTTGCTTTGGGTTTGAGACAAGCCCTTTTTGTCTTTGGGGCTTCAAGACCTCTGGGAGTGTAGGGGGCTGTGTGGGACAACAATAGAGCATCTGTATAGCAAAGAGGACAGCTCGCAGCAAGGCACCTGGGGCTGGCTCTTGGGAGTGACCAGAAGTGGAAATTTGCACTAGTCTCTTGTTGCAACCAAGCCTCCCAGAGAAGGTCACTGGTGTGGGCAACATAGCCGAAATCTGGTGACTGCCTGGGAGGCCCCCCCCCCAAGCATCCATTAAGTGCTTACTCTGTGCCAGGCAATGTACTCAGCACTGAAGATTAAAAAAAAAAAATCGTGATCCCTGTCCTCCAAGAGTTCAGGGTCTAATGGGGGCAATTACATGCCAACAAGGATGTCCATATATGATAGGGTAGATGGCAGATAGTCTCAGAAGGAAGGCGCTAGCCATGGGAGGGACCAGCAAAGGCCTTCTGCAGAAAGTGGAGTTTGAACTGAGTCTTAAAGGAAGCCAGGGTGCAGAGGTGAGAAGGCAGCATCTGCAGGCATGAAGGGCAGCCAATGAAAAAGCAGTGAGTCAGGAGATGGGAACATCTATATTCAAGGGACAGCAAGAAGGTCAGTGTCACTAGATCCCAAGAGTGATGTGTAAGAAGAATGGAAAAGTGGGAGGTCACAGGTAATGAAGGGTGTGAAGCAGAAGGTTGTACGTTTGCTCGTGAAGACAAAAGGCAGGGGGAGCTAGGTGGTGCATTGGATAGAGCTCTGGCCTTGGAGTCAGGAGGACCTGAGTTCAAATCCAGTCTTAGACACATAACACTTACTAATTGTGTGACCCTGGGCAAGTCACTTAACCCTGATTGCCTCACCAAAAAAAAAAAAAAGATAAAAGGGGCCACTGGAGTATATTGCGTGGCAGGGGGAGGGGGTACCTTTGTCAGACCTACCTGAGAGGGAAGAGAAACATGGGTTCAAATCCTGCCTCTTTGGCAAATCACATGAACTCTATGAACCTCAGTTTCCTCTACTGTGAAAGGTGGGGTGATGATATTGGTTGTAGGGGCATTGCTTTCAAGCTAGACATGATTTTAGAGGTCACTTGTCCCATCTCCTCCCTGTAAAAAAGAGGAATCTCAGGACCAGAAAAGCAAAGTTAAGCCTTGCCCGCAGTCAAGTAAGAAGCCAAGCGGCAAGGCCAGGATTTCAGTCTATCCGCTCTGCCTCTCAGTCTCCTGTCCCTGGAGTTATGGACCAGGAAGGACCCTCCAGGATGATGCTGCAGATGAGCAGACTGAGGTCCAAAGGCAGAAAGTGCAATCTGTAGAAATTTCAAATAAGAACCTGAGGCGAGAGGAAAACTGGGTGCTCTCATTGGTGCTTCTTTTCAAATTGTTATTCAATTTTCTTTTCAATTAACAAGAATCTCTTTTCTCCTCTTCAATGTAACATATCTTACTTGAACTTCTTTAACCCGCCATTGTTCTAATGGAAGATAGCAGGAGCAGGACAACAAGGTGAGGGGTTGGGGGGGGAAGAGGAGTCAGAGAGTCCTGGGCCCCCAGCTCAGAGAAGCCCCAGGTGACCATGGGTAATGAATGGGAAAAGCAAGACACCAAACCACAGCCCCCACAGTGACCACAACACAACAGATGACTTCAAAAGAAGTCAGGAAGGGTAGCCCTCAAACAGAGAGTATTCTAGGAGTTAGACTCGCGGGGAACCTGGAGATTGGTGGTGAAGAGGCCAAAGAGAAGCGGCAGAAAAGCGCTCCGCTGCCCGAGCCCCGCTTGCCACTGTCCCCTTGTCCTCTTTCCTGCTGCAGTCTTTCGGCGTCACTGAGCCAGGCATGTCGGAGCTGGAGGGAGTCCGGTGCTGGCCTGGACCAGCCCTCTCCTTCCCGAGGGGAGGAGGGGCACAGGAAAGTGACTTGCTGAGCCCACCCCTCAGAAGCATCCCTCACCACTGCTTGGCACATGGGCCAAGCACATTTCAGGATCCTTAAGACTCGCCCCTCATGCCTGCACATGCTCCCTTCTCACCTCTGCACCCTGCCCTCCTTGCCCAGGAGGACTTACTGGGAAGGTGGACAGGGATCCACAGATCTCAGGGACCCCCTCAGACAGGGCAGCTGCAAGCACTGTGCTCTTCTGGGAACCTGTCCCAGGGGAGCCACAGCTGGCTCCTGAGTGTGCAGCAGTCTCCTCCACAAGCCCCACACACAAGGTCCCTTGGCCAAGATCCCTTTCCCAAAAAGCAAGCCAAGGACCCGTCTCCACGTTCTCTCTCCCATAACTGCCCAAACTTCCCTCACTCGCACAGAAACCAGCCTAGTTCTATGACCTCCCTTACAATCTAGGTGCATCCTGAGTATTCCGTGTCTGAACTCAACAGTCTCCTGAGTGCGGTAGGGAACAGGTGAAGGGAAGGCTTGTGAGAGGATCTGCTTTGTGTAGGTGGAACTGTGTGTGGACCAGAACTCACAATTACAAGCACTGACTGTGCTTTTACCTTGCTTTTAGTGATGGTGATAATGATGGTGACAAGAATAGGAGTAACAGTGTATATATATACACGTGTGTGTGTGTGTGTGTGTGTGTGTGTGTGTGTGTGTGTGTGTATATATATATATATATATATATATATATATACGTGGCAGTAGAGTGCCAGGCCTGGAGTCAGGGAGACTCACCTTCTTGAGTTCATATCTGGCCTCAGACACTAACTAGCTATGTGGCCCTGGGCAAGTCATTGACCCCTGTTTGCCTCAGTTTCTTCATCTGGAAAATGAGCTGGAGAAGGAAATGGCAAACCAGTCCAGTATCTCTGCCAAGAAACCCTGAATGAGGTCACAAAGAGTCAGACATAACTGAAAAATGACTGAACAGTATATGTGTGTATGTGTCTATGTGTCTGTGTGTATGCAAATGTATGCCTCCCTTTTCTTCTGCAGGTTCTTTGAAATATCTTTCAAGGAGAATATTACAGTGAAAGGAAAGACAGAATACATTTGTGTATATGCAAATATAATATTAAAATTGTTTGATCCTAATGTTTGTAATAACCATTATTCTCACATTAAAATTCCTCTAAAAAGCCAAGAAAAAGACCAAGAATTAAAAACAGAATTCTCTCTTCTTTGTAAATCTCACCGATTTTCATTTGAGATGCTGTTAAGATAGGCCCTCAAGAGCTCAGAATTTGTCTTTAATACCCTATGAACACTTTTTCAACACTAGGGCTCCCACATCATCCCTGAGGGGTTTCCTCCCACTGCCATTGTGGTAGGCAGGAACCTCAGCCAGTGTGTGCTTCATCTGACTGCAAAGGTGATTTTAAAATTTGATTCATATATTTGATGAGTCCCCATAGATGCTCCGAGTGGCCAAAATCAAGCACATTCTGATCTTCAAACAAACCTGCGGATCTTTGGGGTGGAAGAGTGGGGAGGCGGTGTGTGACTGGGCTGCCTGCAGCCAGATCAAACAGCTCCTGACTTCATGTGTCTTGTTGACTCGATACCAAACCAAGGTATCTCTTTGCAGGATCAGCACAGGGATCTGTCCAAAGGGTAGTGTTTCTGGAGGTTCTTTCTTCTTTCTCCATACTGGGCAATTCCTGTTGGCCAGAGATAGGGAGGGGGGACTCCCCCTGGAGATGGTGCCCTGCTGTCCAGGCAGAACAAGTCAGATTTCTATGTGAAATCAAAGGTATACCAAGACCCAGAAAAAAGTAAACCCCAAATTCTCAGACTGTACCTAAGAGGCCAAAGATTGAGGGCTAGGGAAAAGAAAATAAAGGAAAAGGAGAGAATATTCAGCAGCATTGGCCAGAAGCAAGAAATAGCAGGGCAGGAAAACACCAGAATCTGAATAGGAGGAGTCAGACAGAACCCCAGCTGATTTGGATCCGAGGGTTTCATTGCAGGGGCTGCCACCATCTATACTGCACTGCAACCATCACATCTGAGTAATTTCGAGGGCAAAATCAGGAATCCATCAGTGCTGGGAAGTGTGGGTGGCCATGCGGTTTGCCTGTCCCCTGCTGGGCCATTTTCATTCTGGACTGATGAATTCTGATGCTAGCTGCGACTTTCAGTAGCCCAAACTGTGACCCTATGCCAGGGGTAGGGAACCCGCCGCCTCCAGATTATATGTTGCCCTCTAGGTCCTCATGTGTGTCCCTTTGGCTGAATCCAAACTTCACAGAACAAATCCCCTTAATAAAAGGATTTTATTGCCTAGGGCCTAAGCAATTCATTTAATCTCTTTTAGCCAAAAAGATCATCAGGTTAAATGACTAAGCATTTGTCAAAGGTCAGTGTGGTCCCAGATATAGGCTCTGGAGATTCAAAGGCCAAAAGGAAGAAGCCCTTGCCCTCAAGGAACTTACATTCAACAGGACCAGCTAGAATAGTGGACTGAAACTGAAACATGAAATTGAACATCCCAGTTCCGAGCACACTGCCTTGCACATAGTGATCACTTTAAAAATATTTGCTCATTTGAATTGAATTAAATAGAGATAAATGTAAATTAATTTACCAGGGTTCAAAACTTTACATAAAGCAGGACCAGGAAGTGAGATTACATCAGATTGTTTTGTGAAAAAGCCTGAACTATGAACTCAGCATGGTCCAGCAATGTGAGGTGGCAGCAGGAAACTTTATTGTGGTTTTAGGTTATGTGAAGAAAAGCAGGTGTCATGAATGAATGAATGAATGAATGAATGAATGAATGAATGAATGAATGAATGAATGAATGAGATATGTGGGAGTTGTATTGTACTTGGCTCTGATCCAACCACATCTGAACTATTTTATTCAGCCCTGAAAGACACATTGTGATTTTAGGGAGAGCACTGACAAATAGTTGCATCCAGAGGCCTATGATTAGCATGATTAGGGCCATCTGAGCACCAGCTGATGGGACCAGGGATTTTAGCATCAATGAGAGAAGATTCAAAGAAATAGAATGAATGCCCTCAAGTGTTTGATGGAAGTCTTATGGAAAAGGGATCGGTTCTTTCTCTTGTCCTTCAAGGGTGTAACTAGGAGTAGAGGGTCAATGTTGCAGACAGGTAGATTTGTGTTTGACATAATGGAAAGCTTTCTAATAATGGGACCTGGTCATAATCAGAATGGGTTGCTACAAGAGGTCTCCATCACTGGAGCTTTCAAGCAAAAAGCATATGACCATTTGTTAGGGAAAAGATTCTTGGCCAGCTCCGGGCTGAACTGACTGCATTCTGAGGCTCCTTCCAACCCAATAACCTCTGATTCTGTGAAGTTGTACAGAAGAAACTGAAAAACTTCTTCAGTTTTCCTTTCGTGCTCCATTAACCCTTGCTGTAACTAACAGACAGTGCTAAGGCCTTTGGGCCTCCAAACCCAAGGCATATCTTCACTCCCTCCCTCATTGCTAAATGAAAGGAAATTCTCGATAATGGCTACTTGTAATTAAGTCTAAATTGCCTATCTGAATTACTTAAAGAAAAGTAAGTGTCAGGAGAAGCCATAGTTCCTAATTTGCCATTATCCCAGTTTGCTGAATAATTACAACAGACGTTAGTGTCTTACAAAAGGTAAAGTTGATATCACACTTAACGGATATCAATGGGTAGAGCTTAAATGGGGAGGCATTTGTAAGTAACAATGCTTACTTCCAGGGGTCTGTAGCAGTATGGTGTAGGACTTGGAGACAAGAGAACCTAGGTTCAAATTCTGGTTCATGCGCTTCATTTTTACAAATCTCAGCTCCTTCACTTGTGAGATGAAGACAAAGCTGACCACTGACCTCCTAAAGTTGTTGCAAGACTCGAATGATATAACATGTTGGGAGGACCTTGCCAGCCTTAAAGCACCATGCAAATTCAAGTAGTTATCATCATCAATGTGGGCAGCCTTTCCCACAATTAAGAGTATCACCCATCTCTGCCTTCCGGTCCTGTATCCTTCCATAAATCTTGCAGATGGGATCTACTGCACTCAGTAAAGGACTTCCTCTAATTCCCTTGCCATTGGACAGATGGGGGGCCCATGGGTTGGCCCTTACCAGCCCTTGCTCAAATGCCATGTCAAGCCCACCACCTTGTAGCCCTACATTAGTGATCTTTTCAACATTTCTTCGGCACAATTTTTCATTGCTAATTAAATTAACTCTGAACTCTCATAGGTCATCATCCAAATCCCCTTCTTCACCCCCTACCACCTGATTCCTCATTCTCATCCCGCTCAGCCCTCGTACCCCAAAGGTTCATCCAATACCATCTGTCCCCTCCACTGTGCGCCTGGGAAAGGGTCACAGGGGGAATTCAAAGCCCTGTCTTCCTGACTCTAAACTCAGTACTCTACTGGCCCATCTCCATAAACCTGGGTTTGCTTTCTCTGTGTTGTGCATTTAGTTATATGGGTTCATGGCATTCTTTGTGATGTGATGAAAGTTCCCAAAGTCAAGAATTGCTTAATTTTTACTCTCCCTCTGGATCCACAACATCTGCGTGGTCTGTCTCTGCCTTGCACATAGAGGTGCTTAATAAGTTCTTTTTGATCGATGGAGAGTTGACTTAGAGTTGGAAAGAGCCTTAGAGGTCCTCTAGTCCAACCCTATCCTTACACAGATTGAGAAATTGAGGCCCAGAAAAAGTTTAATTAATTGTTCAAGATCAAACAGATTGTAAATAACAAAGCTGGGATTAAAACCTAGCTATATATGCCTAGGTGCACATGTATGTATGTATGTATGTATGTATGTATGTATGTATGTATACACGTGTATATACATACATAAAATAGATACATATACCTATAGAGGGCAGCTAGGAGGTGCCATAGTGCACAGAGTGTTAGGTCTGGAGTCAGGAAGACTCACTTTCTGAGTTCAAATCTGGTCTCAGACACTTGCTAGCTGTGTGACCCTGGGCAAATCACTGAACCCTGTCTGCCTCAGTTTCCTCATCTGTAAAATGAGCTGGAAAAGGAAATGGTAGACTAGTCCAGTATCTTTGCCAGGAAAACCCCAAATGGGATCACAGAGAGTCAGATACAACTGAAATGACTGAACAACAAAAATATACCTCTATACACATACTTATATGTGTATGTATATATACACATCTCTATATATATATACATATGCACATATATATGTATCAAGATACATATGCAAATATATGTACATGTATTACACTAATGGGGGCTGCCTTTGTAAAATTAAGTATCCCAGGAGTGTTGTGGGCAAGGCTGTCCAGGTTCTGAGAGTGGAGAACTCCCTCTGGCCTGGAGTGATGAGGGAAGGCTCTCAGGAGAATGTCTTTTCAGACCTCCGCCATTCAGTTCCAAAAGCTTAAATTTATGAGTCACTCAAGATCTGGAAGTCTCTCTCTGTCTCTTTCTATCTCCCTCACTGTCTCTTGGTGTCTTTCTCTCTGTCTCTGTCTGTCTATCTTTTAGTATCACTTGCTTTCCAATTTATCATCTCAAAAGAACATTTTTTTCCTTTCCTTTTATCTCCAGGACTTAGCACAGTCCCTGACAGGTTGTGAGCACCTACTAATACTAGTTGAGTAATTGCTTGAGGCACTGAGTGGTGAAGTGACTTGCTGAGGGTCACACAGACAGTATGTGTCAGAGAGAAGATTTGTATGTGGGCTCACCTGCCTCTCCAATCTCTCCCTATTCTGCTATACGCTTTTCTGTCCTTTTTATCCTCCAGTTTTCTCTCCGCTGACTTCTAGCTCTAATATTCTG
Source organism: Phascolarctos cinereus (assembly GCF_003287225.1). Lineage (NCBI taxonomy): Eukaryota > Metazoa > Chordata > Mammalia > Diprotodontia > Phascolarctidae > Phascolarctos > Phascolarctos cinereus. The sequence continues at coordinate 4,981,844 of NW_027555514.1, read as the reverse complement.
AGATTCCATGATAATCTGATACCTCCATGCCTATAGGGTAGCAGGACATGAGTAATTTTGTCCCTGTTTAGCAGATGAAGATGCCGAGGTACAGAGAATGTGTCACATTTCTGAGGTGAACAGACCCAGGACCAGACTTCAGGATTCCCCGTGCACTGAGCAGTGCAACTTCTGCTAGCTGCCATTTCCTCCCTACTTTCTCATCATGGTTACCAATCCAAGGTTGTCCTTTGGGCAATGCTACTAGTCTCCTTACTGAGCATAAGTAAACTAAGTATGGGGAACAGTAGAAAAAGTGCTTAATTAAAACCCAGGAAGTCTGCAGTCTAGCCCCTGTGCTACATGCAACTAATTAGTGGGATCACTGAACATCCTCTGGCTTCTCGCCTTTTAATGTCAAGTTCTGCCATTAGGTCCAAAAAGTCAATTGTATAACAAAGGGTGGGGGAGCTGTGGCTAGGCTCTAGCTGGTGTAAAATGGTCTGGGTGTCTTAGTGGCCTCCAAGCTCCCCCTGACTCATCACTATCCAAAAATCTCATGTGATCTTGAGCTGCATTAAAAGGGGTGTCCGACCATATGCACTGTCCTGGCCAACCAAATCAGGGGGATTGTGCTCGGTTCCTGATATGCCATTTTGGAAAGGCGATAGACCACATGGAGATCATGTAGAAGATGGGGACGTGGGAAGTGAGAAGACTGGAGATTATACCACACAAAGAGCAGTGGAAGAAACTGGGGGTGTTTATCCTGAAGAAACAAGGGCCTAGGAGAGGATTCCTATTCCTGGTGTACATGGTACTAGAAGGCTTTTCAGTCTGCTTCTAACGTTGAGGTTCTATAATTCAATGCAACAACCATTTATTCAGTGCCTACTGTGTGCAGAGACCTCTGTGCACTTTAGAAGCACCATAATCTTCGCCTCCATTAAGCTAACCATTTGAGATGGAAGTGAGAGGCAGCATGGTGAATAAAGGAGTGACGTCCTCAGCACCTTGAAGCCCTGTATTCAAAACTTGCCTCTGACATGTGCTCGCTCTGTGCCCCTGACTAAATCACTTAATCTCTTCGTTCTCTGCCCGCCTACTTTGGCAGGGAAACTTTCTTCAACTGGAAGGCCTTTGGAACAGTGAAATCATGGCTTGTGGCCCTCTTCCTAGAAGGGAAATGAAAATTGAATCTTTCATCCTTATGACTCTTTGTCCACCCCTCTACTTGCCTCCAAGTTCTTTCATTGCTCTTCCAGTTCTGGACTTAATGAGCCAATGTATTTCTATGCATCTCTATGTTTATGTCCAAAGACAATGTGTGTTATATTAAACACTTGCTATGTATATAAACACAAATTTTATTGTGGAATACTTTATTCCTAAACATTTAAAGTCCACTGGATTAACTATCATCGAAATGCATGTATATAAATAAAATATGCATAATTATATAGCTCCTCTGAAGGAACAGTAATGAGGTTTCATGCCTAACAAACCATTAAATCAATAATTTGGATTATCTTTAATATTAATGACCAACTTATCATTAATATTAATGATCTTTTAAGCACTTAATATTCAGTAATTCCTCTAACAGGGCATTAATAGTAAGATGTGCCTGAATATACGGTTATTCATTGATATTAAAATTAATATACTGCGATGAAGACTATTATTAATAGCAAAGAATGTATAGCATATTCAATTATAAGTTATTGTCTTAATTAATTGACATTCTCACCAAAGAATAGCTAGACATATATTTACAAAGATTCCAGTGACATCGATTTTTCTTACTTTCTTTTCTCCGGCCGCTTTAGTACAAATTGAGTTGAGTGTGTCAAATTATGTAAACAGCAGAAGGCAGGGAGGAGGAGGAGGAGGAGGAGGAGGAGGAGGAGGAGGAGAGAGAGAGAGAGAGAGAGAGAGAGAGAGAGAGAGAGAGAGAGAGAGAGAGAGAGAGAGAGACATGTTGCTACAGTACACTTGTGTACTTCTGCTATTCTACTTTTAATATTGATTGGATGTGTCCTCCAACAATTGAAGGAGGCTTATATTAAAAAGGAAAGAACATTGCCTCTGCCTGGAAAATCTAATTATTTTGCCCATGTTTTCACTACTACCAAGCATGAAAGACTTCAACTTCAAACCAGCTATTTCAGGCCCCATTTCCAGAGTCCTTATTGTCCTGGCTATTCCAGGCGCTGTCTATCCTCAATTTGTAACTCTCTTTCCACAGTCAAATTAGTATTTAAACAGGAGAATTTAATCTCTGTTTCTCATTCATTTTCTTATGCTTCAGCCCTTTCCATGTAATGATGCAATCCCATAAATGAAATCTCTTCACATCAGAGCAATTTCTAGCCTGGCAGATCTCCCAAAGCCTGGGCTGGGTGAGAGCACTGAGCTTAGCAGCGGTCTACATGTCACCAAGCTCCCATTACTTTGAGCAAACATCTTATCGCTACTCTCCAGAAGTGTTAATGGCTTTCCTTTTTCCTTTTGATTGGCTTTTGTCCAAATATGTTGATTTTTTTCCCCTTTCCAGCTTTTTCTTTGTTCTTTCCTGAACGTTTTTATGCATTTCAGAATTGGATAGAACAGCAAACAGAATGATCTTTTCTTCAATCGTTTGACTTCCTTGTGTCATTCAGAATCGAATGGTGTAAATGGAACATGATCCCACTCCATCCACCAGCTGATCTGCAGCTTTCCTGACCATGTGTCCATTCTTCGTGCAATGAGTGCTCATAAAGTGCCTACTTTATACTCACATTGTGCCAAGTGCTTTGCATCTGGAGATGTAGTGGTGAGGATAAATTAGTCCCTGCCCTCCAAGCCCTTCCGGTCTACTAAAGGGAAACAACACATACAGAGAGAAATAGATTTTAAGAGATGTGGGAAATAAGACAAAATAATTTTAAGAAAAAAGAGCACAAAAGAAAGATACCAAGAAAGTCATTATGTAGATGGTGACATCTGAGCTGTGCATTCAAAGAAAGTAAGGATTCAATGAGGTGGAGGTAGGGAGAGAGAATTAGCAGCATGTGGAACAGCCTATACACAGACATTGAAGGAGATAGACAACCAACAGGCCATTTTTATGGAGCTGACCCCTAGACATCCCCAGGCATCCCCAGTCACAGAACAGACCTCCAAGAATCCTTCCAAATATTTGATCTGGTACTTGCTCAGCGATTTCATCCTGAAAGAATCATCTCCCACTGGACACAGTCACGCAAAGTTAATATGAGCTAACAGCATGACATGGGAGCCCCTAAAGGCAGGACAGCCATAAGGTCCTTCCAGAAAGGTAGAGCAGCCCCTTTTGTGGAGGGTTGGGTGGAGTTCTGGGGCCACAAGTGAAGAAGAAGATGGGGAGATATCCAGGATGGGGAGGGAGAGGCCTGGAGACTAGGCTTCACAAATGTCACTTGAAACAATTGGAGATGTTCACCCTTGAGAAGAAAAGATGTGAGAGCTACCTCCTTGTATTGGCAGGGCCATTTCCTGGGAGAGGGATTAGACTTCATCTGTTTAGCCCCACAGGGAGGAATGAGAAGTGTGGGTCTAATCCTTAATAAAAGGATTTGTTCTCTAAAAGTTGGACTCAGTCAAAAGGCTGCACCCAAGGACCTAGAAGGCCACATGTGGCCTAAAGGCCACAGGTTCCCCACCCCTATAAGCTATCCCACAATGAAGCCAGCTGCCTATTGAGGTAGTGAGTGTTTTCCCTTCCTGGATGACTTTAAAAGATGCCTGGATGTGTGGGATGGCATAGAAAGGGTTTTTGTTTGCTGTTGTCCTAAATGACCTTGGAGATCCCTTCTCTGGGATCCTGTGGTTCTCCATGATCATGCAGGAATACAAAGATCATGCAAGCACCTGCCCTTGGGTGGTGTTAGTATCAGTGAAAAAGGAGTGGACCTTGGAGCCATTTCAAAGACGGTGTCAATGGGACCTGAAGGCAAACTGGTGGAAGAGAGGATAATGGGAGTGGAGAAGAGAGACAGAATAGAAAGAATACTGGCTCTTGAATCACAGATAGGTTCAAATCCCACCACTGACACTGTCTACCAGGGTGGCCTTTGGCAAGTTACTCAACTCTTTGGGCCTCAGTTTCCTTATCTGTAAAATGAGGGCATAGGATTGAATAGCCAGACTCTGAGGCCTGGTCCAATGCTAAAGCTAGAAGTTTATAAACTAGCTTAGAAGACCAGGGTGATTTGGGGAAGAGGAATGCAGCAGGAAAGAAAAAGGAAGCTGGCCCATTCTGATCCAACAATCATTGCCTATATACCTACTGTGTGCCAGCACACGGGATCTAAAGAACAAATGAAAAGCATAAGTTGTGTCCTAGACGCACTGAGCCATACACACTTCCAGGATAGCTACAGGGAAGTGATGTGCCGACCTTTGGAAATCTGGCCCTTGGGTGCGGCTGACAGATTATAGTGGGAGCCATGGACTTGGAAGTGAGTCATCCACATGGAGGCCACCATTGAACCAGCTGGATAGAGCAGCTCTGTGATAGGGAAGGAGCCCCAGAGAAGAGAAATGCGGGCCAAAGAATGAACATGGTCATGGTAATGACTCAAAGTCATTGTCAACAAGAAAAAGAGCTACCAAGCCTGGAGTACAACCACTCACTGGGATGCCTTGAGCTGGTTTTGTAGTTTGACCGTTGTCAAAAGACCTCGTCTTTTTTTTTTATTGTTCTGGTCACTATATTGAGTTAGGACTTACATTTTCAATAGCAAAGTTGTTTGTTGTGTGTTGATGTGTACTTCAGGACTCTCTGATGCCTTGGCATTCTTCTGCTCCCTCTTCACCCATAACGTTAGAGCTTTGAAAGAATCTGAGTCCTGACAGAAGTCTATTGGAAGGCAATATGGCATAGTTGATAGAGACCTAACTTTGCAGTCAGGAAGACCTGGATTTAAGTCCTGCCTTTGACACTTACTGGCTGTGTGACCCTAGATAAGTTATTTAAGCTCTCAGTGTCCCTGAGCAGTGAACCAACCCTCCATTTTATATATAAGAACTTGAGGCTTAGAGAGGTTATGTGCTTTGCCCAAATTTCCACAGCATAGTCATGGAAGAGCAAAGATTTTAACTCTGGCCTTATGACTGAGCCACCCTATTAGACAGTATGAAGTTGTTTTTCATCCCTTCTTATCATCAAGCTGCCTCAGCTTCTCTTGCTAGAGAAAGCTTGGAGAATTGTGCTACTACAATTGTCACTTTCATTTTCACCTCATTGGGGCATGAAGGGATTGGGTGCTGCTTTCTTGCATAGCTAATGGCTCAATCATCTGAGTATTTCAAAGGGCATGGCTGTCTATTACAATTCATCCCATTGGCAAGGATGGGGTTAGGGTTCCAGGCTATACTCACACCAAGGCTATTGGCCAGTGCTGAAGCCCTCAGCAATAATCAGCAGCACATGATCCTTCCAGCTGTCAGGTGGCAAGGTTTGGCAACTTCTCCTGGCAGCTTCTCAAAAGATTTTTGGTTCCCAATATGTGTTTATATATTGGAGAGGGGGTGAGGTCTATCTTTAGGGAGGAATTTATTTATGGATGCATGTGAATCCACAAGCATGTCAGGCACTAACTTGCCGATATCACAGAAGCAAATAGAGAAGCAGCTCTGAGCTCAGGGAAGATTCTTGATTCTCCATGATTGGAGTAACAAATGAGAGTCACTCAAGGAATAAGTGCCTTTAAATCTGAAAGTAAGTTTCAGTCTGTCACCAGGAAGAAAACATCCAGTGGAAGCTGGAGCCACATCTGCTTGGGGCTGCATGAGTCAAGAGTGCTTTTGAGTTATTCAGTTTTAGAGCTGGAGGAACTGTAGGCGAACATCAGATCCAACCTCTTCATTTTATAAATCAGGAAATTGAACCCTAGAGAAAGGAAATGATTTTGCCAAGGTCACACAGGCAATTGGTAGCACAACCAGGGATAAAGCCCAAGCGTCCTGACTCCCCACTCAACATCTCAACTATACCCCGCTGTGGCTAATGGGAGCCTCTATGGAGGCCACTTAGAGATACTCATCCAGAGTGCTATTTCTAAGGCTGTAGAGTCACAAGACCTGAGTTCAAATTCCACCTGTCACTTGCTAACTGTGTGACCTTAGGCAAATCTCTTCCCTTCTTTGTGCTTCAGATTCCTCCTATGTAAGATAAGTGAGTTGGGCCTATGCTTGCTAAGGTCCCTTCTAGCCCTATATCTAGGAACCCATAGTCTATAGATATCCTGGAATCTCTATGTACATATGTCTCATTTTGAGCTGAAACGGCTATTTTTTTAACTTGACTTTATTTTCATGTAGGGTTGTCCAAACTTGTAATTTTTTTTGATGATGAAGACTCTGGTGTGGAAGCTCCTTCCACTGATGTAGATCAGCAATTGATCTGCAGCTTAGAGTCTCTGAGGTTCCCCTGGGTCATCAGAGGTTACGGGCTTCACTTATCGATGCACAACTGGGGTGAACCAGGGCCCAGGACAAGTAAGGTAGCCCTTCCTAACTCTGAAGTTAGCCGTTCATCCAGTCCCCCAACCTGCTTGTCTGACACGCCATTACTATCCCCTTAACAGAGTCACCAGGATGCCCTCCCACTGGCAAACACACCCATGTCAATGAGATCATGGTTCCGTCAAACAAAACATTAACCAAAAAAATACCTTAAACTCTTTCATCTTTCTCTGAAAGGATAACTAGAACTCAGAAGTTCTCACATGGAGCGCTATGATAGAGATATCTTCCGTACGGCCTCTTGTATTACCTGGGATTTCACTATCACACGATGCTGGAGCTTACAGGGACAGCTGAGGTCCTCCCTCCCAGGGCCCTCTCCTCATTTTGCATCTGACTGGTTCTCGTCATGGCCGGGACAGAGCTTTGGTGAGCCAGCCTCCTCATGCTTTAGCTACCTGCAGTGAGCACCTGCCTGCTTACTGACCAGGATCTGAGCGTGGTCTGTGTCCGTGGAGCAGAGAAAAACCACCAGTCCCACATGACCATGACTAGAGTGCCTTTTTTGTCCTAGAGGAAAGAGTGACCCTCTAAAAACTTTTGAGCCAGTTTTTGATGTGGACTCAGACTTGCATTTAAGGAATATATCAATTCACCCACATAAATCATCAGCCCAACAGCAAGATATAGAAAGAGGAATTCCATTTAAAGTCACTGTACAAATTATAAAACATTTGGGAATCTACCTGCCAAAACAAACCCAGGAACTATATGAACACTTTTCACACAAATAAAGTCAGATCTAAATAATTGGAAAAATATCAGTTGCTCATGGGTAGGCTGAGCTAATATAATAAAAACTAGAATTCTACCTAAATTAAATTACTTATTCAGTGCCATAGCAATCAAAGTACCAAATTTTTTTTTTCTGGGTGAGGCAATTGGGGTTAAGTGACTTGCCCAGGGTCACACAGCTAGCGAGTGTTATGTGTCTAAGGCTGGATTTGAACTCAGGTCCTCCTCATTCTGCTCTATCCACTGCACCACCTAGCTGCCCCCAAAAATTATTTTATAGAGCTAGAAAAAACAGTAACAAAATTCATCCAGAAGAACAAAAGGTCCAGAATATCAAGGGAATTAGTGAAAAGAAATGCAAAGGGAAGTGGCCTAGCTGTACCAGATCTTAAATTGTATTATAGAGCAGCAACCATCAAAACTACAGAGTGGTGGATCAGTGGAATTGGTTAGGTACACAAGACACCACAGTCAGTGACTAAAGACTCCAGCTTCTGGAATAAGAACTCACTATTTAACAAAAACTGCTGGGAAAACTGGAAAAATGTATGGCAGAAAGTAGGCACAGACCAACATCTTATACCCTATACCAATATAAAGGCAAAATGAGTATGTGATTTAGATATAAAGACTGATAGTATAAGCAAACAAGGAGAGCAAGTTTACCTGTCAGATCTATGGAGAAGGGAAGAATTTATGACCAAACAAGAGATAGAGAGCATTATGAAATGCAAAATGGATGATTTTGATTACATTAAATTGAAAAAGGTTTGCACAAACAAAACCAATGCAACCAAGATTAGAAGGGAAGCAGAAAGCTAGGAAACAATTTTTACAACCAGTATCTCTGATAAGGGCCTCATTTCTAAAATATATAGAGAAGTGAGTCTAATTTATAAGAATACAAGTCATTCCCCAATTGATAAATGGTCAAAGGACATGAACAGGCAATTTTCAGAAGAAGAAATTAAAGCTGTCTATAGTCATATATTAAAGCTGTCTATGCTCTAAATCACTATTGATTAGAGAAATACAAATCAAAATGACTCAGAGGTACTATATCACACCTGTCATATTGGCTAGCATGACAAAACAGGAAAATGATAAATGTTGAAGATATGGGAAAATTGGAACACTTTTGCATTATTGGTGGAGTTGTGAACTGATCCAACCATTCTGGAGAGCAATTTGGAACTATGCCCAAAGGGCTGTAAAAGTGTGCATACCCTTTGATCCAGCAATAGCACTTCTAGGTCTGTATACCAAAAAAAGATCATAAAAACAGGAAAAGGACCCACATGTACAAAACTATTTAGAGCAGTACTTTTTGCTGTGGCAAAGAATTGGAAATTGAGGGTATGTCCATCAATTGTGGAATAGCTGAACAAGTTGTGGTATATACATGTAATGAAATGCTATTTGCTTTAAGAAATGATGAGCAGGAAGACTTCAGAAAAACCTGGAAAAACTTATATGAACTGATGCTGAGTGAAATGAGCAGAATCAGGAGAACACTGTACACAGTAACAGCCACATTGTGTGATGACTGGTCTTGATAGATTCATCTCTTCTCAGCAATGCAAGTATCTAAGACAACTCTAAAAGACTCATGATGGAAAGTGCTATCCACATCCAGAGAAAGAACTATGGAGTCTGAATGCAGATGGAAGCATACTATTTGCTCTCCTTCTCTTTTGTTGTTTTGTTTCTTCTTTCTTGTGGTTCCTCTCATTAGTTCTAATTCTTTTTACATCATGACTAATGTGAAAACGTGCTTAATGTTAATGTAGAGCCTATTTCAGATTGCATGCTGTTTTGCGGGGGAAGGGGGAAAGGTGGGAAGGTTGGGGAGAATATTCAAAACTCAAAATCTTATGGAAGTGAATGTTGAAAACTAAAACTAAATAAATAAATAATTTTTAAAAAGGAAGATTATCAATTCAGCAGCTGATTGAAGAATGCTGTAAGAAAGGGAAATATGGGGAATGGAGAGACCATTTAGGAGACTATTGAAATAATCCAGGCAAGTGATGATAAGGGCCTAAACCAGCTCAGAGGCTAGGTGAACAGAGGGAAGGTGATCAATGGGAGTGATGTTTTGAATCTAGGATCACCAAGATTTTATAAGTCATTGGATCTGAGAGTTGAGAGAGAGAAAAGAATCAAGATTCAAAGTTTTCAGCTTCAGTGTCATCAACAGCAATGGGGAAGTTTAGAGAAAGAACGAGTTTGGGAGGAAACATAATGAGTCCTATTTGGGGCATGTTGAGTTTGAGATGCTTATGGGACATTCAGGTAGAGACTTTGGTAGGAACTTCACAATTTAAACAGTATTCAGTAGACAGATATTTTAAAGACTCTAGATAGGTAGAAATAAACATAAACTTTTAATATATGTACTTATATGTGTGTCATTGTGTCACATTAGATGCATCTGAGGTCCCTTCCCTCTGAAATTGATGTGCTCTGCTGATCAGTAGGACCAGTGCTCCAAGTTGAATTTCTAGCTGTGTTTTGAATGATGGATGAGATGGGAGGAGGGAGGCAGCTAGTTTTCCTTGCCCAAGCCCATACATTAGTTATATGCCCAGCTGCAAGGAAGTCAACAGCAATGAAAGAATACGATGACCTAGCCCACAAATTACTAATAATTTTCTAGGGCACTTATAGATGAATAACCTTCTAGAACTCTTTGAAGTACACACTACTAGGGGATAGCGCTTATTTTACAGATGCTTGACAGAAGCTTAAGCTCCAAGAGTAAATAAGTGACTTCTCCATGGTATTTGAGACAGGATTCAAGCTGAGATCTTTTGGTTCCAAGTTCAGCACTCATTATAGCACACTGCCCATCTCTCACGTGGTCATGGCCATCCTTGTCCTCAGCAGGGTCGGAAGCCATGTCTCTAGCCAGATGATCTAACCAAAGGTTATAAAGCATATAATAAATTCCTAACTAAGTAAGTTCCAAAATTTTAGGGAAATGATACATAAAGGGAAACATGAGTAATAGTTTGATGACCCGTTTTGGAGACAAAGAGTTTTACAGGGTAGAAGCCACACAACTTAGGGCATATATCCTGCTGATGGCAAACCAGGCAGAAATAGGAACTGGAGAATCTATCATTCCACCTCTAATTTGTCTAGACTCTTGAATCACTCCATCTTTCTTAATATCATAAACCTGCAGATGAGCAATCATAACTTATTTTTATAGCTAGTTTTGTGCCTTTCTTACTATTAATAATCAATGATGGCTTAGTTGAAAAAGAGCTTAGGCCCTCTGGAGGCAGAATCTTTTTTTAAATCAAATTTTATTTTTTCAATTAGGAAGTATTTATTTTTTTTCCTTCCCTGCTGGAGAAAAGAAAAAGAAAATCTTATAACATATATATACATGTATACATATATATATATATATATATATATATATATATATATATATACACACACACACACATATATATACACATACACACACACACACACACATATATATATATATAATATATATATATATATATATGTATAGTCAAACAAAATTAATCCCTATGTACCATGTCCAAAATTCTTGTGTATCCCTTCTCTGTCAGCAAATGTGTAGCATGTATTATCATTGGTCCTCCACAACCATAGTTAGTACCAGGCACTTATAGAGCACTTTAAAGTTTTTTTTTAATTAATTTTTTTATTTTTAGTTTTCAACAATCACTTCCATAAGCTTTTGCTTTTTAAATTTTCTCCCCCTTCTTCCTTTCCTCCCTCCCCAAGACAGCGTGCAATCTGAGATCGGCTCTACATATGCATTCCTATTAAACATATTTTCACATTAATCATGTTGTAAAGGAGACCTAGAGTCCATAGGAGGAACCACAAGAAAGAAGAAACAAAGCAAAACAGGAGAAAAAAAGAGCAAATGGTCTGTTTCGATCTGCATTCAGATTCCATGATTCTTTCTCTGGATGTGGACAGCATTTTCCATCATGAAACTTTTGGAGATGTCTTAGATCTTTGCATTACTGAGAAGAGCTAAGTCTATCAAAGTCAATCATTGCACAACATGGCTGTTACTGTGTACAGCGTTCTCCTGGTTCTGCTCATGTCACTCAGCATCAGTCCATATAAGTCTTTCTAGGTTTTTCTGAAGTTTGCCTGTTCATCATTTCTTATAGCACAATAGCATTCCATTACATTCATATGCCATAACTTGTTCAGCCGTTCCCCAATTGATGGACATCACCTCGATTTCCAATTCTTTGCCACCATAGAAAGAGCTGCTACAAATATTTTTGTACATGTGGAGCACTTTAAGTTTTACAGAGCACTGAAGCAGACACCATGAAGTCATTTGCCCAGGGTCATGCAGCTAGTTAGGCTGGATTTGAACTCAATTCTTGCTGACTCCAGGTCCAGCACTCTAGCCACTGGACTACCTAGCTGCCTGGTTCTTCTCATTTCACTCTTCATCAGTTTGCACAAGTCTCTCCACATTCCTCTGAAATTATCTCTTGCATCACTTCTTATGTCATGATCTTATTCCATTACATTCATGACCATAATTTATTCAGTCATTCTCCAATTAGTGGGCACTGCCTTAGTTTTCAGTTCTTTGCCTCTACAAAAAGAGCTGCTATAAATCTTATTGTAAATGAATCCTTTTCCTCTTTCTTTGATCTCTTTGATATTCTTATAGACCTTTGTTTTTAAAGGTTCCTCTTCCTAAGCCTGCAGTCTCAAGTAAATGATTCTAAGGGACAGCATCCACGCGTCTAAAAGAGGAGAGTGCTGGGATCAAACAGAAGTGATAGCCAAAACCTGAATGGTCTCTCTTCTTCTGTGTGTGGTGAGCTTAGTCAAGCAGAAGACCACTGCCATGGCCACCAGTTGCCCTGAGCAGCCAAGCCAATACCATTAGTCCCAGAGAGCAGGAGAGAACATATAACCCATGGGCCCTCAGCATCACTGTCTTTGTCAGGGAACAGCATAGCATCATCACAGTTATTACCCTCATTATCTATGACTGATCACAGAGACCAGGATTACTCTCAGAGTGAGGCAGGGGATGATATTGATCCATAACAGTGGACTAAGTGTTTAAGCTCAGGAGTCATGTCTCCAGTGAGATCAGTAAGAGAGATAGAGAGAGTCCAGCACTATACTGAGACTGCTTCAGAGATGAAGCAGCTTCACCTCTTGATACTTCAATCAATGACATCTTTGAGGAAATCTATTACTCAGTGACCATTCATTAAATCCCCACTACTGCCAGGCACTGAACCAGGCATGGAGGTTACATTGGTGAAAATGAAGCCATCCTTGCCCTAACTCAGCTTACATTCTACAAGCAGAGGGATTGTGGACAAAGTGTGCATAAGGTAGTTGGGGGGAGGGGGCAGGGCTGGAAGCAAGGGAGGGGATCAGGAAAGGCCTCATGAGAAAGATGGGATAGAATGTGATCCTTAAATTCTGGATCCATTTAAATTGAGAATCTAGTCCCTGAGAACAGAGGAAGGTAGTTCAATTTAATCACCATTCGATAAGTGCTAAAATGTGTTCAAGGCCAAATTGTGCTAAATGCTGAGGATCCAGAGATAGAAATAAGATGGTCCCTGGCCTGAAGGAGCTTACATTTTGCTGAGTGTGAAATGGGGGATATGATCTACAATCAAATAATTATAACACAAGATAGAACATCAGGGAAAGCTCCTTCTATGTGCTATGTACATTACTAGGTTCTGTTGATGCAAAGGCAAAAGATGCCCTGGCCTCAGTTAAGTTATATTTTATTGGGAGAAAATGTGGAGACACATAAGTAATAGAAAATATATAAAAAGTAAATGCATGGTAATGTTGGTAGTACTGGTACTGGGGGAATCAAGAAAGGCCTCATGTCTGAGATGTCTCAAGCTGAATTATGAAGGAAGCCATGGATTCAAAGAAGCAAAGATGAAGATGAAGAGCATTCCAGGCCATAGGCACACATTATTCTTAAGTACAGAGATGGAAGAGGTGATGTGAGTGAGAAATAGCATGTGAGCCAATTTGGCTGGACTTGAGAGGCAGTGTAAGGACTCTTTGGACATGGGTTGAAATCACATAGTGAAGAGCTTCAAATGTCTCTGCAGCTTTTTGAGCAGGGAGTGATATATTTTAGGAAAAGCACATTGGCAGTTCTGTGGAGGATGGACTGCAGAGGGAAGAAAGAAGAAACAGGGAGGCCAAACAGGAGGTAATTGAAATAATTCTGGAAAGAAGAGATGACGTCTTGTGCTGGACTTCTCATATGAATGGAGAGAAGGGAATAAACTTGAGAAATGTGGAGGTAGAGACAACAAGACTTGGCATCTGGTTGGATAGGTGGGGCAAAGAAGACCAAGGAGTCACAAGATGGCTCTGAAGGATTGGATGATTCCAAAAATAGTGGTGCTCACAACAGAAAGAGGGAAATCGGGGAAAGGTGTGGCTTTGAGGAGAAAGATCATGAGTTCTGTTTTGGGCATTTTGAATCTGAGATGCCAGTTGGAAATGGGCAAGAGGAAGGTAGTGAAATGGTACTGGATCTCAGAAGACAGACTAGGCCAGGATATAGAGATCTGGGAGTCACCTTCACACAGATAATTGAGTCTATAATTGCTGATCAGAAAAAATGAAGGAGTGTGGAGAGAACAAAAAAGCCTCAAGACAGAGACATGGAGTACAGCCATTGTTAGCGAGTGGAACATGAGGATCTAGGAAAGAAGACTAAGGAAAGATGAAATCCATAGGAGGTAAGGCAAGAGAAAGCAGGGTCACCAAAGCCCAGAGAGGGAAAAGTGTCCAGGAGGAGAAAGTGGTCAGCAGTATGAAAGCCTGAAGAGGTCTGGCAGGATAAATCCTGAGTAGAGGGTCATTAGGCCTGACAATTGAAAGACTACTTACTTTGGAGAGAACAATTTCAGTTGAGTGGTGAGGTGATAGGACAGACTTCAAAGGGTTTAAAAGAGAGGGAGAGAAAGTAGAGACAATGAAGAAAGATGGTTTTTTTCCATGCATGTAGCTATAAAAAGAGAGAGAGAGAGAGAGAGACAGAGACAGAGAGATCAGGACAATAGCTGGAGGGCATGGTAGAATCAAGTGAGTGAGTGTGTGTGTATGTGTGTGTGTGTGTGTGTGTGTGTGTGTGTGTGTGTGTGCGTGTGTGTGGTGTGTGAAGAAGCTAAAGATAACAGAGAGAATGGGAATTATTGAGGGTCAGTTTCCCAAAGGTTATATGATGAGGGTCCAAGTGGAAAAGTTGGACTTAGTGAGAAAGGCTATCTCTTCAAAAGAGACTTTAGCAAAGGTGGAGATAATGGGAGATGACAGGAAGGGGGGAGGAGTAAGCATTTGTATGATGCCGATTATGTGCCAGGCATGCTACTAAATGTCCAAATATTATCTCATTTGATCCTCATAACAACCTGACATCATAGGTACTATCACTTTTTCCAATTTACAGTTGATGAGACTAAGACAAAAAACAAAAAGTTAAGCTACTTGCCCACAATCACACAGCTAGTAAGTGCCTAAGGCAGCATTTGAACTCAGGTCTTCCTGACCCTAGGCCCAGCACTCTACCCATTGCACTGCCAACTCCCTCCTTGACGCTGTCAAGTTTGGAAAAAGGCTCTATGTACAATGATGCTCCTCCTTAGTTCTATCTCATCTTACTTTTGGTTCTTTCATGTTTCTTGTTAGTGAGTCATATCTACAACGAATTAGATCCCAGGAAACTGTGCATTTTAGTGTGCTGCCCCTGAATGTTAAGGACTTGCCCACGTCTTTCAAATTGCCACCAGTTTTCTGAGTTGTACCTCTTAGGAGACACAGATGTTTCCCAGGGAATGCCAGCTCCTGGATAATGAAGGTGGCCATTCAAATTGGTTGGTGGTTTTTGATGACTCTTCATGTTCTCTTACAGCCTTTGCCAACAAGACAAGCTGCCTGTCACCTTCCAGTCCTGCGTGCTCACCAAGGAGTGCCAGCTGTCTGAGTGGTCTGAATGGAGTCCATGCTCCAAGACCTGCTTTGATACGTCATCCCCCAAAGGGAATCGTGTCCGCACACGGACCATCAAACAGTTTCCCATTGGCAGTGACCAAGACTGCCCTGCCCTGGAGGAGATTGAGCCTTGCCTGACCCAAAGAGATGGGGTGGCACCATGTGCTACGTAAGTAAATGGCCAGGAATTATAGATCCTGCTCCATCCGGCAGGGCAACAATGATTACTTCCAAAAATCTGGTACTCTCTAAAGACCTGCTTATTTTACCAGTTAACCTCTGGAGGGAGAAATGGTCGGATATTTATTCTTAATGACAGAAGCCTCTCCATCTCTTGCATGTCCATTTGATGCCAAAGGCTTCTTTAGAGAACAAGGGCAGTAATGAGAGTAGTTCTGGTGTCTGACATTTCCCCCACTGTCACCCCACGAGGGCAGTAGTGTCAGTATTGTAATCCCTATTGCACAGGAGAGAAACTGAGGTCCATAGAGGAACTAACTGGCCTGGGATCATCACACATGAGGAGCACTAGACCCCTGCCCTACGTCTCTCCTAACTTATAATTCTAGGTTTCTTCCACTGCACTCCACTGTCTCAAGATAGAAGTAGCCAGGACTTCCTTCTGTTCTCAGATCTGGCTATAACTGGGTGTGGGCAGCTGCTGTTTCTCAGTGGTGTGTAGGGATCCCAAAGGTTCTAGTTTCAGCCCAGCGCTTTCTCAGTGGTGTACAGGGATCCAGAAGGTTCTAGTCTCAGCCCTGCAATGAACAGCAACAGCAGCTGGAGTGCATATTGGGCTTTAACTACACAAAGAACTTTACACCCATCCTCTCCTGCAGTCCTCCCAACAAGCTTATAGGGGATATACTACAGGCATATAATTTTACAGACAGAAGAAAGAGCGCTAGGGAGGTTATGCGACTTCTCCATCATCACAGCTAGTCAGTATCGGAATCAGGATTTTAACCAAGGTGCCCGTGCCTCCCAGTCTGACACTTCCATCTTACATCTGCCATTGTCTTACTTCGTGGGTGACCTGGGCCAAGTCTCTTAGCTTCTCTGGCCCTAGGTGTCAGCAGGTAAATTGGAGGGGCCCTCTGCTCCCTCTGAGCTTTCCCTTTCTCTGATCTACAGAAGTAGGTGTAAGATGAATGATTCTGTTCAATCTATCCACAAGCATTTATTGAGCACCAGCTCTGTGCCAGGCACTGGAGATGCCGAGACAAAAGTGGGAAAATCCCTGGCCTCAAGGGAGACAAGGTGCACATACAGATATATTCAAAATAGACACCAGGCCGTTGGGGCCGGGGGGTGGCTGGGGATGGGGTGCTTGTGGCTGAGGCCTTCTGCTCCAGTGGTGGAGCTTCCTGGCAGACACCACCACCGATGGCATCTCGATTGCCGACCTGGACTTCGGAGCAGCAGTTCAGACATCGGTGAGGCTGGGGACTCTCTGAAAGAGATGCGCCCAGACCACTCATGGTTAGGAGTGAGGTGGATTGATTGCAAGGATAACCAGGGGAAGCCCAGCTCCCAGAGGCAGCCTCCTTGTGGCTGGAAGGAGAAGCCCCACTCAGCTGTGCTGCTCGCATTGCCGTGCACATGCTAGATTCCTGCTGCTGTGATGACATTGGGCCATAGATGACAGAACGAACTGGGACAGGAATGGGACATAGTTCTCATGCACCAAACAACCCATCCTCCTTAGGTACTGAAAGGTTAAGACCCCTCTGGAGGTTCAGATGGAAATCATTGATAACAGTATGTCCCCTTGGCCTGATTGGGAATTTTCTTCTGTCTTATGACCTGGGACATGCAAGGCTAAGGGGAGGGGGAGACCCTTAAGATATGATATCTTATCCCTGGGAACCCTGGAGCCCATAATCAAGTACCAGGCACTCTGGTGCCAGATAGTGATTGTTGTCCTCCACATTGGCCAGGTTTCGTTCTTCCTCATTTTTCTTTTCAACAGGAGGATCTGGAGGTAGGCTCATTCAAAAAGCTGAGATTTGTTTGTATTTTTGCCTGTTATTTTGACCAGCACTTTCCCAAGCTGATGTCCCACCCCCTTGCAACTTTCCCAGAGATTATGTTGTTAGCTTCCTAGAGCTGAGTGGGAGACTCCTGGACATCGTGTTTGGGGTGAGCTCAGACCTGTGGCTCTGAAAAACAAAACTTCATCTGGTGTGGAGTGAGGTCAGACTAGACTGTCAGACCTTCCTGAGCTCAGAGGGAGACAGGGAGAGGTAGACAGCACACCTAAGAACCCCTGCAACCTTCTGACCTCATAGAACCACAAATATGGCACTTAAGCCATCACCATTCCAAACTTGAATCTGATCTAAAAGGCCCATCATGATACACAAGCCAGTTTTTGGACACCATAATATCAATTTTCCTGGAGGAAAAGAAATATCATAACTTCCCATCTCTGGAAGCATCAGTGATGGCTCCCTGGGGAGTGCATGAAAGCCTCCATTTAGGCAGGGCTGGTGACATAGCTTTGCTTTCACAAGCTTGGGATCTCAGGGCTCCTGGCTTATGAACTCCTGATTCAAACCCTGCTGGCTCATCCTCCTCCACCAGCCCTCAGCAATGATGCCTCCATGCTTCTGAAAAGCCGGCTTGCTGGTGCCAAAATTTCCTGTTTTCAAATTGTCACAATTCTTTCCCCCTTCCCACAAGTACAATTTTCTCAAATATGGAGGAGCCATTTCAAGGGCCATCATTAAATGGATGATGGAAATCTGCTTTTCTACCTTCAATGGTTACCGTTTGTTTTGATGAATATGATCTTTTCACTTTGACCATTTCTTCTGCATGCTTGCTTGAAAGTTAATGTCAAGAAGGAGCAAGCCTGGGGTTAGTTTCGTGAAATGTCATATTTCAAGTTTTCTCATGCAACAGTGCTATTTTTCTTGCCACCAAGTATTGATATATGAGCTTTATTGATTGTTAAACACAGGATTTTACTCAATTTGACCATTGCTATTGTAGACCTGAAGATGGAGAGGAGAGGGAGAGGAAGAGATTATTTGACATTCAGGTGCACTGTGTGTTTTATCTAAGTAAGGGTCAGTTGGGATTAGAAAACATTTGGCTAAATCTTCCCAGCAAACAAGGAAGTAATGCCAGGGATACCTGCTGTCTCTTCCTCTTTCTATTTGCTTTGATTTAGGTATGGCTGGAGAACTACAGAGTGGACTGAGTGTCGAGTTGACCCATTACTCAGCCAACAAGACAAAAGACGAGGGAATCAGACTGCCCTATGTGGAGGAGGAATCCAAACACGAGAGGTCTACTGTGTGCAAGTCAATGAGAACCTCCTCTCTTATTTGAACACACTCAAGGAAAAAGAAGGTAAATCCCATGTCCCCCAACCCCCTTTTATCATGGACCTTTTCATTCAATCTTCCTGTGCCACCATGCCCACACTGCTTGGGGTGGAGGAGTATTCCTGACATATCCTGTTTGACCACGATCACCACAGCACAGTGAATACTGTTTGTGTTTCTAAGGGAAAGGTAGGTTCCCTCAGCCCTAGGTATTCAGTCAATCAAAACACTGAAAATCTTTTATAGCATTTTCTAATGGAAGCACGTTCATGTCTTTATTACAAGCTAATTGTTGGGCTAAATTTAAGTAAAATTCCCTTATGTGTACTGAATGCAATGCATTCATTGACCAGCACCTTCCCAAGTTGATGTCCCACCCTCCTGCAACTTCTCTAGAGACTATGTTGCTAGCTTCCTAGAACTGAGGTGGGAGACTCTTGGACACTGTGTTTGGGGTAAGCTCAGACCTGTGGCTCTAGAAAACAAAACTTCACCAACATACAGCTTCGACACATACAACTGTAACATCAAGAGATCTTTGGGTCCCCCCAAGATGACCTGTTGTGCTCGTAGGCTGTGCCAGCAGAACCAGTGCTCTAGCAGGTCTTAGCACCCTGAAAATGCTCCAAGTGCAAGCCATCAACCAGCTACTTGTCTATCCCCTGGGAACCAGCCAGTCTAAGCTTGGGAGGGCCCATCACTAAGTGGGAGGCAAGGGAGGCATTTTTCAGCAACAGCAACTCACAAAAACCATCATATAAGTAGTAGATGGGTGGTGGTCTCGGTTGGTGAAGGGATGACCAGCATTGATGAAAGAGAATTAGTGAATTAACAAGTATCTCTTAAGCATCTACTGTGTTCCATATGCTGTGCTAGGTGTTGGATATTCAAAGACAGAAGTCAGATGATCCTTGCCTCTTAAGTCTAGTCTGAGAAGACACTATATGTATGTATAGAGAAGGAAGGAGGGAAATGGAGGGAGAGAGGGAGGAAAGGAGGGAGAGAGGGGAGGGAGGGAAGGAGAGAGGGAGGGAGAGAGGCAGGGAGGGAGGGAGAGAGGCAGGGAGGGAAGGAGAGAGGGAGGGAGGGAGAGAGGGGAGGGGGGGGAGAGAGAGAGAGAATCTCTAATCTGTACAAAACAAATACAAGTAATTCTTGGGGAAGCAAAGCATATGTGAGTAGCTGAGAGAGATAGACAAGGTTTCCCATAGGAGATGGTGCTTGAACTAAGCCTTAGAGACACTAGGGATCTCAAAAGAAAGAGGTGAGGAGGGAGTGAACTTCAAGCATAGAAGACATCTGGTGCAAAGTCATGGGGATAGGGGATGGAATGTCCTGCATGAGGAACAGCAGAAAGGTCAATTTGATGCACCTACAGTCTGCATGATAAGGCTGGATACATAGTTGGGGGCAACTTAAGTCCTCGGCATGTTGAAATAGGTAAAGATATATTATAAGATATAAACAAGTGATGCTCTTAGGTGATCTCTAAGCCTGTAGTTTCTCATGTGATTGAAGAGGAGTCTGCACAAAGTAGACTATTTCCTTCTTCAGTCCTTCAGCTGAGCCATGTCCTTGGCTTCCTGCTCCTCTGCCTGTATCTCATATTCACCTACTTGTATCCATGTTATCTCCTCCATTGGAATACAAGTTTCTTGCAGGCAGTGGAAATTTTTGCCCCTTTTTGTCTCCCTAGCACTTAGTACTCTCCCTGACACAAAGTAGGTGCTTAACAAATGCTAGTGGGTTTCTGGAGTTGGCTAGCCCCCTGATGAGAGAGGCAATACCCTTTATACCAAGAATTCTTAACTTTGGAAGAAGCTGTACCCTGGACCCATCTGTACATCTGGTGAAGCCAGTGGTCCCCTTCTGAGAACTGTGATTTTAAATGGACGACATAAGACACATAGGATTATAAAGGAGGCCAATTATACTGAAATATAGTTCTCAAAATAATTTTTTAAAAAACTCTATGGATCCCAGGTTAAAATCCCCTACTCAGTATGCAGGCTTCATAAACTTCCATTCCCAAAAATAACCACCAACCCTTGGGAGCCAAACTTCTTGTGAGTAATATCTCTCCAAGCATTGCCCAGCTGGTCCAAGGATAAAGGACTTACCGTCTTCACTTGGCCTGGACCCAAAGGCTTTCCAGATGGTAGGTCATGCCACATCTTGAGTGCTAAGCTAGCCAGGCTCACCTCCAAGCCATGCTGTAGCATCAGAGAGCCACTCGGCTGGAAATTTAGTTATATGAAAGGAAAAGTATCAAGTGAAATTGTATATACTTTTAAAGTCAAGTATAAGCCCTTAAATATAATTATTGAAAAAAAACAAAATTCATTATCCGTAAGTCTTGAGGGTCATGACCAACTATCTCTACTAGTCAATAAAACTCAAATGCAAAATTTGACAACCTAATGCAATGAAAGAAGCATTTTTTGAGTGCCTACTGTTTACAAGGCATTGTGTTCAGTACTGAGGACTCAAAGATGCAAAGGACAAATCTTGATCCCACTTTTATGATCACACTGTCCAAATAGACTTTCCAGAGGCAGCAGTCCTGATTGAAAAATCTCTATTTGTGGCTCTGAGAAACTCAGGTCCCAGAGGAATAGATATAAACCTTGGCTTCCTCCTTAGCTGCCTCACAATGCCAATAAAGTCAGACAATGAGCAAGACAGCTGTACAGAGAGAGTGGATGGAAGTAACTCCATCTAGAAGCATGTGAGCAGGAGTCATTAAGAATGTGTGTGGTCTGAGTCTACGCCCAGATCATAGGAGCAGCAAATGAGATTATCAGTCATCCGGGTCTCCTGTATGCTCAAGTGCACATGCTTTTTTGCACTTCCCAGGATGCCGGGCTCCTCTTGCCCTTGAACAGTTCTCAGAGGAGGTCTGAGTTCAGTCACAGAAGCCCTTTGGTGGTCTCTATGTTGGAGGACCTGGGGATTCACAGCTTCACATTTGGGTCCAGAGATGCTAGACTGCACTTCCTAAAGAAAATGGAGAAAACAGTGAATTAGATGTTAAGATTACTGGGATGAAAACACCTCCCCATTTCTGGTTCTGATTTAGGGTACATTCACCTTAGAGAATTGGATGTAAACCAGTTGTGAAACATAGCCATGCAACCACAGGTAACCCACAACCTAAGCTGAGAGTGAAGGAAAATCACTGTATGGAATCATCAAAATGGACCAGCTACAGGCACTGATGTTCCATGTGGGTCACCATTTTGCCAGATAGGTCCTTGGCCTTTCCTCTTCATGCTAAGAACAGTTGCTCTTGTGAAAAAGAGATAAAAAGAGAAGAATCTCAGAAAAGTTGCTATACCCACTTTTTCCCATAAGGAAAGATGAGAAGTCCCCAGCCTCTTATTATTTCCTCTCAGTCTCAACCAGTTAGTCCAGGTTCCAGCAATACTTTTTCAGGTAGCTAGAATCAAACATCTGGGTGCAGCCTTAGTATGTTGGAGAGACCCTGCCTACCTCATGGGACACAGAGAAATCCCAGGTCCTTCACTAAAATAACAGCAACATTTTTTAGTTGACAAAAGACTTCTTTCCTCTCCCAGAATCACCCTGAAAGTCCACATTATTGTTGCTTTATTTTTGTTTAAGGGAATTTCTTATATGGAAATTAATTTACAATCTTAAAGAGTTGAGGCACTGAGCAGCTAAGTGACTTGCCCAGGGTGACACATCCAGTGTGTGTCACTGGCAAGACTAGAACCCAGGTATTCTTCACATCAAGAATGACCATTTAACCACATTGGACATGCCATCTCCCATACAGTGTATATTCGTTTCATATCTATGCATTTTAATTTCTTACCACAAAACTCTGTACCATGCAGGCTTTCTAAATGTGTGAGAAACACTCTTAACTTTGATGTTGGGATTGCCTATAGTCCCCAAAACTGTGACTATCGGTATGCACCCCCTCCTTTGTCCCTTTGGTAAGTCTATCTCTCCAGGACTCCATAAGGTTGGTCCTTGGTGGCGTCCAATCTACACGACACAATGTGTCAGTTGTCTTCACATACCATGGCAAGGCCTTCAAGAAGTTCTACCAGGGATAGATCTTTCCTTCTCTTTTCCATTTACTCATTTCCTAAGACCCTAGAGACAAATTTAGAGCCCGATGTATTTAAGGCATGATTTTATGAGTTGAAAAATTAACTAAGTATACATATTGGTGCCGTGTCATTATTGCAAAAATGTAGCTGGAGCCTATCTGACAAGCTTCATGTTTTTGAGATAGGGTTGGTCAACTAAGCTTCTCTTGCAGATTTTTATGGTCATGTTGGGCATTTTTGCCAAAGGACTTTCTTAGCAAAGTTCCTGAAGGCTTTGGAAATTTTTATCTGGAATCACATTAAAACAAATATCTTCCCCCAGATAAGGTGCAAGAGAGAAAATTGTTTGCGTGCTTCTATTAAAATATATTTTGGGTTAGAATAAATGTCAGTTTAAATGTCCATATGTAGAACAAAAGCCAAATAAAATGAATATTGATGCTGTTAGTATGTGATATGACTTATCTTGTGGAAATTTGTGTCTTTTCAATGAAAACATCAAGACTGTCTCTAAGTAACAGTAGCTAGAATTTATAAAAGTCCTTTACATTTGATCCTTACAACTGCCTTGCAGGATAGATGCTATTATTATCCCCATTTCACAGATAAAGGAACTCAAATCAAGATGTACTAAGCAACTTGCCTGGGGTCGCATAGCTAACTAGTAGGTGTCTGAATCAGGATTTGAATTCAGCTCTACTTGACTCCATATCCAGTCCTCCAACCACCAGCTGCCTAGGTACTAAACCTGATACAAACCTCACAGGAATATTTGATGCTTTCTGAAAGTTTTTGGTGATTTAGGGGGAAAAGCTAGCAATGTTTATACTTGTATGAGTTCCATCGAAAATTTCCCAGCAGGAACTATTGTCATGTGCATGTACATGGTATGTCCCTGATCTCCAAATCCCCTGGGAAAGCTGAACTTCCAGGTCAGCAGAAGTAGACAGAAAGCAGGGCAGATGAAGATGGGCAGAACATGAATTCCTCAAGTGAAAATAAAGCCAGGCATTTTTTAAGTAGTCAGCTGAAAAAAGTCACATCCTTATCCTTTAGAACATAAACTCCTCCAGGGCAGGAGCTGACTTGTTCTACTCCTGTTTATATTCTTGGCACTTAGCCCAGTGTCTAGCATGTAGCAAGTGCAGAATAAATTATTGTTGACTGATTGATCAATCCCAGGGGAAATTTTAAAGTCAGAGAATCCTAATCTGCAGGGAAGCAGGTAGAGGAGGGCCCCAAAGACAGCCTGCCTTCCTTAATGGGACATTTGAAGTAGCCTTGGGGTTTTTTTAGTCATTATTTGAAGGGATTAACACTGTCTAAAGGTGTTTACTGGGCAGCTGGGTGGTACAGTGGATAGAGTGCCAGGCTTGGAGTCAGGAAGATTCATCTTCCTTAGTTCAAATCTAGCCTCTACTAGCTGTGTGACCCTGGTCAAGTCACTACTCACCTCAGTTTCCTCCTTTGCAAAATGACCTGGAGAAGAAAATAGCAAGCACTCCCTTAGGGGTCACAGAGTCAGACATGACTAAAATGACTGAACAACAACAACGAAAGATGTTTACTGCTGAGGAGTCAGACTGCAGCAGAGATGCTGTCATGTCTGGCTTCTACTTGTGACTCAGCAGTTTCCAAAAAACAAGCCCTTAGTTCACCGATTATACATTCAATCAAAGGAACTCAGGCTGCCCTTATGGTCACAAGTGGCATCTCTTAGGCCATCTGCCACAGTGCAGCACACAGCCAAGCCCATTGCAGCCCAGATCACACCCGGGAAATGGAAGTGGATGCCATGTGTACACGGGTGGCTGCACTGTCCCCCACACCCCACCCCTGCAGACTTGCCCAGCACAGATGTGGGCAACGCCCCTCTTGGTATACGCCTAAAGCAGCAAGCCAGCCAGGGATACTGCGCTTTTGGCGCCCCAGCTGGGTCTGCAGGGGCACTGTCCCGGATGTTTGCTATTCTCCCTGAGTCACTAAGCCTCAGCAGAAGCGTACTGATGCAGCCGGATGCAGGCTGCAACCGCAGTAGCAGCAGGAAGATGGCTCCCACTGCAGCTGGTGTCGCATCTCCTTCTCCCACTGCCAGCTCCTTGCAATGCTCTTCCTGCCCTGGCAGCCTTTCCAGCCCAGCTTCAGGTGAGCAAATGGGAGACCCTTCTGCCATAGAGTTTAAGGCTGGCCTCTCCCCTCTGGAGAGGAGCTAGCCAGAACCTTGGACAGCTCCTGGCTCTGCCTGATGCCTACATAGGGCCCCGCGAGCAGCCTATGAGCACGCTACTACAGGCCTGGGCTAGTGTGAAATTGGTGCTTAGCAAAGTATCTCAGGGAGAGGTGGCGCTCTGAGTAGGTTCCCCAGAGCTGATTAAGATGTAACTTGAATCTGTTTGCATGAAGAGGAGAAGGTTCTTCTGAGAGCTCTGAATGAGGGAAAAAGAAAGCCTCGTTACTGCAGCTCCATTGGAGATGTCCCTATGATCCAGATAGAAAAAGGCTCTGTGTGTCTCATGAATGCCCCAGAGGTAGAGCCCTGGTGCTTCTATGCAGCGTAAGGAAGAGGCCCTCCAGAGGAGGCATTCCCCACATCCCACTCAGAACAAGGATGTGGGGGGTAAAGTACTGTGTGACCTCAGAGAGTAAGGGGGCGCTACTGCTGCTTCCCCCAGTGCTGAGGAAGGCAGGGGCCAGATTAGAACAAGGGCACCTCCATTCATGAAGGGCATCAACTGATCATTGTCCACACTGTAGCCTTTTCTGTGCCGATGTCACTTGCTGTGCCTGTTCCCCAAGCCGCTTTGCACACACGTCTTTGCTTATGCTGCTATTTCCCTGTTATTTCAGAAAGTCAGTCTCAGAGCCCGTCGAAGGCTAGTGCTGCACCCCTCTTATCCATCACTTTTGAAATCACAGGTAGGTGGGTCTATTCTGCTTGACATTTCAATCAGAGGATGGGAGGGTGGGGCAGGGCAGGGAGAGACCTGCAGAGGCCCAGAGCCCATTGCCCTGCCTCAAGGTTTAAACCATTCTAGAATGACACTGATGTGTGTACCCTTTCTCCCTCTGCGAAGTCACCTCATCTATCCCATTAAACACTACAGGGCCGTGGTAGCTCGATAATTATTGACAATGGAGACCTATATTCATAAAATGTAAGCCATCAGAAGAAATACAATCCTTAAAGAGATATCAACATACTAACAAATGAAAAACTTGTGAGTAGAACAGATACTATAAACAAGGCACCACGTGTGTGTAATGCTGCTTTACTTGAGGAATTATAAGTATATTCAGCAAACATTTATTAAATTCCTGCTCTTTGAAAGGTAGCCATGCTAGATGCTATGCTGTGGATTCATACATGAATAAAACCTAGTGTTTGCCTTCAAGGAACTTATAGTCTAGCATGTGGGGTGGGGAGACTCAATGAGATGCATGCAAAAATAACTGTAATGCAAGTTAGAGTATGAATACTGAAGTGCTGTGAAATTTAAGAAGATGCACATGGAAAATGTGCCATCTGACCTGGTTCTTGAAAGAAGGACAGGATGGGGATACACAGAACTTTGTGACTGGGGGTTAAAGAGGGTTATTAGGTAGTGCAAGCAAAGTGAGGGAAGCAAGAGAGGACATGGTGAGATAAGGGAGCACTAAGTCACCCAGTTTGGCTGGAATGGAGGAAGCCTGAAAGGAAGTCATGCAAAGGCCGGCTAGTGAAGATGGTCCAGAGTCTTGTACAGCTGGCCAATATAAGCTGTCCTAAGTACTTGTGTAGGTAGGCAGTGGCAAGAGGGGATCTAGGCATCTGGTTTGCCCAGAACCCACGCACCCAACTCTGTTCTTGAAGGTGTACAGGTGACCAGAGAGTTAGAAAGGACCCTTTACAGTTGGGAGGACCCTTTGAGGGAGGTTCTGTAGTTCATCCATGCACCTCATTTTATAGATGAGGAAACTGTGGGCACAAGGGGTGCAGTGACCTGCCCAAGATGCCACAGGTAGTAAGATGCAAAGCCAGGATTTGAACCTAGCTCTTCTGACTTCATTTCTAGTTTTCTTTCTCTGTGCCACGTTGCTGCCTAATAAATATAGAACAAGTTAAGCTATTTCAGTCCCTGTATGGTGGAAACTTCCACTGGAATTCTATAGCTCTGAGTTGGAACGAAGGATTAAGACCCAGAAATGGGATGGTTCTATAGAGCACCATCTGGGCTTAGGTTCTGTCTGTGATTTCCACAGAGAACTTAGTAAGCAAATATGGCAGTTACCCTCTGGGGATCTCTAATCTGTGATTAGAGGAACATGGATCCTGAAGGTCATCTGAATCCTAACCCAGCAGCTTCTAGGCTGCCCAAGTCTGTCCTGAACTATGAGTGTGTATAGCTCTGTATGGGAATCTTGCTGGGAGGGAGCTCCAGAAGAGGCTGAGGACTCATTAGCCATTGTCAGAGCACAGCTAACCAGGTTTAATCAGTGAGAACAGCTCTACAACTGAGAGCTGGAACATGCACATTAAAGCAGAGGAAGACCTGCAAATAGCCTGACACCTTCCCAGGAGCAGGTGCTGCACAGACACTGGCTTTGCTCACTGACCTTAGGCAGAATGGAAAGAGACTTGCTGCAATGATAGTTTAACCCCTCACCTCATTTTAGGAACCTAGGTTTTGGTGAACACATCCATGTTCTTGCTTTCTGTGAAACAGTATGGAACAATGGGAAGAACACTGGAGTCTCAGGTCAACCAGATTCAGATCCTACCTCTGCCACTTACTAGCTGTGTGACCTTGGGCATGTTTATTTTTTACCTCTCTGGACCCAGTTTCTCTATCTGTAAAATGATGGGGTTGGACTAGGTGACCTCTTGGGTATCAAGTCCCCTTCACAAAGAAGGCAAGAGAGGTTCAAGGACCTGCCCAAGGTCACACAGCTAGTAAGGCAAAAAGCCTAGCTACTAAATCTGTGAGCTTTGCTCTTTCTGTCTGAACAACTGAATGTGTATAATCCCCAGGTTGGAATATGAAATGATGACAGAGCGGTTGATACACAACAGGGGACAACAGGCAGGAAGGCTCCCTGGTGTTCTCTGACCATGCCTTCCCTCTCTCCCCAGAAAGCAGGCATTTTCCTCGTGCTGAAACCCAGTACAGCGATCACATGGGAGACAGCTCCTTCCCCACAGCCCACAAGGCCTGGTTTCTCTTCCTTTATCCTCCCATATGCTTTTTTTTTTACTAGTCAGTTAAGTTCTCTGTAGCTCTGTGTCTTTATTTGCAAGCTGTGCCTTCTTGTCTCTTAGGCAGCCTTTGAGAAAACTGAACTTATCCATGAACAAACATGTGAAGTTAAAGGAGCCTGAGTTAACCTCCTCGTGATCTGGGTCACTTATCTGAGGCAGCAGGCCTGTGATACTTAGGAGGGGAAGGCGGCAAATCCCTGCCGGGGTGAAAAACACTCCTTCATTGTGAGTCAGAGGATACATCCCTAACCTGGCTAACTGCCTCTCAATATGGGTTATTTGTCTCAAGGAGGAGCAGGCCAATTGGTAGGCCGTGAGGGGTCAAACAACCTGACCCGCTGGCCAACATGTACATGAATCCTTTTTGTAACATCTTAATGTATAATCTTATAAGCTTTATTTAAACACCACTGGTGACAGAGAACTCACTATCTTATAACCCTCTGGGGATCTCTAGTCTGTGATTAGGGAACCATGGATCCTGAAGGTCATCTGAATCCTAACATCTAGAGACAAAGTCAGGACCCAGCAGCCTCTAGGCTGTCCCAGTCCAGTGGCTGTCCAAGTCTGTCCTGAGCTATGAGTGTGGGTAGCTCTCTATGGGAATCCCATTTTTGTACAGTTTCATTTTTAGAAAGTGCTTTCTTCCTTATGTTGAATTGAAATCTACTTCTCTTCACTTTCTACCTGACATGGCCGCATTCTGCCACCTGGAGCAGTACCTTGAGCCCTTAATTCTCCTTCCGCCTGATAGGCTAGCCCATATAAAAATATGGCAATCGTACGCCTCTGTATAAGTGGGTTTAATGCTTAAAACAGCCATTAATTTGAAGGGATCCTCATATGACCCAGGTTTGAGTCCCTTGGCTCTCCTGATCACTGTCCTCTGGCCACAAAGGCTTGTCAAAGACCTTTATGAAAGATGTTGCCCAGAACTGAGCTCAGCACGCTAGTGGTGGCCTGAAGGGGGGAGTGGGCGAGGGCAGGAGGAAGCTGGTCCTTCAGCTCCCTCTTTCTAGGCACTCTACTCATTTCAGTATTTCAAAGGCCGATGATTTGCTCAATGGCAGCACCCATACTCTGACACATATTGTCCCCCATTCCTGATAAGCACCCCAAAATTGATTGAGTATCATCATTTTCTATAAAGCATGGCCAATAATTACCATTCATTTAAGAAAATGGCTTTGAAAGATAGTGAAATGTTTCATTCATAAAATGTCTGGGATCATTTGCAACATTGAATGGAGCTCTGTCAATTAAAATGAGATCTGGTAGAGAAAATATAGCAGACCACCATCCATATCCTGAGTCTTTCCCATTGTTTCTGGGGTCAATAATGCAAACCATAGGCTTACAGCCCACAGCATGTCCCATGCCCAAACTGGTCCTCTCCATAGAAACCTAAAATGGAGCCTAGCCTTGCAAGTGTTTGAGAAGAATAAAAGCCTCCTTAAGAACTAGAATCAGAATCTCAAATCCACCCTTTCTATCTTCTGCCTTAATTTCTTTCTTATCCCTCATCCACCTTTGCATTTGTTGAAATAGTCAGGGCGTACCCCAGGCATATAAAAATGGGTGCAAAGATGTCCTAGGAGTGTGAAGAACTCCCTGCTAAACCTGAAGGCTAAAGGAGGAAGAGCCTCCTAAATCCAATTCAGGTCAAGAAATATCAATGAGGTGCCTATTACATGTAGAGACCTGTGTTTGCATGTGAGAAAGATACAATGTTTAGCCAAGCCATGATCATAGCCTTCCTGGGTCTCTTAGGCTGTTATGATAAGGCACCAAAGCTTCTCAGTATACCTGAGGTTGAGTGAAAAGACCAAATTAAGTGCTCTGTGTGATCCAAGAAGGAAGGGAAGATTAGACTTGACTTCATAGAGAAGGAGGCACATGAATTGGTCTTTGAAGTATGGGGAGGAATTCAATATGCAAGGAGGGAGAGAAAGAACATTCCAGGCATGGAGAAGGAAGTGAGCAGTGGCAGAAGGGGGAGAAAAAACTTGGTGTATATGGGGGGAAAGGGACAAAGAAGAATTTATTGCCCTGAAATATAGCCAAACCGATTCAGTACTTGAGTCTGGACCCCAAGGTTGCTATCACAGTCATAGCTAAAGAAAGATACTTCCAATTGTCTAAAGGTTTGTAAGTTTCAACAAAAATAATTTCATAAGGATGATTTTGTCCATCACTAAAGGAAGGATGGGGGGTAGTGTCATCTAATCTCCCACCACTCATAATGTGTTTGGAGATGAAAAGCAAGCAAGATTTGCTTGTATGTGTGTGTAACATTAAGTATGGTAATAGAGCCCAGGGCCTCACTGCTCTTTGTGAGGCAGGATCCTGAGTAACAGGCAAAAAACAGGTTAGGCTCATTATCTGGTAGAGGAGATGACAAAGCCCAAATTCACATGAATTCTGCACTAAATTCTATACTTTGAATGGCCCAATAATACTGCCCACTTTCTCTTCCTTACCCACCCCCCCCCCACTGAAAGAAAGTCCTCTGACCCACAACAGCTCACTCAGGGTCATTATTTCCATTGCTTGATTATGTTGTTTTCATGTTTCTGTTTAAAAATATTCCCTCTGGATTCTGTTAAGTGGTGAACTGCCAGAAACATCTGCTGTGAGTTGGTTTGCATGATTTCTGTTGTTGATGTTGGTGTTGGTGTTTTTCTTCAAAAAATATAGCTGTTTAGAAAGCAAGTTGGGCAGGGTGAACATATTCTGAGCAGACATGTATCCAGAGGTTAAGAATGTCCATGCCTGCTTCCATTTCCCTCTTTTCTTAATTAAAAGCTTGGCTCTGGACCCTTCTTGATGAAGATCTTCACCCCCTTCTCATCCTGTACAGTCTAGTCCTTGACCATGTTTTCTTGTAAATTCTCTTTTTTAACAAGGCTCTCCCCAGGGCTTTGGTGGCCTTTCTCTTGCTTTTCTGCAATTCCCAGTACAGCACTAGAACTGTTCATTTTTTTATCCCTCAGACCCCTGAACAAGTCCATCTTCTTTCCAGTGCTACAAGTCATTTATATCATCCCCTATGCCCAGGTAACATCCTACTGCCTTGAACTTGCTTTGCATCTTTGCATTGATTTCTGGATCACCTACAGTCATAATTCCTCAGAAAATCATAATAATAGTCATGGTGCTAGCTCCTGTACATAGCCACTGGGCACAGAAAGACAACAGTTGACTGAACAAGATGGCTGCAGTGCCCCCCTCTAGTGCTGAGGACCTAGGATCCTGATATCATTCAGACTTGTGGTTAGTAAGCTGCTACCAGAGGCACTTAAGGCCTTCTGATTCCCAATGGCCCTCACTAAGGAAAGGATATCTTACTTCATGCCTGTAACTTGAGAGAGGTAAAACCTCACTGCCACTCATTAACACAGTGACCTCCATTGACAAAAGAAAGATGGTGGCTAGGATATTAGCTAATCTGGGCCCATCAGGAGATCACAGTCCTGGGGCTCTTTTACTCGAGTGCTGATTCTGTCAGTGCTGGGTCAATGACTGATGGCACCAGGAGGAGCCGTGAAATGTATACTCAGACCGTGCTCTGGTGAATGAATTGAGCATCTTCACAGAAGGCAGCTTGTCTCCAGCAAAAGATGGAAAAGAAACAGCCCATGGCTGTCAGCTTCCTGCTTGCTGCTGATGGCCCAGTGGGGAGCAGGTCTTCTCTCCAGTGTTAACAGGGGAGCACCAACTACATTGTGAAGCTCATTAATATTGATTCCTGCTAAAAGCAAAGTGAAATAAAGAGGAAAGAACAGCAGGGGGAAAAGGACAGAGTAGCAGCAAATTCTTCTGGCCTGAGCTCTGTCACTTGAGCCAAAAGGAGCCTGGGGCTCCAGGCCATTCTACAGCAACTTGGGGGTCATGGTTTCTATTGGGTGTGGTCATTTGAAATCATAGTCTTTATGAAATGTCACTCAAGACATTAAAGTAGGCAGATTTTTCTGCATTCAATGGAGGGATGGCTTGTCTGGAAGTTTTGTGTTGTATGAATTGGGCAAAGCTGGATTTCCTGAGCACTTAAGGAGAAACTGTTCTAATTCTGGAGGTTTAGATCTGTATCTAGCCAGGACCTGGAGTTCTCTAGATTTGGAGTTTTCAGTCAGCAAAACAGGGAAAGCAATATTGAAAAGCTTTTGCCCATGAAGCTTGGGGATTCCTTCCTCACTTCTCTGCCTCAACCATCAAACAAGTATTAAGCACTTACTGTATGCCAAGCACTGAGACAGACACACAGACAGATAGACTATGGATAACTAGATGGAGATAGATAAAGATGGATAGACAGACAGACAGACAGACAGACAGACAGATAGATAGATAGATAGATAGCAGACAGGCAGACTGAGTGAGCAAGGATTATTTATTGAGCACTTACCATATGCCAGGCATTGTACTAAGCCCCAGGGATACAAACAAAAGCGGGACATTCCCTGCCCTCAAGGAGTTTACATTCTCCCACCAAAGCAAGCAGGGAAGAAGGCAGGGGAGTGAGAGGCTTACAGGGGTGCTGTCCAAGGTTCCAGTAGGAGAAAGTGGATATGACAGCCTGAGTGGAAAAGGCATGGCCGGCATGGCAATGGCCAGGAAGTGAGGCGGAGTATATACAAATATACACAGAACATATGCAAGCTAATCATTCAGGGGGTGAGGAGGCCCAAGCAGCTGGAAGATCAAAAAAGCCCACTTATGGCCTCATGACTGAGCTGAATGTCAAAGGAAGGTTCAGTATTCTAAGATGTGGAGGTGTGGAAGGGGAACTTCCCAGGTAGGAGAGATCACCTGTGCAAAGGCACAATCATGGGAGAGGGATGGTTGTGTATGAGGGGCAGCCGAAAGGCCTCTGGCTGGACAGAAGTGAGTGAAAGGAATGGTGAATGAGTCTTGGAAGGGTAGGCTGCAAGCCAGTTGTGAAAGACATGAAATGCCAAACATGGGAGTTCACATTTGGTCTTGGAGCTCATTGAGAGCCACTGGAGTTTACTGTAGCAGCAAGGCAATGGCCTGGTCAGATTCACATTTGGCACCTATGTTAAGGAGGGATTCAAGATGGAAACTATTGGAGACAGGGAGGTAGTGGCTCCTGCAATAGTCCATGTGGGCAGGGATGAGGGCTGGACTAGGGGAGTGACTGTGTGATGGAAAGCAGGGGATTGATAGAAGAAATATTGGGGATATAGAGGAAACCTGCCATGGCAGCTGATTAGAAAGGGGAGATGAGGGAGAGGATCTCTGCAAGTCTCTGGAGTGCCTCCAGCTGCTCCATGAAGCCTGTCCTAACTGCTCAGCTTCCTCAGAATGCCCTCTCCTCCCTTGGAGTCCCACTGCCCATTGAACCTGGATCATTCCATTAAACCCTGGATCATACATCATCTCATCTGCATGTTCAGTGACCAAATTATGCATATTACTGTTGTTTCCCAAATTAAACATATTAATACTAACTAATATGTCCAGAGCACTTTAAAGTTTCCAAAGCATTTTTAGTCCATTAGGTCATTCGGGCCTCTAAAGAAGCCATCTAGGTTCCACAGGTATTCTTATGCCCATTTTAGAGATGATGAAATGTTTAGAAGCTCCTTGAGGGCAAGTACAGTACTATTTCTACAAAATCTACTCTATGCCAGCCTCCACTGGCATCCTTCTTCAGGGTCTCATCATGATTTGGAGGTAATCCTGTGCTCTTGAAGCCCAAGATATTCTTTAGGGCCCAAGGTCCAGCTGGTCCTATTGTCCTGAAAATAGCTCACTGATGAACCCAATGATACCTAAAGTGACTTGTCCTAGGAGCAGCCTGTCTTCAATTAGAGAGGCTCCTTCCCAGCTTGGACAGAGGGTGATTGCTTGGCTGCAGCACCTCTGGAAGATCAGGTACTTACTCATGTGGAAAAGAAGGGGTGTGACCTCTACTGGGGACAGACACAAGTACAGACCCTTGGATACTGAGGGACTGCATTCAAGACCCTCTGCTTGGTGTTGTGTGGAGGACATGAAGGCAAAAAAGTAACATGGTCTTTCAAAGAGCTTCCATTCTATTGGGATGAAAGGACATGTTCATGGAGAACTCTAAAGATAGGGGTGATGGGAGCAGAAGAGAAAAGCAAATAGCAACTAGGAGAAAATGAGGAGGGGGAGAAGGAGGAAGAAGAGGACACTTTTAGTGAGAGGAATCCAGAAAGGCTTCACAGGTGAGGCAGCGGTAGACACTAACCCTTGAAGGAAGGAAAGGATTTTAACAGGAGCGTAGATATAGAACTGCTGGGAGCATCTAGTCCAAACTCCCTCTTTTCACACCAGAGGAAATTACAGCACAGGAAAGACAAAGGCAAAGTCACAAAGGCAGAAAATACCAGGGCTGGGGTTTGAACCTCAGTCCTTCCATTCCAGAGCCAGTACTCTGTCCAACATGGAATAGCTAATTATGCATTTGGGCTAGAACCAAGGGTGGGGGCAGGGATGAGCTTCAGTTAAAACCCAGCCATGGGGGTGGGGTATAAATGTTTGACCAGGAGGGTCGTATTTTATCTTAAAAGCAAATGCGCACCACTAAATGCTGTTAAGTAGAGGACTGGAGTGATGAGATCCATTCCTTGGGAAGATGAATTTGGCAGCTGTGCAAAGGAACAGTGGACTAGTAAAGGGATTGCCGAGAGCAGAGAGACCAGTCCGGATGGGAGGTGATGCAGCCCTGAACTAGGGTGGCCACTTTGTGAGTGGAAAGACCAAGCTGAATGTGAGAGGCATTGTGAATGCAGAATCAGCAGAAGCCTGCCTTTGCTTCTTCTGTATCCCCATGGCCCGAAGTGGGGCAGACAGTTTGCAGATATGGTGTTTGGACACATGGCAAGCATCCAAGTGATACTTGTTTGTTGACACCAATTTAATTAACTAACATTCTACCAATTGCTTCCTTTGGAAACAACACTTCTCCTGCAAACTATAAGGTCTTGTAGGTTCTGCCGTAGAAGATTTTGAGACCCATGTGGCTACAAGTATCATGACTTAGTTTTGGCTCCCCTGTGCCTTAGCAGCACTAGCCCTTCTGTATTGGACTTTGCACCATCCTCCCCAGACAGAGAACATTTTCACTTTCCAGTTTCCCTTTCCAGCCTCAGTGTCCAACAATAGTGTGACAACCTCACTCTTTCCTAGGCAGAAGTAACTGAAAAAAAAAAAACCCAGCACATTGGAGCTAGTGCCTCAGACAAGGTGTTCTGGGTACAACACAGAATGTCATGTTATAGGAAGCTGTTTGGGAAATGTCGAGGAACAGATGTTCTTGGGTGCACGTCAGGACCACCAAGCTTTATCCCAGGTTCCCTCAGTGACTCATGCTCTGCTAGGATGGAGCCAGTGCACCTGCTAGACACCAAACACTAGCTTAAAGGTATATTGAGGAAAGTCAGTTAAAACAGTGACCTCAAGGAGGTTCCTATTTGCTCCTGTTTACCAGGAGTATGGAGTTTTCTCCCTTTGTCTTAAGTCAAAATTATTAGTCCAATGCAAGATCAGCAGAATATGGGGGTTGAAAGGGACCTTTGTGAGGGGTAGCTAGGTGGCACAATGGATAGAGTACCGGCCCTGGATTCAGGAGCACCTGAGTTCAAATCTGGCCTCAGACACATAACACTTACTAGCTGTGTGACCCTGGGCAAGTCACTTAACCCCATTGCCTAGCCAAAAAAAAAAAAAAGAAAGGGACCTTTGTGGCAATTTGATCCACTTATGCCTGAATAAAAATCTACTTTACAATTCCAAGATTATTAAGAATTGCTACCTTTAAAAAGCAAGATTTTAAGCATTGATTCTAAAAGACAAAAAGCAAATCAGGAGCAAAGTGGGCATTTATTAAGCACCTACCATGTACCAGGCACTAGGCATTGGAAATACAAAGGAAGTCCCTATTCTCAGGGATCTCAGTTTGTCAGGGTGGGGTGGGGGAGGGATGGAGAACAACATGCAATACACTTTGTATAAACAAGATCTAGAACAGACAGACTGGAGATAATCTCCGAAGGAAAGCACTAGCATCAGTGGGGATGTGGAGAGTCTCCTTGTACAAGGTGGGGCTTTGAATGCAGCCCCTAGGCTGCAAGGAGTAGGAGGGGTGCTCCAGGAGTGGAGGGACAGCAGACTGTCTTCTAATAGTCATTTGGTTCTTAAAACTCTCCCTTGGTTTTTAAA
This sequence comes from Phascolarctos cinereus, assembly GCF_003287225.1. Lineage (NCBI taxonomy): Eukaryota > Metazoa > Chordata > Mammalia > Diprotodontia > Phascolarctidae > Phascolarctos > Phascolarctos cinereus. The sequence goes on along the minus strand of NW_027555514.1, from coordinate 4,945,695 downwards.
GGGATGACAGCATAATTAAAGTCACCAAATTGCAATTAATCTTTGTCACTGGATAGTTGCCTGGTTGGATGAATAAAAAAGTCTCTTTATACAAATAGTTCAAAATCAAATCAGAACCTAATCTCACACACAGGTGGAAGACACTTTCAGAGGTTATCTAATCTAAACTACCAGAACAAGAAGCCCTTCTACAGCATGTTCAACAGAACCACAAGGCTTCTATTTGCAGACCTACAGTGACAGGGAACTTACAACCTATTGAGGCAGCCCGGTTCCTTTGGGACAATTCCAGTTGTGCTTATGCTAAGCTGAACTCTGCTTCCTCTAGTTGCTCTCAGTTCTGCCTCCTAAGGCCAAGCAAAATAACTCTTCCACTGGCCAGCCCTTCAGTTACCTGAAGACAGCTGGCATGACCTACCTACATTTTCTCTTTTTTGACGTAAGCCTCATTTGTTCCTGCAGCTCAGCCTCATCCAGTCCAGCCTCTGGCTTCCTCAGGGTCATGGTTGTCATGCTCAAGCCATTCTTCTACTTACCAACTTCCTTTCTACTATGCAGTGCCAAGAACTGAGCATGATCCTCTAGCTTCCCATAATCTGATTAGAAATGGGTACAGTAGGTACAATAGGACTGTGTCCTGTCTTTGTCTCAGCCCAGTGCTGCTGCCAATTCAGCCTGTGATCACAGTCACTTTGCTAGCTGCCCTGTCACACATATTGAGCTGAACAGTCATTAAGCCCATCGTTAGGATCCAGACATGTTTCAGGCAAACTACTATTTTGCAAGGTCTCCCGTATATCGTACTTGTACAGTTTAGCCAAAATTATCCTTATGGAATTCTATCTTAGTTGATTTGACTTAGTATTCTTCCTTATACTGTCCTATTTCTCAATTATGCTATCTTCAAATAGCTAGCTCTCTCAGATTTATAGGGGCAACTAGGTGGTGCAGTGGATAGAGCACCAGGCCTGGAGTCAGGAAGCCTCATCTTCTTGAGTTCAAATCTGGTCTCAGACACTTATTAGCTGTGTGACCGTGGACAAGTCACTGTTTGCCTCAGTTTCCTCATCTATAACATGAGCTGGAGAAGGAACTGGCAAACCACTGCAATATCTTTGCCAAGAAAATTCCAAATGGGGTCACGAAAAATGACTGAAAAAAATGACTGAACAACTCAGCTTTATGTGATCTAAAAACCCAGTCTGGTATAAGAGGCTACTTATGTTTTCTTCTAGGTTGCTGGCAAAAATCAAGTTCAGATCCGGATTGGTGGCACTTCCACTTGTGACCTCCTCTAGGTTGACATCAATCCATTAATCAGTTGACTAATGAACCTGACCACTTGTACAGTAATCTAGGCCACATGTCTCCATCTCAGCCACAAGGCTGTTGTGAGAGACTTGGTCATGGGCAGCTATGCTTCAGGTGTGCTGCATCCACCACTTTGCCTTGATCTGCCCATCTAGGAAACCTGTCAAACATAGAAGAGTCTGACATAATCTGTTTGTGATGAGCCCGTGGTGGCTCGGTGACTGCTGCTTCTCTTTCTGAGGGCTCACAGCATCCTTTTAATAATGCATTCCACTGCAGGGAAAGTGTGTTTTACATCTTTCAAAGCTAAGCTATGAGAAGAGCCTATCCTACTTGTTGCATTCTTAATGCTGGAATTGAGCCCCGGCTTCTTACAAGAAAATCTAGCTTCTGCCCTATTTGAAAATTACAATTTTTTAAAATGTTAGAATCCCTGAAATGGAGCTATTTCAGATTATCCCCTAGTCTAGTGACACCCTCCACTAAGAACCATTCAGAGAATTTTTTTCATTTTAAATATGTGTTGTGAATCTTAAGCCAGTTCCTACTCAATTTCCTATTCAGTTTGACTTTTCCTAGTCAATGAAAAAAGGTTTTGAAAAGTTACTGTCCTGGACCCATGACCTCTGGATAGACTCTGTCCCTGTAGGGACCTCAGAATTTTTAACTCAAGGAGCCTACCTTGTCAGTGGTAATGGTTCTTTAGGAAGTCCACTCCAATGAATTTGATTCCATTTATCACAAAACAGGAGATTCAGGAAGCCACAGCTGGGTTCCTGGCCAAGTTTGGAAAATCAAGTTTTGTAGAGTTAGAACACAAAGTACTATTATGAAGATGCAAGCCTGTGATTGTCTTCTATGAAGTGGAGAGTGCCTCTTATCTGCCTGGGGATTGCTCCAATCAATCTGTGTCCTGTTTAGAATAAAGCCCATAAAACAAACCCTGAAAGGGGAATAATCTGACAGAAAGAAATACCCCAGCTGTCTGCCTTGGTTTGCTTGATTCATGAGAAAGATTTGGGTACTTTCAAGGCAAAAAATATGAAACAGAGCTCATTGTTCTAGAGTTCACTTGGATGAACAGTTAGAGAGCTTTCAAGAATATGTTGCTTTTAACTCTGATTTCTTGTGCTTTAATTTCCTGAGTATATCTTTTGATTTTGGTGAATGTTACTGAGTTGTTTTCAATCACGTCCAACTCTTCATGAGCCTATTAGGGTTTTCTTGGCAGAGATCCTAGAGTGTTTTTCCATTTCCTTCTCCAGCTCATTTTACAGTTGAGGAAATTGAGGCAAACAGGGTGAGGTGACTTGCCCAGGGTCACATATCTAGTAAGTGTGTGGGGCTGATTTGAACTCAGGAAGATGAGTCTTCCTGACTCCAGGCCCAGCGCTCTGTGCACCATGCTGCCTGTTTGGTTTGGTTGGACGATTGTCATTCAGAGTCCAAGCGGTTCATTTAAAATGTTCCAGTGGCCAGACGTGGCCTGATCAAGAACAAGACCAGACCATGGAAATCAAGAAATATGCTTTGGCTAATCACACTCACACTGAAAAGACCAAAGTCTTTAAATTCAAGATATGTTTGATCTTGCCAGGCTCACTTCATGTTGTTCATGCCTTCTAGAATAATACGAAGAGACTAACAATCTGTGTTTTTAAATTTCAACTCCATGAAGGAACATTACCGTCCTTGAGGATGGTGTAAATGCACCTATTTATTAGAATGGCACGTCATTCCAGATTTCGTGAAGAATTACCTAAAGAGAAGATCATTGTTCATAGTGTCCTCCTGTTTCAGAGATTATTCTCCAGTCAGTCCATGTGAATTTTAAACCTTTCCTATTCAATTTGGCTATTCCTATTCAGTAAACATTTTTTGCAAAGTTACTGTCAGGGACCTATGACCTCTGAATTACAGGATTCCAACCCTTGATTTAGGAATGCCAGGGTGAAGATAGAAGATTGAAAAGGTTATACCAGGAAAACAGTTGTTACAGACCTCATGACATAAAGTCTCCATTCAGTAGATTTAGTTTAATTAAGCCCTGCCTGAGTACCTCTGGCATGAAAAGACAATGCTAGACTCAGGCACAAAATGGCAAAAGTCCCAATTCTGCCATCAAAGAATATCCATTCTGCTAGAGGACGTGTTATCTACACAAAAGGCAAATCTATGCAGAAAAAAGGCACTAATTCAGAGGGTCCAGGCAGGCTTCCTTTTTGGAAGTGGCATCAGAGCTGAGCCCTGAAGGGAAGCAATCTGGGGACTGGAAAAAAGCGAGAGGAAGAGAAAGAGAGAGCATCTCCAACTTTTAGCTTAGCCTATGGCAAAGCACAAATGGAAAATGGAATGTCAAGGTTGAGGGGCAGCTGGTTGGTCTGTGACTAGAATGTAGAGTACATAAGGGGGTATCCATACATTGTGAAATGTCTGAAAGGTTAGGAGGGAGCCAGACTGGGAAAAGCTCCTCATGCTCTGCTGAGAAATGAGTGTTTTCCTAAATACAAAAGGATCCACTAAATATTTTTGAGGAGGGGGATGAAGTCAGATCCATGTTTTGGGAATATCAATTTGATATTAGTGTAGAGAATATATTGCAGAGGGGAGACTTTCAAGCAATTAGGAGGCCATTGCAAGCGCCCAAGTAAGAGGAGATGGGAGCCTGAACTGCAGTGGTGACTGGGACTGAAGGGGAGCACATAGATACAGTAGATGTTGAAGAGGTAGCATCAAGAAGATTTGGGAACTGATTGGATGTGGGGATGGTGGGAGAGGGAGGGTCATAGATTGTTGATGTCCTTTGAATAGAGCGGTTTGGATCAGTTGATGGATTGAGAGCCCAATAAAAATGCTGCGCAAAGAATCAAAGTGAGGAAGTAGAACTAACAAGTGTAAACTAATTTGTCTAGGAGTTTCACTATGTGAGAGAAAGTTATGGAATAACATCTTGACGAAATGGTCTAGAAAAAGGATTTTATTAAGTATAGAGGAAGAAAAATACCAAGAGCAAGAGAAAGGCAAAATCAAAGCAATGTTGAGGTTCCATAGTACACCCAGGAAATTGGCAGAATTACAAAAGATAGACAGTATTGGAGAGGTTGGGGAAGGCAGGCACGCTGATGCACTGTTGGTGGACCTGGGAAGAAGTTACACCGTTGTTGGGACCAATGAGATAATGGTTGTAACATGCTAAGCACAGTGCCTGGCACATAGTGCTATATAAATATTAACTATCATTATGAATAATATTATTTCCACCTTCCAAGGCCATCCCCCATCTGCCACTGCAATTACAGCATGATGTAACATCCTTCAAACATTTACCCAAGGAGTCTGTTTCTGCCTGTTGTCATGTGGCCTTTGAATAATTACTCCAAGCTGGACCTGTTGGCTGGCCTTCCAGCTCAGCTGCCCTGGCTTCCTTGAGTTAGAAATATGTACTGCCACAAAGAAACTGCTAAATGTGGTTAAGATTCGAAGTCTTCTAAAAAAGTTAGCTCTCTCTTTCCTTGTGTTGTTCCACCAATATGTCATATTCTCAGTGTCGGAAAAACAATAAAATGAATCATTCTTGGCTTTGACTGATATGGAAATACACAGCAGAAAACAATCCTGCTTAACATAAGCAGGAAAGTTCTCTGTGGTTTGCACAACACAAGTAATAGAAGTACAGTCATGTTTATTTTCACTGCAGTTGAGAGATAATTAAAATGTTCCTGGGAGGAACAAAGGAAAGCAAATCTAGGAAGCCTCAGAAATAACTAATTTATAGAAGAAGGATTCAGCACTTCACACACGTATGTGCCTAGTCATGAGACAAAGAAGTGTCATTAATGAAAATGGAGATGGTCTGGATGCAGGGCAGGAGGCAGTAAGAAGGGGGGTGTCTGGAGGGCAGCGTTGGGTGGGTAACTCCTGGCTGGCCCAGGAAAATGGTGCCTGCACAGATCATATATGTGTGATTTTCCATACTTGTAATCATTACTAGAATGAAATCTGTATGAACAAAAAGAAACAAAATCCCATAATAATAATCAAACAGCTCCAATGACAAGCACTGAACACCCTCTGATTCCATTCCAGGAAAACTTTATCATGAAGTGCCTCCTGTATGTAGCGTTTCATTCTCTGCCTTCATTGGATTTATCATTAGCATAAATGGGAATTAACGGTTTTGGACTCTGGTGGTTTCCAGTCGCCTTCCTCTCAGAGAGTACAGATGCCTTCGACCTTCTGAAGGAATAAAATACTCAGCCAGGACTTTCACACAGTCTCTCCTCACCTCTTACCTACACTATTATAGTGAATGGCCTCCTTAGTTACACACACACACACAAACATTATAGATATATATGTATGCATAATGTGCATCATAAATTATACACATCTATATATACACATACACCCTTGTACTTATGTTTGTCTAAGATATACATATATAGTATTTACACCAGAAATACTTGTGTATATAGGAAATAGATTGCATATATCCATATAAATCATAGACAGGCAGGTTGTATACTGCCTATTTGTACCTACTTATCTGCACATTCTACTCCCCCATTATATCGTGACCTCCTTGAGAACAAGGACTCTCTTTTGCCTTTCATCAGTCCTTAGCTCATTGCTTGGTGCATGGTCAGTGCTTCATATGTTGACTGACTCCTACTGACTCTAGTTTTACTCTGGCCAGTTTTTCTCAACATTTCCCATCATTCCCGACACATTGCCAAACTTTCTTGTTTGGTGTTTCCGACCACAGTGTTCCATTTCTAACCTCAGGCCTTTACCCAGGTTGTTTGGCATCACTCCCGAGGGGGCTGAATTGGAGGTCACCCCTTCGGGAGCCGAACCCCATGTCTCCCCAGAAGTAAACAAAGTGCAAGCTCAGATTCCATAGGGTTTACTGTCATCCAAGCACCCACCATAACCAGCTGTGCTCCTTCCTCCTCTCTGCCTCTTAAACTCCCTAGCTTCCATGGAAGCTTCTCTCAGGTGCCAGGCACTATTGGAAACCTTCCCTTGTCAAAGGAAGTAACATACAGAAGGCATTTTGTAAACCTTCAACTACTACTTCATTGCCATCTAGTGTTTTATTGTCATCATCCCTTCCTATGTTAGTACTGTCTTCTTCCTCAAATTATCTCACATTTGCTTACTCCCAGCAGAGTATAATCCCATTGAGGGCAGGAGCTATTACTTTTTTTATCTCTGTGTCCTCAACATCTGGTGCCTAATAGGATGCTTAACAATTGCTTCTTGGATTACATTACATCAATGATAATAGGCATTCAAGCCGTGGATGAATGGTTTAACATTCATTGACGCATAGATTCAGGCAGATATGTCCCCCACACCCACAGAGAAACACAAATATGCAGACACACATATACTGCCTGCTTCCCACCTGCAGAACCAGCAAGCTGGAAGGCTGTTCTGGCATTCCTTGGGGGTGGAGGGAAAGGAGTGTTCATCCATCAGAGGGACCCTTCCCCTCCAGCTGTGTCGTCCTAGGAGGCATTTCATGTTCTTCATCTTCCTGAAGCTTCCTCCCTGAGCACAAGCCAATTCTGGTAGGGACTGGACAGGAAATCCTGTCCACAAGAGTTCTGTGGTCTGGATGGGAAGACTGTACTTGGAGAGGAATAAATGGTAGAAAAGGAAGAAGAAATTGGAGACAGCAGATGGAAATCAGAGCCAGGGAAGATGTGAGCAATGAAGCGTTCACCCATGTCTGTTTCCCTTATTTTCCCCATCCTTCCCGCCAGTGACCTCAGGCCAAGATGTATACGCTTCCACTTTGACCAAGTTCTTGTGGTCACAGAAATGGAGTTTGGTGTCCTCTGTGAGGCTTCAGGTTGAAACATCCAACTACTCCCAGTGGAGTAGTTCCCCTAGATAGATGTCTCCTAGAATTGAACACAGTTTTTCTAGTCTGACCAATGGGTCCATGACCTTCTAAGCCCTGGGAGCTATACCTCACATAATGCCACCCCATGTTAGACTACTTTTGTAGCTGCCATGGCATACTGGTAACTCACATCGAACTTGCACTTCAATAAAAAAGACAATTTTTAGACACATGGTCATCTAACTATATCTCTCCAATCTTATGCTTATGAAGTTGACTTTTGGACCCACATGTAAGACTTCATTAAATTTGATCTGATTAGATTCAGCCCAGTGCCCAAACCTGTCAAGGCCTGTTGGGATCCTACTATTGTGATCTGTGAAATGAAAAGAGCTCCATGACACTGATTTAAACAATGTTACCCTCCTTTCATGTGGGAAATATTGATAGGGAGTGATACTGAAGCTCATGGTCCTTTTCTGGAGAATTTCATTTTTTTCCATTTTCCCCTACAGCTTCCAAGCCAGTAGACTGGAAATTCTGCACAGGGACTGTCCCAAACACCACTCAGCTATGCCACATTCCCTGCCCTGTTGAGTGTGCAGTGTCAGCGTGGTCAGCCTGGGGACCTTGTACCTTTGAAAACTGTGATGACCAGCAGGGCAAGAAAGGTATGTAAGTGGTTGCCAAGCCTTCTGCAATGTAACATGCTGGGTTAGCCTTTAAGCTTCTTGTCCCCTGTGCTTATCACAGTGCTGGGCACATAGTAAGGACATAGTAAATGATTGTTGAATTGAATTGACAACATCCAGGCACATAAGGTAAGGAGAAATCATCATGAATGGAGAAGGCCCATGTTATAAGGTGGCCTTGAACTGAACCACAAGGGATGACAATGATGTCTCATAGTATGCTTACCTTCAACTATGTACAAGCCAAGCCCACTCATCCCCCATTGCAACACAAGCCCCTGATAACTGGCATGCCTTTCTTTCATGTTGGCACCTCCAGACCTGAGCACAGGAGCTTACACAGAAGAGCTGCTGAATCGGTATCTGTAGAATTGAATTAAACATAATGAGGTTAGATACGTGATGATGGAGTGCCTTGTCGTATCATGGGAGGAACTGAAGAGTCATCAATTCAGAATGTTTCTTCCTTATGCGTAAAGGTCTCTCAGGAGATCTGACAGGAATTTTGGAATCCATGAGTACTACTAAAGGTGGTGCTTAGTATGCAAAAGAGGAGTTGAAGTCCTTGAAAAAATATTTCAGTAAATGAGAATACATTACCTATCTGGAATTTAGTTACCCATCAACCTTTTCTATTCAGGGCACAACTGAAAACCATTTCCCCCCAAAAAAAGAGGCTTCTGAGCAGTTAAAAAGGAGCACTGCAGTTTATTCAGAGTGCAGTGCCTTAAATATTTTCTCAGAACCTACTTTTGTTTCACACATAGTCAAACAAAAGTTGGACAGCCACCTGTCTGCAGTATATTATAGTGAGGATTCCTTCCATGCATGGTTTGGACCAGATGGCCAACGATGTCCCTTCCAACTCTCAAGTTCTATGAATTTTCATAACCTTGGTGAGCTCGTTCCTCAGCCTACAGAAAACTAAAAGTAATTTAGTTTAACTTAATTTAATTTAGAAGGAGAGAAAAAAGATGATATAGTCTGGCACAGTGAGAACTGGCAGTCAGACAACAAAGGATGATCTGGATGAAATATTAAAGGTATTCAAGAGAAGAAAAAAATGTCTATAGTCCCAGGCTACCATGACTAAAGCAAGCATTCCTGTGTCGTTCTATAAGTCCTGATGTCATCAGGGTGTTATACAAAGTGCTATGTTTGGTATGAATCATTAAAAGACGATTAAAGGATGTTCAGTGTACTCTGAGGCAGGGAACCATGTTACATTTTAGAAAGATTTCCTTTCAAATAGTTAAAATTTAAAGTAGCTTTGGCACTCAAAGTTGACAAAGCCTGTAGTTATCCAGAAAATTCAGAGACCCAGTGTGATACTACCATAGCTGAAGGTAGGTGTTGCATCTGTCTGCCTGGCTCCAAGATCAGTGGGTGTCAGGTAAACACGTTATCACATGGGAACACCAGCTACTTCATAAGGGCCTGGTAAGTGTTCAGCCATGATATCTGAGTCACCTCTAAGACTGGAATGTATGCTAGAAAGGCAGCATTGCATTGTGGCTAGAGCTTTGGAGTTTGAGTCAAGAAAACCTGGGTTCTCACTTTTAACATTCACTAATGGGCTGTCATCAAGTCAACATCTCTCTGAGTCACCCTTTCCTCATCTCTAAAATAGATGGAAATCACATTCTCCCTACCTAAAAGGAAGTGTTGCCTAGTAGATAGGGAGCTGGTTTGGGAGCCAGGAAGAAAGACCTGGGTTCAAGTCAAACCTCTGACATACTGGCTGTGAGTCACCTTTTAGCACTCTAGAAAACTCTCTAAGACAATAAAATGCAGAGTAGTCACCAACTTGTACTGATAGAGGGTGTTAACTCACTAGGGAGTTTTTTGTGCCAATGAAATAAGAGGTTCAATCTCTATCCCCTGACCTGTCCCCCTCTAGGATTATTGTTAGGCCTTTATTAGATCTTTTATGTGAAGTCCTTTGCTCTGAGCAGCAGAATTCCCATTCCCTCTGACTCCTTAAATGATTGCCTCCTGGAGCTGTCCATTGTACTAGACCATCCACTGACCAAATCTTTTCTTTCCCAAATACTTCAGGCTTTAAACTGAGGAAGCGGATGATTACTAATGAGCCTACTGGAGGATCTGGAGGGACTAGTAGCTGCCCTCACTTGCTGGAAGCCATCCCCTGTGAAGAGCCTTCCTGCTACGACTGGAAGGCAGTGAAGCTTGGAGACTGTGAGCCAGACAACAGAAGGCAGTGTGGTCCTGGAACACAAGTCCAGGAGGTGGTCTGCATCAACAGTGATGGTAAGGCCAAGACACATAACTACAGTGATGGCCCTGGGACACTGTGTGGAGGATTGAGTGAGAAGCCTTCCATTTTCAGAAGCAGAATGTTGTCGGGGGTTTTGATGTTCAGAAGTATCTTTTCATTTGAGATGCTATGGGATGAAATACCAGACCTAACACAATGATGCAGTCAGAAACAAAAAACGGCTAAATATGGGAGGTGCCCATTGAGCACAGGACAATGCTAATGCTCACTCTGGGGATTCAGAATAGAGTAAAATGTACTTGTTTTGATCTTGCTTCAGACCTGTGGATTTACTGGTACCAGGAACTCCTTGTGAAGGAACTATCTTCACCAGTGCAGGAGTTATAAGTGACTACCTCAGGGTCACACAGCCATTATGTGCAGTCATGACTTGAACCCAGGCCTGATTGACTCCAAGCCTAGTTCTCTGTTCCCAACACCATGCTGTCTCTCTAGCTTCATTCTACAAACCATTTTGTCTTCTCCCTTCTGATCAGTAATGTAACAATGCCAGCTTCAATGCCAGTTCCCCAATAATAATTTGCCTCAGGGCCCTGCTGAAGCACTCAGAATCTAAAAGTGGTCTTAACACAAGCCTTGATCAAAGCAGGGGCTGGAGGGGTGGGATCTTTCATCTCTGGCCCTGAAAATTGCTGATGGCTGCTTGGGTGCAATTTACATGGCAGGCTCCTTGTAAGAAGAACATGAATGAGCCTCATTTCCTCATTCTAGATTTGTCTCTCATGGTGCCATATTTAGCACAATGACTAGCCCATAGTAGGCAATGAAGGATTGATTGATTAATTTAGGCTCCTCCCCTGGTATACAGCTCTTTTATCCCTTCTCCCAGGATCCACACTAGCTTGATAAGCACTTCATAGCTACTGTGGTCTCTCAGACCTCTTAGAACTTGAATTCTCTCCTCCAGGGCTCTAAACTAAACCTTTGGAAGATAATTCCAGACCTCTTTAACCACCAAAGAGAGCCCTAAATGCGGCCTCAGCTCCAACAATATCTAATCTAACAATCTCTGAATATCTAAGAATACTATAAGAGGGATGATATACAACAACAACCTATATAATACTTTGTGATTTGTTGACTCACTTGATTCTCACCCTCTGTGAGGGAGAAGCTATCTTTGTCCCCATTTTACAAATGAGGAAATTGAGGTATGTTGGTGGTTGTGCTTTGTTCTCGAAGAAGACCAAATGACACCACTATGCTAGAGTCAAGCTTCAGTGTGTCTGGCTGTGGCTGATCAGACCAATACGAGCTCAGAACATTCTACCACAGGTCGGGGACAGATAGTCTGTGTGAGCCTTTGGGGTGGATTCTCTAAATCTGCACATCTTGCCTTTCTTTCAAGTGATTTCAGTTCTGCTTTGCTGAGAGAGCACATAGGTTGTGATTAGAAGTGATTGCTCAGTCATACAGCTAGACAGTTTCTGGGGCAGGATTAAAACTCAGATCTTCCTCACTCCACTGTAAGATAACTGGATCAAAGTGTTGATACTAATTTCAGCTTGGAGATGAACTAGCTCTGTGCCCTTGAGTGAATCATTTCCCATCTGTGGGTCTCAGTTTCTCCATATTTCAAATAAGGGAGGCTGGACTCAGATGGCACTGAAGTCTTTTCTTGCTCCCAAATGTTTGGATCTCATGCATATGAGAGCAGCCTGCCCAGAACACTGTGCCCTGGGGCCTGGGCCCGGGATGATGAGGTCTGTTGGAGGCAAGGCAGCCACATTCAGGCTCCCTCAGGGGTGCTGGAACTTCTGGCAGCTACCTTCCTTTTTGCTTTCAGTAAACACAATTGTTTCTTCCTGTGGCTCAGAGTGAGTGTTCTGAGCAGAAAGCTGTGCTTGGGGGTAGGAAACCCAGTGTTAGGGAGAATTTTTTACCTTTAGGCATGACAATTCTTCTATCTCTTGCCCTGGGTCCAAACCATATGTGTGGTAAGCCTTAAACAAAATGCAGGCTGGCCCATACTGCACTATTATAGGAAGGGAAGGAGAAGGTGGCTGCTGTGCTTTTATGATGGATATCGGCTTTTCTGCCCTCCCTGGAAAGCAAAGGCAAGTCCTCTGCTGTGTGGTTCCCAGGGCCAGGGTGTGATATGGAAAGCCATCAAGCTCAGGAGCCAGAGAGGGGGCTGCCTCCTGCCCCTCGTGCCCTATGTATTAATGAGCTACCTGGTGCTGAATAGTGCATAGCCCACCTGTTACTGTTTTAGGATCATGCACAGTGAGCTAGCCCCCTGCAATGAGAGAAAGACAACACTGGGTGATTAGCTTTTAATTTCTTTAGAAAATTATGTGGTACAGTGAAAAGAGTGATGGATTGGTAGTCAGAGCACTTTGGTTTAAATATCAGCTCTGCTCATTCCTGTCTGCATGCGTCTGGGACAAGTCCCCTTCTGTTTCTAGGCCTTGGTTTTCTCCTTCATAAAATGAGAAGGCTGGACAAGACCTCTAGGGCCCTTTCCTGCCCGTATCTATTAACTAAATTATGAACAACTCCATTTTGTTTCCATTTCATTTTCCTCCCAAAAAAAGTATGACTCTGGGCATGTGTGTATACACTCCTGTGTGCAGAAGATTGCTAGGACAGAAGATAGTCAAGACCCTGCTCCCAAATGCTCTCCTGAGGTCCCAATTGTTTCTGAAACAAGTCATCTCTGGTAGGGTGGGAGGGAGATAGAATTTGGAGTTGGGAAGCCTGGGCTCCGATCTTGGCTCCATTTGCTACAAGTGTGACCTAGGGCAAATTACCTGACCTCTTCAGGCCTGTTTCTACAGTTGTAAAGTGAGGAGGTGATTGGCCTTAGAGGTCTCTTGGAGTTCTAAAACCCATGATTCTGTGGCCCAAAAGACTGAAGGCTCGTCCTTACATGGCAAATGGACAACAACAGAAGGCCTATATGGCTGGCATCTTGGTTGTAAAAGGTAGAAACTTAGGGAAACACTAATGTAATCTGCCAACCCCTGACATCCAGAATCCCACTTCTTGTCCTCAGTTATACCAGGATATGCCATACTTTTTAGGTAGCCCATGCAAGAGACCAGGGCACTCTCTCTCATACACACACACACACACACAGAGTTTTACCTTTTGATATAATGTACAATTCACTTCAATACTTAGATCAATTCATGCAAAATATTTGTGACATGAGAGAAATCTGTGGATCTTTTCCAAGTGGACACTTTGCCCCAGTGTAAATATGGGCAGATAATTCAGGAAGACCATAAATAACCTTGCTTCTCCAGGCTGAGCCAGGGGGGAGTAGGGAGGGGGTCACCTAATAAGAGATTAGCAGCTGCACCAAATGTTGCTCTGTAATTAAATCAGGCAGAGGGAATTGGAGTTGATTACTTCTGCAGACTCTTCCCAATACAAATGCTTGAGCTGGGACTATAGATTTTGTTTTGTAATTGAGTTGAGACTCCACTGTGGAAGTAAGGAATTAGGGAATCTGCCTGATTTTGGTTTATGGAGTAAATAGGATGGGAAGCTGCTCACTTCCACCAAATCCTTGCATCTTCCAAATCTGGGTGTTAATTAATCCAATTAAACTCAGGAAACATTCTAATTAAATGCCTTTGTTTCATTTTCCTGAAATGGCTGTCCACAATTTTAGTATTAATACTTTCAGAGACTCTTGGATCAAATATTGAGAGCATGAAGTGAGGATTTACTCAGGCCCACAGAAGACAGGAGGCTAGCCCCAAATTATCCATACTATTTGGCAACTTGGATTTTTCTCACCTTTTCCATCCTCACATGAGAGTCAGGCAGTCTAAGAATGATGCCAAAGAGCTTTCAGAGTTTCAGTCCTGTGACTGCTGAAGGGACCCATTTCTTTAGCTGCCCCAGCAGAAGGGGAGACTTTGAAGAATCCTAAAACCCAGATAGTGGCCAAGAGTCATGCATCTCCATCAGATAATGCAAAAGTCTTAGACATTTGTAGGAGAATTCATCTCAGTTCAGAATTTATCTCCAGGACAAGGTATTCTTAACCTCCCAGGACTGCAAAGTCAAGCTGTCAAGGTTGGACCATCCCTTACCAAGCCCAAACAGATGCCCTTCTGGTCCAGAACTACTGCCCCAGCCCTTGTTCTCAGCCCTGGATACATCCAAGTCCCTCACAGGACCCGAATCCTTTAGAAAAACAAGGTTTCTGAACACAAATAAACATTCCTTAGCCACAGCCTGAATTCAAGGCAGACAGGCAGATGGGCGGTGGGCCTTTTCTCCCTACTCACTTATCTGCTCCTCATTCTTGTGACACCAGCTTCCCACTAAAGCCTCCTCCCTTCTCCCAGACTTACCACACACAAGAATGGAGGAGAAAAAGAGGAAAGTGAAGATAGGGAAGGGGAGGGGAGAGGAAGAGAAAGGAAGGGAGAGGAAGAGAAAGGAAGGGAGAGGAAGGGAAAGGAAGGCTCTCTGTGCCTGAGGACAGCTGATCCTATGCAGCCACTGAGTATGTTGTTTTCTCAAATCAGTTGGGGATAAATGGAAATTAGCAGGGCCAGTCAGCAGTAATGTAGAGGTTATCAAAAGTTCTCTGAACCTGCTGATTAATCTAGAAGAGAGGAATAAATAAGGCATTGTAAGGACAGAAAATAAATTTCTCTTCATATAGCCCTTTCTCCACCCTGAAATCAAGGACCATTTTGCTTTTGCCTTTTGTCTCCCTAGCATCTCTGCTGGTGCCTGGCACATGGAAGGCATTTAGATGTTGACTTTCACTACACTAATGACAATCATTTATTCTGAGGCAGCTTAGTAGCACAATAGATTGAGTCATAGAATAAAAACAAATTGACTTCAAATCCCATCTCAGACATTTACTAGCTGTATGATCCTGGGCAAGTCTCCATATGAATGAGATGGAGAGATGTGGGCTGATCAATAGAAGACATATGGCTTCAGAAGTGGTAGAATGGGCAGACTCAAAGACTGTTTCATCTGGGAAACAGCAGTTCATAGGAAACATGATTTTCATAGATCATGATTCCCAAAGGTCTCACCCCTACCCCAAACCCAGCAGCAAATAGACTAGATTTGGCCCAGTCTGATTGTGTTGAGATGTTGTCTGGTGGGAATAGGAAGTAAGGGTTGAATGTACCTCACTCCCAGCCTTGCTGTCCCTTCTAATGCACACCCTTCCTCATTGAGCTGGGGGTGCCCATTACATCCAGTGCTCTCTGCCAGCAGCTGGCTCTTAGCAAAGAACTAGGTGAATCAAGGGTCACTCACCCTTTGCACTGGTGGCTACTCGCTCTGTATGTAGGGGTCTTTCCCCATCTTCTAGGATGCTGAGACAGATGCTTCCAGAGGTGCAGTGGAGGGTCACAGGGCCTGAGCATATCATTCTTCCTCCCAGAATTCCTCTACATTTGCTACTTTGACACAATCAATGTTTCCTGTGGCCTAGAATGTGGGGTTTGCAAAAATTGTTGGGACCTTAGAATCAGCTGCAGCTCTTTTGTACTGGGATTTGTCTCTGTGCAAGTTTTTTGATGTCAACCTTCACTGAAGCCTGAGAATCTCATCATCCTCCTTCCCCAGTAGAGAAGCAAGGACCCAAGCACCACAGGCCAAAAAGAAAAGCACCAGCTGAGGTCTCTTTAGATCAATACTGAGGAGGGAGACTAGCTCTAGGGAGAAGGGAACCAGCCCTAAAGATGATCGGGTTTCTATGAAGGTTGGGACTGGCAGGACAGAATTACGGGAGGGGCCACTTAGAACTCAGACCAGTTGTTCAGAATAACCGAGCCAAAGCAGAGTAAGGCTGCTGTCATTGTGAAATGCATGGCCGCTCTCCAGAAGTGGAAGCAACTTCAGCACAAAGATTAACCCGCCATTACATGGGAAATGCTGATGCTTTAAGCACCGAAAGGCTATAACTAGATTGTTTTCTCCATAATGTGGCCTATAAATCAACAGAGAATTTCCTTTTCCTGTAAGTTGGTGTGTCATTAAATGTGTTTGGAATGTAATTATCTGGGGTGTTCTATTTAACTCGACGGTCTCTCATTTTGCCATCAGGCTCAAGTGCCAGGGTTTGGGGGAGGGCTTCATATAATTAGGTTTTGAGTTTTTATTCCATCTGCTCTAAAGACAGAAGTCATTAGAGCCTCCCAGACAGTCTAGGACAAGAGAATCTGTTTCCCCATCGCAGGGGATTACAGAGGACTTTCTTTCCACGGCAGTTTAGGAATCTCCATTTTTATTTAGATCAAAGAAATATGGTGTAACATTTTGATAAGTTTGATAAAAGCTGTTGTCCTTCATAATTGAAGAGGACCAAAATGGTGTCACTATGTCAGCATCGGTGTACAGTGGGTCCAACTGTGGAGGATCAGACCTTTGGCCAGGCACAAACAGTCCCCCTAAAGCTTTGGGAATGGAGATGGCTCTAAATTTGGGCTGCTCATTTTTCCTTTGAGCTGCTACAATTCTGCTTCCCTCCCAAAGCCCCCACTTTGCTTTTAGATTTGTTTTGTTCTGTGTTGTGTTGTTTCTTTACTACCCCCCAGTTAACACTTTGCTTCACTTCTGCCTTTGAGGGCAGAAGGGAAAAATAACAGTAAACCTAGTAGTGGGATCACTGGGTCCATAGACACGGACAGTCTAGTTCATTGTCAGGGAAAGTTGGACCATCGCGCAGCTCTACCAATAATGCGCTCACTTGTCTACCTACCGTAGCCCCTCCAATATTTACCATTTCCATTTTTTGTCCTCTGCCAGTTTTCTAAGCAAGAGGTGAGACTTCAGAATCATTTTAATTCACATTTTTCTTTAAGCTTCTGAGCCAAGTTTTTACTTTTTTAAATGAAGTTTTATTGTATTAGGCCATACAGAAATGGATGACAGGGAATATGTGGCCCTGGGGCAGGAGTTTACCTCCCTTAAGTCAACCCTTGCCTTTCTTCTCCCTCCCTCCCCACCTCTCTCTGTCTCTCTCTGTCTCTCTCCCTCTCCCTTCTCTCTTTCTCTCTTTCTCTCTCTCTCTCCTTCCCTCTTCTCTCTCTCCTCCCCTCTCTTTTTCTTTTCTATTTTAATCAGTTTCTAATCATCCTGATGATTGCAGCTTTGTCATATAGCCTGGTGTCCTGTAGTACTACTACCTCTATGCACACTCCCCCCATCATTTCCCATGAGATTCTGGGCCTTGTATTCTGCCAAATGAATTTTGTTATTCTTTGGCCTGTTCTGTAAAAAGGATCCCCTTGGTAGTTTGATTGGGGTAGCTCTCTGTTTCTTTACAAAGAGATAAGACAAAAATAATATAAATCCAGTTAGAGCCAGAAATCGCATTTGAATTAAAACTCCTGGCATAAAATCAAGGAGGGGGGTGATTCATGTCCATATCAGTGACATAACTCATCACCAAGAGACAGAGAGTACTCGCCTTGGCATCTCATATACACCTGGAGCCTCCCACGAAAACCAGCCTTGAGCCCTCATCTGAAAGAAGGCAGCTGCACACCTGGACTTTGCCCCATGGCAGCCACCTCGGCTTAGGCGTAGAGACTTAGACAGCCACTCAGACTGCCCCAAAGCTCACATGGCTTCTCCAAGCAGCTTTCATGGTTCCATCCAATTGTATCTACTTCCTTCCTTTTGGGCACCCCTTAACCAACCATTTGTATATTTTGCCTAATATTTCCTTTTTTACAAAGAAGGGCTCGTGCTGTAGGTGAGGATGAGGGTTCTGTTCAGAAAGAGCTGTGAGGTCAAAGCAAAAGGTGTCAATATATTTTCTGTAAAAAGAAGCAGAGCAAATACCCCACAGGCCTCTGGATGGGCCATCTTACAACCACAAAGTGAACTGTATTGGCCTCGCCTACAGCTTATTTAACAGCCCATTGACCCTGGAAGGTATTTGCAGAAGCCTTAGAAAATACCCCAGCCACTTCTGTACTCTCTAGAAGTCACTGGTGTGGGGTAGGGAGATCAGAAAGCATTGATTAAGCACCTACTATGTACAAGGCCCAGTGCTAAGCACTTTACAAATATTATCTCACTTGACATTGATGATGGGATTTGGAATGAATGCTATTCATTCAGAAAAAAAAAGGAATAAGCCTTCCCACAATACACCCAACCCTCCCCCTAGCCTGCTGTAACTTCCCTTTTTTTATTTAACTAGGCAAAGAAGATTTCTGGTGGATGGGTATGTGGAGGGGATGTGCTTGCCAGCTACCTCCAGCCCTTAAGCATCCCCACGCTCATGAGCTTAGCAAGGAGCCCTAGGTAACCCATGGTGACCATGGGCCTCACTTTTTGGGTCCTTAATCCCTGATCAAAGGCAACTCCTGTTAATGGAGCTGAGCCAGCAAGCTAAGAGTGAAGGGAAGAAGTGGGAGCCAGTACCAAGGTTGGAGAGATGAATTGTTATGTGCAAGCAGCAGCGAGGCTAGTGTTGCTGCATTACATGGACTGGACAGGTAGGAAGGGGGTCAGGTTGTAAAGAGAGTCAACAGCCACACACAGGATTTTATATTTGATTCTTAAAACAATACAAAGCCATAGGAGTTTGGTGATTGGAAGCAAGGTGGTGGTGGAGGGGGACATGGTCAGAGCTGAGCTTCAGGAAAGGACCTTGGCAGACCAGTGGAGGGGTGGACTTGATTGGGGAGAGACCTGAGGCAGGCAGGAACCTCCCCCTGCCCCCAGCAGCTGCTGCACAGTCCAGGTGTGAGATGGGGCCTGCATCAGGGGGAGGGCAGTGTCAGAGGAAAGAAGGGGCGTACTGGAAAGATGCTGTGCAGGTAGAAATGACAATGTTTGACAACAGTTTGTTGTCAGTTTAGGGGTGGGTGAGAGTGGCTTGTTGCCCCCCACACATATGCAGAATATTCCCCAAAGGACAGTCAGAATCCATGCATCTGATCACCTTCCTACAAGAGGAGACTTCTCACCAGTAGGACATATGGGCACGTGGAAGGGAAAATTTCCAGAGACCCGGGCTCTCCATAGCTACAGTGGCTCATAGAAGCAAAGCTCTTGTCTGCTTCTGTCCTTCCTTCACATGAGTTATCTCTCCATTTGAAAAATACTGAAATCTGGCCTAAGCAAACACTAGCCATGGCTGCATTGTGATTTCCATATTAGGAATAGCTGGGATAGGCAGAAACACTAGGCATGCGTACATACCAGCAGCCCGCCTTATCCCTGCCCTTCTGCTCTATGGCACCCTGGTACATGGTAGCATGGCACCTGCACCAGAGAAAAGTTGACATTCTTGGAAAGAAGCCAGTAGTGTCCAGCAAGGTGCCCCAGTAGGCCCACCCAAGAACAGCCAGTGTGACCGTGTCCTCTTGTACTGAGCGTACATCTCCATGAGAAAGGCTCACATAGGATGGAGAAGTACGGGTGGGAGATGAGGTCTCCCAGTCACAATGCAGATGTGCATGGTGGTAGCCTAGGTGAGAAGGAACAAGGAAAAGGGAACTTTCAATGACAGCTGTCTTATCCCTGGCTCCTCCTCCTCCTCCCCACCCTTGCAATTCACTTGCAAGTCAGGATGTCACAGGGATTTACAACAGCAACAAACAGCAACATCCCTGGTTCCACTTCATGGAAGAGCCCTGGACCGCACAGCGCTCCTGGGCCTCTCCTTCTCCTTGACCAGGGGAAGAAAGCTTTCCAAACTTTATGTTGACAGAGAGAAAATAAAATGTGTCTGCCTTCAGAGGTGCCCAACTGGGGACTGCCGGCATCTACAAAGAGCAGCTGGCTTCGCAATGCCCAAACAGCCGATAGCCACGAGTGCTTGTTTCCATAAGAAAGGCTCAGACACTGGGACACCGCTGTCCTGGAGGGCTTTTATCCCACCCACTCATGGCCTTCTGGAGCTGCCCTTTGAGGTGGAGAACTTAGGGAAGACCATGCCCCAGTGGTGAATGGCCAGGGATGAGGACTTCTGTTCCACTGGTCTGTCAACTAACAGCATGGTGTGCTAGGTGCAATGCTAAGGACTAGGTATGCATAGGAAGGCAAAAACAGTCCCTTTCCTCAAGGAGTTCACAATCTAATGGGGGGCACTATACATGTACATATATGTCTGTGTGTGTGTGTATATGTGTGTGTATACATATATGTGTGTATATGTATATGTATGTGTGTGTATATATGTGTATGTGTGTATGTATGCGTGTGTATGAGTGTGTGTATGTGTGTGTGTGTGTGTATATATATATATATATATATACACACACACACATAGTGTGTGTGTGTGTGTGTGTGTGTGTGTGAATATTCCAGATAAATGCCAAAAAGATAAAAGCTAACCTTAGTAGTATTTGTTGGAAAAGTGAATCTTTGGTGGGGATGGGCAGGGCAGGATGAACCAAGGGAAGTCTACCCTTTGATAAATATTCTCATGCTGGGCTGACTGGATTGCTTCTCTGATCCCTGAATCTCATCCTGAATCTCTATTTAGTTCCATTTTCTGAATAAAAATTAAGCAAAAGGGTCATATATTTCTGAGTAGACCAAGAGCCAGATGATGAAACTCTAAGACATCACTTCATCTCCTGGATTGCTTCTCCTTGAATCCATGGGACTTGTTGGATCGCTCTTCATGAACTCACAAAACAGTACCTACTTGTGCAGGACATGGGGTAATCACCTGAGACTGGTGCTCCTGGGGGAGCATACTGGGAAGAGTACTGGCTTGGCAGTAAGGAGGCCTGGATTCACATGTCCTGCTCTTCCACTTTCTACCTGTGTGACCTTGGAGGAAAACCTTACCTTCTCTGGGTCTTGGTTCCCTCATCTGTAAGATGAAGGGCTAGACCCAATGACCTCTGAGGTCCTTTTTCAGCTCTGAATCTAAGCTTCTATTATCAGAAAATTCACTCATGAAGTACCTGTCTCTAAGGCCTCCGGATCAGTTGGGGTCAGGCTCTGGGGCACCTCATCCATCCCAATTTTTCAGCTGCATCGATCTTCTTACTGTGCACGACATCGAGCCCTTGATTTATTTATGAAAAATGTTCTCTATATGAAAATACAAATCTCTTGATCCCAATTTGTCAGCCCCACTTAGCCTTTTACTTTCTGCTGTTGCATTTAGCAACTGAGTGCCATAGGAATGGTGAAATGAGCTCATCTCTATTCTGCACGGTCAGGCTTGAGTAGTGTCCGGGCATTGGTGCAGAGCTCCACTGTGGCCAGGCTGTGGAATTTGACAGGCTGTGGGCTGCATTTGTGGAAGTTCATTTGTGGAAGAGCTTGTGCTTATCATGGTGCAGACCAGTGATAAATTGCCTCAATAAATATTATTAAGCCATGAAGTGGTGAGAATAATGAGCTAGGTATCCTCTGTGCACTCCCATTGGCCACTTTTGAGCATGTCTCTGATGCAGTCATTTGTGACGGCGTTTTCATTGTCTTCATTGTATGCTGCACAGAAGCAGCTCCCTCATGCCATGCAGTGTGCTTACTCTTCACCTATAGGCATAAAAGCACCCCCCAAATGATAAGAAACACCCCATTCCCCTGGTACAGACAGAGCAGCCCCTGAAGAATCATGAGCTGGCTCCCTGGGGCTTTGGAATGCAGTGGGTTTATGTGGGTGAACAACCAGGACGGTCCCAGGGAAAGACCAACATCACCCCAACATTTCACTGAGTTTTGCAGTTTCCCTTTCTGGCAGCCCAGAACCACCAGTGAAAGACATTTTCCTAGGACTCTCTGGGATGGTCAGTACTTCTTTTTTTTTTTCCCCAGCAGGGATCAGAGTAAATGCTTTACTGCAACTGAAAGCTTTCACTGGTGGTCGAGCAGCATGGGGAGCTGGTACAGACACCACTCACAAGAGGCAGCCTCCCTCACCCCAGGCTGCCACTATGATCAGGCCTACTAGATTTTTGAATAGTATTTTATTTTTTCCAATGACATGTAAAGATAATTTTCAACATTAATTTTTATAAGATTTTGAGTTCCAAATTTTTTCTCTCTCCCTCCTGTCCCCCCTACCCAAGACAGCAAGCAGTCTGATGTAGGTTATACATGTGCATTCATGTAAATATGTTTCCACATTAGTCATGCTGTGAAAGAAGAAACTGAACAAAAGGAAAAAGCCACCAAAAAAGGGGAAATGGCCTGCTTCCATCTGCATTCAGACTCCATGGCTCCTTCTCTGCATGTGGATGGCATTTTCCATCATGAGTCTTTTGGAATTGTCTCAGATCCTTGCATTGCTCAGAAGAGCTAAGTCTATCAAAGTTGGTCATCTCACAATGTGGCTGTTACTGTGTACAATGTTCTCCTGGTTCTGTTCATTTCACTCTGCATCAGTTCATGTAAATCTTTCCAGTTTTTTTTTCTGAAGTCCACCTGTTCATCATTTCTTATAGCAAAATAGTATTCTATTACATTCATATACCACAACTTATTCGGCCATTCCCCAATTGATGGGCATCTGCTCAATTTCCAATTCTTGGCCACCACAAAAAGAGCTGCCATAAATATGGCCGACTAGATTTTAAACTACAAGAGAGAAGGGAATGCCCATTCTGTTGATCTTTGTCTTTCTCTTTCTCCACCTCTAGCCTGGAACATATCTCCTTTCTTCATTCATTTATTTTTTAAAGTTTTATTGATATTTTCTGTTTCTTACATTCCTATAGTTATCCCAAGTATTTATCTCATCCCAGAGAGTCATCCCATATGACAAGTAGTGTTTTTGAGAGGAAAGACAAAGTCAGCATAAGTGATTGATACATTGAATAGTCCAGCAACATGGGCAGCATCTCATACCTGTGGATCTCCTACCTCCACAAAGGGGTAGGTGTAGGGTATCTTCTCCTCTCTCTTCATTCCAAGCCAGGCTTGATTTTGTGATTTTACTACGTTTACCTTTTATTTATCGGTAGTCACTGTTCTTTCCATTTACGTAGTTGTAGTTACTCTGTATGTTGTTTTCTTGGCTCTGATTCCTTCACTCTGCATTAGTTCATATAGATCTGTCCATGCCTCTCCAGATGCATCCCACGTCATTTCATACACGCAGTACTATTCCATTACATTCATGTGCCACAGTTTGTTTAGCCATTCTCCAGTTGGCGGCCTTCTATTTTGTTTCCAATTCTCAGCTATCACAAAAAGTGCTGCTATAAAGATTTTGGAGTACGTAGGGATTTTTTTTCTTATTGATGGCTTTCTTGGGGTGTAAGCCTGATCATGGAGTCTCTGGTTCAAAGGGTATGGACATATTAGACACTTTATTTATGTAATTCCAAATTCCTTTCCGAAATGGTTGTACCATTTCACAGCTCCATCAACAACATACCAATGTACCTATCCTTCTACAACCTCTCCAGCGTTGACTTAGTTACCATGTTAACATTTTTGTTATTTTTGCCAATTTTCAGTGTGTGAGATGAAGCTATTTCTCTTATTCTCAGGGATTTGGGGCATTTTTTCATGTGGCTCTGAGTACTTTGCTCTTCTTTGGGTAACTGTGTGTTCATATCATTTGACCATTTTTCTATTGAGGAATGGCTATTCATTTTGTATATATAGCTATAGCTATAGATTGTTTATATATCTTAGATGCCAAAACCTCATCAAGAAATTGATACAAAGACTTTTTTCCCATTCAACCACTTCCCTTCTTGTTGTCTATGCAGAAGCTTTTCAGTTTCTAGCAATCAAAGTTACCTACTCTATCTTTCACAATTGGCTCCATCTCTTGTTTGGTTAAGGAAATATTTCCCACCCATAGCTGTGAGAGCATTCATTCATTTATCCCTCCAAATCATTCTTAGATAGATCCTGTGCTGAGAAGTGAAGTAGAAACAAAGGTTAAATAAGACAGCCCCTGCCCTCAGAGAGCTCACAGTCTAATTGGGGGATAGTTACCTCCTACTGCATGACTAATATTGCATTAGATAAGGACAGAACAAAGAGCTTCATTAGCCATAGCATGGAAGGGATGGTATGAAGGATGAGCAAATGTTTCATGTAGAAGGTGGCATGGAAGTTCAGGTTTAATGTTTGAAAATATCTCAGATTTCACTGGGGGAAGGAAATAAGCATTTATATAGTACCTACCATGTGCCAGGCACTGTGCTAAGTACTTTTACAAAAATTAATTTCATTTGAGCCTCATAAGAACCTGGGATGTAGCTACTGCTATTGTCCCTATTTTACAGTTGGGGAAACTGGGACAAACAAGAAGTTAAATGACCTGCTCAGGATCACACAGCTAGTAGGTATCTGAGGCCAGATTTGAGGTCAGGGCTTCCTGACTCCAGACCCTAGCACTCTATCCACTGTACTGCCAGCTACCTCATATACTGATATGAGTACTCAGTCTTGTGTAGTGGTAACAACACCAGGATTTTAAGCCAGTGTTGTTCAGATTTTGGTTCTGCCACTTAGTAACTTCATGACTTCAGGCTATTGATTTAAGCTCTCTAACCACCATTTCCCTTTTTATTAAGTTGTGGGGTTAGACTAGATGAACTCTAAGGTCTCTTATAGTTATGAATCCTGTGGCTTTATGGTTCATCCACCTGTACAGGTTGCAGCCCTTCTAGTTCTTAGTAGATGGTCTCAAAGATTACCAACAGTGGCTCAGCGATCATATCTGTCAGCCCTTTTTTACCCAAGAAATGGGAGGCTGATCCTGGAGATGGATCAGTGGAGAACATCATAGCGCTAAGTATTTGAAGTCCCTTGGAAGAGGGATTAAACTTATTTTCCTTGGCTGTGAGGAATAAATGAATGATGGATGAGCATTTATTAAGTGCTTAGTGCATGCCTGGCACCTTGCTAGGCACTGGCTAACAAAGACAAAAAGACTTTGTCTTTCCCCTCAAGCAGCTTCTGTTCCAACAGGGGGCAACTGTAGACAATCGAGGAGTGACCAGAGAAGGACATTAGGGTTTAGGGACTTCCAGGGATGGTGAGCTGATCCACAGGGCGATTGGTTGCCACACCCTTTCCAGAGCATTATTTGGCCAAATTGGATTTTTGTTCCTGAAGTAAGAGGTGGAAAACAGTGTCTGAAAAGAGATATACTTGTGTCATCAGGCCCCATGGCAAGACGCTCCAGGTGGATGCTGGTTGGGCTGTGAAATATGGTGTAGACTGGGTCCAGCTAGATATAGTGGGCTGCGGGGGAGGTGCGCTCATTTACTCACCAATCATAACAGCTCAGCTCCAGGGTGGAACTTCCAAAACTGAGCAGATTAATTCTCCCAGAGCCTGGGGACATATTTTCTGGAAATCAGGTCCAGATGGTGTAGTTCTAGGTGGGGAGAACTGGGACAGCAGTAAGGCTGATGCCAAGATGTCTTAGATGAGTGCCTAGATGGAATGTGAATCGTGTGGTTTTCTCTCAGCTCTGCTAGATTTAATGAAAACCCAGCTAGGAACAATGGGTAAAAGATGCAGAGGCAAATCTGGCCTTGGTGTAAGAAAATAACTTACTAATAATTAGAACTTGCTAAGAGTAGAATGAGCTGCCTCTGAAGGCACTGGGCTCCCACTCATGAGAACTCCAACTCTTTAGGCAAACCCTCATTTAGGGTTGGATGAGATAATAATTTTAAAAGTGCTTAGCACAGTGCTTGGCATTAAATAAATATTAGGCACAATATAAATGCTTGTTGTGTTCTTTTCTGTTCATTCTAGTCCAAAGATTATTCTCCTTGGCAGAAAATAACAGTTATGAAAGAGTAAAAAGAAGAAAGGATACTGACCAGCATCCTATGGCTTGGGTGATAAGTTGACTTAAAGGGTATCTGGGGAAGAGGCTGGGACCTGCCTATAGCCACTCTGCTCTAGGAAAGGCCACCCTCCCATGCTGCCTTTGGACAAAGCACACATTCAGCTGAGTTATTGTCCCTCCTGAAATAGATGCCTTCAAAGAAGATGGCTCAGCCTCCAGGTCCTTGACCACAATTTTCCTATCTTGGTGCTAGATTGTAGGGCTTTACCTCAGTGGCCCCAGAGTTCTTGCTCAAATGTCTGACTGGGCTATTGGGAAGGACTGAGATATTGCTAATAGTCTGCAGGACAGATTGGGGATTGAAAAGACTGGCAACGTTCCAGCTATCTATAGGCTCAGTCTCTTTGGAAAGGAATGTTGGAGGTGATCTAGGAAATGTTTCCATAATCAGGGAGGGATATAACCCATGGGGAAAACTGAGGTTAAAGGATTATTATAGCATTTGGTTTCCTTTCATGTAAGGATGGGTGGCTTCAAAGTTTTCCTCAAAACTAGGAAGCCAAGGATACGACAAAAATACTTTAAACAATCATCTTTCCAAATAATTGCATTTTGGGAAAGCTGCAGTCATGTACTTACTTCTATAGCTTTATCAGCACTTCAGTTTCTTCTCTGCACCCTCACCCCATTCTCTTTTTGTTCTGTACTGGTCTGGATATTGATCCCACTTGTTTCCATGACTGAAATTGATTTGTTTTGCTCCCCTGGAGACCTTGGCTACTCATCAAAATGACTTTTTGTCTCACAGCAAGATGCTGTCTGATGGAATTAGTCAATGGGGGATGGCTTCTGTGGTTGAGGGAGATCCATGCCCTGGCATTCAGAACATTCTGGACCTGTCAAAGATGCCATTTACAATTGCAATCCAAACCTGCTTGAGGAACCCTTGGGTGGGATGCCACGCTGGCTGTTCTTGCTTGGTCTCTGAAAACTGCACACTTAGTAGCTGTGCCACTAAAACCAAAGCTTTCTTACATTCAACAAGTGACAACCATTTGAAACTATCAGCAAGCACCCATTGAACACATAGTGCAGTGGAGAGAACACTGCTGCCAGAGTCACAAACCTGGATTTAAATCTTTCCTCTTTTAGTTACCACCTAAGTCACTTTAGGCGAGATGCTTTAATAATACTACCCTTGAGCCTCTCTTTCCTCATCTATAAAATGAAGGGTTTGAACTAGATCTCTCATATAGTTCTATGATACCATATGCTATAAGACTATGATTCTCTTGTGTGTCAAAATTTGGCTTTGCAGACAATGACAAAACTTATCCAAATGGTCACAGTTTCCAAGGACATCGCAATTTAGAGTGAGAGAGACATGATAAATATCTATACCAATAACATAGGGCACTGTATGAGAAGTGACAGATAAGTACCTTGGAAAATAAGGTGTAGGAGATTTGAGGAGACAGAAAGATCCCTGGGATAGTTAAGAAACTTCATGGAGGGGGTGAGACTTGAACTGAAGTTGGCAGAATGGGTATGAGATGAATACAGCTTAGGGGGAGGGGAGGGGAGAACATTCAGAAAGGCTGGAAATGAAGGGTGCCAAGACAAGAATGTGTATACTATGTTCAAGGTCAAGGAAGAGAACAGTTTGTCTGGGGCAGAGAGACAAGGCCGAGAAGTTAAGAGCTAAGACCAAACTGAAGAACACCTTGCCTCTAGACTGAAGAACAACACCTTGCCTCTAGACTAAGGAGCTTGGGTATTATTCTGTCAGGCATGGGGAGCTGTCCAAACAAAGTGATACATTAAGATTAAGCTGATAGGAAAGGGGAAAGAGAATTAAAGACAGGAGAGAATGGAAATAGGGAGTCTAGTCAAGAGGCCCTTACAATAGTACTGATATAAAATTCTAGGTACCTGGAAAGGGGAATTGGCAGTAGAAATAGGAAAGAATCAAAGGATGTGAGAGACATTATAAAGAAAATGCTCTGATGGCTTAGTTGACTATTCAAATTTGGGGAATGGGAAAGGGGAGGCAAAGGTCGATGTGACAGCAGTGTTTGGAAACTGGGTGATTGAAAGGATAATGTTTCCCTTAATAGAAAAAGGAAAGTCATAAGAAGAGCTAACTCAAGGATGAGATGAGTTTGAAACATGTTGAGCTAAAATGTCTGGAGATATGGAGCTAAAGGTCCAGGAAAAGGTTAGAGATAGAGACAGAGATTTTTAGTTATAAGATGAGGCATGATCACTGTCTTTAGAGTAAACCAGATATCTAAGGGAAGGGGAATGGAAGGGAATAAGCATTTATTATGCACCTACTATGTGTCAGGCATTGTACCTCAGCACTTTACAAATGTTATCTCATTTGACCTTCACAACAACCCTGTGAGATACGTGCTATCATCCTCTTTCCCTAGAAAAGGGGACTGAGGCAGACTGAGGCTAAGTGGCTTTCCCAGGGTCACACAGCTAGTAAGTGTCTCAGGCTGGATTTGAATTCAGGTCTTCCTGATCTCAGTACCAATGATCTGTCCTGAGCTACCCAACTGCCTCATATTCATGAACATTCAGGAGAATCATGGAAGAGCTATCACAGCACAGGGAAAGGGCAAATGTTATCCTGATTTTCAAGAAAGAAAAGAAAAGAAAATGGCATTTTCATACTAGAGGCTAGTAAATTTGACTGATTCCTGGCAAAATTCTAAAATGAATTTTTTATTATGGTTAGTGGCCATCTGAAAAAGGAAGCAGGGATCCCTAGAAGCCAATACAACTACATTAAAATTGAGTCATGCCAGAAGAACCAAAGCCTTCTTTCACAGGGTTACTGTCCTGGTAGACCAAAAGAGTGCCATGGATATAATTCACCTGGGTTTTAACAAAGCATTTGAAAAATTGTCTCTTGCTATTCATGTGAACAAAATGTAAAATGTTGGTTAGACAACAGCCTGGATAGGCAGCTTCAGAGCTGGTCATGTGGCTGAACCTAAGACTAGACATTAAACTGACCAAACTGTTTTCTGGTCCCCAATCTGACACTCCACTTTCCCCTTTGTACTTTTGCACAGGCCATTACCCATGCCTCTGGGCTCTTGGAATCCCTAGCTCCCTGCCAGGCCTATAGCAGCACCACCTCCTTCCAGTTGCCTTTCTTAATCTCCCCTTTCCTCTACACTTCCTAGTGCTGTCCCCTCAACTACTTGGTCTTTATTTTTAGAACTCTTATCTTCACTTATCTTTGGGCGTCTTGTCTCCCTCAAGTAGAATGTAGTCTCCTTGAAGTCAGGTGCTGTCTGCCCTGGGGATTTGTATCTCCAGCACCAAGCACACTGCCAGGTTCAAAATACATTTTGACTGAGCATGGAATGAGGTCTTAGCTACTTCAAATCTGGGTGACCCTAGGCGTATCCCTTACACCTCACCTCTAAAGCTGTGGCTGTTTGCTACCTAAAATAAGAATAATAATATTTGTACTACTGAACTCAGAAGGATGTTGTAAGAAAGTGTTTTGGAAATCTCAAAAGCTTAATATGAAGATGAGTCACATTGAATTGTCATCATGATCATCATTACTATTTATGTCACTGACCAAACATAGCATTTCTTTTCTGCCCCGAAGTGGAATAAGTCAAAAGTGTTGCTTGAACAACTCACTGACTGACACCCACATCCAGGGCTCTTATTTCTTTCTTGTCATCCCCATCATGCTACAGTTTGCTCACCCCATCTGTTACCTGGGTGACAGTCCTTGTCTCCATGACCTTCGGATATTCATTGGAATTGTATGCACTTAGCCCAATTAATTCCATGCCTAGATCATGGAGTTGTCATAAGGATACATTGAGATAATCTATCTGAAAACCCTTTGGGGCCATCTAGAACATCACCTTCATTTACAATAGTGAAAATAGAAGTCTATAGTGGTAAATTGCCTCACCCAAATTCACGTTCTGCCACTAAGTTGCTGTGTAAACTAGGATAAGTCATGTCCCTCAGATTCCTCAACTGTAGTAGGAGGGGTTACCCAAGATGGCCCCTAAGGGCCCTTCTGGCTCTTACATTCTAGGATTCTGAGCGATGGATCTAGGAGGCACTCCACTCTGCTGTCCATCCACTGTCCTCAATAACAGGATGAATATGGGCTAGAAGCTGGAGGCAGCATGAGAAGCTATCCTTCTGGCTCTTATGAAAGGAAATTCTCTCATGCCTCCTCCAGATGGTGTATATCTGGCCATAGATGTCTGTTTCAAGTCTACAAGTATATGTAGGACAAGCTGGGGACTGTCTTTCGAATTACGTAATTGATACTTTAACATCTCAAGAATGCTTTGGTACTCCAGTGGCTTTGTGCTGTCATTGATATGGGTCTTACCTTCAGTAATGCAGGTCACAGCACATCCATGCCTACCCATCCTGGAGACCACCCTTGACCATGTCTTCCCATAAGTTCACCATAAGAGGTCCATCCAATGTGGGCTCATGAAATAGCCCTCAGGAATTCTGGCCAAAAAAACATCCAATTGTCCTGGGTATTCCTGTGTGCATAAAAGTCAAGGGAGGAACTGTCTGCTTGACCTCGAAGAAAAGAACTATGAGATCTTGAGAATAGAGTGGAGTGACTAGTCTTCAACCTTAAAGAGAGCCTAGCCTTTGTCCATGCCATCATCTTTGGAAAGAAAATGCCCCCGAACAAGGACAGATGATGGCAGTGTGGAAGGTAGGGCTGCCACTCCAGCCAGAAATTCAAGGTAAAAGTGATCTTGATACTGAGACAAGCCAGACAGTGTCCAGAAGAAGCTGATCGGAGTGGCCAGAAAAGAGGAAACCACTTCATGGGAAGATGGCTCGAATGGGCTCTCCCTGAGGATTTTTGGAACCCCACCTTTAGGTCTTCAGATGAAGCTGGGTGACCTCTTGTCAGGCATGTTGGACGAGCTGGCCTCAGAGGCCCCTCTCAACTCAGAGATACCACAATCAGAGAGTTTTACGGAATGAGGGTCTCCAAATCAGTCAATGGGGAGGCATGGCAGCCAAGAAACTTAGCACCATAGTGAATACCTTTAAGAGAGGCATCCAGTCCAGTGTCAATGGTGCTTTGCCCAGGCTGGAGTCCTGTCTTCAGGCCCGAGGGTGGCATTTTCAGAAGGAAGCTGTTGTTATCCTTCCTTCTTGAAAAGGACCAATGACGTCAGGAGGCTGATGTCTTTACTTGCAAGTAAAATGGATTTAAGTGAGGCAGCGCTGTGCAAAATCACTAGCCTGACTGGCTCTTCCAGAGTCATTGGAGTCAGTGGCAAGACATAGGTCAGGATGACTGACAATGGCCCTGAGGCAATGGGAAACCTTGGCCTTTCTAAGCTAAGGTCTTTCCCAGGTCTGTCTGTCTGAAGCAATACCCATTCAGTAGTTAAAGCTAGGTAAGAATTAAAGCAAAATATGGCCTGGTTTGCCTTCACAAAAGAATCAGTCTGGGAGAGAGACCCTCAAAGTTTCTAGCAAGAGGAAAAACAATTATTGTTTACTCCCACTCTGAGCTATCAAAACCTAAAGAGATGGAGGCTGCCTGGAGGATGGTGACGAGGATCATGAAAGACAAGTTCATCCAAATCAATCCAATCCAACAAGCATCTTTTAACCCCTACTATGTGAAAGGTACCGTGCCAAGAGCTGGAGATCCACACAGAAGACAGAAGAGAGTCCTTTCCCTCAAAGGGCTGACATTCAAGTGGTGTGTGCCATGATTAAGTATACAGAATATCTGCACAAAAATACAGGGTAATTTTGGGAGGGGTGGCACAGCAGCTGGAGGGGGGAGTCAAGAAAGGTTTCATGTGGTTCTTGAGATGAGTCTTAAAGGGAGCAAGCCAGGGAGCAGGAAGGAGCCACTAAAAACCTAGCCCTAAATACCCCTTTCCATGCTTTTCCCAGCCTCCCCCTCAACATTTTATCTTAATCATCTGTACTTCCTTGTACTACACAAAGTTTAGTGTCAGTTTCCTTTTCAGAAGCAAAAGATTTCCTCACTAGCTCAGCATTATTAAATGTTTTCAAATAACCTAATGAATTTTATCCAGTTACAAATGTGTCTCTACCTACTTTTGCTTAATCTGTTTGCCCTGCACAGATGTCAGATGGCAATGCATTTCACATCTAAAAATAATTATCTGGATGGGGAAAACTATGGCTGTCTCTGTATTCTTCCTCCATGTCAAGTCAAAGCTGTATCTACATGATTCAAAGACTGATTGATGACTACAGTATCAATGGAGATAACACGTCCTCCTGTTGCCAAGCTCACTAATGGGGCTGCCAAGCATGTGTGGTGCACATCCCAGAGCACGGCTTTGTGGCTAGCCAAACATGATGTGGCCTTCAGAATTACTGAAATACTCATCTGTCAAATGAGCTGGGTGACTGGGTGTCTCCACAGCCTCTTTTAATTCTCATGTCTTGGGATTCTGTGGGTCCAGAAGTTCATT
The DNA here is from genome assembly GCF_003287225.1 of Phascolarctos cinereus. Taxonomy (NCBI): domain Eukaryota; kingdom Metazoa; phylum Chordata; class Mammalia; order Diprotodontia; family Phascolarctidae; genus Phascolarctos; species Phascolarctos cinereus. Next base: position 4,913,357 of record NW_027555514.1, on the reverse strand, counting down.
ATCAAGGTGAAACCATCATATGACACAAAAGATAACATTTAAACTTAGCTTTCCTATAACTTTTCAAGGAACTGTCAAGATTTATTTTCTCATATTTTCTTGGTGTTGTTATCTTAAAACAAATTTAATGCATTTATCAATTAAAAGGGAAAGATGATTTTGCTAAAACTGACAAGGCTCAGGCCAAAAGAAAGTGTCTACAGGGTTCCATATTATGGCTAGCCATTGATCTCAGCTCTGGACAAGCCAGCCTTCTGCTGTAAGAGAAGTGAGGCTGACTGCCCCCTGGAAGTACCATTTCCTCTATTCCCTGGGTAAAGTTCATTTTTAAGAGCTTTTCCAGTGTCTGGTTTCTGAGTCAGCAACAGATTGCCCAGAGGGATGAAGCAGTGCTCTCTCACGCCCGTTCTTCCTTCCAGTGGGCAGCCCAGCCTGGGCTCAAAAATGCCCCTTAGCAGATACATTTCTCTCTTATTTCAAAATCATTACTAAATGTACCTGTTCTTTTCTTTAAAAAAAAAAAGAAGAAAGTTATATATTTCATGGAGTTTGAGTTTGAACATGATTTTACTAGGTCACAAAAATTATATGTTGTAATTATCATGCATCCCTGGGGTGAGGAAAATATGAGGAAAATATAGACAGATAACATTAGAGTTATTTAAAGGGGCCTCATGGAGATGGTCAAGGGAACTTTTTGGCACATTTTGTTTTTATAGTCTCATTCTTGTTTTTACATTGCCATCTGACAGCCCCCAAAAAACCTGGTGGGACCTTAAGCTACATTATGAGATGCATAATGTCTGAAGCTAAGGAAACACTACTCCCACAGTCCCCTGCACTGCTCAGGCCATATTCGGAGCATTCCAGAGGGTGATACAGATGTTGAATACAGAAGTGGAGATGGTGGCAGAGTAGAATCAAGTGGAGGAAGTGGGGAGATTTCACCTGGAGAAGAGACGTCAGAATGAGGGAGGGCAGAGTTGATAGAGAATTATAGGTGTGGTCCATTATTGAAGAGCTAACATGAGGAAGGAGGAATATAGGACTCTACATACCCCTAGAGGGCAGAGCCAGAAACACCAGGGGAGTTACAAATGGGCAAGTCTAAGCTGGACAACAAGAAAACCTTCCAAACACTGAGAACTGTCCCCAACTGGAACAGACAGGAAGTGGGCTCCCCTTTATTGGCGAAGGCTGGAGGATTATGTTTTGGAGACATTGTAGGTGAAACCCTCCATCATGTATAAAAGTGCCCACAAGCAGCTCCTCAGGTCCCTTCCAGCCCTGAAGGTTCTGGGGTTCTCTGATTTTCACTCAGTTATTTGGAAAGGGTTGGTCAGATCATTTTGCTATTTGGCCCAAGTTGAGTGGTGGATGGGTAATTCAGTTATCCTAGATAATCTCTCTTTCCAGCAACTTTTATAAGGTGATTTCCCTGAATAATATATGTGTGTTCATAAGAAATTATTTCTGTCAATGAATTTTTAAGCTAAAATGTGATTAGTTGCTATTTTCATACTCGGTTGATAAGTGGTTGGGGCCTATGTTATTGACTATATGTGTGTTTATTGATTTTATCAATGTATATGTAGTCAAAAATTGAGAGTATTTGATGAGCCAGCAGCAAAGTGGAATAACTCTCCTGTTCAATGTAGTCACCTACATAGGTTCAAAATTGTCCTAAGTCAGTGAGAAAACACATCGGTCTGGCAATAAACATTTATGAAGAACCTACTGTGAGCCAGGCACTGTTTTAAGTGATTGGAATATAAAGAAAGGAAAAGCCACTGCCTGCCCTCATGGAGCTCACAGTCTAACAGAGGAGACAACAGTAACAACAGCAAAGTACAATCATTCCTCAACTTTTGTGGGGATAACATTCCTAGAAAATAGCATGAAAGTAAAATCAAAACCAAAAAAACCAAAAACCACATGAAACCTGTGGGAAGTTGGGGGTTAGGTTCCCGGGACCACCAAAAACTGTGGTCTTTGCTAGAGATTGCTGAAAATACACTTTTCTGCTTACAATTTTTATAACAAAACATTAATACATTAACATTAACAAAACATTAAGTCACCCACAAACAGCTGCTTTTCCATTTTTTCAATTCTCTCATTGCGCATTTAAGAGGTTACTTTAGCACTTTCTGGAGCAGGTTCACCAACACTTTTACAAATACTCTCCTTTTTGCAGATATAATGAATCATCGATACATTAACACTAAACTCATGGCTGACAGCAGCTGCTGACATTTCCGCACTAAGTTTATCTAACACCTTTATTTTCTCCCTCAGCCACGTCACTGACTTCACAGGCTCAGAACCTGAAGGGCTTGCACTTATGATTTGGGGGTATCAGTGCAACTTAAAATTTGATTTTTAAAGGCAAACAGACGATAAGGCAAGGGGAGCTCTTTACTCTTCAATGACTGGGTAAACAAGAGCAGGGAAGTGCCTCAGAGGATACAAGTTGCTCCACAAATGTGGGCATAGTGCCTCTCATTTTTTCTCTACTGCGCATAGCTGCAAATGTGAGCACAACTTAAAACACACAAATGTTGAAGATTGACCTCATATCCAGCCAAGCTATAGATGAGGTAAATGGGGGCTCAACAAAAGAGGGAAGTCATTCGAATGAAGAAGGCTTGGGAAAGGCTTCCTGTAGAATGTGGACTTTTAGTTGAGACTCGAAGGAAGCCAGGGAAGCCAGGAGTCAGATATGAGGAGGGAGCACAGTCTGTGTACAAGGATAGCCAGTGAAAATGCCTGGAGCCAGGAGGTCGAGTGGCTTATATGAAGAAGAGCAAAGAGGCCAGTGTCACTGGATGGAGGAGTGCTGGGGTGGACAGGGAGGTGGCGGCATGGGTCACAATTCAGTAACAATGAGAAAATCTGAACAAATTCACCACCACCATCACCATCTGTTCCTGTTAAGTGCACTCTGCCCGAACGAGGACCATAACTAAGATAAAAGTTGACTTCCTGCCTACTCACCTGAACGTGCCTAGAAGCTAATACCAGTTACTAAAAAGATACTTGATGTAAATCTTGCTGTTAGAGCAGAGCAGGCAGGGACTGCAGAGGGCATTTTCATTTCTGTTTTGTGAACTTCCAGTCACTCACCTGGGGTGATTCCCTAATATTTGGATGGGTAGATGGATGGTTCTTAACAGATGAATAGATGCGCTTTTACACTACAACTAATGTTTCAATCATTTCTTACATCACTCTGTCTTCCAAGCCAGGAATTGTGTTTCTGAACTTGTAAAGATCCATAGCAGGCATCTTCATCAAGATGAGGGGAGTTTCCAGTTCCCCTTAATCAACAATGACCTAAATTAAAGCAACACTATAGCCTGGCTATTCAATTTTCTATGCATGGAGCCCGCCATAAAGAGTGTTTTGTTTTGTTTTGCTTTTTTACAAAATGAGTAGGGGAAAATAAAACCACTTATTTTTTAGTTTCATGCTATTGCTAATCTATAAAACATTATACTTTATCGTTCAAAAAATCTCTTCACATCTGTCTCCAGGGAAAAAAAAAGTGTTTTATCTAGCCTTCTTCAAAGACAATGACTGAATAATCACTATCATTGAATTAAGACATAATTAAATAGAACTAATATTTAGAGCAATGGTTGGGAGAGAAGCCATGCATTGGTGAGGGCAGGAGCAGATTCATACACAGCTCACAGAGTCTGCTTTATTGTTGTCCTTTCAGTTACCAATGCCATGTGTGCCTCAGGAATCACCTCCAGAGTCCCCAGAACAGTCTTCTCTCTGTGGGGCCCAACTTCTATCAGAAGTAGAGGCCGACTTGGGGGTGCTGGAAATCTTTCAGGACACTCTTTCTCCCCACTGAGTCATGGAACAGACTCACCTCGGACTGATTCCAATTTGCTTCTGAGTAGTTCTGCCCCTTTTCCAGCACTAAGGTAGCAGCAGACTTACAGCCCTGAGCTGCCCTCATAGCTACAGGTAGTACCCATCTACAGGGAAAGAAATGTACAGCTCTGCTTTTTCTGGGCTTTGTGTGAAGAGAGCTTAAAAGACAACTTGACTCCATTCAATGTTTGTTAAGCATCTACTTTGTGCAAGCACTGTGTGGAAGGGGAGAGAAAGGTTTGTATAGGAGGTGACTCCCAAAGGAGCTTTGAAAGGGGCTTATCATTGCAAAAGCTAGAGATGACGAGGGAGTTCATTACAGCAAATCACTAGCAGATCAGTTTGATTAGGATAGAGAATGAATGCATGGAGGAAGGTAATATGAAATTAGAAAGATGGAAAGGGCCAGATGGGGGAGCAGGAAATATGGAGCTGAGGAGGAGTTTACATCAATGGTAAGAAAGTTTTCAGTTGCTGAATGATATAGTCAGATCTGTTTTGGAAAGATCAATTAAGTACTAAATATTCTGCTAAATATTTAAAAGAAATAGTCATTCATAACAAACATGATCAAAATGGCAAGTGAGAAATGCTTGGTTGGTCATTGTGAATTGTACATTGACTAATAACAAGTATTAATCAGAGGAGATAATAAGATGAATAAGAACGTGGAAAGCAGGAGCACATCCCATGAACACAGCCTTCTATGGTGATGACCCTCTTAAGCCCCTTATCTGCTATTAGGCCACTCAGGACAAACACTATAAACTATTTGTCTCATCACTTTTCTTATTTTTTCCTCTCACTGGAGGAGATTTTAGGATTAGGGAATATTTGCAAGGTCCCCTCCCTTGAGTCTGTGTCTGTGGCAGGGACTGGATCCAGCCTGCACTCATTCTGATCCTCCTAGATAATGTAATGCAATCTATAACTCAGAGACTTATTGCCTATCTCATAATGCGATGACCACCCCAGAGAAATCCAATTAGAAGGTGCCATTTCCTCATTACCTCACTGGCAAGCTGGTCAGTTTCTTCATTACTCTCTGTGCTAGAGGCCTTCATCTAATCCTGATTCTTATTCTTTTCTATAAATGTGTAGACCATCCTCCTCAAACACATCAGTGTCTTTTTAGTATGTAAAACCACTGGTATCTGGCTCTCTTTGCCTCAGATATTGAAAGGATGTGCTTGAGATTCCTGGTCCATCTGGCCCTAATAAGTCTCGGATTCCCCATTCAAGTGTGGGAACTGCTTGGCTTCCTTTCCCTTGAGTCTGGCTCTGAGATCTTTCATGTAAAAATCAAGTTTCTCATTACCACATAATCTTCCTTTTGGAAATTTGAATTATCCCTAGAGCACTTGGGCACACTAGAAACTTTCTTGACTTTGAATGTAAAGAGAGAAAGGTGGGGGGGAGTGAGGCAGGGGAAGGGGAGAGAGGTGGGAAAGAGAGAGAGAGAGGAGAGAGAGAGAGAGAGAGAGAGAGAGAGAGAGAGAGAGAGAGAGAGAGAGAGAATTGCAATCAGCAACCTATCCACCCTTTAAAGAGGTTTTTCTCTTTCCAAATGCACATTGGTGTAATTGCTTGATGACACTCCAACATTTAATCTTTCTTTCTCAGCAAAGGATCACCATATGCAAATTTCATAAAGATAAAAGCTAAGGTCCTTCTTCCTTTTGGAGAGATTTCATGGTGAAGGGGAAAGAGTGTAGGTTTAGGGTCAAGGGAAGCCTAGGTTCAAATGCCAACTCTAACTCTTCCTTGCCATATAAAGCTATTCAGGTAACTTCTCTGGATGAAAGTTCACTCATCTGTGAAATTGGGGACAGTGACAGCTGTTGAGCCTACCTCTCATTCTAGTCCCAGATCACCAACTTCCTATTAAACTTCATCAAACTAGCTTTCCCGTAAGTTGAATTCATCTAAAGCTGACTTGTTTTATTTCCCCTGAACCCTCCCCTCTTCCAAACACCTTATATCCATTGAAGGCACCATTCTCCTTCCCATGCCCCAGTTTCAGAAGCTTAGTGTGATCCTGGCCTTTTCATGCTTCATCACCCCACATGTCCAATCATTTGCCAGATCTTGATTTTTGTACCTTTAACGTCTCCTGTCTGACCCCTTCTCTCCCGTAACTCAGCTACCACCCTTAGTTCAGACTCTCAGTACCTTTGGCCTACATGATAGCAACAATCTCCTTACTGATATCCCTGCCTCAGGTCTCCTCCCAACTTGGGTACATCCCATCTCTGCTGCCAGTCAGATATGACCATGTCAGTCCTCTACTAAATTGACTCCAGTGACTTCCTATTGCCTATAGGATAAATTGAAACTCTTCTTTTTAGCTTATAATGGCTTCCACAACCTGGCACCAACATATTGATACAGCCTCATTTGACCTAACTCTCCCTCCCACACTCTTCAGTCCACCCTAACTCATGCTCTCTCTATTCCTCCATCCAAACACTCCATCCCCCATCACCATGCTTTTGTACTGGCCATCCCTTCCATGCCCATTATGCACTGCTTTCTTACCTCTACTTCACAGTCCTTCTCTATCTTTAAGGTACAGGTCAGGCACCATATTCTGCATGAAACCTTTCTTCATCCATCTGCTAGTGCCCTTCTTCCCAAACTGATGTTTTAACCACTTTGTACATATTTGTACATGTTAACTTTAATGTTTGTACTCTCTCTATTTTTAAATGTACTTGTTTTCTCCATTGAAATTTAAACTTATTGTGAGTAGGGAGTGTTTCATTCTTTGTACTTCTACCCCATCCCCAATGCCTAGAACAGTGCCTGCCTGTGCTTTACAGATATTGATTGATTGACTGAAATGTGACTCCTTACTCTCACCCTGATACCCAATCAGCTGCTAAATCTTATCCTTTCTATGTCTGTGACGGCTTTTGCATCTGCTCCTTTTTTTCCACTCAGAAAACCACAGCCACAGCTGTGCAAGGTTCTTATTAATCCTAACCTGGACCATGGCTATGGCCTCCTTACTAGGTCCTTTCCCTTAATTCTCCCCCATTCCCAATCCGTCCCCCACATAGCTTGGTTTTCCTAAAACACAGGCCTGACCACATCACTTTTTTATGCAGTAAATTCTAGCTGCCCTCTATTTTCTCAGATCAAATGGAAACCTCTCAAACTCTTCATGATCTGTCCCCAACCTTATTATAGTTTCCAACCTTATTAAAGGCTGCTCCCCTCCAGGGACTCAATGGGCCTCACACAGATCTCTCCTTCTCCCTTCTCAACGCCTCTGCCCAGGCTGTTCCTGGTACCTGAACTTTCCTCCCCCTTCCCCTCTGGCTCGAAGAATCCTGTTTTCTTCCAGACTCGGCTCAAGGGCCTTCTCCATGGGGCCTTCCCAGATCCTCACTTTTCAGATGCTTCATAGATGCTCTTGCCATCTCGCCTAACAGAATGTGAGCTTCCTGAAGCCAGGAAGCATTTAGTCTGTCCTTTAATCTTCAGTACCTAGGACAGTGAATCCTTATTGGTTGCCTGACTGAATTTCCAGTCGCTATCTGGGTCTAGTCTCTGGCATTCAAAGCATAATATTTCCCTTAAAATCTTCTTCATCTTGGCAGAATACGTCATTTTCTAGATTTCTACCCTGAAAAATGTTTTCCTGAGAGTTTCTTCTTTGCACACTTCTTGCTGGTGATTCTGTCCCTTGAATTCCCTCAACAGAGCCTTTGTCTGAAATCATGATTGTGAAAAGCCTCTCTAACTTCTATCTTGGCATCTCTGCTCACCCCTTTCTCCCCCAGCCCCACTCTGGCTCTGTTGGGCCACCCTGATCTCCTGATATAGCTTGTGAAAATTCCTCCACTCAGGGTTGCTGCATTAAGACATCAGAGTGCCTGCATCTCCTTTTCTTGCTTAATCAAACAGGCAACTACTTCTTCACTTTTAAATGTGGCCACAAACCATGCTCAGTTTCAGACTCTACTAATTCAATAGAGGTTTATATTTTCTTTCAAGCTGTCCCTTGAGAGCTGAGGGCCTCTACACAGACCTTTAGAAGATACAGAATCAGAGCAGAATGTATTCAATAGGTTTGTACTTCATTGATACTGATGTCATATACCAAGTGCTATAAACTCCTGGGCAAATGGCCTGTCCTCAGTTTATGTTATATTGGAAAATATCACTGGTGAGTGTGGTGTGGCTGGATTATCTTTGTCCAGATCTTGTTTTTAGCAAGTACATGCACACTAACAAGAATCTCATGTTTTATTTTTAACTAGATTCTTCCAGTGAATTTGCGTTCCCCCTTTTATTAAACACACATAAGAGCAGGCTTGGCACGACCATTCTGTTCTGTGAGAAGGGACATGCCCTGGTCGTCTTCGGAGACAAGTTGTGAAGTGATGACTGAGGCTGAGTATTCCAAGCAACACCCCAGGGAAGGCAGGAGGTGAAATTCTCCGTCAGATGAGGCTCTCTCCACACCGAGAGGACTTGAAGTGGCTGTTGTTATCTCCTTGGGAATGTACAGTTTCTGGCAGTTTATCATGTTATGAGCTCCAAAAAAGGAAGGCGTCAAAGGTCAAGATGCTCGTAAAATCATTATGGAAATGTCAGAAGCAATTAGGCTGCTCAGAAGAGTAAACCCCTAAAGAAATAAAGCAGATGCTATAAAAACTTATCTTCTCAACTGGGTTCCAGTTCATTTCCCAAAGCAGACTATTGATGATTTCCAGATATGCTTAGTAGAATCAATATGTTCTTGGAAAGGTTTATACTGTAGGTGGAATGCAATTCAATTCTGTGAGCATGTCTTACTTTCCTACTGTGTGCAGGGAAAAGAAAAACCAGTAGCCAAATGGGCCCTTGTGCATAGGTGTAGATGAAATACATATTGTGTTTTTTTTTCATTCAATGAACATTACTCAGACACCAGCTATCCTCAGTCATGGAGATATAAAGGTGAGGATGGACACAGTCATTGCCTTCATGGAGCTTTCAAACTTCCAGTGGCAGAGATACAGAGAAGTATAATGTTGTACAAGGTATGGAGGAATGAAGCCAAAGGAAAGATATATGGAAATGCCCTGGAACATATGAGAGCCCAAAGAGCACTTTCAGCAGTGGTGAAATCTAAGAAGCCTTCATGGCTCACAGAGGAGGTGGCACATGAGATGAGCTTTGAAGGAAAAGAAGGGTTTTAATGGAGACATATGAGGAGAGAGTACATTCCAGGTACAGAAGGCCACCTACAAAAAGACACAGAGATGGGAAACAGAAGTTTCAAGGCCAGTCTGGTTAAAATGTAGTAGAAGAAAGGGAATAATATGAAATAGGATTGGAAAGGCAGGTTGGATACAGTTGATGGAGGGCCTTCATTGCCAGCTGATGGGGTTTGCATTTTACCCTCTTAGGGAGCCTTGACTGAATGTTCTTGAGAAGCTGAATGGCCTGGTAAGACTGGTGCACTTGGAAGAACATTTTGGCAGCTGTATGCAGGAGAAATCACAGAAGGGAAAGGACTGGAAGTAGGTAAAGCAATTAGTAGTAATAGGTACTAGTATCATGGTCATATGAGATGCAAGAGATGTGATTAGGTAGAAATGCCAAGGCTCAGCCATTGATCAAATAGGGATATTGAGAGGGAAATGTCAAGAACACTGAGATTTAGGGTCTGGGCAATTGGCAGGAGTGATCCATCCACCAAAATGGGTAATTTGGGGAAAGGGACAGGTTTGGAGGGGAGAATGCTGAGGTGCATTATGATGGATTGAATTTGCAGAAGATACTGGACTGCAGCTCAGGGAAGAGGCTATGGCTAGATACATCATTACAGGAGATGGCCTCTTGGGGGTGACCATTGACAATTAAAAAAGACGTAGTCAGAGAATGCTGAAACAACCAAATGAACTTAACAAGCAGCAGCACTAACACCTGATACCTTGTCCCAGGAGGATGAGGCAGACATCGAGGCAGGACTGCTCAAGAGACATTGTCGCATTTCACCTTGGCTCTGCACTATCTAAGCAACTCCAGGTCTAGCGTTGTGACACCCTAGGCGAGGGTTTAGGCCCAGCCTCTTTTTGGCGATTGTCTTTTCTGATGCAGAAACAACCCTTGCCAGCAATCAGCAGCTACCAGTAGATCCAAGACCTCCAACCTCGCAAACGTACCGGGTTTTCTGTCTCCAAGATGGGCAAAGAAATACAAAGCAAAGGACGTAGAGGTCCACATTACAGCCTACCTCAATGAATGTCCTTGCTCTAGCTGCCAGTGACCTAGCCACAATATGGCTTAGCCTCTGTCCTCACTCCTCCACTGAAATGCTCAAAGGGCTCTCACACACTCTACAGCAAAGAACAGAAAGATAGGGAGAGAGCTGAGGGTGAGTGCTCCATTGTAAAGGTCCAGCAGGTCCCAGGTTCTTCCTGCTCAGCGACCAATGAGGGATGACCTCATCATCCCCAAGGCCCCTTCAGTGCCACACTGGGAGCTTTGTCATCCCCTAGTCGCCCGGCTATTGAACTAGCACATGTGGCTAGCCAGCATCAAGCAAGGTAGTATTGTGAATGACCTGTGAAATCCCCAGTTACATCCTTATTTTTAATTGGCTAAGTTTTAAATGGTGGTTATTGGCCAGGGATGGGGGAGATATTTTGGTCTGATGTAAGGAAGTCTTCTAAACAATGAGGGCCATCCCACACTAGCCTGGGCTGCCTCCTCACTGGAGGTCTTCAAGCAGCGTGGGATGGCCCCCTAGAGGAGGTGCTACAAATGGGTGTCTTGTTCAGGAACTAGCTGACAGCTGAGGTCACTTGCAATGCTATGATTCTGTGATTCCCCAGGATGGGAGAAAGTCAATTCTATTTTCCTTTGGATCTCTCATAACACCAAGTCTCTGTGCTTCATTGGACAAAGGAGTATCTTAGGGATATTCCATAAGTATCCATTGATTGAAAGATTCCAGGGCCATAGTGATAGATGGGCAACAGGACCCAAGTTGTGGGCTGTGCCTTCAGAACTTCCATATAACAAAACTTCCAGATAGGAAAGAGGCTTTTCCTCGACCTAGCCCCCAGACACTTATTTATGGGGAAATCTGGAATGTGATATTAGAGAATTGTTTGCATAACTCCTTGCTTGGTGAGCTGGCACTCCACCCTGAGGGTGTACTTAACGTCACTAAAGCAAAGAAATTCAAAGTTATGGTTGAAGCTCAACCTAATTTTTCAACACTTATTTGCAGTATCTTGTGCCTTTAAATACTTTATTAAAATATGCCCCACAGCACCTCAGGATTTAGAGGTCACGTATTTTAGCACATTTCAGCCTGAAATTGGAAAGTCTGACAGGTCTGGATAGCTCAGGGGGACTGGTAATGCTGCCTTATACCTCAAGGTCACCTGATTCAATCTTGCTCAGGTCACAGAGGAAGGAGAACAGAGGTATCACTGGAGGGAAGACAAAGGAAGGAAGGAAAGGGATGTGGGAAAGACAGCATAATAAGGACTTGAAGAAAGGGTGGAAATGGTGTCTAAAGTGGTAGAAAAATGAATAACAAAGAGGAGAAAACCCTGAAAGTAATTTGATGATCTAGCAAAATGAGACAGGCCAATCTGATCCAGAATATACAATAGAGAAAAGAGCTAAAGAGAGAAGGAAATAATGAGAAAAGCTAAGGGTTACCAAAATCAAGAATCCAGCTCTTTAATGATTATTAAGAGGTCTCATGTTAAATGGACTTTTTGTTGTGATATCATTTACTTTTGTGTATATACATATATATATGTATATATATGTATGTATGTATGTATGTATGTATGTCTCAGCAAATCAAATTCATTCCTGCAAACATGAAGTGTATTTTTATAATTCTTATTTGTTATATAAACTTATGATTTTTAGGTTCTAAAAGTACAGATACACCATCATGCTTAAGTGCTTTGTGTGTATATGTGTAGGTTATAGAGGTAATCCTTATGCACAATTCTGGCCATGTGTACCAACCCAAATCAAATTTAGCTCCAATTTTCAAAGCATAAACTTGCCCCTGCCCCAAGTGATCCATTGAATTAAATACTAACTGTAAATGGGGCAGTCACTTTGTCCATGGTCACAAAGCTTCTTGATGTTTTCAGGCTGTTTCTTGGGATATAGGAGAAATTGAAATGTTGTGTGTGTGTGTGTGTGTGTGTGTGTGTGTGTGTGTGTGTGTGTGCTTGCACACATATTCTGAAATAGGTGGAAGAACAAAATGTTGTTTTGGCACTAATCTCCAAATCAAACCTTCAGTAATCACTTTCCACTGCTGACTTTATGAATCTGGGGACTTCACCAGCCTATGTTTTATTTTCCCCTCTTATTAAATGATTTCTAATGTTCTTCTTCCCATTTCCCCCTGCTGCTAGATGGATGAGACCCTGTTTATAGAATGCTGTGAAATCACAATTGACTTTCAATAAATAACTGTTTCTTGAATAAAAAAGCATAATATCCTTTTGAATCTCCTTTAACTTTCTGTGATGTTTTTATGTAAATCTTCAAGGAGGCTTCCAGGAGTATTGGCAGATACTGACATACTAATTGCCCTGTGACATAAAGACTAGCAGGCTGGTCTAACTATGGGTAGGAAGGGAAGTGGTTATCGCTAAAGGATAGAGGATGAGTGAAGTGCAAATAATGTCTGTGGATCAAAGCATTTCCGAAAATTATTTACAAGATTGCATTAACTAACTAGCAAGAATGATGACTGAAACAGCATTCTTTAACCATTCTAAAAGAAAATGAGAGGTAATGTGGGGAAGGAGAGTATGTAAATAATGTGCTTAGCCCTCAAAGCAAGACTGATTTCACTTTCTTGTGGCCTCCTTTCCCAGAATTCTTCATCCATTTGGGTCTGCCTACTTTGACTTGTAGCTATAAGAACAATGGGACATGGTGCCTTTGAGGTAACACGATATGAACAGGTTTTGAAGGAAGATGGATAGACTATTAACAACCATAGGAGAAAGTGTTCTGAGCTGCTAATACTAAGAGAAGTGCAGTTAAAACAGCTCTGAGGCTTTCTTTCAGACCCAGCAAATTGATAAAGACAATAGAAGATGGAAATCATCAGTGTTAGAGGGCTTGTAGGAAAACGGGTGCACTAGTATACTTTGCGTGAAGCTATGTATTGGTCTGGCCATTCTGGAAAATAATTTGAATTTATGTACAATTTTGCTGGAAAAGTTCTTGAACTGTCTATCTTCTTGGACCCAGCAATCCCTTTACTGGGGTTTGTACCCTAAGTAGGTCAATGATAGAAAGAAAGGCTGAATACACATCAAAATGTTCAGAGCAGCAAGGAAAAAAAATGAACAACCATTGATTAGGGGATGGCTTTAAGAAATGATGAATATGAAGAAGTCCAGAAAATACGAGGAGGCATTTAAAGGGATGGAGCAGGCAGAATCAGGATAGCAGAATGCATGACAACAACTATGTAAAGGAAAAGAATGCTTAAAAAAATGGAACTTTGACTAATTGCTATGGCCAGTCATGGCCCCGGAGAAAAAATGCCAAGACATACTTAGCTCTTCTTGGTAGAGAGCTGGGTAATACTAGGTGAAGCGTGGATAATACATTGTCAACAACAGTCAGCGTGTCAGCTTGTCTCGCATAAATTATTTTCTTTGGTTGGTGTGAAAAGTCTTGATGTGGGGAGAGGATTTTCAGAAAGTGACAATGACATAAAACCCAGAAGCATCAATGTGACTATTTTTCAAAGTTATAGATCACACCATTGAAGCAAATAGGATTTTTTTCCTTTTTCCCCCTTTTCTAAGGAAAGCTGAGAAGCGCACAAACATGATGCCAATAGAAAATCAGGCTGCAGAAATGTCATAGTTTTTTAGCCCTGGGGTTCACACATTGCTTTTTTCTCCATATGTTTCCTGTAAAATGTACCTTTTGCAAGTTTAGTAAAGTCTCTTGAGCTCCTCAAAATGAGCCATTATGTAGTTGCAAAGCAGCTGTTTGGTGCTATTGGCACTGGAAAGTTCCTGTTACAAAATAGAGTGTGTTGGGTGGGGGTGGGGAGGTAGAGTATGTGTTTATGGTGTCAAGACCAAAATCCTCTTGAGAAATTTTAAGAGACAGAGACAGAGAGAGACAGAGATGGACAGAGACAGAGAGACTGGAGAAGCCAGTGGCACTGGGCTGGGTACAAGGTAAGAACTATACCAACTTCAGTAAAGGGAATGGGATACATATTTCATGAGATCCAGGCATGGGCAGCTGGAGCAGGGCTCTGGCATGGGCCCACATCTCACCCTCAGAGTGGCAGGGCAGCTTCCCTGGAGAGGGGAAATGTCCTTTCTATTACTCTGATGATGGTTCAGACCTTCCACTTTAATAGCATAGTTCACTAAATAGAGTGTGAACCAATCTGGTGCCCCTATAACATGTGCCCCATACATTCACAGCCTGAGAGGAAGCAGACAGGAAGAGGGTCAGTCAGAGGCAGGCAGGACTCCCTGAGGTTTCCTTCCTTTTCTCTGTTCAGCCTTGCTTGACCTTTACTCAAATGCTTGGACAGCTGCCCATGTTAGTCTCTCTGGGCTGTTGGCACCAGTCTCTGCCCAGGCTTCCAGGGCACTACTGAATCTCCCCAGAAACTCCTGCCCTAAGCATAGAAACCTTCATTCATTAATTCAACAATATTCACTGAGGCCCTACTGGGTAGAGCACATTGAACATATGTTCTTGATGTGAGAGGTCCCCTGAGTATCCTCAAGACTGAAATGGGGTTTTTCAAAAGGGCTTTTCTGATATTCTGGTGAAGTAAGTCAACACAGAGCAGGCATCCAGCATTCAAACTTGTTGAATCACAAAGTATAAACCTGAAATTTTTCTAATGTGGGCTTAGAAGCTGGCCTAGCTTCCTGGCTATTTAGACCCTTCCATCTACTTCCTACCTTGTTTGGGGCTCAGCTGCCTTGACCGTAGACCCTTAGTCCTTCCCCAGACTCAGCTAAACCCAGATTTTCCATCGCCTGCAGAGTTGCTGTCCCTCCCAACTCCTCCCAGTGAATTAACCTTGTAGACAACAAGTACACTGCATTTTCAAGACTCCACCAAATTCTCCAAGCTCAAGATATTTGAGTTAGTTATGGCAGCTACAGAGATTTCTAGGACCATCAAGATTTTGAGCAAAGAAAATGCCTTTGGAGCTTAGCTTTGCAAAAAGAAGGTCCTTTGTCAGTTGGCACACTCCTGTATGATGTTCACTTCATTGCAGTAAGCATTCACAGAAGGCCTGTGATGTGCCCAGCATTGTGGCCAGAAAGATAAAAAAATGAGATAATCCCTGCCCTCAGGGATCTTACAGTTTATTGTATGAAAACATCACATGCACAGATCAGTAAATATAAGGTAATTTCAGAAGAGGTAGAGCATCAGCACTGGGGAGATCAGGAATGGCCTCTTATAAGGAGGTGTTTGGACTCAGCCTCGAATAGGGCTAGAAATTCCAAAAGGAAAGCCCAGAGAGATAGCATCCTGGTTATGGGAGACAACCTCTGTAAAGGCACAGTGGTGTGAGACAGAGAACAGAAAGTGGACCAGGTTGACTAGAAGTGTGTCTGAGGGAGAAATGACACAAAATCATCTGAAAAGGATCTGTTAGGATCCTTTCATACAAGAGGCAATAGGGAGCTACTGAATCTTCTTGATCGAGGGCAATGGTCGGAGCTGTGCTTTAAGACTATCAATATGGCAGTTATATGGAGGAGAGATGGGAGAGGGGAGAGATTTGAGGCAAGGGAACTAGTTATGAAGCTGTTGTAATAAGCCAGACAAAGGAAATTCAGACTGGGCTCAAGGGACTATTGGTGTAGGAGATAATAGGGGAACAGGTGCAAGAAGTACTAAGGAAGAAGAATCAACAAGACTTGGCAGCTGACAACATGTAGGAGACAAATGTGGGAAAGGAAAGAATTGGGTAGGACTCTGGAGTCTTGAATTTGGGTCTGTGGAATGACGGCCGTGCCTCGGCAGAAATAGGGCTGTTTAAAAGAGGGGTAGTTGGGGAAAAGATGATCTCTGCCCATGGCACAACTAGCTGATCATACAGCTGGTCATAGGGGGCTGCAGTTTAGGCAAGATGACTGGATATGCTGCACCTGTGGTTTCACTAGTAGGGGGAATGTGTAGGTGAGGCAACCCTCTCTACAAAGTCAGATGGGCACTTTCTCTACGACCTAGCATCATTAGAGAATTACCTAGAATACCAAGCAGCAAATGACTTACCTGTTGTCACACATTATACCACACAATGTCTCGAAGTAAATAGTATTAATACTCATTTCAGTGGGTAATTGGTGTGTAATTTGTTGCTTAAGAAAAGCTAAATACCCCATATTTGATAGCTGAGGCTAGTGCATGATGTCAAGGGTGGGGGGCAGTGAGTGAGGGGTTTAGCTGTTTAAAAAAACCAACACTGAGGAGCATTTTTCTGTGCTGTAGTTCATGGCATGTGAAGTTAGTGGATGAGAACATAGAGCTAATGATGCCAAAGGCATGGATTCTACATCCCTACGGGGCAGTGGTTTTTACCTTATTCCGTGGCCCAAGGTCTGCACTGCCAATTTATGTCAATCTCTGAAGTGTGTGCCCTTGGTCAGAGGGCTGACTGTATGGGCAAGTATGGTTGGCTCAATGCTTCATCATCCTTTAGGGAGAGCTGAGGGTGTGTGGCCTGCATGTACCTCCTTCACAGACAAAGGAGATCACTTTATTAAATTCCTTTTCATCTTTGGCCATCTGTTTCCTGCTAAATGAAATCTGGATGTAGCTGGCCTGCTTCTTATTAGTTTCTATTTCAGTCTGGTTGGCCACAGTTGGAAGGAGACACAGCCCAGGTTGGTGCCGAGTCTCTAATCCACACTCCAGGGGCTGTAGATAACTACTCTATCTGAGGCTGAGTAATTGGTTTTGCAGACAACCAACTCCTTCTCAAACTGGCCCCACTCTCACTTTTCTATCCCTTTGGAAGACAGCATCTCCATTTCCTTTCATTCTAAGTTTGTTTCTTTCCAGCCTCTCTTCTGGAAAGGCAGAAAGACTTCCAAAGTATGACTTGCCACTGCAAGCCTCCTTCAAGGGTTGATGCTGCTCAAGACCCGACAGGCAGTGACAGGCTCGATAGCCATCTCACAGTATATAGCACTGTCCAGAGATGCTGTCCCTGGCTTGGAACATGTCCACCTTACCCAATAGACTGCTTCTAGGTCACTGTTTGTAATGAAAGCCCATATATTTTAGCCAATCATTCCACACTTCTGGAGTTCCTTCAGAATGTGAAAATGAATGTGGTTAGTCCCCATGACATCATGTGATCTCTGTCAATCCTAGCATGCCCTGTACATTTGGTTCAGACATGGCAACTAGGCAACATAATGGATAAAATTCTGGGTTCAAATCATGACTGACATTTATAAGCTATGTGACCCTAAGCAAGCCATTTAAGCCCTCTTAGCCTCAGTTTCTTCATCTGCACAATGGAAATAATAACAGCACCCACCTCAAGAATTGTTGTAAGGACTAAATAAGATTTGATATAGATAAAGATAAGTCTCAAGCCTCAAAGTGTTATGTAGATGTAAATCAGTCAGTCAACAAACATTTACTGGGCTCTTGTTATGTGCCAAGCACTGTGTTAAGTGCTAGCAATACAAAAAATGGCAAATACCATGGTCCCTGTCCTTAAGGGTCTCACATGCTGCTGTTAATCATGATTATTGTTGACACATCTGAGCTGTTGACTTCAAAAGCAACATTGGAATAGAACATTCCTTAATGTCCTCCACCACTAAAGCCAAAAATCCATTGTCTTGCTATGAAGTGGTCTGAGGGCTCTTATTCCAGTCCAGGAACATACAAAACCTGCCAGTTCTCAAGACCCAGGTTCCTGTCTGAGTTCCTGTAGTTAGGAAATCCTTGATGATGAGCGGGACAATCTTAGGCATGATGTCTCAAACTTCTCTTCCTCTCTTTGATTTCTGTTTGCCATATCAGCCCCAAAAGACCTCCCCCCAGCAGCCAATCAGGGGCTTCCAAGCTCCCTGGGGCAGCCTGCCAATAATACCATCCATGATGAGGTTCATTCATTTAAAGTCTCCTCTTTGAGGTAACTTGAGTGAGTAAGTGAATGGATTGGATGAATGAATGAATGAATGAGTAAGGAAATGAATGAAAAGATATGTTGTGAGGGCTTAGTATGTGCCAAGCAACATGCTTTCTCAGCTATTCTCCATACTGAAAACCTGGCCAGCCACTGCTATGGGCATAATCTCTGGAAGAAGGATGGTTTCTGCCAAATCAGCCTTTTTGTCTCGGCACTAATAAGCCTAGCAAAGTTGACCAAACCTTGCCTCCAGTTCATTGGGACTATTTACAATTGTTTTAGGGAAACATCGGCATCTTCAGACTGTAGTCAGATTTCTATTTTCCTTACATCTTTTCATACTCTACCCTCCCTGTCTCCTATTGATGAATGCAGGAGTGTTCCCTGCTCCTCTCCTTTTCTTGCCTGTTGTGTTCATGCTCACACTTCTGTGGGTCACTGTTTATACTGAGAGGCAGCAGAGTCCATGGTTAAGATATAGGACTTGAAGTCAAGATGACTTGAAATTCAAATCCTACCTTAGATACTTATTAGATGTGTGACCCTGGACACATCACAGAATCTCTCTGTGCCTCAGTTTCCTCTTTGGACTTGTTGACCACAAAGGTCCCTTCCAGCAATAAATTGAAATGATCCAAAATCCTATAATGTGATGTCTGCATCAGTGTAGATCACAGCCCATCCACCCATACTTGTGTTGTGCATCATTTGTCCATACGCTCCATCCCCTACATCCGGATGGGTTAAATGGTTTTTATGTATGACCATGACTATAAGAGTAGATGGTAAAGTCACTGAGGGAAGAGACCAGCTTTATCTCCTTTTCCCAAAACACTTGGTTTTTTGCACAAATACCTTATGCACAGTAAGTATTTAATGAATATAAACTAAATAAAATTGAAATTTGCTAGATGGTTCTTAGGCAGAATTTTCCTAGGATTTTTACTGTTCTTCTTCTCTCATTGACATATCACATCTTCAACTGATAAAATTGATTTTAATAATCAGATTGAAACATTCCAGTTGTCACAAACACACACACACACACACACACACACACATCATGAGTTCCCAGGGAGCCCTTATCATGGAATTTCTGAAAACTAGATCCTCGTGAGATGGCTCCTGAGAGCATATGGCAGGTGCTGTAAATCTCTTCATTATTTATGAGGAAATCAGGGCTGCTTTCCACAAGATGGAGAGGAGTGGCTTTCCTACTATGCCTTCTGTAAGCCTTAGCACACAATTTGTTTTTGGTGGCACCAAATGAGACTGGGATATGTTATATGAAGACATCTCAAAAGGGATAGAGTAGGGACCCCTCTAAAGCCTGTCTGAATTTGGTCTGCAAGCCTCCTGTGGGTCCTGGTGGCAATATCTGCATTCATTTCATGTTTAGCAGGAGGGGCCCCACTTTGGCAACTCATCTGTCAACTCTGGTTTTGTCCAATAACAAAGGGGAAAAAATGTCTAATTTATTTGTTGTGACCATCTGGTCTCAATTGCACATTTAAAATTAATGTAATTGTAATGGACTCTTTCTGGACCTTGCTTCCCCAGGAGAAGAGGTTGACAGACAGCTGTGCAGAGATGCCATCTTTCCAATCCCTGTGGCCTGTGAAGTGCCATGCCCCAAGGACTGTGTGCTCAGCACGTGGTCAGGGTGGTCCTCCTGCTCGCATACTTGTTCTGGCAAAACAACTGATGGGAAACAGATGCGTGCCCGCTCTATTCTGGCCTATGCAGGGGAGGAAGGTAAGGCCATCAGGGAGCCAAGAGAATCTCTGGCTCAATTAATCGGCTTTGTGTGTGACAAGGGAAGTCACCCCTCTCCAAGCACAGGCTCGGGGAAGGCTTGGCATGCAATGAGGCACTAGGGAATCTGTCTTGGCTTTCTCCCTTTAATCAGAATGAGCCTTGTTTTCTAAGGGACTCTTTTTTAAGATATCAGTATCATCACAGCTCTCATTTTTTACCCTCAAAGTGACTCAAGTTCATCATTCTCCACAGCATCAAGCATAAGACAAAGTCTGAAAGGAAATCAGTCCCTGAATATTACAAATTAGAACTTCCTCTGGCTTCCTTCCTTTCCAGGAATCATTTATTTCCCTTGAATTGGGGCAAAGGGGGAGGGAGCTGTAGGAAGCAAGACCTTTGATTTCATGGGGAACTCCAGTCATGGAAACATCCATGATGATACAGATCATCAATTCCTTTATAACACAGGTTTAGGAGGTGGCCTGGGGCACTGAGAATCAGAAATTTGACAATAATCACACAACTAGAATATATCAGGGGGCAGCACTTGAACTCGGGTCTTTCTGACTAGCACTGTATGCCCTGTGTCACTTGGCTATCTCAGCAGACAAAATGTTGGGCCTAAAGTCAGGAAGACCTCAGTTCCAATCCAGTCTCAGATACTTGTTAGCTGTGTGACCCTGGGTAAGTCACTTAACCTCTTTCAGTCTCGGTTTCCTCATATTTGTAAAGATCATATTTGTAAAGCACTTTGCAAACCCTAAGTAGCTATATAAATGCTAACTGTAGCATATAAGTTCTTTGAAATGATCCTCATTTATTTTCCTCTTGTTTGTTTGGTTGGTTTTTTCCTGTTCATTTAGACCAGCAGTTCTCAAAGTCTGGTTCAGGGATCTTTATCCTTTCAGAGGGTCTGTGAGGTCAAAACTATTATCATAACAACATTAAGATGTTTTAATTTCTAATATGCTAAATAGTGATAGGTATAACCCACATAAACAAAGTCTCCATAGTAATTTTTAAGAGTGTAAAGGAGTCCTAAGGCCAAAGAGCTTGAGAAGCCCTAATTTAGACTCTCCAAACTGATCAGTAAAATAGTGGGCATTTTTTCCAAAGTATGTTGGCACTGAGTGGAAGACACTGTTTTCATTCTCAATTCATAGGTGATATGTCAAATACTCATGCACATGACATCTTAAGTTTTCATTAGGAAAAGGGGAAAGGGAACAAGATTTAATAAGCATGTACTCAGTGCGAGGCTTTGTGTTAACCTTTTTTCAAATATTATCTCCTTTGATCTTGACAATTGCCTCTAAAGTGGCTGTCCAAAATGCTAATTTGTCTCCTACTGGTGATGATGTAGAATACTGTCTTTAATTTTGACATCCAATAAAATGATACAGGAGCAAGCAATACATGCAATCAAACCATGCCTGGTCACATTGAACCATGCCCTTTCAAAGAGCTATGGGTCAACACTGTGGATCACTGTCAAGGCAAATGGCTTAGCCTTTTGTGCAAATGTGGCTGTGATATACCATGATTTCTCCCAAATAATCACTCTGTTATGCTTACACATTGAGGGTGTGTCCTGCACACCTACCTAGAATTTATCTATCTGGGAACACTTTCTATAACAAATATATGAGTACCTTATTCTTTGGAAAACTTGTCTTTCCACATGTAGAATATTTATCCAAAAAGCCATCCACTTCATTAAGGCAAACATGGGATTTATTCCCCCACCCTCTGTAATGGGATTATAAGCAGACACTTTGAAATCCTTATATTGTTCTTAAGAAACTTACAGATATTGTTTCCTTCACTGATACTTTCCCATTTGCCCCAGAAATCAAAATGAATATGAGACTTCAGCTCAGAAACGAAGAGGAAATGTAACCTCCTAGAGGTGACACTCTTACTCCTTCTGGAACTAAAGAGGGCGAAGCTTTGCTCAGATTATGGTCTTATCTTAAGGGCGATCAGCGGCAGCAGGGCTTCATACTTCATGACAATTAGATCTGTTGTCACCTTGCCTCTTGTAAATATAGCAGACATCACAGGCACTGATGCCAGCAGGGCATCATTTTCTAGAGGCATAGCCTCACATCATTGGGTCATGGGAGGTTTTCTTGATATCTGTTTCATATTGCTCACAGATGCCTGTTGGCCGCTTGTTTTGGAAAGGGAGCTTTGGGGAGCTCAGTAATATTTAATAAAGTGTCAGGACAGCATCACAAGCAAACTTTACTGGAAAACTCTTCCTTGAATGCTATAAATCACCAAATGAGGTGATTTCAAAGCATCGCCTGAATAAGAATGGTGCTGTTCCAGTAGTTGGGAGCCATACCCTGGTACCTTCTCTGGGCTGGGTCTGTTGTTCATCTTAATGGCCCATCTGTCAAAGTACAAAGCTCCAGTAATGGTGGCAGGAGACAGAAAGGGCAGCTGGGGCAGTTTCTTTGTTTTGCCTTGGAGTTCCACTTTTTTCATTAGTGGCCAATGATATTTGCCTTGCATGATGCACAAGATTTCTTAAACACTTATATTCTAAAAAAAGTCTTCTGCAGAGCTGACTCTTTTCCTTGACACTCAAGAATATAACCAGCCAGCTAATGTTTATGAGCCCAATGAGTGTGCAAGGCTCAGGGAAACACAGTTTGGGGGTAGAGCTCCACAGGGATGTTGTCCCCCCCTACACTTCAGGAGGAGAGCAGCCACTCCATGTGGTTTGGTGCTGCAAAGCAACAACCGTTACACAACAGATCAAGAGACACAGAAGGGCATATGCCTGGATTCTTGCTAAGGGCCACCATACTATGTATGCACAGTGCTGAGCCTGGAGTCGGAGACCTCAGAGACACTTACTAGCTGTGAGACTCTGGGCACCTTTTCCCACCTCAGTTTCCTTAACTGTAAAATGAGGATGATAATAGCACCTCCCTTCCAGAGTTGTTCTGAGGATCAAATGAGATCAGAATTATAAAGCACTTAGAATAGTGCCAGGCACATAATAAGTGCTATCATAAATATTAGCTATTATTATTTCACATTCATTCTAGACTTGAAAACTAAGATGCACATAACAGCATTGTAAACTTCAAGATCAAAAGTAGCAGAGGCTTGCTGTGCAGACACATCCTTCAGCCTTCCTGTGGAGGGGGTGACCAAGACGATCATTTGCCCTTTCCTCTTCCCTTAGCTTTCTTTTTCCTTCTGTCTCTCTCTTTTCTTTCCTTTCCATTTCTTTCCATTCTTTTTTTTTTGCTGGGTCATTCTTTTTTATTTCCTTTTCTCTTCCTTGCATGTTTCACTCATTCCTTCCTTTTTTCCTTCCTTCCTTTCTTACTCCCTGCTTCTTTCCTTTCTTCCATGTTGTTTCCTTCTTGCTCCTTCCTTCCTTCCTTTAACTCTTTGCCTTCATTGTTCCCGAATACCGTTGATGTGTATGAGGTATGACAAAGTATGATGCCTGATGCTCCTTGGTCCCGTTGGGAGATGCTGCTGTAGTCATTGTGATTCACCTCCTCCTTTGTCTTCGAGTGGCATACCTTTCCACCTTCTTCCTTCACCATATTGAGGCTTCTATAAGATCCATGACAGTGGGTCTTAACCTTCAGGCTACCCCTGTGAAGGTTCCTCAGATCTCTTTGTAATTTGCCCCTTTCACCTCTGTTCCCAGATCTAAAGCCCACGGTATTTACAGTGAGAACAATGCCTCCTATCTGGGCAGGACAGACACCTAGAAAGCCCAGCAAACACCCTCTGGTATTGAAGCAGGGGGGAAATGAGGCCTCATGGGAACTGGCACTGAATTTGGGGTGCCCAGGACCCGCCACTTGCTCTTTGTGTGACCCACCCACCCTTAGTGAACCTCTCTGAGATGACCTGTAAGGTCCCCATTCCTGCCAACTCTTGGTCAATAGTCACATTATCTGCAATTATATGATTCCGTGAATACCTCCTCCCCCATCATTTTACAGATGAGGAAACTGAGAATCAGAGAGGGATTTTGTGGTGTATTGGAAGGAGCACTGAATTGGGAGTCAGAAGACTTGGGTTCAAATGTCAGCTTTGCTGTTCAATGTCTACATGGCCTTAGTGAAGTCATTTCCATTCTGAGTCTGTCCCTTCATCTGCCAGGTGAAGGTCAGACTTCTTCCTCTGCAAGGCCCCATCCATCTCCAAATACTGGGATCCTAAAGGGAGTTGGGGATCAGGGGGCAACCTGGTTCAGGGAGAACTGGGATTGGAACTCTGGAGGACTCTGACCCCCAGGCTTGGGTTGTTTCTGTTCACTGAAGCCACCTCTACTGATCATGGGCAACCATGTCTGTTTCCCACGCATGCTTGCCTGTTTACCTCTCATTGATGATTGTGAAATAGCTGGTGTGCTCTGCTTCTGTCTCTGATGCTTACCAGATGTGGAGCAACTCACTTAATGTCTCTGAGCCTCAGTTTCCTCATCTGTAAAATGGAAACTGTAATACCTACAGTGCCTGCCTCATGGTCCTTGTGGGGCTTGAATGAGATAATGCAGGTCAATGGCCTTGCAAACTTGAAGGCATTTTAAAGATGCCAGCTAGCATTACTCTGTGGGCTTTGAAGGACCATCATTGTTAGTTGCTTTGCTGGATGATGACATATAGGTTTCCTTTGAATTCTGGAAAAATCTTTGCCCTACAATTGGACCTCTAATTGTCGGACTGGTGATGGAGTGCAGCCCTGGTCAGCTCTATGTTTGCTGGACTGGGACACAGGAATCCCTGTTCCTTTCAGCTCTTCTCTTCTTCAAATCTGCAAGTGCTCATCAGCACACACACACACACACATACATACACACATGCATATACATACACATACACATATATAGATGTTTACATATTCATGCATGCACATGTACACATATACATATACATACACATATACACACACATATGCAAACGTGAGCACTAGTGAAGAACTCCCCCTCCTCCACAGGTGAGCCATTCCTTCTAGATCTAGATACCATGGAGAGCTCTTTTCTAAGTTCTTCTGAAGGGTGACCCAGAGAATAGCTGTCATGCAGATTTGCCAAACCTTCCTACTGTTTAAATGTTTAAATACCTCCGCCCCACTTTTTAGGTTTGTGTGAACTGACAAGAGTGCTAGAGAATGACACCATCCTCTACTTGGTGCTTCCCATCAGATCATGGGGGGCCTTCTCTTCATGTGCGTGTTTGAATGTACAAATTATAAGAGCTCACTGTTGTCCTTGGTAACAATAAGAGTCAGGAACAAGAAGCAGAGGAGGAGACATAGTTCAGGTGAAATCTGAAGGAAGGGCAGGCTTCGAACTTGGATTTCCTGGATCATGGGCTTCCTTTTTTACTGATTAAACCTCCATTTATTACCCTGGTATTTGTTTGGACTTAGCAATATTTAAGACTCTGCAGTACTCTGTAAAATAAAAAAATATCAACCCCGGTGCAGCTTTTGCACAGTCGGGTGGATTGTTGTACCGGTCTGCGATGGAAATCTCAAGCAGTATTGATAAAGTTTCCTTTTTCACTAAAAGCATTTGTAGGGAGAAGGGGCAATACCCAGTTATTTGCACATAGGGGATCATGGGCTGGTCCAGTCAGGGATGTTTGAAATGTCATGTTCTATAACTTTGCAAACTCCATTAGAAAGGAGAATGGATTTAGAAACATCATTCCCTGGGTCCAACATCAACTGGAGTTGATTCTCATTTAAACTAATTGGCCATTCAGCACAGGAAGAACAGGGCATCGATTTGTGCAAAGTGGGAAAGGACCTGATGTAATAGCTTCCTCAGCCAGCTGTTAATAATGTTCCCCTCCACCAGATGTGTGTGCTGTCCCAATGCATAGGAAGTGAATGCTGACATGAATGGATACAATCAATTGTCCTTAAGTCAAGAGAGTAGAAAGTTCCTATTTAAAGGGTCTGTTGCTGCTGCTGTATCATTTTTATCAGAGTACCTGGGATGTGTCAAGATTATCCCAAGTACCAAACACTGATACAGGGAGCCAAGGCAACAGCTTACATTCAGGTCATATTTCCTGGTCACAAAACACTTGTGTTATCTCCCTTGATTCACATGACCGTTGTGAGTTGGAAGAGGAGTGGTAGCACCTCCACTGGGACACAAGAATCCCTGTTCCTTTGAGCACTTCTCTCCAAATCTGCAAGTGCTCGTGAGCACACACACACATGCGCGCATGCACACACATATACATACACACCCATATACATACACATATGCATGTATGCACCCATATATACACATTTACATATACATACACACATGTACACATATACATGTACACACACACATATATATATATACATACACACATGCACACACACACACACATATGGAAACATGAGAGCTAGTGAGGAACTCTCCCTCCCCCATAGGTGAGCTTGATTCACATGACCTCAGTGAATGGGAAGGGGAGTGGTGCTTTATGAATGTGGATAATGAGGACCACAGAATCTAATGCACTTCTGCTGAAAGCCATGTATCTCATGAATGATGGAGCTGGGACCCAGGTCCAGCCAGATCTTCCACCTTCAAGGACAGTGGTGTTTCAACTCTATTGTGTTTCTTCTCTTGAAGGGGTAACAAAAGACCTTGCAAAGGGCATCAGCTGCCATCATCCCTAGACCTCTGTTCCCTCATCTGTAAAATCAGAAGATTGGACTAGATCACCTCTGAATTCCTCTCTAGCTCTAAATCTATGGTGCTAAGACTTAGGGGTGATATGGCAATTATCTTCAGGAATCTAGAGGGCCCCCACATGAACCACAGATTACACTAGCTCTACTTAGCATTCTAGGATGGCACCACAAGCAATGAATAAATTAGACTTGTGTTATGGAAAAAATCTCTTAACAGTTAAAGCTTTCAGGGATGGGAGGGAGAGGTCCACAGGGCTCCAGAGGGGGGCTGGTAAGTTTCTCATTCTCAGTGTCTTCAAGGGAAGGCTGGATGCCCACTTCTCAGAGACATTCTTGGTAAACAGATTTTGTTCCGATCCAGAATGGCCCATGTGGCTGCTGACATCCTTCCAATTGGGATGCTGTGGCTGCTGCATGGCTAGCCAGTCATTTATTTGATAAAGATCTCAGAGTTCTGGGGGGCCTGTAAGCCTGCAAAGCTGCCACTGAAAATGCTGCTGTAATCTGGACCACATGAAGGGATGTCTAGTGGCCACTCTCAAAAGAATAAAAGGAATAGTCTTGCCATACACTGCCCTAGGCAGACAATCTCTGGAATATTTTGTTCCTTCCTAGGCACCACATTTTACAGACGAGGAAACTAATGCAAACAAGGGTTAAGTGACTCGCTCAAGGTCACACAGCTAGTAAGTATATGAGGCCAGATTTGAACTCCCTTGTGCCGCCTGGCTGCCCTGTCCTCAAGGACCTTCCATTCTACTGGGGAGGGGAGTGGCGTATCATATGTACCTAAATCAATAAAAATAAATTCTATACAAAGTGATTTTAAAAGTGAGAGAAGGCTAGTAGGGATGGAGGAGGTGATCAGGAAAGCAGTGGCAAGGAATCTGGGGGACTTCTACGCCTGGGTGAAGGCAAGGGGTCAGGGTAGGATGCCACAGATGGAGAAGAGCGGCAGGCTGGCCGCCCTCTTCCTTGCCCTCTGCTGCACTCCTTACAACTCCACCATGCTCTCAGGAATCTCAGCATCAGGAAACTCATCAACCTACCCTTAGGAGCCTCAGTTTCCCCATCGACCTCCCCGGGCTATGGTGAGGATCATGTGAAATAATCTTTGTAAAGTGCTTAGCACAGTGCCTGCCACATAGTAGGTGCAATATCAGTGTGAGCTATTATTATTTTTTGTCTTTGTATCCGGTGCCTAGCACAGAACCTGACATGTATTAAGTGTGGAGTAAATGCTTGTTGTGTTGAGCTGGGCCTGTGATCCTCATTCTAATGTGTGCCTTATCATTCCAGGTGGCACTCCATGCCCGAGCCACAGTGCCCTCCAGGAGACACGCAGCTGCAATGAGCATCCATGCACTGTTTACCACTGGCAAACGGGCCCTTGGGGCCCATGCATTGAGGACAGCTCTGTCTCCTCCTTCAACACTTCTGCAGCTTGGAATGGGGAGGCCACATGCTCTGTCGGCATGCAGACAAGGAAAGTCATCTGTGTCCGAGTCAACGTGGGCCAAGTAGGACCTAAAAAGTAAGGATACCTGCCTGGAATCCAGCAGGAAATGACCCAGGCAGCAGCAGAGACACTGCTGAGACTACCCTGTCTGGGCAAGATGGGTGGGTTGGTGCCAGCCAGGTCTGCTGCCTGCGAGGGGCAGCTGGTCTGAGTGATGGTGATGGATGAGGAACCAAAAGCTCCATATTTCTGGAGCCAGATTCCCAAAATCACAGAAGAGAAACTCCCCTTCCAGCCCCTTCCCAGCCTTTAGAGAAGGGCATCCGTCTTCTGAAGGGCTGCTCTGAAGCACAAGACAGACTTTAGCCATGGCTCCTTTGTGATGATCACAATGTGCTGCTGGGGTTGGGCAGCCATGAGGGCTAGAAGGGAGGTGGCAGCTTCCTGAAATGTCCTTCAGTCCTCCTGGCAAGGAAGCAATATCCAGGATGCTGAGTCCAAGCTCATTACCTCTCCCCAGGGTTAAATGAGTAAGCCATCTCTCAGAGATGAGGGAGACAGACAGACAGAGAGACACAGACAGAGGAGAGAAGAGAGAGACAGACAGACATAGAGAGACACAGACAAAGAGAAGAGAGAGCTAGAGAGTGAGAGAAAGACGGAGACAGAGAGAACTCACTGAGGGAGAGGGTGAACCAGGCATTTGCTGGCAAATGTTTAACAACCAAAAAAAGTTAATTCACACTTTTCAGTTTAATCTGCATCATTAACACTTCCTGCCTCACTTTCTCCAGTCCAGACAATGCACAAATAATAAATCAAGCCCTGACTTGTAGGCTTCTGATTTCCAAGATGTAAATGCTCACGTTCACACTCAAAACTAACAAGAGCGGTCTCCAGCCAAGTCCTGGACAAGCCAAAGTGTGTCTGGGTTTAGGGGTGACTCTGAACCCCTCCCATGACAAAGTGAGCTCATCTGCAGGAGGCGAGGCCTAGACGCACTCAAGCTAAACCAGGGAGGGACAGGGCCCCATTGTCAGGCACTCTTTTTTACTTTCTGACAATTAGATACAAAACCTGATAAAGCTCAAACAGTGAACCTAATCAGTCTTTAAAGGAAATGTCTAAAAATACCCTGTAGGAGATAAACCCTGTTCTGGCTGAATCTCCACCTGCCATTTTGTTCTTAAATTTGAGATCTAAATCTTTATAAATCAAATTCCACTGAGATATTTGAGTCATGGCAAATACATCATGGCAAACTGTATAGTTCCGGGGCTGGCTTTGATATCTTTTAATTGCCAATAATCTCAAATTCGTTCTCCCTGTGGCACAAAAGTCATTTCCTGCTCATAAACTTGGGCTTTCTTGGAATTGCAATGAAAAGGAATTGACTTTGCAGGGAGCTGGGAGCTCAGGAGGCAAAGGGGCCAAAGGCATGGATGCTTCCACACCTCCTCTTCAGCCATAGAGAGGATCTTTAATCTGGAACCGGAAGGGGCTTCAGCTTCCATCTAGGGATACCCCTTCATACTGCAGATGAGGAAACTGAGGACCTAAAAGGTCTCGAGCAATAGCTAATAACAATAAATGGTAATCATAATAATACTAGCTGTCACAGCTCTTCAAAAGATTCAGGACCTCTGAAGGAAGGGCTCCTGGGGGGAAATATTTCCCCTAATCCTAGCAAGAGGCTCTGTGGGGACTTGTGTCCACCCCAGATGAGGAAGGATGTCAAGACCGTGTGATCTCCAGTGGGGTGGACTCAGGTAGAAAGCCGCTTTATGAGCTCATCAGGTAATGGGTCATGTGAAAGCCTGACAGAAATATAGACGATGATGAAAGAAGTAAAGCTGAAATCTTAATGAGTTCACATTTATGTAGTGCCCTGTGGTCTGTAAAGACCACTTTCCTTTGCAGACCCGTTTGTGTAGTAGACGTATTGTTATCATTGTACAAGTTCACACTGCTATTGCATGCTAGATTCAGAATCTGAAGCCAGATCCCCAAGCCCAGCCGTCCCTCCACTAAATACAATCCAAATGACATTCTATGGAATGGCAACAAAATTAGATCTAAGAAGACTCTTGGACTAGAGTCTCACTCCCTCCGACTTTAGCCATCCCAGAGATAAACGTGTTCTGTGCCCCGCATTGGATTTCTCACCAACGCACCTTCCCTCCAGGAACCAAGAACTTTGCAGCACTCTGTAAGGCCATGTGCTCCCAAGTCCTGTTTTTACCTGCCTCCAGGACTACTGCAAACATTTCTAGTCCTCCAGACTTTGGCTTAAAGTAGAAGACAAGAAAATCATGCATGAGTCTGGAGTTGGGAGGAAAGGTGGAGGATTAACCTCCCTCAGGCTATTCAATCAGAGTAATGCTCTGGGGGACCCTCACAATAATCCAGTTTCATATTCATTGTAAATACCCTTTGAACCAAACAGTTTACAGAGGCTTACCCTTAGATTTTTTTATCCAGGCCCCTGGTTGCCTGTATGAATCTGCTAAACCCAATAGATTGTCTTTGCCCTTCAAATTCTGGAGGAAAGGTTGCTTCCATTTGGAAGCAAATACAAAGACTTCAAAAAACAGGGATATTGCCTTCTGAAATGTCATGTGACATGCCCAGAATAATTTTGTACCATCCAGGCACTTGACACAAATGTGCAAGCAGAAACCTTGTTTTAACTCTGCTTGACAAAGCAGCTCAGTGCTGGATGGACAGATCAATGGTATTGGACTCTCTGCCCTCCCGATAACAGACTTCATGCCTCTCCTCTCTCTTCTGGCTAATTTGACCTTGACTAAAATGGGGGAAGGGGCAGGGGATCAATTTCTGGATTTAAGTTGAAGCTACTAAATACAAAGAGCATAAAAGAGAAAAAAGAGGCATGTTGATGAAGCTGCTCCCCTCTCTGGAGGAGCCCAGAGTTGGGTTAATTATGATTTCCCAGACCCAGGATCCTGAGAGGTGTGTCCTCAGCATACTGTGGGGTTAGGGGTGTTCTCTCCACAAGAGGATGGCTCTGGGCACTCAGTGATCCTTTCAGTCCAACAGGGATTCATGGAGCCACCTGCCCTGGGCACTGAGCAGGGCAATGGGACTCAAGAGCAGAAAGGCAATGGACCCTACATTCAGGGAATACACATTCTGCCGGGGGGAGCAGCATGTACCCAGGCAGGGAAATACAAAGTCATCTCAAGGAAGGATGAAGCACTGGGAAGGTCAGAAAAGGCATCTTGAGGAGGGAGTCCTTGAGCAGATGGCAGGAAGTAGAGACAAGGAAGGAGATCATCCCATATGGAAGGGTCTGTGCAAAAGCACAGGGACAGCTGCATGAAGTGCTGGGGCTGGAGTCAGGAAGACTCACCTGGGTTCAAATCTCACCTCAGACACTTACCAACTGTGTGACTCTGGGCAAGTCACTTCACTCTGTTGGCCTCAGTTTCCTCATCTGTAAAAAGAGCTGGAGAAGGAAATGGTTAACTACTCCAGTGGCTCTGCTAAGAAAGTCCCAGATGGGGTCAGGAAGAGTGAGACGTGACTGAAATAACTGAATAATAACAAACACATAGATGGGAGGTGGAATGTCCTATTGAGGGAACAGGGAGTCAGTCCATTTGGCCAGAGCATGGGCAGTTGGCGGGGGGGGGGGGGTAAGATGAATTCTAAAGACTGAAAAGAGAGACTGGAGCCAGATCATAAAAGGGCTTTAAAAGGCTCATGGAAGAATATGTATTTCACCCTAGAGACAACAGGAAGTCGCTGAAGAAGCTTCTTGAACAGGGGAGTGGCATGACCAGACCAGTGCTTTAGGAAAACTTAATGAAAACTGCATTTATGAGTTTCTGTATTAGAAAAAAATTGCAAATCTGTGTCCCTGTAGATTCCTAGGAACTTTTATCAAGGTTAAAGCTTACAGAAAACATGATTCCCCAGGGTTTTTCTGGTCTATATATCAGTAAAAGCACCCCAGAAAGAATGGGATCTGAGAATAAGCCCTACTTAAATGGGGTATAATTCTCTATTTTCAATGGAATAAGTGGACCTCTTGTGTTTCCTGTTTCTAAGCCTTATTTCAGCAGCCAAGTGGGCCTCCTTAGAGATTTATGGTCTCAGTGGTAATAGAAAAGATTAACTTCCACGATCCTTATCTGATTCCATTTTGTACTCATGCCCTTGAATGGGCATGGCAATTAGAATAAATTCAAGCTTATCCTTGACTTAAGATGGGAGCTTAAAAACATCTCAAGACCCATAAAATGGTCACATTGGTTCCAAAAGTTTCCATCTCATTCTCCAGCATGCAAGAAACACACATGACCTCCTTTAAGGTGGCTTGAAAGTTGGGAATTGCGGGTAATTGTTAGTTTCATGCAGTGTTTCACAGCCTGACTCCATTTCTCTTAAGACATTTGCTGGCCTGTGCTAAGTGATTTAAGGGAAGATCAACTCCACTCTAGCAGGCCACCTGATTAGGGGAAATCTGAGAGTCTCATGCACAGCAAATGGCAGAGCAACTTCCCCATCATACAGCTGGTTCACTAGCTCCTGCCAGGCAAGATTAGAACCCAGAACTCTTTAGATTTCTCCACCCATCCTCTTTCTACCGCCCCAAACCTCCACATACCTCTCATGCTGGGGCCCTGATTCCTACGTGTACATGCCAAGTGGACACCATGTTGCTATCTCCAAAGCCTCAGTGGTCATAAATGTGATCACAACATCAGAGGTGGGAAAGAAGTGGATTGGCATGGCTAGTCGATGGTCATGTGCAACCAAACAATAACAATGGCATGAGCATGATGGCAGTGCGGTGTAGAAGGAAGCCGCCATGGAGTGATGGAAAGAGGGGAAAGGGTTTGGTGTCAGTGGACCTGGTCTGAATCTTTCACTTGCTGCTCACTGCCCATGTGGCCTCAGGCAGGGCACTTCCTTCTCCCGGTGGAGCTTGATTTCCTCATCTGTAACATGAGGGCTTTGTACTATTGAGCCGACAACGTTCCTACCGGCTCTAGAGCCTGTGATCCCATCCATGTTGACAGTCTAGACTGGGGCCTTTTCAGAAGCTCTCCTTTCATTGTAGGAGTCTCATGGGAAGGAGGGGTATTCTTGATCTGAGTATGTTTAAAAGCTAGAACCCCAATGTTCTTAAAAGATCAAAGGAAGCAGCATATGTAGAGCCCTTCGCAAACTCTAAAGATCTAGAAAGGCAAGATGCTGATACAATCCTTAAGGAACTGATGGCCAGATAGTATCATTATTACTGAGATTATCTAAGCTCTGACCTTTGTCCTTCTATCCCTAGATGTCCTGAGAACCTTCGACCTGAAACGGTGAGGCCATGTCTGCTTCCTTGTAGAAGGGACTGCATCGTAACCCCGTATAGTGACTGGACACCGTGCCCCTCCACCTGCAAAGAAGGTATCAGTGGGAAGGGGCTGATGGAGAAGGGGCTCTGGGTTGGATTCATGGGCTTTCCCCTCCCCACAGCAGACTCCAGAAGAGTTCCGGCTGTAGGAGGGTAAGAATGCAAAAGGGTGTCTTCCAGAGAAGGACAAAAGTCTGGACTTCTAAAGTAAGAGCCCAGATATACAACACCATGTGGTGACTTGTTTCTGTGTTTGTTTAAGGGGTGTGAATCAAAATGGAGATGTCACAGATATAATTATGGTAGATTTGTTGTTCAGTGAGAGATGACTCAAAGGGGCAAATGTTGTCTTCCATATTTGTCCCTGGAATCAATGCTGGGGACCCAAGGAGGAGGAGGAAAGCTTGTTCTTCTGGGTGATGTGTCAGATGGAGGGTGGACTTTGAGTCAGGAAGACAGGTTCAAATTTTGCCTTCCTAACTTACTAATTCTGTGACCTTTCCCAAGCCACTTACTCTCCCCTCAGTCTTGGTTTCTTCATCTATAAAATGGGTATGATAACATCCATCTCACAGATTGTTGTGAGGATAAAGTGAAACATTATATTACCAGGCTTTAGAAACATTAAAATGGCAACAATTATTTCTCAACTTCCAACCAGCCTTAAAGAAAGATATGGTGCTGTGTGACCCTGGGCAAGTCACTTAACCCCAATTGCCTCACAAAAAAAAAAAAGATGTGGTGCTAGGGAGAACTGGACAGGAGGCTGAGAATTTTATTGTGTTTATCATCGTCCTTCTACATATTAAGAAAACTGCCCCCATTACCAGTACAGTAGCCTATCCAATATCCTCACCTTCTTTGATGTCTCTGCCATGTTTGGCACTCAGGACACACACACACACACACACACACACACACACACACACATACACACCCACTCACACATACACATACACCCACACACACCCACTCACACATACATACACATTCACACACACTCTCTCTCACACACACACTCACTCTCACACACACACACCCACTCACACATACATACACATTCACACACACTCTCTCTCTCACACACACACTCACTCTCACACACACACACACACACACACACACACACACACACATCCTTTGCACTTTCTCCCCTTTGCTTCCTGTGACATGCACATTGAGAGTTGCACCTCTCTGGCTGTGCTTCTGTCTCTTCTTTCTGCGTCCTCTTCGTCTTCCTCTCCCTGAGACGTAGGTATCCCCCTGAGTGTTGCCATAGCTATCTCCTCCTCTTTCCCCCAACCTTCCTTGGTGTTGTCATCTATTCCCAGGACTTCTGTCATCCTGTGAATGCAGGAGGCTCCCAAATCACATCACCGACTCCTAGCCCAAGCTGCTGGGCAGAGCTGTGGGCCCTAGTGGAGAGTAGAACCAGCCCAGTTATTGAAAGGCCCCGGGCCCCGCGAAGCCAAAGCTTTGGGGAACAGCGACACAGAACAATTCCTTCCAAAGGAGTGTGGCTCTATGAAGATGGCCAAGGAGAAAACAGCTGGACGGGGGCATGGACACTGCCTTTGGATTCAGAAGACCTGGTTCTAGTGCCTGTGTGACCCTGGGCAAAGCTGTTCTTCCAGGCCCCTCCTCTCTAATTTTTCTCTGAGCCTTCAGTGGCTTGACTCTGAAGCTGCAGAAAAAGCTGAATGATTCATCCTCTGTGGTCGCAGGCCTCAGTTTCCTCCTTTGTAAAATCAAAGAGCTGGGCTGGATTATTTCTGAGGTCCTGTCCCCCTTGGGCATGATTCTTTGAGGAACTGGGAGGGAAGGCAGGATTGGCTTCAATCCCTGTTAGCCCTTTCCCCAAAAGTATCTGTTTGCTGTAAAAGGTGACACTCCTTCTCACTCCCCAGGAGCCAGGCTCATTTCAGGACCTGCCAAGCTAGAGCTAGAGTTCCCAGTCACAGCAATGGAATAATCTTTGCAGTTAGCTTCAAACATATCCAAAGGCTGTCATACTTAGTAGGAAATCTGTAATATGATGTATATTGGTTATTTGATCCAATCCGGCTTTGTCCAAGAATTTCTCTTTTTGGAACTTTTTTAAACTTTTAAGGACAAATGAAACCTTAACATAGTGAAACTATGCCATTCACCCCAAAAGTCCTAACGTATCTTTTCCTGACCCCCCCCCTTGTGCCCTTAAAACCATTGCAAAGGGTCCCTGTCTTGGTACAGAGCACATATATGATCATTTCAATAGTCCCACAATTTCCCCAGTGAGTGCCTTCTCTTCCCTGGGGCAAAGCACAGCCCCCTCCCCCCTTAGGAAGACGCTCTTTGTGAATTGCTGGGACCAAAAAATATTTCACTCCATAGAGACAGCTTCTGACTATGAGCCTAACTCTCTGCCTCGAATGAGGCTGGTCTTCAGACAGCAAACATGGTCCTTCTCTGGGCACCCACTGAGCCCCTCAACAGCTTGGTGAGAACTCTCAGGTCTTTGGGAGAGCAGCAGGGCCTCCCAGAGCCCAGATCAGTTCCAGGGCACAACAAGGCATGAGAAGAAAACATGAAGGACAGTGGCACAGTGCGAGAGCAAATGCTTTTCCAGATTTCCTTCTTGGCCTTTTTCCTCTCTTTAAACCTTCTCAATGTTCCTTCCTTCTAGCTGAGTTGGTAATGAGCTGTGTGCTAATGCCCCTGGTGATTGGTGATTAGTCACTGTCACTTATTATTACGAAGGCTGAGCTTGTTACATGAGGTACAGATGCCTTCAAATGTCATTTCATCCTTGGTGCTTAATAAAGGCCACTGATAGGAAGTCGTTTGATATTCATTTCAGTTTAACTGGGGGAGGGAGCAAAAGAGAATTGCACCGAGCACCAGCACCCGAAGCAGAAGGAACAGATGAAGAATTCTGAGGGACACGCACACCTAAGGACTGAGGCCTGGCCTCGTGAAGTTGGTGCGGGCCCCAAAGTCCAGGAGCCAGCCCCGCCATTCACTTTCTGTGTGACCCTGGACCAGTCACCTTCCTTGTCTGAGCCGCAGTTTGCTCAACTGTGAAATGGAGAATTTGGAGCAGAATAACTTCTAAGGTTCCCTCTGGCTATGGAATTCTAACACTAGGAAAATCATGATGACAGCTACAATTTATAGAGCACTTAAGGTCTCTGGGGCACAGTACTTAACAGTATTTGTACCTAACAATAAGATGGGGGGGGTGAGCCTTTATAAAGCTCCTGTTGTGGGCCAGGCACTGGATCGAGGTTTGTTTTGGTTTGGTTTTTAGCAAATGTGATCACATCAGATCCTCACAACAACCCTGGGAGGTCAGTGTTCTTATTATCCCCATTTTACAGATGAGAAAACTGGGGCAAATAGAGTTTCAATGACTTGCCCAAGATCACACAGCTGGTAAGTGTCTGAGGCTGGATTTGAACTCAGGCCTTTCTGACTCCAGGTTCAAGACTACAGCTCACCCAGTGGTACCTCCTAGTCTACAAGAAATGTCCTGGTGATTGGCAGCTCATTCTTTTTAATTTCCTTCTTCCGGCATTTCACCCTTATTCTATCCAGTCATCTCTGAGGAAAGCCCTCATCCCAATGAGATGCAGGATCAGGCAGCTCAGTCCAGGGGACACAGGGACAGCCAGAGCTTGAGTCCCCTCCTGACACCACCTGGCTGACCTTGGGGACACCCCTGCTTCCCAGGCCTCAGTGTCCTCATTGACAGGAGGAGAGTTGATCCAGGCAATATTTAAGGCCTATCTCAATTCTGAATCTTTGCCCCTGTGACCAGCAAGGGCCAGAGGTTGAGGACCCCAAGAAGGACTCAGGAGCAGCCTGGCCATGAGCCAATGGGCCATTCCTCTGGTTACCTAAGGTAGGAGTCTGCAGACTAGTGAGGGGGTTGATTGGGTCTGGGGATAATGATAGAAACTGTCATTTTCTTGGGAGCAAGACCCAGTCTTGGCCTAGAGAAAGTTTTCTCATTACTGTGTACAGAGTGTGAATAATTTATGTTCCTGGGAAATTACTTTGAGGGCAACCCACAATTAAAAATGCTAACTGAAATTTGGCATCCTAGGAGAGATAATAGTAGCATAAAATTAATGTGGGGACAAGATTGTTTCTTTCTAATTAGATTTTGCAGGTAATTCTAAATTTGTTAAGCTCTGTCTGGAGTTGTGC
The DNA here is from genome assembly GCF_003287225.1 of Phascolarctos cinereus. Classification (NCBI taxonomy): domain Eukaryota; kingdom Metazoa; phylum Chordata; class Mammalia; order Diprotodontia; family Phascolarctidae; genus Phascolarctos; species Phascolarctos cinereus. The sequence continues at coordinate 4,875,848 of NW_027555514.1, read as the reverse complement.
ACCTATTAAAATGAGGAGCAGGCCTCCTTCTCTTTCAGCCGCTGAGAGAAGAACCATCACATGGGAGCCCACCAGAGAATGGAGAAAAGTAGCTTCTTCTGGGAGCAGCCTCTGTCCCTGGGGAGGGTGTCTCAGGCTCCCAAGATGGGCCTGGGGAAACCTGCAGTAGTAAAGACCTACACTGCACAGGGAGGGTTTTGAAAATCAGACTGTGAGTCCCAGGATGGTGCTCAAAAATCTAGATAAAGTATGTTTTCCAGATAGAAATCCTTCATGCACCTCAATTCTCCCTATGTGGCATCAGAGGAAAAAGCTGCCGCCCTTCTGCACATCCCGTCGTCCTGGAGTTAAGCTTAGATTGGCTGACTGTCTTCTCTGAGGGGCTGGGAGGGGTGTTTGTGGGGCTGTCTGCTCTGTCCCTCCAAACACCTGCAGCCCAGCAGAGCTTTATTCGAAAGAGGAGAGGAGATGTTTATGAGCACTAGTAACGGCATGGACCTGGAGAGACATTTCTCGCTCACTGGGTACAAGTCAACCAAATGATTTCTGTAGATCAAGACTATCATTCTAAAGAGAACCATCTGGAAAATGTAGACAGTCGGGAAGACCTGGGCTCAAGGCCAGCCGGCCTCCATCTCTCATCAGACAGAGGCAAAGATCCAGGTTCAGGTCCTGCCTCAGGCACCTACCGACTGTGGGTCCCAGGCCAGCATCAGCCTCTCAGGAGCCCAGCTGCTCCCCTGGGCTTGGAGCAGCACAGCAGAGGCAGCCAATGTGCTTGGGGGTGTTCAGTCCCCCGGAGCCCCCCATGCTGTGGAATCAGCGGTTTGCTCCAGCCAATGACACAAAATGACACAAGAACATCCCTGTGAGGAGGATAGAATTGGATGTCTCCTGTCTCCTGCCAGGTGGGCCTTCCAGCCCGAGCAGCAGAGAGAGAGGAGAGGGGAGTCATGCCCACAGCCAGAGCAGGGCTGTGAGGGAGCATGGGGTGGGGGGAGACAAAGAGAGAGAGACAGAGAGAGAGACAGACACAGAGAGAGACAGAGAGACAGAGAGAGACCAGGACAGAGACTCAGAGAGAGAGACAGAGATGGAGAGAGGCAGAGAGAAAGAAAGAAAGAAGAAAGAAAGAAAGAAAGAAAGAAAGAAAGAAGAAAGAAAGAAAGAAAGAAAGAAAGAAAGAAAGAAAGAAAGAAAGAGAAAGAAAGAAAGAGGCAGAGAGAGACAGACACAGAGAGAGACAGAGAGAGAAAGACAGAGAGAGAGAAAGAGGAAGGAGAGAGAGAGAGAGAGACAGAGAGAGAGAGAGAGAGAGCTAAGAAAGCATGAGGCCACTTGTCACTTCAGGCTTGTCCATGCCCTGGATCAGGTTCCTGGCATAATTAATAACAACAATAACATTTACTTAGCACATTGAGATTTGCAAAGTATTTTACATGAATAATCTCAAGACACCTCTGGATGGTGGGTCCTGTTATTATCCCCACTTTACAGATGAGGACACTGAGGCTGAGAGAGCTAAGTAACTTCCCCAGGGTCAGTCATCTAGCAGACTGTGAGGCAGGATCTGAGTCAGCTCTTCCGCACTCCACGAGTCTAGCTGCTGACCCCCTACATTCTTCCACATGGAATCTTTGCTCTCTGGCTGCAGAGAAGCAGAGATTGTAGCATGCCCTCTGTACACCAAGCACTGTGGCTGATCTGATAGTGAGCCCCCTCCAAGGGATGAGTCACAGCCTCATGCAGGTGTCCAGCCCCAGACAGTGGACAGTGGGAAGCTCTCTCCTTGGCCTTGACCAGCTGTGACCTGCTTCCCTGCGATCACTCTGTGTGGTTGGTGCCGAGTGAAGGGGGGACACGTTATGTTCCTCATTCCAAGAATCACGTTGAGGGACAGATAAAGAGCCAAGACATAAACAGATGAGACAACTAGAGGACAGCTCTGGGATAAGGGTGGAATGGTGGGAATGGCACTCAATCTGAAGTCAGAGGCACCAAGCATTGTCCTTGACTAGCCGCGTGATCTTGGACAAGTCACTGCTCCTCCTGGGACACAGTCTGGCAAAAAGAAATGTAGCAGATTTTCTGTAAGATCCCTCCCAGCTCTCAGTCCTAGGAGATCCTAAGCTAGTCCAAAATTCATTCTTCTCTTTCTCCAACAAGCGTTAAGGGAACTGTGAATTCAACGTCAGGAATGAGTCAGTCAAAGACGTCTAGACTCCTCCTTGGCAAGGGGCCTCTGAGCTTTGGATGGAGGCTGAGCTGGACAAGGGCATTCCCCACATCAGGGGAAGCCTTCAGGGCAGAGAATGAGTATTCACCTCAGTCTTCTATGTGCCTGGCACTATGCCAAGGCTTTGACAAATATTATCTTATTTGATCTTCACAAATCCATGTGAGACAGGTGCTATTATTTGACCTTTGAAGAAACTGAGGCAAACAGAAGTTAAATGAATTGCTTATGGTCACACAGCTAGTGAACGTCTGAGGCTGAATTTGAACTCAGGCCTTCCTGACTCCAAGGTCAGTATTCTATCCATTGTGCCATCTAACTGCTCCAATTATAAATTTATTGGTGATAAAAACCACTTAGCTCCAAAAATCCCCTAAGTATCTGCAGCTGCAGAACCATAGTGTTCAATTTCACCACACTCCGCCCTGATCTTTATACCATGACTCAAGGTACTACGATGTGCAGCCTGTTTGCCATCAATGGCAAATGACTAGAATAATTTACTTGGTACGTATTTCAAATTAAGTGAGTCACCAAGAAATAAAATGTCACATTTAAGGCTGGTTTGCAGCCTTGTTATACATGGGGGACTAGGGCTGTGTGTCCCATGTGGCACGTGGGACGATGGGGATCCTCTAGAGAAAGATGCTGCCTTAATGAGATCCACCAGTCACCCCAGAGGGTGAGATGTCCCCAGGAAAGCAACCCTGATGCGAGGGCACAGAGCTGGTTGGTGACTTGGGAGGGGACTTTCCAGCAGGACTTCGCGGGGCTCACTCTTGATCTGAAAGCTCCCAAGGATGAGGCCAATGCTTCCATCTGACACTTAGGCAGAGATCTCTCTCTGCAGTCTGAAGCAGCAGGGTCTATGTGCCCACAAGTGCATGGAGCACCTGAGAGGCATCACAGTGCAGTGGAGAGAGGGAGGGCCAGCCTTGGACTCGGGAAGACCAGGATTCTAATTCCACCTCAGATACGGACTGGCTGTGTGGTCAGAGACAAGTCAGTTAGTCTCCTACTATTCCCAGGCAAATCTCCAAGACTGTGAAACATACCAAAGTTGCTGATTACATTGGTGGAGGGAGATTCTCTGGCATCATAAGCCCAGACACCATCCCACCAAATATATAATATGTATATACACACATATATGTATATATTGAGAGAGGTAAAAATAGAGAAAGAGAGGGAGAAAGAGAGAAAGAGAGGAAAAGAGGGAGAGAGAGAGAGAAAGAGGGAGAGAGAGAGAGAGAGAGAGAGAGAGAGAGAGAGAGAGAGAGAGAGAGAGAGAGAAAGAAAGAAAGAAAGAAAGAAAGAAAGAAAGAAAGAAAGAAAGAAGAAAGAAAGAAAGAAAGAAAGAAAGAAAGAAAGAAAGTCAGAACGAACTGGAGCCCAGAAGACCAAAAAGCATCTCATCCCGCCTTGGGACCTTGGCTACTTTACTTACTCTCTGTGGGTCTGTTTCCTCATCTGTATAATGGGCATTAGAATCAATGATTTCTTCTAAAATACTTTCTGGATCTAAAGCTCAGATCTTCAGTGCGGCGCTCTTAAATCCACAGATGAGGAAAATGAAGTTGGGGAGGAACTCATCCAAGGCCACCTCACTCATGTGGCTGTGCTGGGACCAGAACCCATTCACTGTCTGGCCGTTGGCTTCCTACCCCAGGCTTTGACTCCCCTAATGCTTTAGTGCTGTCTACCTATCTGTGCGTTTCACCCCCTCTGTCACAAATCATTTAAAAACCCCTAATCAAACAAGACCCATCCCAGGACCAGTTCTTGGTTGGCCAAGAGGAAAGGCCATCATGCCCTTCTCTGTCCAGGGCCCTACTCACTCATCCCTCCTGTCTTTGTGGTGAGGACAGGCCCATTCCCTGCCTGTGAGTGAATATACCAGGATGCATGGGCCTCCAGCTTCTGTAAGCAGGAATGCATTCAGAGGCTTCTGGAAATGATAAAGGCATCGCCTCCACTGGCCTCGCCTTCTTCCGGTGCTGGCTTGTCCCTCATTCAGGCATTTTTCCCAAGACAGAAATCCTGATGATTCCCCCCAGGGAGGTTCGAGACATTGACAAAGGCCTAATCATCGGGCTTGTGGCTCGTTGCAGAAATCAGGAGGCTAAAACCATGCCGTCCTTGGACTCTTTTCAGGGGACACCACAGTGAAGAAGCAATCCCGGAACCGGGTTATCATTCAGCTGCCTGCGAATGGAGGCCGAGACTGCCTGGAGGCGATGTATGAGGAAAGGGAATGCGCAGCCCCCCAGGTCTGCCACAGCTTCAGGTGAGGCTGGGAGAGTCACAGAGTTGGTATCTCCCCACCTCCCCAGTCCCCTGGTCCCCTTTTCCCCAGCTTCTCTGCTTTGGACAGCTAGGCCTCCCACCCCCAGCCCAACAACCTCACAAGCAGATGGTCCAATGCCTTGAATTCCCAGATGCCTCAGGCTTTTGGAAAGCTGCCAAGTCTAGCCAGGGACAGTTTGCTAAATGCCTGTTCTGGGCAGAGCACGACCCTCAGCCCTTAACTGGGCCCTGTGCTTAAGGAGCTCAGATGGTCCTGGGAGCTCTAACCTGCTTCCACAGGCATGGGGAGGACTGTGGTGCCAGGGGGCAGAGGATTTATGGAAACCAAAGACTCTGAGAACATTGGGGCAGGGAGAGCTCCCTCATGGCTGGAGGCAATCAGAGAGGGCTTCAAGAAGGAAGGAGCCCCCAAGCAAGCCCTGAAGGAAAAGAATTCTGAGAGACACAAATTGGGGGGTGGATAGGTGGTGCACATGCACGATGGAATGTCAGATCAGAGCAGCCCCAAACAGGAACTGATAAGTGACAGTAAATTAGGACTTGTACAGCGTCTTAGCCCCTTTTTGCTCACCTGAGCCTCAGCACCCTGTGCTTCTTACTCTCACGTCTATACCAATCAGCAAGTGTCTGAGTCGGAATTCAAACTCAGATCTGCCTGATACTAAGTCCAGTGTGTTACCCACAATCCCACCCTGTGCAAGTATAGTTATTGCCACTATGCAGGGAGAAGACCCAGGCCCAGGGGTGCCAGTGGACTTGTGCAGACTGGCAAAGCCAGTTTGTGTTACATCTGGGTCTGCTGCTCCCAGGTCTAGGGCTTTGTCCTTTCCCCCACAGGGCCTCTTCTTTCCCTTATGTGAGAATCACAGAAAACTAGATCAGGCTATGAAAGTCTTGGCCTTCAAGAAGGCTTGAGAAGTCAAACCGTCAGGGTCCCAGTGGAGGATCCCCCTCCTGGCCCAAGAGAACAGTGGCTTCTTATAGATTCCAGAGCTCTCAGCAGCAGAATGACCCTCCCACAGGTCTCAATGGGTCCAGGAAGATGTCTGCCCTGCCCTGCTCAGCTCCACTCTCTCGGGCACCAAGCGAATGCTAGTTGAGATTGCTGAAGCTTTCGGTCGGTGGGGGTCATTCATTAGAGACGTCTAACTTCAAGAGCATTAAGAGGTCAGAAGCAGTCATCACTGCAGGGCTGCCCTGTGGGATGTGCCAAGGCCACCGTGTTGCTCCCCTAGCCAGAGCTGGACTTTAAAACACAGAGTGGAGATGGCCGCTCTTTCATCATCATCTTCTCCTTCCCCAGGCCTTCCAGTGATTCCAGGACTGACTCCTGGTAGCAGGGATTCACAGAATTCTAGAACATAAGAGTCCAAAGCCAGCCTGTAGCCCAGCCCGTATGTGAAAGGAGTGCCCACTAGAACGTGCCAAGGAAGCGTCTATTTGCTGGGTAACAGGCAGGCTTCCACCTCTACTCTTGCTACTTTGAATACCGTCCTCAAGCCCTAAATTACAATCAGAAAAACAGAACCAGCATTAACAGATTGGCCTCTGCTCACGGGGGAACTTAAGGAAGCCTTAAGTCTTGTGGCATGACCACGTGTCCCCATGTCCCCCTCAAGCCCTTAATCAAGCTCGGGACTTCTTTCAGGTGGAAGACTCACAAATGGCGCCGGTGCCAGATGGCGCCTTGGTCGGTGAGGCAGGACAGCCCCGGCACCCATGAGAACTGTGGAGCCGGTCTCCAGGCCAGAGGTAGGAGCCACAGCTTCTGGAGGGAAGCTCCCTGTTGTTCATGCCAGTAATGGGCGGAACAGGCTGGAGGTGGGGAGGGGGGATTGGAGGAAAGAGGGTGAACCCACTAGCTGGGCAGCAGATGGCACTCCATGGTGCCAAGTGCGGGAGGGCAGTAGCTGCCTCCGTCCACAGAGGCTCCTGGGATGGACTGTGGCTGCCTTCACGTCCCCTAGGCATCACACTCCAGCTTCGGAGGGCAGCCTTTGTGCGATGGACAAAGTGGTCAGCTGGGTTCTTGTGTTTTCAGGGCAGCATGTTCATGGATGCTTCTGCTAGGTTGTACCACCTAGAATCCGTCTGCAAATCCATCTAGAATCCTAGACTCCATCTGCAAATGGCTTACCTGCAAAGCCAAGCGCCACCCTTAGCCGCCTCTGTTGGCTCTGCCACATTTTTCCATGGGTTACCCTTTGGCTGGGTGACCGCCTACCACTGCCTCTCCCAGAGTGGATGCAGGTCAGAGGAGCAGGGCAGGAAGTCCTGACTTGGGGGCCAGAGCCTGAGTGCTATGGCCTGGAGCCCGTCATGTGCATGGGTGATCCAGACTGGTTATTTCATCAGTGGGAGGGAAATTTGGGCATGGTCTCCCTCTACCACTGCAGATTGGCAGCGTCTCCATGACTCAGAGTCTTAAACAGCTGCCTGAGCATGTGAAGTAACTTGCTGGGGCCACACAGCCAGCATACATAAGAGATGAGGCTTGAACTCAGCGCTTCTTGACTTCAAGTCAAAAACCTCCGGTACATCTGGCAAGCGAGCCTCTCGGTGGATAAGGTTCAGTCCTTGTATAGGCAGCTAAATAGTACAGTAGATACAGCTCTGGGCTTGGAGTCTGGAAGAGCCAAGTTCAAATCTACCTTCAGACAGTTAGTAACTGTGTGGCCCTGGACAAGTCACTTAACTGTTCTGTGCCTCAGTTTTCTCATGTGTAAAATATGGAGAGTCAGTCTCTCCCTCCTAGGGTGTTCTGAGCACTAAATGAGATAATCTGTACAATGCGGTGAGCACAGCACCTGGTGTTCAGTTGTTTTTCCATCATGTGCCACTCTGTGACCCCATTTGGGATTTTCTTAGCAAAGATTCTTGAATGGTTTGCCATTTTCTTCTCCAGCTCATTTTACAGATGAGGAACTGAGATAAAATGACTTGCCCAGGGTCGTAAGTGTCTGAGGTCACATTTGAACTCAGGTCCTCCTGTCTCCAGGCTTGGCATCTCTACTTGCTGTGCCATCCAGCCACCTAGCAAGTGCTTAATGAAGGCTCCAGTTTAAAGGTTGCCTTTGCTGACACCTGCTGTTTGCAGCTAGGACTGGTCCTAGAATCCTGCTAACTCCTGGCTCATGCTATACAGTACCTCACTCTTGCAGCCTTGATGCCCTCTGGCCATATGAGTAGTTGTGGGCACCTGTGCTCCAGGACCTCAGGTTGTATGGTCTCCCCTTTACTTATGGGTCCCTGCCATCAGTGCCTGACAAGGAGCTCCCTCCACCCATGCCCCAATGCCCAAAGTCACCAAAAGTTGACTCTGGTTTCCCCAAGTCCCCTCAGACACCCGATGTAGACACACCTGCTATGTGCCCCAACATGGCGACAGGCACAAATGAGCAGTTTGGTCCACGCCATGGCCCCCATCGCCCCAGCCCATCTGCAGGGTATTTGAGGCAATATCATGGATGGCAAATGGGGAAGCTGCCTTGTGTGCTGCTGCTAGACTTGGACTAGCAGCCTAGTGGCCCAGAGAATAAATCCTTCTCCCTTGGCACCTAACTCCCCAGCAGGGAGGGCCTTGGGCGTGGAGGAGAACAAGGCTCGGTGAGCTGCAGACATCCCGGGGGTGTTGCTTTCTCTCGAGGCTTCCTAAGAAGCCGCTAAAGCAGCATCCTCCCTACCAATGACTTCTTCCTCAGTCCCCACTAGTTCCTCTTACAAGCACAACTGGATTTATCTTCTGCTGAGCATCAGCAGCCATCACAGTGCTGCTCAGAACTCAGGCAGAGAAAGAGAATTAGAAGTCTCACTCTTCTCTTCAGGGGCTGCCCTGAGAGCGGCAGAGATCCCAGGAAGAAGGCAGCAGAGACCCCCTTTGTAGCACTGTGCTCAGTTCTGGGCACCGTGGTTTTCATGATGATACTGTCAAATCAGATAATGTCCAAAAAGAGTGAGCAAAGAGTAGGTCTATGTCAGGACCAGTCAAAGGAATCGTATTTTTGTTTCACCTGGAGAAAGGAAGGCTGAGAAGGACAGGAGAGCTGCCTTCCAATATTTGGAGGGCTGTCACGTAGAAGAAGGATGACATTTTTTCATTTGTCCATAGAAAGAACCAGGAGCAACGGGGTGGGGGGAGGGGGTGGCAAAGAGGCCAACTAAGGCTTAATATCAAGAAAACCTTAACGGTAAGAGCCGTCCAAGAGTTGAATGGGCTGCCCTGGAAGGTGGGGGACTTCTCTGCATTGGAGAGTTTCAGCCAAAGGCTTGATAACTGCGTGTCCTGCATGTTAGTGGAGGAAGGCTTTTTAAGGTACAGGTTAGACTACGTGGCCACTGAGTCACTTCCGAATCTAAGATTCTGCATTTCTGGTCCTACCAGCCCATGCCTAACATGCACATGTCGTTTGGTGTGAGGGCAGTCATGGTGGTGTCCATTCATTAAGGTATTGTTCTTGGATAATCCACATGCATCGTGGTGATGTGCAGGAAGTCTAGCAGTGAGCTCTGCATTCACGCATCGAGCTATGAAGCCTCCGACGACCTCCACATCAGTGTCTACATCGCACACATCTTCAACACCAGCATAAAGCACCTGTTGTGTTTTGCTTGGCACATTAACCTATTTCCTGAGAGCCTATATACAGACTGAAACAAAAGTAGTGAGTGCCGACATCTATGGGTATTCAGTTGCAATGGAGCCTGCTGGACAGTTCCAGAGGCCCCAACACTCATCTTGCCTGACCTGTCAAGCCTCTTTACATTTGTTTGGGGCCATTTCTATGCCAAGACTGAATAATGCCACCTTGTGCAGATTTGTTAAAGTGACCAGCAGATTAAGTTGGGTTCTAGAAGCAGAGTGGTAGCTTGGGTAAAGAGCTGGCCTCAGAGTCAGGTAGACCTGGGTTCAAAGCCTGGCCCTAATATGTACATGACCCTGAGGTGGCAATTTAACCTCTTGTGCCCTGGGCAATTCTCCAAGTTCTCCAAGACTAAGCTAAAGGGAAGGTCCCAGTCCTATAAGCAGAGAGAGTCCCTCTGAGTTCTATCAGTCTAATTCCATCATTTTGCAGATGAGAAACTGAGACCCAGAAAAAAGTAAATTGTCCAACATCACACTCACAGGCAGCTAGGTGATGCAGTGGATTGAGTACCAGACCAGGAGTAGGAAGATCTGAGTTCAAATCTGGCCTCACACATTTACTAGTTGTATGACCCTGGACAAGTCACTTAACCATATTTGCCTCAGTTTTCTCATCTGTAAAATGATCTGGAGAAGGAAATGGCAAACCACTCCAGTATCTTTGTCAAGAAAACCCCAAATGGGGCCACAAAGAGTCAGGAACAACTAACAAAACTGGACAATGAAAGGAAACTCCCAATGAGACAATCTAACCTCATATTTGGGGGCAGCTAAGTGGTGTAGTGGATAAAACACTGGGCATGGAATCAGGAAGAATCATCTTCATGAATTCAAATCCGGTCTCAGACACTTACTAGCTGTGTGACCTTGAGAAAGTCACTTAACCTTGTTTGCCTTAGTTCCTCATCTGTAAAATGAGCTGGAGAAGGAAATGGCAAGTCTTCCAGTATCTCTGCCAAGAAAATTCCAAATGGGATCATGAAGAGTCAGACACAACTGAAATGACCTAACAATGACAACATCTACAGGAGAGTGGAAAAGCCCAGAATTGAACTCAGGTGCTCTGATGGTAAATCTCACATTTTTCCAGTGAATTCCACATTTTCCATTTTACTGCTTCATGATTTCATTGATGTGACCCTCCTCCTCTGCCTAGGAAATAGATAGATGACCTTTGAGATGTCCTTTGGTTTACAAGTTCATGCCCTGGTGGCCAATATGTGTGGGGGGAGACCCTCCCTATTTAAGTAGGCTGTTCCTCAGGCTGGGAACTAAAAACAGTTAGCAAAAGAAAAAAAAACAAGCAACACAGAAGACTCCTGAGACAGAAGAGCTCTCTCCTATATGAAAAGATCAGAGAATGTATCAAAGGGATTATGACTCTTTGTCTGGGCTTTTAATAATGTATAGTACTGTGTTTGGATGGGCATAAAGGAAGAAAAAGGGAAATTGCAGGTAGAGAAAGCGGTCCCAACCAAGGGATGGAAGACACATGGCAGGTATGTTGAGGGAACCACTTTGCCTAGAGCAGAGAGCTATGTGAGAGAAGGAAGGAAAGGTAGGGGAGAGCCAAACAGGGAAGGGCTAATGAAATCTAATGGAGACTTTTTAGGAACAGTAACACAATGAAAGACGGGCATTATGAAGTTTGCTCCACTGGGGATATGAAGAAGGGTTTATAAGGGTGGGCCAGAGGCCAGGTAAAAAGCTGTCAGAGTAATCCAGGTCTGAGTTAACGAGGGCCTGGATTGGCCTACAGGAAGTGAAAATGGAAATGAAGAGCCAGCTATGGTGAGACCTTGTGAAGAGAAAATTGCACAGCACGTGGTAACGAATTGGATTTTATGGGGCTTGAGGGAGAGAGAAGAAGTAGAGGATTTGGAGAATTCCACATTTTGAATTTGAGTGCCTGGGAGAATAGTAACTAACAGGATTATAGGAGTTCAGTTTAGGGGAAATGGGTTGTGTGAGGTCTTGTTATAAAACCAGCATTAAAAGCACTCAAGATTTAGAGCAAGTAGGACAGTGATAGCTTAAGGTTATGAATGTCATCACTCGTCACGGCACAAGGGTAGTTCCACTACACCCCAGAAGCGATGGGCGCTTGTACGTCATTTTCCTTTGGGACAAACAGAACATTGGCTCTCCCATCCATATTTTGGCCTCCTGGTCAACCATTTCTGGTCCCACTAGGTCCAGTCTGTTAGAAGTTAGAAGGTCTTGTGGCAGAGGTCTGAGACCTCTCCTCAAGCTCTCAGCCCCCTCCATCTAACCTGAAAGTTGACTCTGGAGTCCCTTCTGGGCTGTCTCTCCCATGCACCAGAACTGCAACTTTGCACTGTTTCCATTGGAAAGAAATCTATGAGAATTGTCTCTATTCTCCACCTTCCACTTCCTACCTTGTACCTTCTTTCCTCCACATGCTGCTAGGAGAGAATGTGAGAAAAGCAAAGAACATCCAAAACTTCCACCGGGGAAACAGCTGCAGTGACAACAGCTCCAGCACCCTCTGCATCTCAGATCCCCAGGGAGGTGCTTTCCAAACTAATGCTATTTAAGGGCCTGGGGAGAAATTAATGAGCTAGAAATGGAAGTGGAGATTGAAGAGGATGCTGGGGCAAATTGTGAAACTTATGAATATAAAACACTCAGAATCATTATTCAATATTTTCTTAGTCTCCTTTAAATATAGTAGCTAGCCTCTCACTCATATGTTACTTCTAATAATCTTTCATTTACTTCTTTGGCTATATAAACTCTAGGTTCTAGAAGGAAAGTCTTTTAAGACAGCAACTGTTGTGGACAGTGATAAAGCACATCTTGATTTAGCTATAATTGGAAAACGTTTATTGGAGAGGGGGGCAAGTGATGATTCAGAGAGCAGTCCAGCCATAGGTATAAATACACCAGGAGAGGGAGTGGCCCAGTCTTTGCCCTTTCAAGCATTTGTAGGAAATGAAACGGGGGTAATGGTGACAGGCGAGTGGGAGTGGGGCACAAAGGACATCATGCTGAGGCATGGACTCATTGGTCACTATGGGGAGGAAGCCCTCCGGAAGTCAAGACAAGGGACAAAGCATACCTCTCCCTATTCTTCATGATCAGAATGTGCTCTCTCTCTCTCTCCCCTTTGCCCAATGTATTTATGCCTGCACTGTAAAGCCCAACTCAAATGCCAGAACCCTTGATCTTAGTTCGAACCTTTCCCCATGAACCTTCACAGAGTCCTTTATTTGCCCCTCACAGACTCGTATGGGCTTTATTTCAAACTGTATTTATTTGTATGTGCCATGTGAATGTTAGAACTGCATCTAAATGTTGCATCTCCACCTTCACCTCATGCAGAGCTCTGCACAGAGTCAATGCTAAATAAGTTTGTTGAAATAAATTGAATCAATACTTCAAAGTGAGACAATGGCTCTGACCCTGTCTGAGCATCAGAGAGAGAGAGAAGCTCTCCCTGCCTGAGAAGCCTGCTCTTCAGGAGCAAGCCCAAACTGCCCCCCAACAGTTCAGCCCTCCATTTAGCTTTGTCAAGTTCTGTAGAAAATACAGAGAAATGTAGGACTGCCTCAGCCCTCAGGGAGCTTATAGTCCCCAAAGGGAGTCCAGCCACTTCTGTTAACAGTGAGCAGTTTCTGGGAGACTCCAGACAGTGAGGGCCTAGGACCTCAGAAGAGCGAGGAATCACCTTTGGCTGGGACTCACATCTGGCTGGGATGTTTTGAAGGCTGGATAAGTTTTTGGTGGACAAAGAAGTGGTGGGAGTGAGTTGGGGTTAAGGGAATGATGAACGAAAGTACAGAATTGGGAAAGCAGAAGGCATCTTTGGAGTTGGTAAGTAAACGATTTGGCTGAATCAATGGGAGTAGTCAAAAACCAGACAACAATGGTAGGTGGGCACCAGATTGTGAAATCCTTTGAATGCCAGAGTCAGTAGTCAATGGGGACCCCTTGAAGATACTGAGCAGGAAAGTAGTTCAATTAAAGTCATAGTGCAGGAATGTGGACCTAGGTTACATAACACAGAGCATGAAGACGAGGAAACCAGGAAGTTTGGACTTGTGGTCATACCAGCCTGGAGTAGGTGGTCATAATGGAAATGATAAGGAAGGGACAGAAGCAGAAGAGAGCATCAAGAAAGGACGTGGTCTCTGCACAGATTCCATACCAAGAGGGTTTGGCATCCAATGATATGGATCGTCCTTCCACAATGACATTGTCAAGCCAAGCCATGCTAAATGAAAACCTGGGCACAGCATCACATTTTGTTCCCAATATCCTTCATTTTTCAGGCATCTAGACAACTCTTCAAATCATTTGTGTATCATACTCTGACTTCTACCACAGGGGCACTGTGGAAGGGGTTAATTACAGACTTGTCCTTGATGGTAGCTGCTGACAGAGCTAGCATTTAGTGTGCCTGGAGCAGTGAGATATGTGTGCACTATTTATCATCATTGTAGACCCTGCTCTGACTTTGTTTCTCCTGCCCTGAAGGCTTATGTCAGTTATAGGAACTTGAAATGACTGACTACAAATCATTTCAGGGAGCTGAGCTGTCTTCCCAAGGGGCAGGACACTAAATCAATATTGATTTAAGAGAATGATCTTTGGGCTGGGAAGGACAGAACAAAAAAGTGGTTAACAGAGAGCTGAAATGGAAGGTAAGCAAGGAACTGGGAGAAGAGTGCCTGGCTGCCCTTGCTGAGTTCTTGACCAAATCCAAACTGTATCCTGGGACATTGAAAAACTAGGAGTCTTTACAGCTGAATCAGAAGCAAGAATCGATCACAAAGGCTAGAAAAAGGCAAACATTATCCTGGTTCTTAATGGAAGAGAATGGAATTTGTAAACATTTGTCCAATGAGCTTGAATTTAATTACTTTGAAATCCTTCAAAATTATAAAGATTATTAGCAAGCATCTAGAAGAGAAAATCACCTAGAAACAGCATAACTTCCTCCAGTGCAGGTCATGGCAGAAGAGTTTCACTGCCTAAGTGGTGTAGTTATTAGATGAGTGGGTAGGTCACAATGATACTGTTTATCTCATTTAACTAGATTTCCATAAAGCCCCTAACAAAGCCCCTCTCATTCTCTCCTTGGAGACAAACTGGAGACATGTGGGCTCAATGATAACACCATTGGAAGGTGATAACAAGAATGCCTGATTTTCTCCACCAATTATCTGGTGTGAGCATTAGAGTACGTGGACTTTCAGAGAGACATCCCCATGTTATTCCCAGAAGAATTTGGAAAAGGAGAGAGTATTTGACAAATTCCATGCAGTCTGGTCCACCAGAAATTGTTGCAAGACTACAACACCATCAGTCTGTTATGGGACATCAAGGGATCCCCCAATGGCTCTATTAAGGCAAAGACCAAAAGAAGTCCTGATAGACTGGTTCCACTAAATAAAGCCAGAGTTCTGTAAGAGGCAGAAATGGAGAGACAGGGAGATTTTCTGGGGACACCAAACATAGACCATCAGAGTAATTCCTAACACCACAAATCTGCAAATCTATCCAAATAACCCCTATACAATGATAATAGAGCCCTTAACAATAACCTTAAAGACAAGAGGCACATAACTTTCTGAAAGGAAGATGGTGTTACCTCTTCTGGGTCCAGATGGGTCTACCTTGAAATAAGTCTATGTTGAGTTCCCAACTTCTACCAGAAAAAGAAGAGAGTAGATGACTGAACTTATCCATTCTCATAGTTCCATTGCCTGCCAGAAAAAGATAATTAAAGCACCCCTCTGTTGCCTCATTTACCAGAAAGGTGAAAGATAAAATAGATCAAAGATACTCCTGCTGTCCTTCCCAAAGGAGGGAGAATGGGGCCATCCAGAGCATGTTTCCTCAGCTCAGCAGGACCTAGAGAAAAAAAAAAGAGCATAGGAAGAACCAAACTTATGTGATTTGGCTTTAATCTCCACCTTCCAAGTCCATTCTTCACCCCACATTCTCTAGAGTTATTATCTAGGCTCAGTGGATGTGGGATGATAACCAGGACCTCCAACAAGTTTGTTAAGTCATCAGGATGATAGGCCAAGTTGGGATAAATTTGAAGTCTTTAGTTAAAAAAATCAACTTCCTAAGTACAGTATAGAAGATACAGGGATCAGAAGGAGTTTGTTTGAAGAAGATGTTGATCTTCCAGTGAAATTCAAGCAGAGTGACATGGAAGCTAAACAATCCTAGGCTGAGTTGGCCATTGTCTGTCATTCTTAAAGGAACTATAGAAGTTGAAATGTATCCTGTTCTCCGCCCTGGTCAGACTTCAGCTAGGGTTCTGTCTGTAGTCCTTGGCACTAGTTTTAGAAAAAGAAGAAAGACATTGATGAACTGAAAGAAAAAGGACAACCCAGATCCCTGGAAAGACCTGGAGGTCATATTTAAGGAAGATCAGTGAGGGAAGCTAGGATGACCAGCCTGGAAAGGAGAAGCCTGGAAAAAGGAACGGTAGTTTGAAGAGATGACGAATAGAAGAAATAGAGTAGATTTGTTCTGCAGGTCCTAGAGGTCAGAACAAGAGGCAAAGCACAGAAGTTGCTGAGACAGATTTATATTTACTCAAAGAAAAACTTCCTGAGATTTAACATTATTTAAAAGTGGAACAGACTGTCTAGGGAGGTAGTAGAATCCTCCTATTGGAGAGCTTTCAGTGGAGGCTGAATGATCAGTAGCCCAGGACCTTATCGATGAATTTGTGATCAAATATGCATATTCCCCTCCAACTCTGAGTTTCTCTGATTCTGGAGTTCCCATGGAAACATTATTTTGGCCCAGATTCTCTGGAATTTTAACAAAAGTAATGTTAAGGGGAATAATCTTCCCTCTCCCCACCCCATGTTGTTCATTTCTTCCTTGAGGTTTAGGGAAGTTTCAAAGGTCCTGCTATTGGATGCTAGGGACAAAACAAGAGTTGAAAGGAATTTTCTTGCCCCATTCTAAGTATGAGGAATGCCTGGTGAGACTTTGGATTGGAGAGAGAGAATATGATCAGAAATAATCATGTTGACCTAAGGGGCTCTTTTGTTTCCATTGCATATGGCTGTGAGTTTGACCAACAGAAGAGCCAAAAGGGGCTGAGCAAACTTGGTTATTCTGACTGATACCTGCCCCCATGAATGTTCCTAGGATACTTTCATGCCTGACTCCCAAGTGGGGTTCTAGTTGAACCCCAATGTCCCTGTTCCCCAGTAGTCCCTTAGCACTGCCTTCTCATTATTCCAGAATGTACCAAGGAAACTGTACCTTGTTGGTAACTACTTTGAATCAGATCTGAAAAGTGAATGGGATACCCTTTCCTTCCACCCAGGTGTCAATCACAGAGAAGAATGAGGAGCCGAGTTTCATGCCCTATTGCAAACTGTGCTCCCCATCCAGGTTTCACAGCCTGGTGAAATCAACAGCTGGGTGCCTCTCACCTTATTTATCACCCGGGTCTTATTTACTATCTCAATTAGGTCTCTTAATAACTAACTCACTCAAATCAATCTCCTTTGGCTTTTTAGTTTCCATCGATTCCTTCTCACTCGTGGCTTCCCTTGTGAGCCTCTGAGCAAATCACTCATCTCATCTCTTGTTCAGTTAAACATTGCTTCCAGGGCCTGATCAGCAACTCCAGCGTTCTTATCTGGGATGAGCCACGTTCTCCTCCGGCTGAGCAGGGGATCCTCTTGGTTAGCAATAGCAGAGGTTTTTGTTGCCTTGGGCATGGATTGAGCATTTTCTTTCCTTGACTTCTTAAATGTGCATTTTTGAATGTGTCACGTTATTCAAATTCACACTGCACGTTTCCATTGGGCTGGAATCTATTGCCTTATTTTACATAATTAAAACTTTGAATAGTGCATAGTTGAGTATGTGGGACTATTTCCCATTCGTTATTCTCACTAATAGACACCTAATTTAATCTATTTTTCCCATGGCTACCACATAAATCTCTGCAAGCCCTTGCCTTCACCAGCAATGGCCCCTTCTCTCTTCTTTACCAAGCCATGACCCCACTCTTTTTCAACAGTCTTCCCAAAACTCACTTCACCCAGAAAACACTTAGTTTGCAGGATCTTAAATTAAGTCTGGAAAGGACTTTGTTGGGCCAGATTCCTCATTTTATCAATGAGCAAACTAAGCCCTCAAAAGAGAAGGTGACTTGCCTGAGTCACATAGGGTATAAGGGTAAGAGTCAGGATTCAGATCAAGGTCCTGAGATCTCATACTCTGTCCACTGATGAGGCTCCTGCTTAAAATGATTGGGCCCTTCTGACTCTCCCCACTGATTTAGTTAATATCACCTCAGTATGTGTATCCTGAGTTTCTAATCTGTTGGTTTATAATGACAGGCCCATATGTCCATTGGCATGGCATCTGACTACATGAAACTGCCCACACCCTAGGGATACTGTGGACTCTCTCCTGGGGCCCTGGGCCTTCTCTTTATTTCTTGTCCCTCCTCTCCACTCCTCAGTGCAGGAACAGAAGGCTTGCTATATAAAGTAGCAATTCTGGAAATGTTGTTCACAGAAAAGGAAACAGGGGCCAGAGGGGCAAGACTTAATCTAGGTCACAGCCAACAAAGAGAAAGGATACAGCTGATTTCCAGAGGGCAAACTAGGCAATCAAAGGAAACCAGGTCTGGCTTTGGTGATCGGCTCATGTCAGAAGGAGGAAGGGGGTGATGGAGAAGCAAGAGGCAACTGTCCTAGTCTAGTCCTAGCTTCATGCTGGGGCCACGTTGCTCTTCTCTATTTGGTACAGGTAGACCTGATGTTTTCCACCCAGCACGGCTGCTCAGGAATATGGAAGGAGACCATGGGTTGGAAGGGAAGGGACAGAGTCTTGCCCAGGTGTGAGCATGTAATTGATTTCTCACTTCCAATGTCCCAGGTAGGGAGATACCAACTAGACAGGTAGCTAAAATATTCTTGCTTGGAAAGTTCCAGGTACGAGGCAGCTACATGATATAATGGATGGTGCACTGGACTTGGAGTAAAGAAAACCTGAGTTCAAATGTGGCCTCGGGTACTTGGTAGCTGTGTGACACTAAGCAGGTTACCCTCTCTCTGCCTCAGTTTCCTCAACTATAAAATGGGGATTATATTAGCACCAACTTCCCAAGGCTTTTGTGAGGTTAAAATGAAATATTTGCAAACTTTAAAGTGCTGCATAAATGCTAGCTAGTATTAATCTATAAAAGCTTTCAGAAAAAGGGAAAGCCAAGGACTGACAGGGGTCAAGAAGGGGTGGGGTGGTGATAAGTGCAGAGACATCTTATCACAACAAAGATTATGCCCAGAGGTTTTCAGACTACCATGCTTGCCACACATGACTTTTTTGTTCTCTTTAATCATCATCCCTGTGTGCCATAACCCACAATTATGGAATGAACAGGCTATCAGTGATCTAGGCTAGAAACAGGTGAAATGCCTACAGGTCGTGGGGCCCAAATGGTCTTTGTGGATATTACCATCCTCTAGGGCATTCTGGCTACTCTTGTTTCTTGGCACCCCAAGAGATTATTCCATTAAGCTGTAAGAATTGTCCCCATCATGGACTACAGTGGGTAACCCGTGTAGCGTTTTGGTAGTGTCCAACTTCAAAGCTCTGTTCACATTTTGAGGACCCATCATCTACTTTTTGGTTTGGTCTGCTCTGTTATATCTGACAGAAATGGTCTTTGGAAACTGGAAAACAGCAACATTCTTTTCTATCAGGTGAATGTTGTCTCCTATGGCATTATCAGCTACTCAAGAAAGATCAAGAAATTAATGGAATGCCAGGATTTCAGAGTTGGATGGGACCTCAGTGACCATCTACATCTGAAAGGAATTTCCACTCTAATAAACCCAACAAGTGGTCATCCAGCCTTTGTTTAGGGGCTTCCAGGGAAGGAGAAACCACACCTTCCTGAAGCAGCTGGTTCCATTTGGAACCAGCTTTGATGCTGAGGAAGCTTCTCTGGCATCCAACCTCAGTAAGATTCTGCTGCTTGTGCTGACCTCTAGGACCAAGCAGAGCCCATCCAAGCCCTTTTCCACATGACAACTCTTTATCAACTTGAAGATAGATTTCATGTCACTCTGCAGTCTTCTCTTCTATGATCTAAATGTCTCTGATCTCTTGAACCAATCCTCACAGCTCATGAATTCAAGGTTCTTCCCTATCTCAGTTGCCCTCCATCAGACAATATCTGCAAGGGAACCATGAAGTTGGCTTCACTTTCTCGCATGACTCAGTCAGTCTGAAAATATGGGAGGAAAAGCAGGTCACCTGATCCAGACATAATTCATACAGTGCACAAATTCCAGTTGTAAATATAGCTGCCCGTTAAAGATGTACTCTCTGATACAGAAGCTTCTGAGCTGCCTACATTGTTTCTGTAATAATTGCTCGGTTGAAACTCCTTTGTTTTTTAGTTTGGGAAACATGCTCCAAGTTTTATAAAGTCAGGAGGCCAGATGGCTTCCTTTCCACACACTGATTTGTTCTCACCCTAACAGGAGGAAGTTAATTTCTTACCCTTTTCCTGCATTTGAAAAGTCAGGTTTCCTCCCAGTGAGAACCCAAGTCATTTGAGATGCATGACCAATCTTCTCATGGCCTTTTTATGGTCATTGTATAAGCAAGACCTGCTGATTCTTGGGGTAACTTGGGGTCATTAAGTTATTCTTCAGCACTCTTAAGGGTTACCCAGTGTCATCTAGCACTAACTTGGATCTATATTCTGTTGTGCACAAGACCCTATCTTTCCTACCTGAAGCCCCCCAGATAGGCCCACCATGAATAATCATGAAACATCCTAGCAATGGAGAAAAACATTTACTTAAAATGAAATGCTAGGTTATTAAACCGTCTTCAAGAGAAATCAAGCACCAGATCTGTCTTCACAAACTACTCTTCCCAAATTTCCAAGGAATATGTTACCTGGCACCATGAGTTAGAGGAACAGGAAAACAAAATAGATTTAGGACTCCTTTCTCTCTGCCTTCAGTCATTTGCTACAGCAGACTGGTGAGTTGGGTGCTATGGCAGTGTCCACAACAGCAGCATTTGGGTGCCCTGAGTGTCTTATGATGAAGGATAGACCAACACTTTGGTGAGCACTGCTTCTCAGGAACCCAAATCTCAAGATGTTTTTTTCAGCCTCTGGAATATTTCCCAAGTTCTCTCCCCTTTGAGACTGTGCCCAATTTCTCGCTAAGCACACTGTATATATTACCATCCAATCAGTGGCACAGTGGATAGAGTGACGGGCCTGGAATCAGAAAGATTCATCTTCCTGAGTTCATATCTGGCCTCAGACACTCACTAGCTGTGTGACCCTGGACAAGTTATTTCACCCTGTTTGCCTCATTTTCTTCATCTGTAAAATGAGCTGGAGAAGGAAATGGCAAACCACTCCAGTATCTTTGCCAAGAAAACCCCAATGGGGTCACACAGAGTCAAAGACAACTGAACAACAACAGCTCCCGTCTTCTCATCTACCAATGACAGCACCAGTGTGCACTGCACCATCCACAGGCTTGTGGGGGATGAAGTCCTCCGTACACATCCATGCCAAACCATCTCAAATCGGCCTCAATAAAAGGAAGGCATCGGCAGGAAAATACAATGTATCTTCCCAAGGGAACTTGTGTCCTGGAAGCATTGTAGATGCATCTGCCCTTTCAGCTTCTGACAGACTTTGGAGCCTATAAATTTATGGTTATGAAGAAAAGGGATAAAGGAAACAGCAAAGAGATTTTGCTAAGCTATATAAACCCACATAATGTGATTGGTTTTGTTTCCTTACCACCCTTCTGCCTGGCATCAGGGCCATTGGGCATGAGCTGAGAGAAGATTTCTTTCTGACACTATAGAACCTAAGGCAGATTCATTTATTCACTGACCCCTAACCACAGCCAGTTACTCTGGTTAATCACTGCAGATGCATCATTAAGTCTCTCCTCTCCCTCTGCCTCCCATATCCAAGCAGCTGCCAGGTCTTCTCAGTTTTACCTCTGTATCATCTCTCCCATCTGCCCCCTCTTCTCCACGCACATGGCCAATGCCCTAGCTCAAAACCTGGTCACCCCTTGCCCAGACTCTCATCAGAGCTTCCTAGCTGATCACCCTGGCCGCAGTCTCCAATCCATCCTGCATCAAACCGCCAAGTTGATATTTGTAAAACACAGATCTGACCATGTCACACACTCGAATCCTCACTGGCTCATTTTTTTCCTAGTAAAAAACACAAGTTCTTCATGCTGTACAACTTAAAGCTCTTTGCTGTCCTGGCCTAGAGCCAGCTTTTCAGTCCTGTCCCCTCTGTCCCCCTCCTTGCCCTCTCTGTGTCAGGCACTGGCTCACAAGCTTGCCCTCATACATACCGTTCTCTCTTCCACTTCCTTGCCTTGGCCTAGGTCATTCTCTCTATCTGGAATTCCTTCCCTCCTTGGCCTCTGACTTTTAAAACTCCCCAATGCCTTTAAAGCATAGTTTGGTGGACAGCTTTCACCATGGGCCTTTCCTACTTACCCTGGTTACCAGCTTTCTCTGCTGTTTAAATCACTTTGCATTATTTAACATGTACTTTATAATTACTTTCCTACATAGGTGTTGTATTCCCCTTCCCCCAATAGAATGGCAGCTCCATGAGGTAAGGGATGGTTTTGATTTAGTCTTTGTATTGCCAGCACCTGGAAGAGTACCTTGCCCTTAGTAGAAACTTGATAAATGTGTGGTAAATTCAGTTGAATTGGTAAAATGTTGGTAGAACTAATAGTTAGTTGTAGGTTTTCTCTTATTTAAAGGACATGGAATCTCATGGTTTGAAAGGCCCTCTGAACTCATCAAGGCTACCCTACCCCTGAATTAGAATTCCCCTACAATGTCCCCTCAAAATAAGGGCTCATCTGGATTTTATTGAAAGATTTCTGGTAATGAGGAAGCCTCACTCTTTCCTGAGGGAGCCCCTTCCACTCTGGGATGACCATCCTTGTTAGGAAGTTGTCCTATTATGGAGCCTAAATGGGGCTCTTTGAAAATCCCCCTCCAGGTGCCCGGTTCTGCCCTCTGGGGCCAAGCAGAACAAGTCTGGTCCATCTTCTGCAGTCCTTCCAATGACTGAAGACAGCTTTCCTGTGTCTGCTTCTCCCTTCCTAGAGAAATGAACATTTCTTCCATCCAACCCTTCCCTGACATAGACTGAAAGCCCTTCCCCATCCTGGTCACCCTCTTTGGGACAGGCTTTAGATTTCCAATATCTCTCATGAAATGTCAAAGCAGAAAGCCCAACATGAGAGCATCCAATTGCTAATATAATGTCCACTTGAGTCAGCTGTTTTCTGGGTCTTAGATCAATGTGAGTGCTGAGTTCACTGAGGCCAGTGATGAGTACACAACTCTCATTATTGATGGCACTTAGCGCATCTCTACTAACACACTTTGTTGAGAGTGGAAGGGGTCTCAAAGCCCTGCCAGATCTCCATGACAACACAAGTTGGTTCCTGAGGGTGCTTCCATACACATGTGAAGAAGGAAAATGTGACAGGAATACAATTAGTAGGATAGTGTCCAGTATTGAGCTGCTTATAGCACAGGGGCTGTGCGCTCTTGTAATGTTGGAAGCCATGGAATATTTTCTGTCATTAGAGGAATTATCAGTTAGATCATAATGGCCAATGATTCAAAGACAATAACATGATTCTTCACAATCTTTAGATCCCTCTAGGTTTCCCTTGTAAATCAAGAGTCTAAAATGCCAACCTTCCTAAGCATATGTGGCTATTCCCAGGTAATTATAGACTCTGCAAAATTTCCTCTTGGTTATGAGCTACATCCTTTTTAATTTCTTCTTCCCTTCTAGCCATCACTTGTCGCAAGCAAGATGGAGGACAGGCTGATGTCAGTGAATGCCTTCAGTACGCAGGCCCCTTACCAGCACTAACTCAAGCCTGCCAGATCCCATGCTTAGATGACTGTCAGTTCACCAGCTGGTCCAAGTTTTCTTCATGCAATGGAGATTGTGGTGCAGTCAGGACCAGGAAGCGATCAATTGTTGGTAAGAATTTCCAGGAAACTCAAATTCACTTTCATCAAGGTTGGAAAACCCAAGGGAGATGGAGAAAGCCAGATGCAGAGTCCTTGCTGAACCCTTGATATGTGACTGAGTGTATATAATTGTTCCGGCTTCTTGAAGTAATTTCAGCAATTTACCTGGACCTCTGTTTTCATGGAGGTCAACAGCCCTGAAAGGTACTAGCATATGAGTTGTTAAAAAAATAGAGATCAATCTGATTTCCTACATAACATGTGGCACATGATTTTTTAGGTGGAAAACAAGGTAGTGAGAGGAGAGTGTGTCTGTGAATCTACTCAGAGTATGTGAAATCCTTACCGAGCTAGAACATAAATACAAAGCTAGAGCAGGGATTTCAACGTGGGGCTCCTGACCCTTCTGGCATCCCATATTGCTCACCCACAACTAGTCCTGCCTCCATCTTTGCTTTTCCCTGCCTTCACATGGTCAAGAAACTAGCTCAGAGTTCCTAATCATGTGACTGGACAAATTAAAAAGAAGCCACCCCACCCAAGAGCCAGGAAGACCTAAAGAAGGACCTTGTTGCCATAAGGTCTGGAATGGCTGGTTTCATTACAATGGCCAATAAACCAATATTATAGGATTTGAGACCTAGGGCTGGAGGGGCCCCTGAAGAATTCTAGTCCAACCTTCTAATTTATAGATGAGGATCCTGGAGGCTCTACATATACAAATCCCTATATCTCACAGCTACTAGAGGCTAGTACTAGATCTTAGCAGGTTGAATTATTTTACACTTCTGGGGAGTTTTTATTTTATTTTGTCTGCTTTGAGGGAAAATAGATGGAATTCTCCCCAGAGTGTTACAGCATCTAGTGTTTCTCTTCTATTCTTAAATCAATCTTTCTTGAATGTAAGACAATGTCCTGGCCAAAGGTGGGACCCAGTGAGAAAGCACAGCCAGCTAATTAGTGTTCAGAAAGGGAGGGGGCACTACAGGACCCAAAAGGAAGTAGGAAATCCCAGCCCTCTCAGCCTGGATCACAGCTGCATGCGAACACACACATGGGTCAGCAGCCGACCCCCTCATCCCTATCAGCAAGAGAAGCATTCAGAGCACTGCACTGCTGGTCTTTCAGTGAGTGGAAGCCGGGGGGCAGAGGGCACGATTTAAGGGTCTCCATCATCAGTGCAAGGCTGGCATCACCACAACAGAGTTTGTCCTTTGTACAATGAGGGCTTTGTGAGCTGGCAGCGAGACACTGGACACGATATGGGCAAAAACTGGTACAGGAAGGATTGGGGATGGGAGAAGGCACCTATTTATAGTTATGGCTCAGAAGGAAATTGGGGCCAAAAGGAAGCAGAGGAGGCCTTGGGAAAGCAGCTGGCCACCTTCCGGTCAAGTTTCATTCCAGAGCAGCACATGCTTACTTGTCACCCGCTGCGTGAGCAGCCCTGCGGGTGACGATGCTCAACTTACATGCTTGTAACTTCTCTTCTGCAGGAAAAAGTAAGAAGAAAGACAAATGCAGAAATTCTCAGCTCTACCCTCTGATTGACACCCATTTCTGCCCTTGTGACAAGTACAATGCCCAGGCTGTGGGCAACTGGTCAGACTGCATCTTACCTGAAGGCAAAGTGGAGGTACTTCTGGGTATGAAGGTGCAGGGTGACATCAAGGAGTGCGGACAGGGCTACCGGTACCAGGCCATGGCGTGCTATGATCAAAACGGCCGGCTCGTGGAGACGTCCCGCTGCAACAGCCACGGTAACCTAGATTCTAGCGAGCTTTATACAGTCCTTTTAAAACAATAACAGACCCTAAAATTTCATTGATGTTGGGAACACCCATTGAGGAAGCTCCCCCTACCAATAGCAGACCTTCACCTGCTCTGTATCTCAGAGCCTTAGGGAACTGCCTAAAAATGGAGTGTGCAAGTGACTTACCCTGGATCACAAAGCCAAACTAGAAGTCTGAGGTCAGCTCCAGGCTCTGAGGCACTGCACTGGGCCTGTGCTCATGACTTCACATAAATGTCCATCCTCATGTCCGCAAGTGGGTATAAGGCTAGGCCTGAGGTGCTGCTGCTGCAGGGAAGAGTATAAATGCATGAGTAGCCCAGGGCAAGCTTCTCTGCCAGGTCAGAGGTTGGAGAGCTCTCTCCACATTCCTAAGGGATGTGACTGTGGCCAGGGCTCTGCCCTCAGGGATGCCCAGGAGATGGGAAGGATATGGCCCCCTGGACAGGGGAAGGAGGACCACCCAAATCCACTCTCCTGCCCTTTGCCCAGTGCTCCACCCCAAGGGGTAGTGAGTCCTCCTGTGATCCATCAGCCAATCAGCCCCCACCATTAGCATGAGTTATAATCACATCATTCCCTGTGGTGACACGTGGGTTAGGCTAATGGAGAGAGGCAAGCAACTGACTGTGCGCTCCATAAGGGCTGCCTCAGGAGCTGGCAGACCCCTCGTAAGAGGCCTCCTGGCAGAGGTGGCATGACCACTTGTCAGGGGTGCGGTACAGGAGAGTCGTGAGCAGGGAGAGTTTTGACAAGAGCCCTCCACAGTCGTTCTAACTTTGGGATTCGGGAGTCAGAGGACACCAGGGAAGTCTCAGTTCAGTCACTTGTGAGAAAGGCATTTCTGATGCTAATTGGATTTAGAATCTTCTTGCAGCAGGTTGGCAACTCGCAGACAATCCCAGAGCACCCAGAAGCGAGGATGTGGCAAGGGCTGGCTTTTAGTGTAGGGAAAATGCTCCAGATAAATAATTCTATGAAAGAAACATGAGCCCTACAGAAGAGCCACGCCATTGCATGGAAGATGGGGCTGGGGCACCCAGGTGTGGGACAAAAGATCTGGGCCTTAGGCTACAGGGACTCTGCTCTGGTAGGAGCTAAGCAGAGCGAACCTTCTCAGCACCCTTATCCAATGAGGGCCTAAGGCACCCCAGCAGCCCATGGCTTCGAAGTAGGGATGGCCATACAGCGAGCAGGCATTCAGAGCTCCTTTGGGCAGAAGAAATAAGTTTGTTTCTGATGCTGAACTTGGCTGTCCTTTGAACGTGTGACCTGCCACACGCCTAAACGGAGACAAGGCTGCTTTCAGAACAGGTCTCCAGCAAGTGTTTTCATCAGGTCTTCTAAAGACCGGGGAAAATGTGAATGGCTAAGACTGATCCCCAGACAGCCAGAACTCATCAGCATATCCTCTCGGCATCTGACAGACTTGAGGAAAGAAAACAGAAGATAGCTGCTTTATGCTCTGGTGGGGAAAAGAAGCCCACAGTTTATTTACTGCTCTGCTCATTAAGCCCAGCATTAGTTAATGAGTTCCTTTCGGGACTCATGTTAGCTCCTTCACTGGAATCTCGATTCATAATCCCCAGTGCCCTGAGAGGGGCGGCTCTGAGCACCCTCTGCCTGGACGTCGTTGTACCGGGATGAAGACGTATGTCCCATGCTGATGGAGGTCACGTTCCATGGCCTCGTTCGTGGAGCCAGTTTCTACCATCAAGACCTTGGGCTCAACTAAATGGCACGGATAGTTCGTCTAATGCCTTCTTGGCGAGAGATTTCCCATTAGCATTAATTACAGGAGAGGCATTGATTGGGGCCGAGTCTCCAGTGTATCCTCCCTGACCACGCGGTTTATAGAGATTAGAGAGGCATGCTTGTACATTAGGGGATAGTTTTAACAGCATCTGCTGGAAGCAGAGCTGCAACCAGGGAGGGGCAGCGGGTGGTCAGCATTAAGGCACCGAATTTAAAGGGTCCTTCAGCCTACCAGGAACACGCACGCTGTGTGTCTGGCAGCAAGAATAAGAAAGAGGAAGCCAGCAAGTGGGAGACAGCGCCTCCGCTGCCTTCCTTCCCTCCTTACCCAGGAGTCCGTCCCGCCCCCAAACCTCCTAGAACTGTCTCCGGAGGTCTCCGTGTCTTTCCCAGCACAGAGTCTGCCCCCACCAGGTAGATTTTTACCCCTCCCCCTCCCTGGTAGGGTTTGGCCCATCGAGCCTCAGTGTAAAAGCTCCTGTTGTGGCTCTGCCTGGGCCAGCTAGAGATTCTAAGAGGCTCCTGCTTCTGTCTTTGGTCACATAGATCCTGGTGCACAAAGGGGGCCTTGGCTCTACAGCTGCCTGCGACTCGGAGGAGTTGCGGGGTGACCCTGCTTCTGACCGTTCTCATGGGCATGGAACTACAGGGTGGATGTGCCCAAAGTACGCAGTCTGCTGTCCCTGGGGGCAAACAGCTCAGTCTCCTACAAACCGTCCTCCTCATGCAGAATTCCTCCCCCAGGCATAGGATTAACACCCTGCTGGACTCTTGTGGCCAAAAAGTATCTAGAGTTTTGCAGTGGTCATCTTTAAGAAACTGGCAAAGGAGGCATTCGAAGGAGAGCTTTGTGCGAATGCAGCATTGCAGAGGCGGGGGGCTATGGATGTGGAATGGTGTATACAATGCCAGACTTTTTCAATGTGTTGGTTAGTTTTGCTGAGCTGCCTTTTTTTCTTCCTTTTTTATTCTTTTTATAAGGAATGACTCTCTGGGAGAGATGAGAAATCTACAAGGTGTAAAGTCAAAAGATATTGTTATAATTTTATTTTTCAACAATCAAGGCCAAGAAGGAGTGAAGGCATTGCTCAATTTTCAAGCCAATTGTATTCCAAAAGTTCACTTTTGAGTCAGCTTCTTAGAACTGGAAATGTATTCTTCTGTGGTAACAATGTCATAAATTGTGATTTCATCTCCTAGCAATTCTACAGGAGTCCCTAGAACATGAAATGTAGCCAAAATACATGTATGATTTTGTTTTATGTAGTGGAAAACAGCACAGTTGTGATGCTTGTGATCAAATAAGTAGAAAAAAGCACAACTGAACAAGAAATGATTGATAAGGGTTCTGAGTGCGGGGGCTAGAAAGGAAACAGGCTAACTTAGAGGAAGAGGGAAATCTGTGGACATTTTGGAGAGGAATTCTAAGGATTTTCAAGGCCCTCCCAGCCAAGGCCACCAGGTGGTTTTTGTGTCCAGGTTCACTTCAGAACGTGCAGTGAATCCCCAGCGTGATGCTGGTGCTGCAGGTAACATCTGAGGTCTTCGGCTCTCAAGTGGAACAAGATGGGGAGAGAGGTAATGAGAGAGGAGGCTTGCCCGAGATAAGAGGGGAAAGGGTGAAGGAAGAAGGCGAAAGAAGACAGGAAAGAGGGCCGTGTTTGTATCGCTGAAAAAGAGCTTGCCTCTGGGGCTGAGCTGAGCTGTGAATATTGGAAGAGGAGAAAGGGGGAAACATCATTGGCAAATCCCCCCCCCCCACGGGCGAAAGAAAGGAGGTGGGGTAGATGCTAGGTGAAAGCGCTTCCTGTGCTGACTTGCATTTTCCAAATTTGGTCCTAGGCTTGAGAAGCATCTGGTGTTATCAGCTGATGGTCCTGTCATTGTTTGGGGAGGGTGTGAAAGGTTTTCTCAGTGCAGAAGAGGGTCCTCAAATGTTGTGGCTGAGGTCGATGGCCCATAATTACACTGCTTTCCTCAAGCCTTCAGAGCATGTCTTTAAGAGTCGGCGACACGACTGTCATTCACAGGCTTCCCAGGCAGTTCTAAATGGAAGAGAACATGAAGTCTGTTGGGTTTTATATTTTGTTTTCAGATGTACTTTGCAGGTGAGATGAGCATGTAAGTCCAGCATTGCCCATGCCTCTGAACTTATCATGTAAGTTAAAATCGATGAACAATCAGGTCAGTAACTTTCACGAGCACATTAAACTTAATTTTAATGCTCCAACAAGGCTGTGATCGATGGGTATTCACTTCAGTGAAGCAGATCTCAACCCATCCATGCCAACCCATCCTGGACAACTTCTATCCATGTGGTCCAAGAAGCTGACCCCAAGAGATCCATCCCTCAGGCCCTCAGGAGCTCCCTCGTGTTCTCTAAATATCCACAGTATACAAGTGGAGCCCACCGGCTCTCCACCAGCTAACCCTTTGGTTCTTCTATGCAACCAGCCCACCTTCTTTTTCAGTCATGGAGAACACATTTCCCTTATCCTGAATTAATGAATTTGCCATTTCTCTCCCATCCCAGTACAGACTATTCAGTAGCACGTACCTGCTGATAGAGCTCAGTCAGCCTTCCTCTGTACAACAACACACCTCTAAGCCTAACTCAGCGAGCTGCTGCATGGAGATTTGGTTTTTGGCCATTCACATCTCCGGAGCCAGCCCGACTCTACCTTATTTGGCCTGACTGTGTGAGGAAACGAAGCCGTTTCCAGACTTTATCACCCACACATGTCTGGAAACAGGCCAAAAAGAGAAATCCAGCACTTTTTTATTAACTTGAAATTGCTTCGTATCAATTCCAAAAATGAACTTACATTTATTACTGAGCCACCTGAGGCTCTGGAGTATCTTCTGATCACGTTTCTGTGGTCTGGAAAGCATGCAGGCTTTCCTGTGGCCAGCATTCATCACCAAGGAATTGGGAAAGCTACAGATCAGGAATGTGGTTTGATGCAAATGCACCCTCAAAGTAAAGGCTCCTGTTTTAACCAACTTAGTTCATGCTCCTAGGGCATGTTGGCCTTTTATTGACTGGGCAAAAGGGAGGCAGGGTTCTCTCCTTGAGCCCTGTGGTCCTCCTCCGGGAACTGGATCTGAGGGAAAGTAGACGCTGAGGCATCTGTCCCTGGGAGGCCCCAGAGCCCCTCTAGTGGAGAGAGAATTTGGAGAAGAAAGTCAATAACTGAGCAAACCACATTTGTCCATCCATCTCCAAGAGTGGAGGGAGGTTGGAATAATTCACTTTGCAGGCTTATGGGCTGTTGGGTTTTCCACTTTCTTAACATCCACATCCTACAGATATGCAGTTTGGCATGTCCAGGCAGTAAATAAATATACAAATGAGGACCCGCAATGCTACCTCCCCCCAGCTCACCTTCATTGTCAGATAGGGGAATGCCATCCGTAAAATCTCAGCTCCAGCTGAGGGGCAGCCACCACACACCTCTGGGACCAGTTGTGGGCATGAGCTTGCCTCGTTTTATAGATGAGGGGACCATGGCTTACAGAGATCCAGGGGCTTGCTCAGAGCTATGCAGCGAGGGTGTGTCAAAGCCAGTACCTGAATACCGGTCTCCGGATTCCAAGGCCACTGCTCTGCCCACTGCACCACACTACCTCTCATTTGACTTGGCCCAGGTGGATCAAAGTGAATCTGTTTCCTTAGGCCCAGTGGCAGTCCAAGACAAATAGCTGGTGAAAGTGTGAATTTCTTGTGCAGATAACAAGTGGCTCACACAAATCTGAAGAGGTCTTTCTTAAATAGTGTCTTTCTCCAATATCTTGATGGCTGTCACACTTTTAATACCCTTGACCAGGGCAGACAGCAGTACCCCCACACCTACCCATCCTGAGTGGCTTTTGTACTCCCAGACACCATCCACAGGGGATCTGGGAACCATAACTGAGGTTCTGAATATTTGGTAGACCCTTGGGCAGCAGGTGGGTTGCATCTCTGCTGTCCCTCATTCACCCTGCATGGCCATCGCATCTCCTGTCCCCATCAAACCTTTATTTAACGAGCTTTTATTCTGCTTCTTAGGAATGAGTCATGATCAGTCCCATGTCTTCCCAGACATTCACTTGATTTCCCAGAGGGCCTTGGGGTCACAAAGAAAGAGAACAAGGCAGTTGCCTCTCTTTCTTAAAAGACGCCATTGTGAAAGTCTCAGGACTACCTGACTCTTTTCATTTTTAACAGTAAGACTTTGGGTAAATATCTTAATTATCACGGCACACGGCTCGCTAAGTTTCTGGACTGAAAATGCCTGAATCCTAAAGAATGTTCCGCTTATAACTTAAAAGAAGCAACATGAGGTTGTGTTTGTTTGGGGTGAGCCCAGTCAGATGCAGATAGAGTGGGATGCTTCTCCTTTGCCTGGCTCCTGGATTCCTGCCTTCTGAGTATTGTAAGCATTGACTTCAGTTCAGATTCGAGGCTCAGGATGCTTCATTTCTATGATTCGTGCAGATGTTTTAGATAAAGTGACCCATAGTCTCCCCGGCGCTGCCATGGGTCAAACAGCCTGGCGGAGCCCGCCTGCCTTAAGTGAATGTTGTCATCTTCCCTTCCATGAGCGTGGTTGTATCACTTGACCAGGGGCTGGAAGTTGCTTAATTTACACATTCACAATTCACATGAATGAGGCTTTGGACAGACCTCGAAGGCACAATGTCCTCTGAGTGCCTCCTTTACATGGGTCTGATTCAGGGGAAGGTCAGGGACCCTATTCAGGTAAAAGCTTTTCCTAGTGCGCCAAGCTAGAAGACCTCAGGGCGCTTGTCAGCAGCCTCATGAGGACGCCACCGCCTTCCTCTGATCCCACCCCAGATAACTCCCCCACTTCTGTCTTTGACTTCAAAAACACTCCCAGCATGCCTGTATCTTTTGGCTACAGACCTGGAAGAGACACTCTTAGTACAACACCTGCTTCATGTTAACAACAACAGCAACTGGTATTTGAGTAGCCCTTTAAAGTTTGCAAAGTGCTTTACAAATAATACCTAAAATTTACAAATTTTACCCTCCCAACAACCCTGTGAACTAGATCCTATTATTATCATTCCCATTTTATAGATGAGAAAACTGAGGCAGATAGCAGGTAAGTGACTTGTCCAGGGTTACACAGCCTGTAATTATTTGAGGCTAGATTTGAGTTCAGGTCTACCTGACTCTAAGTCTAGTGCTCTATTTATTCTGACACCAGGCGATATGTTACAGTGGAGGAAACTGACCCCAGGGAAAATTAAGTGACTCGCTCAAGGTCTCACACAGAGTAACCATCAGAGGTGAATTTTGAACCCAGGTTCTCTGACACCAGAGCCAGTCCAGAGCCACAGTTCCCACTGTGCCCCACTGAAAAGGCAGAGGACAGTGGCTCTAAGTGGGCACACTCCACCTCTGAGGGCTTTTCGGGATACTCAGTAAACATGAAAGCCAGGTGTTGAAGCTTGACCCATGGAAAAAGCCAGCATTGGTGCTCAGCCAGAGTCTCTCTTCCCCTTCCCTTCCCTTTAGATGCCTCATTTGCACCTGTTTGTATTTTAACCTGTTGAGTAAGAGTCGATCTGGCTTCCTAAGTTTCATGTGAGACAGTCAGGCTTGCCTGAGAGTGACCAGTGCCCACCGAGTTGGGCTGCCTTGGGCTTTAATGCTCTCTAACATTTCTCCAGCACTTGCATTCCTTCGTCTGAGAATCACTGCGCCCACTTTATAAATGAGGAAATTGAAAGTTAGGTGAAATGACTTCAGTTCATACAGCTAATGGCAAAGTCAAGACTCTAGGTTCTCTGAGCCTGGGTCCTGTACTCTTTAAAAGCATAGCAGCCTTTGGGTCCTGCAGAACTGCTTTATTTTTCTTGATTACTGGACAGGTTCTTTAATGACGCTGCTTTGAAGGACATCACTTTGGTGGACTAACTTGTGTCTTAAAACTTCACAGAAAGGACTGAATACTGTAATTGCTACTGACACAAAGCTGGGAGGGACAGCTAGCACACTGGAGGAGACAGGATGAGAGGCCAGAGCATCTGGCTGAATCTAAGGAGACAAAATTCAGCAGGTATAAATGTAAGGTACAAGTACCAGAAATCAACCTCCTGAGTCCAAGATGGAGCAGCAAGTCTAGACAGCAGAGGTCTTGAAAAAGATCTGGGGGTTTTAGCGAGCTACAAGCTCAAAGATGTATCAGTATTCTGTGGTGGCAAAAAAAAAAAAAGGGAAAAAGGGGAAAAAAAGCTAATGGGCCATTGAGCTTCATTAAGAAGCTAATGGAGAAGGCTTCCAGAATTAGGTAGGGACGGTCCCTCCCACGGGGCTCTGCTCTGCTCTCTCCAGATCTTATCTAGGAGATTAGTGCTCAGGGCTGAGCACCACTAGCTAAGGCCTTTGGAAAGCTGCAGATTGTCCAGAGCAGGTGCTTGGGTCCAGGTCACATGAGGAGAGGTGGCAGAGAGTGGAGGTGTTTGCCCTGGACAAAAGGAGGCTAAGAGGGAACATGGTATCTATCTCCGAGTGTTTGAGGGGCTGGCTTTGGAGAAAGGCTTAGACTTTCTCTATTTAGCCCCAAGGGACCAAACTAAGATCAGTAGGTGTGAGGATTTGGCTGGTTGCCAGGAAAAGCTACCTAGCCAAAAGAGCCGTCCCTAGGTAGGATCAGCTGTCTCCAGAGGTGGTAGGCTCCTCCTTTCAGGGGTCTGTCTGGAGGAGCACACAAGTAGATTCAGGGTGGGGATTCCATCTGTGAATGGGTTGGACTCCCCAGCCAGTGAAGTATCTTTGAGCTCTGAAATTCTGTGATTCTAGGACACTTTTGTGTGACCTCAGTCAGGTCATTTTATTTCTCTGAGTCCCAACTTCCTCATCTATCAAATAAGAGGACTGCACTAGAGTCTCTCTAAAGTCCCTTCTGGCCATAAACCTCTCATCTGAAAGAGAGCTGGCCTCAGTCAGGGAAGACCTGAATTCAAATCTTACCTCTGACATTTAGGAGCAGTGTGACCCTGGATAAGCCACTTCATCTGCTGTTGCCTCTTCCTCCTCAGTTAAATATGAATAATGATACCAGTAGCACAGATTCGACTGGGTTATTGTGACGCTGGAATGTGAGAAGGCACCTTATGGGCTTTGTTCTCCTTCAAGCTTTATGTAAATATCAGCAATTACCATCACTCCTCCCGTGATTAATGAGAGTCGTGCACATGCTTGGACCGGTTACCAGCACTAGAAACACGGAAGATGGTATCACCATTAACTGGCTTTGC
The DNA here is from genome assembly GCF_003287225.1 of Phascolarctos cinereus. NCBI lineage: Eukaryota > Metazoa > Chordata > Mammalia > Diprotodontia > Phascolarctidae > Phascolarctos > Phascolarctos cinereus. The sequence goes on along the minus strand of NW_027555514.1, from coordinate 4,841,801 downwards.
CACGTTCTTTCTTAAGTATTGGCTGTCTAGGCTAGAGAGGACCCAGGCTAGGTGGGTCTTTGTGGATAGTGATTGGCATCCGCCAGCGTCTTGTCTCGAAGAAGCCCTCCCTGGACTTGGGTGACATACCCTGATGGGATTTCAGAGTAAAATGGGCTGCACATGTTTGGTCTAAAACGTCTCATTCCAGTAACTTGAGAAGAAGGTGGCAGGAGATGGGTTATTGTCAAGTAAATGTGAGCTGTAGGAAAGTGAGAGAGGCTGGAATCCGGTGGGCACGAATCCTCAGCAGGCAGCATTGCAGACACTCATCTGTTGTTTTAACACTGTCTCTGTACGGCAGTGTCATTTTCCTATATACTTTAATTTGCGGTTAACAATGAAGAAATCACCGCATTTCTATGCTTCTCTCCAGCCAATCCCTGAGCCCTTTAAATGAAAGAGAAATTGTCAAGCAGAATACACAAGGTTTTTGTGTTTGCTTGCTTTCCCTCTGCTCAGGTTACATTGAGGAAGCCTGCATCATTCCCTGCCCCTCGGACTGCAAACTCAGCGAATGGTCCAACTGGTCTCGCTGCAGTAAGTCCTGCGGCAGCGGAGTCAAGGTTCGCTCCAAATGGCTTCGAGAGAAGCCGTACAACGGCGGACGCCCCTGCCCCAAGCTGGATCATGTTAACCAGGTGTGTATGCGCCGGCGCGGTTTTCAGTGTCTGCTCAGAATCCAACTGAGCCCCCATGGCGAAGCCCACTCCCGTCTTCTTTACTTTGCTACAAAGTGGAACTGAGAAAATAGCGGTCCCCCTCCTAAGCTGATGGCCAGCGTGGTGCTGGACACGTTTGACTGAGTTGTTACCGGAGTCCATTGCAAACAGGTAGAGACCCCCTAAAAGTATCACAAGAGTTATGTGAGACACTTTGGGCGATTGCACAGGACGGACAGTCTAATCTTTCAAGCGTCCCTTGAGTCTCCGTCCCGCAGATGGGTCGTGGGGCATTACCTCCCGTACTCCAGGGCTGCTCTCCACCTCTTAATGGAATGGAATCAAGGGGAAATGATGCGCACAAGGGGGCGGGGAGGCGTCCTTCTCCCAGGGGACTCAGGGGAGCGGGAGCCCCCTCCTCCTCCCTGCTGTGCCCGCTCTAAGTCAGTCTTTAACTTCTCAGATGACTAACCCTACACTGGGAGCCTGTTGGTTTGGGGATGCAGCTCTGCTGCCACCTGCTGGTAGCCAGCCTGATTTCTTACAGGGTTGGGCTCCTTTCTAAGATCTTCATAGAGATCAATAAAGCTGAATGGGTGGGTCTTGGGATAGTCCCCATGAAAGGGAGCCATCCTGTCCTAGAGCCAAGGCTTAGAGCATCAGGCCCAAGCAGGACGACCAAGAGGAGCCATCAGTGCCGGAGAGAGGCCCTGGCTCTGTCCCCAACATTACTGCGGCTCCAGAAGCCTTCAGCCTCTCCCAAGGCCCCAGGATGATTCCCACTACCAGGCGAGCCTCCCAGCAAGAGGATTGAGTCCTGTTAACCCTGTGTGTATGTGAGTGTGTCTGTTTGTATGAGCATTCACAAGCACAGACAGAGAAATAAAAGCCATGTGCAGGAAAGCAGCATAAATACATCTATAAACTGAAAATACTGGATTTGGGGTCAGAAGTACTGAGTTCAAATCCCAGCTCTGATGCTCCTCCCCAGGTGACTCTGGATCACTCATCCAATGCTCTCATCAGCGACAGTTTTGAGTCTTTGATCTTAAGAACATTGCCCCCTTATCCAATGGCATGGTTGCCCTGGAAAATCAACTAGCCCATCCATCCATCCACGCATCCATCCATCCATCCATCCATCCATCCATCCACGCATCCATCCACGCATCCATCCATCCATCCATCCATCCATCCACACATCCATCCACGCATCCACCCATCCATCCATCCACGCATCCATCCATCCATCCATCCATCCATCCATCCACGCATCCATCCATCCATCCATCCACGCATCCATCCATCCATCCATCCACGCATCCATCCATCCATCCATCTATCCATCCATCCATCCATGCATCCATCCATCCATCCATCCACGCATCCATCCATCCATCCATCCATCCATCCATCCATCCATCCATCCATCCATCCTTGCCCAGGGCCCAGCTGCTGTTTGACCCCTGGCCAGACACTTATTTTAAAGGCAATATTGATGGGTTAAGATACCAGCTCATCAAGAGACTAGCCAGAGAAAATAACGGTTGTTAGGACATCTAGTGCTGTTGATAGTTGATAGAACAGTCCTCCCCCAGCAAAGTACCTAAAGGTTCTTGTAAAATCAAAAGAGGAACTTGGAGAATTGACTGGTAAAGCATCATCTGCAAAGGTCTGCTTTCCTTCTGCCTTGACATTTATAATTGCTAATGATACCTTTGTACCAAAATTACACATTCCTCAGCAAACTACTCTTGAGGCCCACTTTGCTGGGAAATGGTCTGTGGGGAGCCTGGTTTCCCACTCAGGCAGTATTTCCTGAGTCTGAATCCCATCCTGGGACTGGCCAGCAGCGCAGGCTCAACGTGCAGGTTACTATGGGGATTTTAGGCGCTCTGGTCACGACCCTTGGCTCGTGCTGAGCCCTTGGCTTGGCTCTCAGGCTGCTCCACTTCCCTCTTGCGTGGGCCAGTCTCTCTCCTTGGTGACCCAAATTCCCTAAGGCAGCTGATAGCCAGGAGTGTAACTGACTTTGGAGCAAGAATCAGGTGCTGTCCTCCAGGGCCTGGGCTGGAGTGCTTGCTGTTGAGAAACAAAGCAAACTGCTCCCTACCCAGCCCCAGCCCCATCCCCATGATGTTTAATGCATCTTGTAGGCTGGCATTGCAGGAAAGAGTGTGAGACTGGGAGTCGGGAAAGATCCAGGTTCACACTCCACCTTTAACTTTCTGAATCAGGGGAAGATAATTCACACATGGCTAAAGGGATCAAGAAGAGGAACAGAACCCCACCCTCTCAGGCAGCTACTTTGCCTCTCTGGGTCTCAGTTTTCTCATCTCTAAAATGGAGATAGGACTTACAATGTCTAGTAGGGCTTTGATGAGGCTTAAATAAGACACTGTGTAAAAGTCACAGAAAAGTAAGAGGCCATCGATGTGTTTGACTTTATGCCCCTACTGTGGCTCCTTCACTGACGTGTCTCTCTGTCTCTGATTTTTCCTCCTTCGCTGAACAACATCACCTCCCCCAGGCTCAGGTAAGAGTCTCTGGAGCTGCCGCTGCCTGTTCTGTTCTCCCCTTTTCTGAGTCTTGGCATGTTTGTCCCGGTTCTGTGCTCTTTCCTTTCCATCTTGGGGTGCGGGTGGGGGGCAGGCTGGTGACACTGACACCAGGGGTGGGGAAGAGGCTAAAAACCACCTCAGTCATTCCCATCCTCAGCCCGCCTACGCCTCCACCCTCCTGCTGCCTGCTGCTGTGGCTGGGGGAGCTCGGAGGAGGAAGGAGTGCAAGGGGGTCCTGAGGAGTCTGGCCCCAGTCGGAGGTGGGTGAAGGAAGCAGAATGACGCACTCATTGCATCCTCCCTTCCCTCAAGCCCAGCACAAACAGCAGTCTCTGTCTTTCGTGTTTTCTTTCATCTAACTGGGGACCCAGTCTTTAAAGTGAATAACGTCACATTCTGGTCTGAAAGGTTAGGTGGAAGATCCAGAAACTCCAAAGACCAGCTCGAGGTTGCTGATGGGGAGGCTTCTGGTAGGGGGAGGGGAGCAACATGGGAAACGCCCATTGGGTAGGGGGAACAGTGTGCAGGGTGGGGCAGGGGAGCTTGCCTCATTACGCTGAAGGATGGCCGGTGCTGTCAAGCCCTCTGAATTCAGCATCCTCTGAATTTGGCGCCCTGGGACAAAGCTCTGTTTGCCCCACCCTGATTATGCCTCCACTGGGCTCTGTCTGGGCTATGCAGTAGAGTCACGACCACTTCCTACTGTTCCCTTTAGACTTTGGTCTTCGTATGTGCACAAAAATGAACCTGTAAAAGGCTTTTGCTTGTTTTTCACTAGTAATGTCATGTCAACAAGTGCCTCCCCCAAAGACAAAAGCCCCCACACATACCGTGGTGTGGGAAGCTGCCTAAGAAGGAGCCCATGTGGCTCCAACCCAGCATTTCCTGTCTTGGGGATTCTGGGACCAATGCTTCCATTCCCTGCTCACTGTTCCCTTTAGTAAGCATAGGGTTCAAGCCACCAATCCCCAGAGGACAGCGATGGACCACCAGTGCGGGCAGGCAGCAGCACAGACGCCTTGGATGCTGGGACAGGGAAACTGAGGCAGGCAACGAAACCTTCCTACCACCTGAGGGAAAGTAGGGGAGGAAGTTTGCCTCCCCCCACCTTGCCTTGCCTTTTGGTGGAGAGGGGAAAACTCCTTAGCCCTCATTGCCTCATGGTCCAGCAGCTCTGCCAAGCTGAAGAGAGGACAGCCTTCAAAGCCGGAAGAAGCCGGAATGCCAGCCCTCTAGGGACAGCATCGTTAGGCCTTCGGTGTTTAGCTTAGCAGAGGTTGGTCGACTCATAGCCAAAGCCTGGTTGTGGCCCAGATGTGGAAAGTGTACGAGACAAACCCTTTGTCAGCAAATGTGGATAATTCCATGCACATCCCCAAGCTGGTAACACAGATCCATCCCAGCTAAACAGAACCACATTGCCTTCCCCCTGCATTGGCCTCATGGTGGGAGGGGGACAGGGTATTCTCTCTTCTCTCCTATCTGTCTCTCACCCATCTGTCTCTGTGTGTTCCTCTATCTCTGTCTCTCTGTGTGTCTGTCTGCTCTATCTCCGCTTCTCTCTCCTTCCCACCTTAGCTGCTTCATCCCTCCTTACAGGCAGTGGTGCATTCTCATCCCCTGCTGCTCTCAGAAATCCCATCTCAGCTGCAGCTTCCTGCTCACTCACCCTGGGGAGGCCGGGAAGCCCCACTCACCGAGCTCCCCCTATGTTCCAGGTGTATGAGGTCGTCCCCTGTCACAGTGACTGCAGCCAGTACATATGGGTCAGTGAGCCCTGGAGCGTCTGCAAGGTGACTGTGGTGGACATGAAGGAGAACTGTGGAGAAGGAGTGCAGACCCGGAAAGTGAGGTAAGGCCCTTGGCAAAGAATCCTCTCCGAGCACGCCCAAGAGGGCGGCTCACTACAGACCCCTGGCTGCCCCGCCAGACCTTCCTCTTGGGGCTGAGTTCCAGGGACTCTGAGAGCGTCTGCCTGTGACTGTGAGGCTTTCAGCCCCTGACGGATCTGGGCGGACGAAGGCATAGTCGGACGTGCGTGTCTGATCGGGGACGGCCTCAGTAGAGTGGCTAGAGGTCATGGGCAGGGGGACAGATCCGTGTTCTCTTCAGCCCTCTTCTGATGTGGCGGTCACCCCTGCTCATGGAGTACGGGTGCTGGCAGGTCACACAAAGGTGACAGATGGCCGGCCGTGCTGCCCAAGCAGCCCTGCCAATTTGGGAGAGGCAGACAACTGGCCCTGTAGGTTGACACCGGGAGCCACAGCAGATTCCCCGAAGTGTGGAGGGAGTAACCACCAACATGGCTCTTGTAAAGTGCCAAAGGGATTAAGGAAGTGGATGGGACCATGGAGCTCTATGGGCAGCGACCTGAGAGGCATATCCCTCCCCCCATTTTACCATTGAGGAAATGAAGACACAGGCAGATGGAGTGACTCATCTGGGTCACATAGAAAGTAAGCTTCGTAGGTAAGATTTGAACCCAGAGTCCAGAGCTGTCTCAACTGTGTCTCCTTAACCCTCTTTCTTCTCAATCCATCTTCAGTATGGAAAAATAATTCGTCACAAACCACTGAATCATAAAATTTTGCATATTGGAGCATGGTACGTTTACCCAACAAATACTTAGTAAGCATCGACTCTGGGCTGCACAACCCGGCACAGTGTGACAGTGCATTGCACCTGGAAGGAGGAAGATGTGAGTTCAAATCCCCTCTTATATAGGAATTAACTCTGTGGCCCTGGGCAAAGCACCTAACCCCAGGAATGCCTTTAACACTGACCTCCTGGGGCGGGGAGCCCCACTGGTCAAGTGACTGGCCCGAGGCCACACTGCTAATGAGCTGAGGAGGCTTTCCCCAGCCGTGGGTTTTAGCGATGCCCTGGGGCGCTTGGGAGTTTAGAGGAGTCATTCTTCCCATATAGCCCAAACAGTGCAGGGGCAGCTCGATGGTGTGGCAGATAGAACACAGAATCTGGAGTCAGGGAGACCCAAGTTCAAATCTGGCATCATATGCTTGCCAGCTGTGTGACCCTGGGCAAGTCACTTCACCACTCTCTGTCTCAGTCTTCTCATCTGCAGAATTAGGATAGTGATAGCACCTGCCTCCCAGAGTAATTGTGAAGGTCACATGACATCACACCTGTAAAGCGCTTTGCCAACTTTAAAGCCCTATATAAATGCAATCATAATCGACTATTATTATTACTGCACCTGGAGTTCTAACTCCAGCACTTCTTCATTAGTGCTGTGTGACCTTGGATAAGTAAACTTCCCTCTTGGCACCTCAGTTTCTTCATCTATAAAATGGGAGTGAGTGTAATTCCTGAGGTCTCCTCTACCCTTGAATTCTCTGGTCTTCTGATCATTAGCAGCCTAGGACAGTCCCGTTGACTGGCCTGCCCCAGCATTATCTAGTCTGCTGTGAACAGAGTTTTGAGCATGGCAGATGGACTGCAAAAACAATGGGAAATCTAACTTTAAATACTCGTGTTTAAACATATATGAATGTGTGTGTGTGTGTGTGTGTGTGTGTGCGCGTGCGCGCGTGCATTGCATGGGCTCATCTGTGAACTTGTCTGAGCCCAGACTGTGAAGGCCAAAGAGAACAGCTTGGCCTAGGGGCACTGGGGAGCCACTGAAGTCGGTAGAGTAGGGAGTGATGGGGTCAGATGGCTCTTGAGAAAGATCACTTTGTCAGCAGAACAAAAGATGGAGTGGAGGGGTAGGGCAAGACTTAAAGCAGGAAGACCACCTGCCAAAAAAAATAATGCAGGTGAATGGTGAGGAGAGCCTGCCAGGGCATGCTGTGTGAGTAGAGAGAAGGGCCTAGAATCGAGAACTGGGATCGATGAGGAAAAAGACAATCAGCCAATCAGCCATCTGAGGGCTTCCGGCATGATCCGTCTGAGGAGCAGGGGTCTCGGCCTGATTTCTGTGCTTGCTGGCACACAGGCATCCTTGGTTGTTAACGTGTCACTTTCCTCCTAGATGCATGCAGAACACAGCCGATGGCCCCTTCGAGACAGTGGAGGACTATCTTTGTGACCCTGAGGAAATGCCGCTGGGTTCTCGCGAATGCAAATTGCCCTGCCCCGAGGACTGCGTTACGTCAGAGTGGGGTCCCTGGAGCAGGTGCTCACTGGTAAGGGGGCCCTTGACCCTTTCATCTCTGTAGCCTTTAAGCTGCGCCTGCGCCGGACTGGGTAACGAGCAGATGGCTTGTGGCTGCAGGGGCAGGTGCACAGCATAAATGCAGGTAATAGGAGTTTGCAAGCCCCCAACACGCTGGCTCCTCGTCCATCTGCAGGATACAATTCTTCCTCCTGAGGCCAACAACAAGCTCCCTGTGCCTGGACACGCAGTCACACAGTTCTTCCCCACAAGTGCCCTCCTGCCTGCCCTCTCGCCCAACACAGAGCCCAGAATGTCACTTTCACCTTCCTTTGAACAGTGTAGACCTGTCTGCGGGTACTTGGCAGGTTAAGAATTGTGCAGCAGTGAAAGGAAATCTCTCCAGGCAGGTGGGAGGATGACGAACCTCAAAGCTATATCACTCGGCTGCTCTCATCAGCCTCACATGCGATTCATTCCATGTAGATGTCGGGTCTCACCTGCCCAACAGCAGGTGTCTCTCGTTGAGAGCATTGTCCTTTAGAAGGCCGTGATGGGAAAGAAGCACGGGAAAGAAACGAGCCGAGGAGAACGGACATCAGTAAACCTCTCAGTAAGCAGTGTGTTAACTCCAGGCCTTTGTTTGTGCTTGGAAGCCCAACCAAGAATTTTCAGTTATTCAGCCTGGAAGACTTCAGCAGACTGCAGGGCTTCCCCACAGAATCCCAGCAATGGGATCACTTCCAGCAGAACTGGTTTGTGTTATAGGAAACATGACTCAGTTCTGGTGCCTTTCAAAGGATGCCCATTTCAAAGCTATAGAGAGAAATGTGAAGTTGATGTGCAATGGAGAAGGAGACTAAAGGGTCTAACACAGACAATGGATGATAAGATTATCATCAGGGCATGGTTGCTGTTCAGTTGTTCTGGTCATGTCCAACTCTTTGTGACCTCATTTGGGGTTTTCTTGGCAGAGATACTGGAGGGGTTTGCCATTTCCTTCTCCAGCTTGTTTTACAGATAAGAAAATGGAGGCAAATGGGGTGAAGTGACTTGCCCATGATCACACAGCTAGTAAGTATCTGAGGCTGGATTTGAACTCAAATCGTCCCAACCCCAGGCCTGGTGATCTATCTGCTGCAGCACCACCTTGCTGCCCTAGTGCATGTTTACCAGGAGGAAAATCTATTTTGCATCACCAGATTTTGTAATTGCTGTGGGAGGTAAAGAAAGTAGTCTAGATACATGGGAGATAACTATACCCCTTAATTTGTGAATAGACTAAATCCCCTTGCTATAACGGAGCTTAAAGGTGGGCTCTGTATTAAAATCTATAAATGAGTGTGAGAAAGAGAGACAAGGGGCAGCTAGGTGGTGCAATGGATAGAGCACCGGCCCTGGAGTCAGGAGGACCTACCTTCAAATCCGGCCTCAAACACATAACACTTACTAGCTGTGTGACCCTGGGCAAGTCACTTAACCCCATTGCCTAGCCAAAAAAAGAGAGAGACAGACAGACAGACAGAGACAAACAGAGACAGAGAATATTTGGCTAAGAATATAGTTCCAGAATTGGACAAAAGTGCAGTGGGGCACAATGTTTCCCACCCTGCTTCGTACCTTTGTACCCATTTCTTCCACTAGGAAACAAGTCTCCTGGCTCTACCTGCTCTTTCCAGTCTGATTCACATATAACTCTTATGTGCTCTGACTTCCAGCTAAATTCAATTCCATTTTATTCAACAGCCAATTTTAAGCTCCTGCTCTGCACAGACACTGTGTTAAGAAGTGGGAAGTGGGGCTTCGGTAACAAAATTGAATGAGTCCCTGTGCTCTAGAAGATATAAATGAAGGTGAAATAATTCAATGGGTAGAGGTTTCAGAGAAGAGAAATAGCTGATCTCAGACCACAATGGGCCGTAGAGATTCTTCCAAAGAGCCCAGGACCTGGACGGTCATTTTCAACAGGATTGGTCCTTGGAGTACATGATTAGGCCATTAGTGACACAGTTCAGCCATCAGTAATGGATGTGCTGACAGTGAAGCCTGAGAAAGGACAAACTGTCATCATTCGAACATGTCATCAGGGAAGTACACTGACCCGTGGAATCTGTCTTTTCCTGTGATCAGGGGTGGGTCTCCCAAATGCACTAGTGGGCTCCCATCCCTGAATGGCTTCAAGCCAAGGCTGAATGATCTCTTGCTGGGGATCCTGTAGAAGGGGTCTTCTTCAGGGGTGGGTTGGACCAGATGATGACTGATCCCCTCTAATGCTGAGGTCTTCACAACTCGTGTTTGTCTTCAATTGTAGCACGTGATCTTGAGTTACTCTCCCAATATGGGCTCACCTTGGCAGGCTGGGTTTCCAGAGGATAGCTGCTGTTGCCTCTCAGGGACTGGGGGCATATCTTTCTAGTGTTCTAGCTCACAAGCCCCACCAGTAAGCTCTTCCCAGCCCCCTTCATGATTATCCAATGATGTCAATCAACCAGACTTAATTAACTTTTAAGTAGTAGCAGTTACTAAGGAGGTATAGTAAGAACAGTTGACAAAAATCATCTGCCCAAAGCTTCTGGTGCCTTCTCCCACCAGGACAGAGAGAGTCAAGAGGAAAGTGGGTTTGGGCAGAGAACACAGCTCAGAGCGCCTGCTGGATAAAAGCCCTTTCCTCCCCTTCACGTGGTTCATGACATTCTCCCAAGGCATGGTGTAGCCTTCTGCTGGGCTCCTGGTAGAGTGTGGAAGCTGCATTTCCTCAGTGTTTCTCATCTGACCTCAGATCCCAATGAAGACGAGGATCTGTCCTAGGCATGCGGCTGAGATGTGGTGAAAAGTCCAAGTCCTCCAACCCTCCAAAGTTCAAAGCTATCAACGTGTCAAGGAGGATGGGGCAGTGTAGAAAGGAGATAGAGTCTCTCTCCACCCTCCCGCCCACCAAAAAATTCCTTTTAAAAAAGCTCTTCTCTAGGTTTTTATTGTTTAGTTGTTTTCCAGTCCTGTCCAACTCTCCATGACCCCATGTGGGGTTTTTTTGGCAGAGATACTGGAGTGGTTTGCCATTTCCTTCTGCAGCTCATTTTACAGATGAGAAAACTGAGGCAGAGTGAAGTGACTTACCTGAGGTGACACAGCTAGTAAGTGTCTGAGGCCAGATTTAAACTCAAGAAAAGGAGTCTTCCTGACTCTAGGTCCAGTACTCTATCCACTGTGCTGCCACCGAGCTGCCCACTTCTCCAGACAGCCAGATGTTTAAATGATTGGGCTCCAATCTCACCTGCTCTTCTATTGAAAACTCCTCGGTTGAAGCAGGGTTTCTTCAGCCATTACCAATAGGACCCTGGGTGGCATCAATTTACTTTATCCAATGGTCTTCCCTCCTTCCAAATTGATCGAATTCTTTTCCACACCTTGTTAAAGTGCCTTTAATTAATTGGTTGACTGATTGATTCGATAGAGAAGTTTAGACCTTATTCACACCTAGTTCATGACTCTGATTAATTTTTTGAACCAAGAAGCCTAGACGTTCAGTAATTGTTGAAGTGAAGGTATAGGACACCCCTGTTACACCATGATGACTGATTTTCAGAATGAATTCAATCATGGCTGTATGGAGGAGTCTGCACCATGTGGTGGGAAGAACCCAAAAGCTGAGGAGCCTCTGAATTCTTAAAGCAGAAAGTCACCTCAGAGATCACCTAAGTCAACACTTTCATTTTACAAATGAGGAAACTGAGGTCCAGAAAGGCAGAATGATGTGCCCAAAGTCACAGAGCCTGATATTTGTTAGTTAGAACTAGAACCCAGGGGTCCTAACGCTTTGGACGGTGCCTTTCCCAGCACATCTCCCTGCACAATTCCGAGTGGGAAGTCATGGTGCTCAGACCTTCTCTTCTTCTTCTCTCCAAGCCCTGCAATCAAAGCACATTCCGGGAAAGGTTGGCAGATCCGCTAAGGCAGGCAGATGAGGGGAAGCCCTGCCATGACATCACCGAGAAGGAGCCATGTGTCCTAAATAGGAACTGCTTCTACTATGACTACAATGTGACAGGTGAGCAGGAGGGTGTATGTGATGAAATGAATGGCTGTTAATGGACTGCATCAGCCTGGAAGGGGCCTCACCAGAAACACTTGGAGAGCCAAGTGCCCACAAGGCCTTGCTAAATGCAGGCAATGTTCTCTGGGAAAGGGTCTGTAGGGACTGACACACTTTCTTTGCATTGCATGAAGCTTGGTTAATTGAGGTGGATACAAGGATTTGAAAATAACCTCACTGCCTCTAACCCTGAAATTGCCTTAAGTATGATGGCCAATATGATCTGTCTTCCATGGGGAAGGTTCAGAAAAGGAAGAGTCTTTGTGCCAGACTGGTCCCCTGAGCTCTAAGGGCCCTCTCTTTCCAAGGGCCACAGAAGGTCATAGCATCCTAGAGCCCAGCTCACCCTAGATTCAGCACCCGGCCATAGTGAGCCTGGTAGCCAGGCAGCCAGGGGCAGCAGGAAAGTGCTGTTTCTGAGAGGAGTGAGAAGAAAGGGTACTTCCTGAAACACTGGTATGGAACAGAGAGGGACAATCCCAAAGGAATCATTGTGCTTTGATTCAATCTGGAGTTGTATCAGAGGAAATGGATTTGAATCCTAGCTTAGTAGCTATGACCTTGGGCCAGTCAGTCTCTCTCAGTCTCAGTTTCTTCATCTGTAAAATGAAAGGGAAAGGCAGCCTGGATGGGTTCAGAAAGACCTGGGTTCATGTCCTCCCTGTAACACCTGCTGATTATGAGACTTTGGGAAGTTACTTACCCCAGGGCCTTCCCCCGGCAAACTCTCTAAGACTACAGGGAAGGTGTTGATCCACATTAGGAGAAAAAGGTCTCTTCTCTATACTATTGAAATTATGTCTTTCATCTAAATAAATTAATCAATTCATTATCGATACTAATTACTTAATAACATGAGGGATCTGGAGTAGGTGACACCTGAGGTCCCATTGCTCAAAATCTATAATGCTGTGAACTCAATCTTATAAGCTTTCATAAAGCCCTGACTGTGTGCTAGGCACTGGGAACAGATAGACCACAAAATGCTTCCATTCTGTTGGGGGGGGAAGGGAGGAGAGCAACATGGATACGTGTGAATTAATATGAAATTATAAAGAGAGAGGGGTCATATCAGCTGTCTGCCAGGATTTGCAGAAGGGTCTGGCTTGTTTGTTTTGCCAGAGTTGACAGAACTGGGAGTGATGAGTGAAAGCTGACAAGATTCACACAGGGTGGGCAGGCATGAGTGGGCTGCAATCTGCATTAGATGAGGGAGTAGCTACACTCCTGAGATCACAGGTCTTGTTAGTGTTTGAGAGTAGAAAGTTTGACTTTGAGGGCTAAGCCAGTGTGGAATAGGGCTGCCTCCAGAGAGAGTAAGCTCCCCTTCCCTCCCAGGCTTCAGAGACTGGAGAACCATGTGTTGATCCCATTGTAGCAGGGATTCTTGTTGAGGAATGAGTTGGGATAATTGGCTTCCAATGTCCCTTCCAAATCTGAAATCCCATGATTCTGCGAGGCTTTAAAGGTGGATTTCTGTGGAACTGCCCTGAACTAATGAAGACTTACAAGTCTAAAGAGTTGCTTAGGGGCCCTGAAAGGCAGTTAATGTGTCATAGTCAGACCTTGAATCCGTGTCTTCCTGGCTCTGAGCTTGGCCCTCTCTCCATGTGACCCTGATTCTCATTAGCTGGTGAAAAGAAAGAATATTCTGAAAGTCACTGTTGTTATCAAGGAAATACTTTGTAAACGACATTTGCTCTCTAGCTCAATGTTCATATCATCAGACAAATTACTCCCACGATTGAGCTGAGATACCTTCCACCCTTGGAGTTCCAGGCAGTGACAGACTCTCCCCTTCTCATCCTTACACGTGGGCCCATCATGGTTGGGTCCCATGCATTGGTGCTGGTGCTGGCCTTGGTGCTGGCATCATGCAAGGTTGTGGATTGAGAAGCCCCTGGAGCAGTCAAGAATGAAACATGAGCTTCAGGTCACCAGAGCCTACTTAGATATCTGCTTTGAGCCCTTGTGTGCTGATGTGCTCTCCCCTCTGCAGACTGGAGCACTTGCCAGCTGAGTGAGAAGGCAGTTTGTGGAAATGGCATCAAAACGAGGATGCTGGACTGTGTTCGCAGTGATGGCAAGTCTGTTGACCTGAAGTACTGTGAAGAGGTGGGTGGATATTTTCCCCTAATAACTCAGTTCATGCTGAGCCAAGTGACCTGCACTCCACGCGATCCCTTGCTGACAAATGTTTTTCTAGGCTATTCACAGACTATTAAATGCCCCTTGGAACAAGACTGTGCCTGTCACTACTGATTTCTTCCCATCATTTCCTCTAGTTTCTCTTGTATGAGGTTCAAGAATATGCTAATGAGCCTCTTCTGAACAAAATGCTTGGGGACCAATCAGCAATCACAGGAATAAAAACAGTAAATCTTACTCAGGCATTCATTGGGTTTTTAATTGGATGGGAATCGTGGGCAGTGCCTGGGACACCTGCCAGTGTCAATCATGGTTACTGTGGGTTACTAAACATTAATCACATGCGGTCTGTAAGTACAGTGAGGTATGAATCTCTAATCTCTAACAATGTGACCCTTGGTCTTCCCATCTGGCCAAGCAATTGAGTCAGCTGATGGCACCCAGAAAGCTTAGGCAGACAATCCCTCCCTCCTGGCTTCTCTGTTTGTGAAAGCCATGTTTTCATCTTGAAATATGAATTTTTGAGGCAGGTGCAAATACAGCTGTTTATCTTTCTTCATTTTAATAAAGAAGGAGTGACTTCTAAAGTGAATGATGTCTAGACTTTACCTGCTTGGAAGAAGACCTGCCTTACATGTCTGAGAATTTTAGGATCATATTTAGAGCCAGAAAGAATTCTAAGGATCATCTATTCCAACCCATCCATTGTATAGAGAAGGAAATTGAAGCCCAGACAGGTTAAGTGATTTACCCAAGGTCATACAGATGGCAAAGCCAGGATTTGAACCCTACCCCTCTGATTCCAAATCCAGCATGCTTTCTACTCCATCACATTAAACTATTGACATTTGACATTTCTAAATGCAGATGTTATTCCAAGTCCCTATTACTTAAACAAATGGAATGACAACTTCATAAAGAATGGTTAAGTCCCTAGCAGACTGGCTGATTGAGAATTAAAGTCCACCTCCAGTGTCTCACCATGGTATGAAGGTGGTTCAGTCAATCAGTCATCATTTGAGTACCTACTTACTATGTGCCCAGCAGTCAGCCAAGACTCTGGAAGATTCTACCAGAGGGTCCCTAAGTATGGCAAATTTTTTCAAAGCATAGGTCCATCAAAAGAGTAACTGGGCTAATTTAGGGAGGCTTATCACCAGAACATGGAATGCATTTATTTTGGCCATCACCACTCATGAGACTGTCATGTGTTCTAAAGCTTTGTATTCGGCTTTGATGGAGGCAATAGCCTCCCAGATAAAATCCCAAATCCTTTAACTACTGAACCAAATTGTGGCAATAACATTTATTTAGTGGCAGCCTTCTTTAAATAATGTTATTGCTATCTTTCTGCCACACTTATATTTTCTAGTATTGTATCCTTCTCCTTCTTCTCAGAGAGCCATCCCACATAACAAAGAATTAAAAGTAGAAAAGAAAAAACAAGTCAGCAAAACCAACAAATATTGAGCTACGAGATCTAAGGCAGATAATTTTGAGTTGTTCTCTTTGTATCGTCATAGCAAAGGCAGGGGTCGTCTGGCAGATGGAATTAGACAGCACACATTATATTTGTCTATCAGAGCTTGTAATGAAGGATTAAACAGTTCAGGGGACAAATAGACCACACACCTGCACATGTATATACGTGCGCACGTGCACATGAGGGCGTCTCACACACACACACACACACACACACACACACACACAAGCACACACACTCATATACTTCCAAAGGCTGGATTGCTTGCCTTCTGCAGAGACTTATTCTCAAGCCAGCCACAGTAGCTAACTCCTGCTGTTTCTCCAGTCACCTGAAAAAATGATGGGCTTGATCCCCAACATGGAGGAAAATGGAGGTTAACAGCATGTAGTGTTACCTCAACATTCATAGGGCTTTTCAGACGTTAACACAACTGATACCTGGGGGTTGTTCTGTCCCATTTTCCCTTGAACAAAGAATGCATTGCAAACCTTAGAGCATTATATAAATGGATGGTATTTTTATTATTAGCAATCCCAATTATAAGGGATTTGTTGTCTGCAGGGGGAAAAACATGCAAGGACCATATAGACATAAGCACAAGGCCAGAGTGCAGTAGCCTGCCTTAGCACCTCACGTTGTAAATGATGGAAGTTTCCGATAATGAATAATGGAACCACCAGAACACTAGCATAGAGAAACAGCATTGTAAGGATGGGCTTTTCTCAGCAGTTGGTAACATTCCTTGTGTTCTTTCAATTGCAGTATGTAAAGGCAGGGAAGCTTAATGTCAGTCCAGTTCAAAGAGACTCATATAAGTTACAAACACCTTGGCCCAACACATTTACACTCTGAGATACATCTGAAACAAAATCTTGGCCAAATCTCATGTAATTAACTCTCCCTTGGGAGCAGTCCTTTTTCAGAGAGTAAATCTTGCCCCTCTTAGGTAACATCATGGGAATGATTCCCAATGTCCTTTTCTGGAACTCTCGTTTTCTGAGCCCTTTTTAAAACTGAGGTCCTGAGTGAGCCCCTAAGGCTGCCCGATCCTGTTCTTAAACATGAGATAAACCTGCTGGCTGCAGGCCTCAGAAACTTGGGCTCATCATTTTCAACACACAAAGACACACATTTGCTTAACACCTTTCACCTGATGATGACATTCTCAGGTTATGCCATGACTATGATAAAGCCTTTTGACCAATGGCAAAGATAATCCTGTCTAAAAGAAGTAGATTGACACAATAAGAAAACCCAAAGAAATGGAGGCAGAAGACTTTTGCCAGGCCTTGGGGTAGCTCCTAATTACTGTGACCTTAAACAAGTCACTTAACCTCTCTGTGCCTTAGTTGCTTCATAAGTAAAATAGGGACAATGACTTTTGCCCTGCCTGATTTACAGATTTGTTGAAAGGGGAGTGCTTTGCACACAGTAGGACCAATAAGGGGCATTTCATTAGTGCTTTGCACACAGTAGTACCAATAAGGGACATTTCATTAGTGCTTTGCACACAGTAGGACCAACAAGGGGCATTTCATTTGTGCTTTAAAGTTTCCAAAGCATTCTATATATTATCGTCCCATTTGAGCCTCACAATCTTATGAAGAAGATGCTATAAGAATTATCCTCATTTTACTGATGAGAAAATTGATGCTAGGAGAGGTTAAGTGACTTGCCCTAGGTCACATAGCTAGCAAAAGTTGGAGGCAGCATTTGAACCCAGGGCTTTCTGACTCCACAGCTAGTGCTCTATCCATTATACCAACCATGTCATAATTGTTTAGCCTCTCACCTTAGGCCCAGTAAGATGCATTGGACAAAGATGAGTTTGGAATCCTCATGCATCTTTGCAAGTATGCTATTTCTGTCCTCTCTGAGGAGTAAAGGGGTAAGGTAAATCCCACGAAGCTGCTTAGCTTCTCCTCTACCATTTCTTGACCTGTGGTGACAGCCACCAAGAGCTTGAGTTTGGGGTAATGCCCAGGGCCCGATGCTGCTAGCATGAAGAGAAAGCTTAGAGCATCACGGACATGCCACTTCACCTCTTTACCATTTCATTGCTAAAGATATATGCTGGTGTCTAATAGCAAAGCAGGAAAGCCAAAGTGCCTTCCCTCTAAGAATATAAATAAATATAAATAAGCCTCAGGATCCAAGGTAACAAACACCAACAATAGGGCTGCCAGCATTTCCCAGGGTGTTCACACAGATGTGTCTCCCTCAGCCTGTTCCCCTGCTCTGGCTCAGCTTATTCTCAACCACCCATTAGTCAAAGTCACAATGTTTGAATAACCTATCGATTGCCTTTATGCAGGACACAGAGCAATGATGTCTCCACTGGCTCTCCATCATTCATCAAATCTAATGCTCCCTTGTCTCTCAGGGCAGTGAGCTTCTCTGTGGCTCTGCCTGCAGCCACCTTGCCTCTGGCTCCCTGGGGCTGCTCATCCCACTTCCTCTTCTGTCTAATGGGAGGGGGAGATGGAATGTGTGAACCTGGCCCCCTCACCATTGTCCTCTGAGTCAAGGACTGTGCACCGAAGGAGTTCACCACTATGTCATCATAGGGAGAAAACCATGAAATCACAGAATGGGACATTGATAAGGAAAAAACAAAGAGTTAGCATCTTTAGAGTTGCCATAATTCCTGAAACATCTGAGAAATGCCTAGTAATCTGTATACAGTGCACTCATACTGTGCCTCCAGGTTGGAAGATGTAATTCTGCATGGTATTCATTGTCACCCTCTTCTGTCTACCCCGCAATGAAGTCCAGCAACAGAATTTGCCCAGGAAATGTCCCTGAGTCCTCTTTCTCCCTTGTGAGCACAGAAGGAAGGAGGGATGTGCAAGGTTTTTCTCAGTGTCTTTTTTCAGCCTCATCAAGGATGGGACTGTATAACACTCAATGTGAAATACTCATCACTAATTTGTGGGGCACTTTTTTTTTTTAGCTCAGCCTGGAGAAGACCTGGCAAATGAACATGTCCTGTGTGGTGGAATGCCCTGTCAACTGTCAGCTTTCTGACTGGTCACCCTGGTCAGAGTGCACTCACACATGTGGCCTGACAGGTTGGTACCCCCTCAGCTGTCAGACCTGTAGAACTGAAGAACTTCCTTATGCACAAAGCCTTTCCTGATCTCCATGCTTGGGAGGCCTCAAGTTTTAGCCATCTGGAAAGTTACTGTGTGTCACTGACTCGAGAAAGTCAATACATCCTGTTGGATAGAGCTAGAACTGGAATCAGAAAGAATTGGCTTCAGATCCTGCCTCTGACAATTACCAGTTATTATCCATGGACACTCACTTAATAGCTCTGATCTTGTCTCCTTGCCTTTCAAGTGGCACTTAAATACCTGTGGACCACAGATCACAGGACCATCATGAGGCAGAAATGAAGTCATGGGTGGAAAGAGCTTTGCCAACTTTAAATCATTACAGAAATGTTGGTTATTATCATTAAGTTGCCAACTTTGTGTCTTTCAAAGGAAAAATGATCCGAAGGCGAACAGTAATTCAGCCCTTTCAGGGAGATGGCAGACCTTGTCCTGCACTGATGGAACAATTCAAACCTTGCCTGGTGAAACCCTGTTATCGATGGCAATATGGCCAGTGGTCAAACTGCAGAGTAGAGGTATGCCTGGAGGAGGTGGGGTGGGGGCAGGTGCATGTTGCCTATAGGGACCCTGCAATTGGAATTTGTCAGTATACAGGTGACACATTAGCAATATGGAAAAGTGGAAAGGGGGCTGCCTTTAGAGGCAGGCCCTGAATTCAAATCCTGCTCCATTTCTCACTCCCCATATCACCTTGGGTCAGACTTTACCTCTCTGAGCTTCAGTTTCCTCTTCTGTAAAATCAGGGGGTTGGATTGGATGGCCTCTGGGTTCCTTTTTAGCTCTAAACCTATGACTCTGTGATTTTAAGTGTTTGGCCATAGAATAAGTAGTTAATTAACCCTAATGTTGAGCTCCTTTTGTGCTATCCTCTTTCAAAGATTTGGAGAATCATTTGAATAAGAACTAACTTGCAAAAACGAGGGCTTAGTCTGAATGCTGTCCCTGGTGCTGAACTCAGGATTGCTTGGAATCCGAAAGAAGGAGATGACTTAGGAGCATGGGACCACTAAGTAAAGGTGTGTTGTTGTTTTCTTTTTCATCTAATTTCTTCTTTCTTCCTCCTTTCCAGGATGCTCATTGTGGAGAGGGGACTAAAACCCGAAATGTGTCTTGCATAGTGAGTGATGGAACAGCAGAGGATCTCGGCAAGATTGTGGATGAGGAATTTTGTGCAGAAATAGACCCTGTGGTGGATGGAAATAAGAAGATAGTGCTTGAGGCAACGTGCACGCAGCCTTGCCCTGGTAACAAAGACAAGATAATGATGGATGCGTGGGCTTCAGAAGCTAGGACTGGTCTCAGAGATCACCTGTGCAATGGCCTTATTTTATGGATGAGAAACCTGGCATGTTGGGGCATGGTTAGCATTAGCTTCCCAGACATGTTTTCCAATTTGATATAGGCTTGTCTTTTTCATTCATGATGGGCTGTTCCTTTTTTCCTGAGCCACGACAAGGCACACATGCACTAGAGCCCATTATCTATGAAGTGTTCTCCAGACCCAGTGAAGACTTCCAGAAATCACATCCACATTCCCCTTCACATGGTCTTCTTAACCAGAAACACACCATGGCTTGATGTCTCTCTTTGGCTTTTGTTTTTAATGTATTTTACTTTTTGTCAATTATCAAGTATTTTTTTTCTCCCTACCAGCTCCCCTTTACTGGGCAGGGAGGAGATGGAGGAGAGAAATCCTTGTTACATATAAGCACAGTCAAGAAAGACAAATTCTCACATTGGCCACATTCCAAAATGTGCAGTTTGTTCTGCGTGATGGCAGCACAGGACACTCATCAACAGACAGCAGGGCACAATGTCAGCTACCTTCACATGGGGCAAGGGGGCTGGAATCACCAGAGTGCCCATAACTGAAATAACGAAAGTGAGAGGGACACACTTAGGGGAGCACATCTTCAGAAAGCAAATGCAGGCTGCCATCTGGCCATCCCTGAAGTCTTTCCAGCTAGGCAAGACTGCCCAGAGCTTGGCTGTGCCGTCATATGCTCCAGGAAGCCT
Source organism: Phascolarctos cinereus (assembly GCF_003287225.1). NCBI lineage: Eukaryota > Metazoa > Chordata > Mammalia > Diprotodontia > Phascolarctidae > Phascolarctos > Phascolarctos cinereus. The sequence goes on along the minus strand of NW_027555514.1, from coordinate 4,821,563 downwards.
GGGTAAACCCACACCCCAAATCTGAGGCAACGCAGCACAGAAGAAAGAGCACTAGTTCTGGAGCCAAAGGCCCTGGGTTCTAATCCTGCCTCTGATGCTTATGCCCTATACTGACCCCAAGTCACATGATCTCCCCAAGCCTCAGTTTCCTTATCTGTAAAACAAACAGGTTGGACTAGAAAGCCTATAAAGTCCCTTCTATCTCTACATCTATAATACTATGATTTTATAAAAGAAATCACATCCTTCCATATTAAGACCTCCTTTTGTCTCTAGCATAAGCATCCTGTGTGAGGCAATCAGGCAGTAGGCCTGAGGGACTCTTTGAGGCTATCAGACGGTATGATAATCCTTCCCAACCCATCCCAAATCCCGTACTGGGCTGGATTCTAACAAATCCATAAGGCAAACAACATGGTGGCCTCGTGTGACCAGCTGCTGACCCTGCCAGCACTAAAGCAGCCTTCTAGGCTGGGCTTTTCAGTGGGTCAGGCTGGGGACACCCTCTTCTCACTTCCGTGTGATTTCTCTGAGGGAATAGTGTCCACCCCCATTCCTGCTGTATCAGCACAAGATATGAGCCTGCATTTCCCTCATCTTGGATGGTCAACTCAAGCTGATGTGGTTGGCTCCTGGAAGGGGGCCTGGGTCTCTTTGTTTTCCTTTGGATTGTACCTAAACTATCACCTCATGCTGACAATGTGATACACTGCCATAGACTTCAAGGTAAAGTGGAGAGATTTCCAGGCCTGGAATCAGAAAGACTTATGTTCTGAGTTCAAATCCAGCTTCAGATACTTACTTGCTATGTGACCCTGGGCAAGTACTTTAACCTGTTTGCCTCAGTTTGCTTATCTGCAAAACGAACTGGAGAAGTAAATGGCAAACCACTCCAGTCTCTGCCAAGAAAACCTCATATGGGGTCACAGAGTCAGGCAGGACTGAAACAGCTGAACAACAACAACCATAGATTTCAATTAAGTGCCTACTAAGCACAGAGCCCTAGGCTTAATGAACTTCATTTAGAATGATGATTGAGGAAGGAACAGTGTAGTCACCACCATAGAGGCGTATCTGGGGAAATGATTTCACTTACATTCACTTTCTTCATCTGTAAATCAAAGGAAATTATATCTGCCCTTCCACTGTCTCAGGAGGGCTGTGAGGATCAAATGAAAGGGTCTATTAAAGAGCTTTCTGAACTCTGTAAAGCAATTTACCAAGATGGAAGAGATGCCCTCTTGGGATTATTTAAGAGGCAACATGGTGCCTGATAGAGCAAGTGCTGGGCTTGGCATTCAGAATTTGCCCTGATGACTAAATTTGGGCTTCTCAAGGATAACTGCAAAAGTTTCTGATGCAATGGCATGATTCTGGCCTGTTGGCATAATCCCCTTGATTTCTGTAAACCAATCCACATATCCCAACCATTTGCACAGTGCTTCACTGATTGTGTCGAGTTCGTGTAGATGTCATCCAGGGTGGGATTTTTTTATCCCAGTCTCAAATAGTGTCCATTTCGTAGGCTCTGCCCAGTGTGACCCACTTTGGGTTACATTGGATAATCTCAGTGGTGTAGACCTTCAACCTACTTTTGCTTTGAGAAGTGATATAGATGGTGATAATGGTGATGATGATGATGGTGTCACCTGTTAGTCTTTGCTCTTATTCCAGTGCTTTACAATCCATAAATATATAAATATTTTAACAATAATTCACCTTAAAAATTTCCCTAAATTGGGAAAGGGAGGAATTAGAGGAAACAAAAGATGAATGAAGAGTTACACTATATTCTCTCTCTGTGTATCTCTCTGTCTCTGTCTGTCCCTGTCTCCCTCTGACTCTCTGTCTCTCTCTCTCTCCTGCCAACACCCAAAGACATGCATAACTATGTATATTGCTTTGTTCATGTTCTGTAACCTTGTGTTTTGACAGGTGACTGTTATTTGAAAGAATGGTCAGCATGGAGCTTGTGCCAGTTAACCTGTGTCAATGGAGAAGATCTTGGTTTCGGAGGGATCCAGGTCCGATCTCGAGCCGTCATCATCCAAGAACTAGATAATCAGCATCTTTGTCCAGAACAGATGTTAGAAACCAAAGCCTGTGATGGTGAGTGTTGGTCTCGTTCAGCAACTGCCACTGATTTAGATTAACCATAGTCTTTGCCCTCATGGAGTACACAGTCTTGGAAGGGAAGGAATAAGCCAGAGATGTAGTCAATGTCTTAAGAGAACTCCACCCCTGCAGGTGAGAGGAAATCTAAAGCACAGGGTGCCAAGAGGGTACACAAAGGAAACATCACAGAGAGGGCAGCACTGATTTGGACTCTAAAGGATGTCTAGAATTTCATAAGGCAGAATTTCTGGGTCATGGGACCAACAAAATGGCAGACTAGTCACTTCCCTCAGTTCTCACTAACTCTCAGAAACGTTCCCCAAGTAGCGATTATGCACCAGCTGTAGAGCAGCCCAGCTGGATGCACAGGACAAAAACAAGAGCCCCAGCAGAGCCAAGTCACCATGGGTTAACACCAGAGATTGTTCATCCTTACAGTTCTCACTCTGCACCCCTCCCCCATTAGTCTCCATGCTCTAGGAAGGGTGTGGCCATAAACCAACCCAGGGGTTTGTGCTGAGGCCTATGCCACACTCCTACTGCAGAGACTTTGACAGCATGCTTCAAGGGGACAGGGAAGAATGGCTGCAGAAAGGCCTGAAACCTGGCTGATGTCAGTCCTGTTTCAGCAGAGTCTACTTAGGGCAAGGACTCATGCCACTGAATAGTAAATCCCCCAACATTAAGGAGACTGAGGCAGCTTTTTAGCCTAGCTCTGGAGCAGAAGGTGGAGAGGAGTAGCCACCAACACAGAGGAAGAAGACAGAAAATGAGCAATAGGGGACTCTCTCTAACAGGATTTGTCCTTCCCTGAGAGTGGGACATTTCTGCTGCCGTTTATTCTACTGGAATGGACAGAATCCTGGAGACAAGGATGGTTTCATTTCTTTCTTCTTGTCCCCAGCACCTAACACAATGCCTGCCCCTTGGCAGACATTGAATGAATGGTTCTTGATTGATTGATGTATATGTATCTGTTTATGTGTTGATGCATCCCAGTAGAATGCAATCATCTTGAGGGCAGGGCTCTTTTGTTGTTGTTATTGGTAGCAGTAGTGCTGGTAATGGTTTGGGTGTGTGAATGGCCAGCACTTAGCACAGAGCCAGACATACAGTAGATGCTTAGTAAAAGCTTAATGATTAATTAACATATATTCTTATCTGTATACATCAATATCACCCCAGGTGAATGTAGGCTTAAGGACAGGGATTCTTTCCTGTTATCTATGTGTCCCCAGAACCTAACACAGGGCCTGACGTAGCAGGTGGCTAATAAATTCTTGTTGATTGATACTGACCACTTGATTCTGTCCTCCCAGAGGGCCAGTGCTATGAATACAAGTGGATGGCCAGTTCATGGAAAGGGTCTTCTCGGACAGTCTGGTGTCAAAGATCGGATGGTCTAAATGTAACAGGTAAACCTATCACTTCCCTTTGTTCCACTGGAAGCAGGGTCACAGGTCACAGGGTGAAACGCATGAGGAAGGAAGCCCATGGGTCTGACTGTCCAAGCTGAGCATGAGTGCCCTCAGATTCCTGGACCCTTTTGTGGCACATTAGTTCCTTCCTCAGATTCACTATTCTGGTCTCCCTCATATGGCTGATAATTCCTCCCCATGTGTCCAGTTGGGATTTAATTAATTGATTAAGTAATTAATTAAAAGGTCATTCTCCTTTGAGTTCTTTTTCATAAAGTGATATTACATTATTTTAAGTTTACAGAACTTTTGCCCTGGACCTGTGATTTCATTAGTGTAGGGAGTTCCTGGGGTAGATGCTGCCTCTGATGATGCAAGTGGCAGCTGCCCCCTCCCCCACTAGTATAGCTTTAGAGTTGACTGAAGTTCAGAGAAGAGCCTTGACTACAATCACACAGCAAGTGTGTATCTGGAAATTCCAGATCTTCCTGACTCTGAGGTTGGCCTTTCATCTACTACACATCCCATGAAGATATTTAGAAGAATAAAATGGGAGAGTTTTAATGGAGAAAATGTTCAGATGACCTCTTACCCATAGAAATTCAGGAACCATAACAGTCAGAAGTTTGCCCTGCCTAGGAGACTAGCCCCAGAGCTCTCCAGACTCCCCAGGACTCTCAGATTCTAGATGCCAAGAATCTCTAGTCCATGATACACTGTTGGGGAGAACAGTGGTCGCTACCCCCCCCCAGTCCTCCTACAGCATGAAAAACTCCTTGTTTCCTTCCCTAGAAGTTGGCAAGCTGCCAGCTTTCATCGTTGGGTAGAGAAAGTTTTCCAGAGGGGGCTCAGGGTTCCATGCCCCAGGTGGAAGGGAGGCAAAGATCTGGCGTCTTCCAGCAAAGCCTTGGCTCACTCAGTACACCAGGTCCTAGTGAAAGGTTTGCCCCTAATGCCACCAAGGAATCAGGAATGGAGGAACATTTGCCTATCTCCTCATGTTGGCAGGACCAGAGTCTCAGAAAAGAAAATGGTCAAGGGTCTTATTTTAAATCTCCAGAGCAGAATTGGTGGTATCTCACAGCCCATGCTATTGGTTGCTAAGGTTATTTTTTTTCAAAAGATGGGCCTAGATCCTGCTGACTTCTTCTCCCTGTAGGCCTAGCCCTAATCATGATGAAGGATGTAATCCTAAAATATAGACAAAAGCATGACTGAGAACCTGTGGGAATAAGAGGATTTCCCCTTCTGTTCTGTGAGAGTGTCATGACCTAGATTGGCAGTCCTCATCCTGTATTCTTTCCTGATACTATGATTATTGATTAACTATGCACATAATGTACATAGGGAAAAGAATGGTGGTTGGTGATGGCCCTCCATACCTGCTCAATCATAACTTGGCTTCATCAGTAGCCACCCACAGCCCAATGATATCAGGCCAATAGAAGGCATAATCAGGTCAACACCTCCCTCAGAATGGAGTTGGGAAATGACTTGTGGCTGGCAGGGTTCTCCAGAAGAGTTCTCTATGATAAAATGGGCCATGCTCATGTCAGCAGAAATAACTCATATGAACCTAGGCATAACAGCTTCCTTCTACACTGTGCCCATGCTCTCTGGGTGGTTTGGGCATCAATGTTCAGCCAACTACTTCATCCACTTTTTAGAAAGATGGACAAACACAGGCCTCCTAACCCCGGGTACTAGTTTTTCTGGATAGCGATCCTCATAAGCCCTTGGAAGAATTATTTTTGTTTTGCATTTAGACTTAAAAACTCTAATGAACATCTAAATAGAAACTTCTAACTTCAGCTACCTAGTGATTACTGACCATGAAAAAATCCATCACCATGAGAACTTGGGCTCTGATGCTGATGGTAAGGAGCGTCCAGAGCCAGCCTGCAAAGCAACTGGAAGATATTGTCAATATTCACAATCAGTCAGTCATCAGTCAGTAAGCTTGTATTAAGGGGTTACTGTACACCAGTCTCTGTGCTAAGCACTGAGGTGACAAAGGCAAAAAACCAGTCTCTGCCCAAAAGAAGCTCCAAACTGAATGGAGAAGACAACATGTGGAAAGAAAACTAGTTATGTCCAGGTTACATACAGAGTAAATGGGAGGTAGTCTCAGAAAGAATGTCCTCATGGCTGCTGGGGGAGGAGAGAAGACAGATGGAATTCTTTTTTCCTGCATTGCAGTACGGAAATCCAGGCATCACAGGGAGAAGATTCTTTAGCATCTCCACCTCATCAGTGTAATTACTTTATGACAGCTGTTCTCATCACAAACTCCACCTGGTCATAACTCTGAAAGGGCATCCCCCAGGACCACGGGAAGAGAATCCTGAGTTAGAGAAAACAAGGGCAAGGTTGAAAGTCTCCAGCTATTCCAAGTCAGGGACGTCACCTTCTTGCTGGGTTTTTTCTACTTATGCTTCTTTTTTTGTTTGTTTGTGTGTTTGGCTTTTGGTTTTTGGTGAGGCAGTCGGGGTTAAGTGACTTGCCCAGGGTCACACAGCTATTAAGTGTCAAGTGCCTATGGTCAAATTTAAACTCAGGTCCTCCTGATTCCAAGGCTGGAACTCTATCCACTGCATCACCTAGCGACCCCTATACTTACACTTCTGCCCCTCTCTGTGGAATCCTGCTCCGCTTATTTCCATGCCTAAATAAGCACCATGATTTTCCCACCATGCAACAGGAGCATCACTTGGGGGCAGCCCTGGCTTGTGCCATGGGTGGCCTGTAATTTGCACATTTCGAGGGTGGATCCCTGTCAGTGACATTTAATTCAGCACAGTTCAGCTGACAGTGATTATGTGCCCACAACACCCAAAGAAGGCACTGAGCTAGGAGCTAGGGACACAGAAAGAGAAAGAAAACATTCTCTACCTTTAAGAAGCTTACATTCTATTGGTGGAAAACAGTGTGTAGGGAGATAAGTATTAACTAGAAAGTAATTTGAAGAGGGAAATACTGATCACCCCCAAGGAATCCAGATGGGCTTCACATCAGAGGTGATCCCTGAGCTGGGCTTTAAGGAAAGTGAGGGATTCTTTGATGCAGAAGTGAGGAAACGATCACAGAGCCATTGCAAGAGCAAAGAACTGCTCTAAGTGCCAGTCATGTGAGTCCTGGGGTGCCCCAAAGCCATAGACCCCAAACCTTTGAACAACCAGAGACACTGTTGATGTTTCCTGACTAGATGCATCACATATGCTCAAGGTTAGACTTGGAGATTAATGATGGCATTGCCTTGATCATTGCCTCACCCACAGTCTGTCTTCAGAACATCTCTCAAGTAGCAGTGGCTGAGGAACAGATGCTAGCTTGCTGCTTCAGGGCTAAGATTCCTCCTCTGCCTCCCTGAGCCTGAGCATCATCTCAGCAAAAGGTTAGCTCAGCCTCAGTCATTGGAGAGCAAGCACTCAAGCCCATGGCCATGGATGGCTCTGGATGGGAGCTGCTGTGGGTCACATTATGATTTTGTGTTCCACAGGGGGCTGCCTGGTGACACGCCAGCCTGAGTCTGACAGGTCATGTAACCCACCCTGCAGCCAGCCTCATTCCTACTGCAGTGAGGTAGGTGACACCTCTGGGAGCAGGAAGTCCAACTCCAGCCTAGGCCTTGCCTCTGCCTCTACCTTCCATACCCCCGTCGGAACATGGCTCACTTACCCTGAATCTTTCTTTTTTAGTAGCTAGACTAAGCATGAAAATGTCCAGATTTTATTTGCAGAGTTATCTTTTCACCACTTATAATGGCAGCTCCAGTGCTCTGAGATGTTGTCCAAATTGGCACATTCTCCTTGATTAACTCTAGGCAGGAGGAGTCCAGTCACTAACCTGTCCGTTGTCTCAGTACCAAACCAGCATGTGTCTTCAAAGTCAGCTTTGACCAGTGAAAGTAGATCTTGCATGAAAATCAGTCTGGGGTATCTGTCCACTGGGTTCCTGTTTGCAATCCCTCCCATCCGTGCATGTGCAGTGTAAAGCCCACTGTTCTCCTGCAGACTCGAGCCTGTGGTTGTGAGGAGGGATACACAGAAGTGATGTCCTCCGATGGGACACTGGAGCAATGCACCCTCATTCCTGTGGTGGTCATCCCCACTGTCGAGGACCAAAATGGAGACGTGAAAACGAGCCGAGCTGTGCACCCCACACAGCCTTCTGGGAACCCATCAGGACGGGGACGGACCTGGTTTCTGCAACCATTTGGGCCAGGTGAAGTGACAAGGCATGGCAGCAAAGCAGAGTTCTGCCTACAGAGCCCTGAATGGGGAGTCTGAGGGCCAAGATTGCAATCCCATCTCTCCCAGTGGTACCTCAGGCAAATCATGTCACATCTCTGGCCCAAGTCTCCTCATCCATGACCCAAGGGAGTCAGACAAAATGATCCCACAGGTCCCTTCCTGAGAGAGAGACAGAGATGGAGACAGAGAAACAAAGAAAGACAAAGACAGACAGAGAGAAGAAACAGAGAGATAGACAGAGAGACAGACATAGACACAGAAATAGGTAGAACATACACAAAGGCTTTCCTGAGGACTGGGTACCTCCTAAGGGGTAGCCATCATTTCATATACTAGAGCTGATTTTCATCAGCATGGTTCTTACAGAGAACTTTCTTATACACCTTTCCCAGGAGCTGTTTTCTACCTGAGAGGTCCAGAAGGATTTTTCCCTGAAGTCTTGCTCCTTGCCTTATAATTTTTCATGTTAAGCTATTCTTTATCAGCAGGAGGATTCCTAATCAAAGATGCGATTAAGGGAAGAAACGCTGACTGGCAAGAGAATCTATACCAGGTGATTAGGCTAAGTTATTCTCAGGGCACTTCACCAAGGAGCCAGTGAACAAAGGCACAGTAAGTGGGTACTCAAAACATGTTCTTCCAGTGCCAGGGTCAGAGCTAGAAGGTGCGTCCTTGCCTGAACCCTCATTCATGGAGACCCCTTTGTGCTCTGCCTTCCTATTCCTACAGCCCATGTTAACACCCAGTGATTACCAGAAGGGTGGGCCACTTGGGCATCTTCCAGCCCAAGGGTCCAGGAGTAACCTAATCCACTATCACCATTGTCCAGGAGACATTTCCCCACCTAGTCCATCGGCCAACCATTCAGGTGAGGGCTTAGTGACCAAAATCAAACTGCTCACTCTTCTCTTTTTCTAGTTGCCTACTCCCATAAAGTAGGTTTGAGCACAGAGGTAGCACTGAAGTTAGGCAGATGCCTAGGATCCCTGCACAAGGGATCTGATGGGAGCAATGAATAGGAGGTTTGGTTAGCAAACACCCAATAGAAAATATAATGCCAGGAGCCCTCCATAACTCCCTAGAAGAGGTGCCATGATAACAGATAAAATAAATATTGGCACAGCTGAGAACCATTGTTTTGACATTCCATCAAAATGTCCTCCAATTTCTTTTGACTTCCATTAAATATGTTTTTCATGTATTTTGAGGCTAAGGTATAACCAAACAAAAAAAATTAACATGAGCCTAACTTCTAAACTAGAAATAGGACATCCTAGGAAAAGCTGACCACCTGCTTAATCATTCAGCATCTAAAAGCAGGGGGAACCAGCCCCTAGATGGGGATTTGCTTTCTTGACCTAGTATCCCAAAAGGTTCATTCACCATAAAACAGAGAAGGAAGTATTAGTATTTTCCATGACTTTCAATTTGAGATTTGTTTTCTCTGAAGTGATCCTCACTTATGGGGCTAGTATGGGGAATAATAGCAAGGCTTCAGAACATGACACAACTTTGATCTCTTCTCTGGAAAGACCAGTGATTACATCTGCCAAGGAAGAGTGATAGCAAGGAAGTTAACCAGCAAAATGACTATTTTTTGCCCCAAGCTCAAACAATTTTTTCTTACAGCCAAATGTGGACAGCATCACTTAATGGCAAGTGAAATCCAAATCTGATCCTCCCCCTGCTCTCTCTGACTTGCTTTAGATTCCATCCAAATACCTAATACCTTGTTGGTGGGTAAGCCTGCTTAAGACCTATAAATCCCCCACCATTATTTTTAAATTGTAGAAAGTAAGAAGAAATCTATAAAGCCTTGTAAAAAAGTGCAGAGCAAAGATTTGACATGTTTGGCAAATAAACTTATCTCTCAAATTTCCATACCCAGGCATATGGTCATCAATTAATAAGTGGTCTCCACTGAACACATCAAAAATTTATGATAATAATGACAAGTCAGAAATTTCCCAAGTCGTGAATGCATGTCAAGGTTCTTATGAGTTCAGATGAAGTGACTTATTACTAGTTAGAAAGAGATTGACCTATGTGGTATCAGAAAAGTTGATGAATGATCACAGAATCACCATTTTGTAGATCTGAAAGGGACTAACCTCAATGGCCTTCTCAGACAATCCATTCCTCCAAAAATAAATCCCACTACCATATCCCTGAGCAATGACCACCTCTCCTCTACTGAACAGCTCCAAAGTGTGGGAATCTACCCACTCTTGTGGCAGCCCATTCCATTTTAAGACAGTCCTCATTGGTAGGACATTTTTTCCATCACTCCATGTGATTTCACCAAATCAAATAAAAGTCTTTTAACTCTCAGTGGTTGGAATTCATTGCTTTAGTATAGATCTCTGCAGGTTCTTAGGAGCACTTAGAATGAATGTGGAAAGGAAATGAGAGGCACTAATAGTCGGAGGCAATGCTTGTTAATGCGCTAAAATGAAACCACAGTGACATAAGAAGACAACGTCGAAAGAAGTTTGTAGAAAACGCCACCATCTCAAACCATCCATCTTATAGTCAATCCATTATATGAAAAGTCAGGTGTAAAACATCAGCTACAGAATCAAAAAGAAAGAACTGACTTAGGAAGATCAACCCATCCCATGTGTGTTTTTCAAACTGTGATGTGTGCACTTCTACCCAAAATGCACCTCTCCAAATTTGACTGCTCGGCTCACACTTGACCCTCCTTTCTTTGGTCTCTAGGAGGCTTCTCCATTACCTAGCACAAAATTTAAAAGTCGGAAGAGGCTTCAGAGTTCATCCCTGCCAACCTGTACCTCAAAGGCACCCCAATTATGACATTCCCATCGGACCATCCAGCTTGCACTTAAAGCTCCCAAGGGAGGGGCTGCCTCTCCTCCTTGCTTCTCCACAGCCCATCCACTTTGGGATCACTCTCATTGTTACTAAAAAATTTCCTGAAATTGAGATTAAGCTGACCTTGTTTCAATTTCTTTGCTACTGGATCCACCCTTTGGCAGAACACACTCAAACCCTCTCCACATGACAGCCCCCTTCTAAACCACCCTTAGGACTCCCTTTTCATATCACTCACTACAGCAAAGTAGGGGGTCCCATAAATAATGCCTGATGCTCATTTAGAATTTATTTATAAGACACAATTCATAGATTTAAGGGAAAATGTTGACATCACCAAAAAGCGATTCAACTTCCGATGTCCTGTGGTTCCTACCTGTGCTCATTGTCATGAAATGAGGAAATTCTGGAAAAGTCATTTTTTTCCTTCTTTGTCTGATCATTGCAGGAAATATCATAAGGCCCATTGGCAGAAAATAATAGGAAAGCACTTGGTTAGCAAAGATGGGAACCAAGCAAACTTGGGGCACTTTTTTAATGACGAGAGGAAGGTTAGATGCTCAAAGCAGGCTTACATCTGACGGGCACTGTTGATGTTGCCAGGATCTCATCTTATTGACCCATTCAGAGCTTTAGAAGATAGAGCACCCATGGTTACCATGGCAATTGGCATGCCCACTTACCTGCTAGGACCTGGTCCAGACTAGAGAGTTTTCTGTAGATAATGCAGTTTTTCCTTTCTTCCCCTCAGTGGCGCTCTGACCCTGGGAGGGTTTATAGCCTTTCTCACACACATTCTCAAAACATCATTATTGACACATGCTGGGAAAGAAACATCAGAACCTTGGACATTGCTGCTTGAACCCAAGCCTAAGGGGCAGTCTGGTTAGGTTCTTCTTGGTGAAGCTCCCTCCCTCTAACTTCATAATGGTGGCCCCACATTAATCCTTACCTGTGCCCTGACCACAGTTTCTTTTTAGTTAGAAAAATCTCTGATCCCTCCTGAGTCCAGCTCAAGCCTTTCATTTACCCAGACTAATAGAAACTAATAACTAACATCCCTTCCTCTAGACGGGCGACTGAAGACCTGGGTGTATGGCGTGGCGGCAGGGGCCTTTGTCCTACTCATCTTTGTTGTGTCTATGATCTATCTAGCCTGGTGAGTGTCTGAATTTCCTGCCATCTCAGTAAATGGAGAAATCTTTCTCTTCCGGGGTTGGGGGAGCATGTGAGTATTTTAAAACTGGCCAGGAGACCGGCCCAACTCAAGATTACTCAGGTGGTTATTTAATGCTTACCTGGCAGGGCTATGAGTCCAAATGAAAATGCTCATGTTTGTGGTACCTACATACATTTCAAATTATCCTTGACTCATGTTGAAGGTTTGTATGTGAACTCTCTATGACGTGTGAGAATCATAATAAACTCAGTGGACATTTATAGAGCACTTAAACATTTGCAAGGGCCCCACAACAGCCATAAGATGTGAGTATTATTAACCCCATTTTACAGATAAGGAAACTGAGGCTCAGGGAGAGTCAATGACTTGTCCATGGGCACAAAGCTAGTAAGTATTAGAGGCAGAATTTGAAGCCAGGTCTTCCTGGCTTGGTCTGCTCGCTGAACTGCCTCCTGAATTCTGTGATTGCATTCCTCTATTTGTCTTATAAGGCAGGGAACTCAGTCTCTCTTTAATGATAGAACTGGAGACATGTACTAGATCCACAGCCAGAGTCAGAGAACCTTAGAGTTGAAAGGGGCCGCCATGGTCCTTGAGTGCCATTCCAGAGGCCAGCAGGAAACCTCTTTACAACATCCTCCACAAGAGCTCCTCCAACATTTGCACAAAGGTTTTTAGGAAAAGAAGACTTACCATCTCCTGAGGAAACTTGTTCTCTTTGGGGATCATTCCAACAGGGAATTTTTCTTTGCCTCGAATTTTCCCTTATAATCAGAAGACCTGAGTTCCAATTCTGGCTATGCCATTTATTATCCCTGTGACAACGGCCAAGTCACTTATGTCCAAGTCTCAGTTTCTCCATGTGTAAAATAAAGAGGTTGGACCAAACGTTCTTGAAAATCCCCGTAAGCCCTAATGCTAAGATCCCATGTCCTTGCCAAACTCTGTATGTGACCAGAACTTCATGCTTTGGGATTGATGATGAGTTTGGAATTGAGGTATTGGGTTTAAATCACATGGGAGAGCTCTGGCCTTAGAGTCAGGAGGACCTGAGTTCAAAACCAGCCTCAGACACTTGACACTTACTAGCTGTGTGACCCTGGGCAAGTCACTTGACCCCGATCGCCTCACCAAAAAGACTAAATAAATAAATCATATGAGAAGTAAGAATTTGATTTTAGAGCCATCCAGCCCTGCTCAAGCCACTTTTGTGAATGTGGAAGAGCTCATAGGGGGAGGGAGCATAGCAGAGTGGGTTACTCTCCCCATCAGTAGGAAAAGAGATCACTTTTGTCATCTATCTTTTAATTGCTTGGAGAGGTGATAACCAGGCCAAAGGTTCTGTTTCAGCAAGTATTTGGCAAGGCTTTTGGACTGGGAGGCATTGTTTGTCCCCCAAATTCCTGAACTTAGTAATTAGTTAATCAGATCTCTCCTAAAGTGTTTTCATTTTCTGCCTTGTTACAGTAAAAAGCCAAAGAAACCCCAGAGAAGGCAGAACAACCGCCTGAAACCTTTGACCTTGGCTTATGATGGCGATGCAGATATGTGAGCTTTCATTGTTATTTGCGATGACCAGCTTCTGCCTCCTGCCTTTAAAATAGGTGTCCAGAGGTCGTGAGAGTGTTCGACTTGTGTGGATAAACATGCATTTTGACCTCTCCTTTAAAATGCATCCTAGAACAGAAGAATGGACTTCCCAGTGACGGTGGGGATGCTTGCGATGGTAGTATGTCAAACTCAGCCATCAGCATGGACAATTCTGGCAGACAGCCTAATTGAAGAAACCTGACTCTGAGTGATTTCTGTCATCTTTTCTGCAAAAGCTGCCATCTGGGTCCTGTTGTAAGGATGGCACCTGATGCCAAGCTTGATCATCAGTGTTAACTAAACCATTATAACCTGTTAGCATGAAGAGTTTCTACTGAGCACTCTACCACATGCTAGATTTGAACATAATAACCTGTATAGCAACTCTGTTGACTCACACTATTACTCTGTCAGATTATATCCTTTGTAACAAGCCACTTTATGCTGGCAAAGCATAAACTCTAAACAGAGTGGATTAACCTATTGAGAAAGCCAAACAACTTGGCAGTTGATAGCAGCAGTCGTTGAACCCCATTTCAGGAGGCAGAGACTCAGTTTGAAGACATCAGTCTTGTCCTGCTCCCAAGTGTCAGCGCCAGCCAGCCATGCACATGCAGGTATCTAGAAAGACAGTGTCTTCAAAGTTAGTGTTTTTGAGTGGCTCACTTCTGGAAAATGGATTGTCTTTAGTTGACACAATAGATTTCTACTTTGCCAACTCCTCAACTTCCTGCCTGCATCTTTTTTTCTCTCTCTCTTTCTGGAAGGCACATTTTTGCACTATATTAGTGCAGCATGATATGCACTGGATGAGGCTCTATCAAAATGGCCTCTTTTCATAAGGATGATGGCACCTGGAGCTAGGAGCATCATAGAGACATTAACCAGGGAGCTAATTCACCCTGAAGAGAGTGGAGCTCCTTTGGGGCAGCAACGAAGTAGAGCTAGCACACAACTTGAGTCCATAGAGAACAGCCTCATCCTGGAGACCATTGAATAACTAAGAACATGGTGGGGATTTCATGTCGAATTTCCCCAGCTCACCTCTGAAGATGGAGTTCCCTTTGGCTGGTTTCTAATTGTATGTTGAAGGCTCTTTAAGACTAGGTTTTTTTATATTGCTATCTTTGTTTAAAAAAAAAGAAAAAGAAAAGAAAAAGTGGCAGCCCTTTTCATTCTGAGGAACCTGAAGGAACACTTGCATCGTTTTCCAAACTAGAAGAATTTTGAATTTCTTGGTGATTTTCATTCTTTGGTTTCTCTTCTCTGACATTTGGCTGCTTTTGTCTTTTTCATCAGTCCCATCTGAGGGGAGCTCTCATCACAGTGATTCAGACAACACTGACATAAAGCCGACCTGCATCTTCACTGTTCAGGGCCTCAGTAAATAGTCCGATGGTTGGGGTTTTCCAGGCTGGCCTCCCTGAGGGCCCCGTCTGTATTCCTTTTATTCTTGCCCCTATTCTACCACCCACCTTCTACGATGTGCTCAGTCAGTGTTTGCCTCATTCCTTCTTCCATGATTCCACTCTCCCCATTGGACTCAGAAGTGGCTGGGCCATGCACAAAGGCAGGGCTTGGTAGGACTGACCGTCCCTAGGCTGGGGGAAGGTGGACAGTGCTTGAGAGGGGCGCTAATGAAGCAGTACACTGGAAACATGGATCAGGCCACTCTGACTGAAAAGTCAGGTCTTTAGTGAACAAGCCAATCCATTCCATCCTCAAGAAAACCAACCAACCATGTTTCAGAGTGAGAGCTCTAGGAAGCAAGGCATCTTCCCTTCTTCCTGGAGTTGATCTTCCTCTAGTGGACATCTAGAGTACTTGACAAAGCCTGAGGATGACCTGGACGGCCAGGCAGGAACATCTTCCTCTGTCCCCACAGTGGAGTGTTCTCTATTTACATCATCAAACATTATCAGTAGAATATGTTAAGTACCTGCTTTATCCTCGCTCTGTCAGCTGCTGTAAGTCTCATGAGAGATCTGATGTTTCTGGGTAGGTAGATTTCATTTCTTCAAAGAGAGAAAAAAAAATAAAAACAGAAATCCACTTACCAGCTTTATTTATCAGAAAGGCAGGTAAAAATAAATCAATAAAGTGTTGTTATTACTCCAGGGCAGTGTTCCTAAAAGTGTACTCTCAGGGAGGCTTCCAGAATGATCTTCTGTTTGGACCCTGGCAGTACAAAAAAAAAAAACCCTTTCATTTATCCAAAATACACCCAAGGCAATAAGTTATTCTGGTTAACTGAACACCCTAGTAATAATACTAACAATAGCTGTCATTTATATAGCACTTTAAAGGTTTGTGGGGCACTCGTCTCACTGAGCCTCACTACAATCCTGTGAAGGAGGCACCATCGTGGTCTCTGTTTTGCAGATAAGGAACCCGGTTCTCCAGGAGTGAAAAGCACTTGCCTAGGGTCACACAGCTAGCACAGCTCTGTGGCAGAATTGGAGCCCAGGTCTTCTAGTTCCCAATTGCAGTGCTATCCATTAGACCATAATTCCTCTGATCCTCTGCCTGGCAGATTACTGTAGGTGACTGATGTACATCTGTGAAGGGGGCTTGGCAAGTAAGCCGCTGGGTGTGAGCATGCCACTCTGGCCACTTTCTGCTATGTAAAATTGAAGTGTTTCTGTTCATAAATTATTTAACTTACTTAGTAATTCCTGCCCACATGTTTTATAAATATTGGTCCAGATACAAGCCTTATTTTTTCCCAGAACTTTGGCTTTGATAAAACTGAATATGGCTTATAAACTTTTTATATATTTTTATATTTTTAAGTGTCTGTCTATAGCTTTTTTCCCCTTTCAAAAAAATCCTCATTGTAGAGCTGTGTGGGCCCTCCATTTGGATCAATATCATCTACATGTAGAACCAATTTTAAAATCACTGGAATCTTATAAGGAGCGCTGGCACAAAAGCTACCCAGATGATAAAGGGTTCTTTCTTTGGTAGCTCAGAAGGCTTTCTAAGATCATACAGAGCCTTAGGGAGATCCTACATAAACTCTGCTCTGAGAATCTGATGAAATTACAGACTTGCCTTCCAAAGTGCACAGGACTTATGTGAAGAGGGTGAATTCCCCTTGGCCAGGACTGGGGCAGGGCATGAGTTTGGGCTGACTGTCTTGGGGAAAGTTTTGGGGTTTTTACAGCATAGCCCTTGTTCCCACTTGGGAACTTCCATCTGGATATTTCTTAGCAGAGTGGGGTGTGACCTAGAGTCTGGGTTGGTTGGATCTTGGATAAGTGGAAGTTTATTAGACTCTGACTTAGAAGAGATCCTCTCTGTGTTTGGGGCCTGAATTCATTCATTTAGTGCTTCATTGGTGTTTCATCTGAGGCCCCCTCCTGGTTCACTTCCTTTTGGTGATTTGGAATGAGGAGGAAAGGAGGAATGGGAAGGGGGCAGCCCCACTAGGGGGCCCCCAGGACCTGGAAGGAGAGCCACTGGGCAGATACAGGAATGAGATTTTAATATTATTTAAAAACTAAACCTCAGCAGAACATTCTATGGACTTGTTGAATGGTTTCAATACAAACTGTCTAGAAGGAGGGTCCAAATGGTACAAAGTGATCCATTAATTTGTGCACTGATAACTAATCTGAGATAATGGTTAGCAGTTTAGCAGAGCCAAGCCCCTCCCCCAAATTCTGAAGTCCCTGAGGCCAATTCAACATGGGTTTCAGTCCTTAAGTGAAGCATCAGTATCCTGCCTTTCCTTCCTTTCTAACAAAGCACAAGAATGAGACATATGCTGAGATGCAGAAATCATTGGGACTTTGGGATCACATAGATGTTTGGCCATTAAAATGGGAACTTGGTAGCTCACTAAGGCCCTCAGATTTGTTTTCCTGGGCACCCCAACACTGTTCAGTTTTCAACATAACACGTGTTTTGGAAGAGGGAAGTCAGACTGCTGTGTTCCATTTTGTCACTCAGTCCTCGGGGGATCAGGTCTCTGTGGACTATCCTGGGACGTAGATCAGTTCCTTAGGTCCCAACAGGGGAGACCAAGCAGGAACCAAGATCCAGGGGTTCCATTTTGGCCATTCTTCCCCATATCTTCAGTTTTTCACAACAACTCTCTCTGTCCTTTTTCCCCCGACTCCCTCCTCCCCCACTTCTAGGCCACCCAAGTCACCACCCAATTGAATCAGGCTATGGTCCTGAAATAACCATCATTTTCCAATTTGTGTTTCACACCTTTTGCCAGAACAAACATAACCTGGGTTATAGTCCCATCTCTAATTCTGACTACCTGTACGACTTTGGCAAAGTCATTTAGTATTCCTGAGCCTCAGTTTCCACCTCTATAAAATGAGGGGGTTAGACTAAATAGTCTGTGCATTGCCTGGCAGCTCAGTATTCATAGACCTACATACATTTTTCCAATTGGCTTCAAGCAAGGAAAGCAAGAAAGAGAATTTGACCAGAGTGAAGGGTTGTGGGGGGATGGGGGGAGGGAGAGAGAGACAGAGACAGAGACAGAGAGAGACTTTATGTGTGTCAGGATGACTGAACTGCATTGTTGCCATCCTATCTTGGTCATAATCCCCTCCATCCACCACTTTCTACTATGTCAGCAGATCAATTACCACAAAAAAGTGCCATGCACTAAACCACCAGGGGTACCAGGCACCTGAACTCCTCCAGAAAGAACAATGAGCCCAGGGTGGTTTGGAGAGAGCCTGAGATCTAGAATGACTCAGCCATGTGTAATCTAGCTCTCTCGCCAGGAAAGCTATAAATGGACATAGAAACTCCTCATGAGGTCAGGGATTCTGTACCTTCTATATTCTATAAATTCACAGCTTTACCTCTGGGACCAGCCCTTCTCTAGTTCCTGAGCTCAACATTGTTGGTCCTCAAGAGAGGTAGCCTGGGGAGACCAAACCTCTCTGCAGCTTTTAGAAAACCGCCCATTGGTCTTTTCCATGCTGCATTTTGTGATTCCCTGGTTTCTTAGCATCCTTCACTGCTGAGCCCGCTGGTCACTGCTTTTCAATAAAATACTGTAATAAAAAAGCGATGTTCCCCTTGCCCCTCCCATTCTGTGGCGCCTGTGGCCACCAGAAGTGACCCACTGCATCTAAATCCATGTAAAATAGGCCTGGATCAAAAAAAGCTGAAACCTCTGTAAGTTGTAATCCTGAAGACCTCATTTTACCCAGTTAAATTTACTTGAATATTTATTTTGTAACAGATGAGGCAGCTAAGACTTTTTGTCACGGTTGATTTGTGAATTGTGTGATCACATTCTTTTTTTCCATTGTGTCTATTTCTTTCTAATGCGCAAAACATTTTCGTCCCATGGCTGCAAAGCACTCAGCTTGTCTTGTCCCTAAGCTTTATTCAGGTATTCAGAAGGCATGTGAAGATGTAAGAGGCAGTTTTACATTTTCATTTGGGCAATTTGTAAATAACTGTATTTGTTGACAAATAGAAACACGGAAACAATTTTCATTAAAATTATCTCTGTGTCTGTGTTTCATTCCTGGAAGCTGGGAGGAGTCCATAGGGAAACCGATGGTCAAGACCCCAGACCCCGGCACTACCATGTTGTCTGCTTTCTTCCTCCAGACTCCCCCCACCCCTGACAGCCAATCTCCCACCACCCCCTAGGCACAGTGAGGAGCAGCATGGAAGGTGAGAAGCCA